>NC_080038.1:121442986-122056677 GCF_030020395.1 Manis pentadactyla | reverse complement strand
GGAAACACAGAAGAGCACAGAATAAAACACCTAACATAAGAAGAATGGGGGAGAAAGAATAAGAAGGGAGAGAAATAAAGAATAATCAGACTGTGTTTATGACAGCTTAATAAGCAAGTTATGTTAGACAGTTAGATAGTAAAGAAGCTACCCTTGAACCTTTGGTAACTACAAATCTAAAGCATGCAATGGTAATAAGTACATATCTTTCAGTAATCACCCTAAATGTAAATGGACCGAATGCACCAATCAAAAGACACAGAGTAATAGAATGGATAAAAAAGCAAGACCCATCCATATGCTGCTTACAAGAGACTCACCTCAAACCCAAATACATGCACAGACTAAAAGTCAAGAGATAGAAAAAGATATGCCATGCAAACAACAGGGAGAAAAAAGCAGGTGTTGCAGTACTAGTATCAGACAAAATAGACTTCAAAACAAAGAAAGTAACAAGAGATAAAGAAGGACATTACATAATGATAAAGGGCTCAGTCCAACAAGAGGATATAACCATTATAAATATATATGCACCCAACAGAGGAGCACTGACATATGTGAAACAAATACTAAGAATTAAAGGAGGAAATAGAATGCAATGCATTCATTCAGGGAGACTTTAACACACCACTCACTCCAAAGGACAGATCCACCAGACAGAAAATAAGTAAGGACACAGAGGCACTGAAAAACACACTAGAACAGATGGACCTAATAGACATCTACAGAACTCTACATCCAAAAGCAGCAGGATACACATTCTTCTCAAGTGCACATGGAACATTCTCCAGAATAGACCACATACTAGGCCACAAAAAGAGCCTCAGTAAATTCAAAAAGATTAAAATTCTACCAACCAACTTCTCAGACCACAAAGATATAAAACTAGAAATAAATTGTACAAAGAAAACAAAAAGGCTCACAAACACATGGAGGCTTAACAACATGCTCCTAAATAATCAATGGATCAATGACCAAATTAAATAGAGATGAAGCAATATATGGACACAAATGACAACAACAGTACAAAGCCCCAACTTCTGTGGGATGCAGTGAAAGCAGTTTTAAGAGGGAAGTATATAGCAATCCAGGCATATTTAAAGAAGGAAGAACAATCCCAAATGAATAGTCTAAAGTCATAATCATTGAAATTGGAAAAAGAAGAACAAATGAGGTCCAAAGTGTCAGCAGAAGGAGGGACATAATAAAGATCAGAGAAGAAATAAATAAAATTGAGAAGAACAAAACAATAGAAAAAAATCAATGAAACCAAGAGCTGGTTCTTTGAGAAAATAAACAAAATAGATGAACCCCTAGCCAGACTTATTAAGAGAAAAAGAGAATCTACACACATCAACAGAATCAGAAACGAGAAAGGAAAAATCACAACGGACCCCACAGAAATAAAAAGAGTCATTAGAGAATACTATGAGAATCTATATGCTAAGAAGCTAGAAAACCTCGAAGAAATGGACAACTTCCTAGAAAAATACAACCTTCCAAGACTGACTAAGGAAGAAACAGAAAATCTAAACAGACCAATTACCAGCAACGAAATTGAGGCAGTAATAAAAAAACTACCCAAGAGCAAAACTCCTGGGCCAGATGGATTTGCCTTGGAATTTTATCAGATGTATAGAGAAAGCATAATACCCATTCTCCTTAAAGTTTTCCAAAAAATAGAAGAGGAGGGAATACTTCCAAACTCATTCTATGAAGCCAGCATCACCCGAATACCAAAACCAAGCAAAGACCCCACCAAAAAGAAAATTACAGAGCAATATCCCTGATGAACATAGATACAAAAATACTCAACAAAATATTAGCAAACCCAATTCAAAAATACATCAAGAGGATCATACACCATGACCAAGTGGAAATCATCTCAGGGATGCAAGGATGGTACATTAGAAAATCCATCAACATCAACCACCACATCAACAAAAAGGACAAAAACCACATGATCATCTCCATCGACGCTGAAAAAGCATTTGACAAAATTCAACTTCCATTCATGATAAAAACTCCCAACAAAATGGGTATAGAGGGCAAGTACCTCAACATAATAAAGGCCATAAATGACAAACCCACAGCCAACATCATACTTAACAGCAAGAAGCTGAAAGCCTTTCCTTTAAGATTGGGAACAAGACAAGGATGCCCGCTCTCTCCACTTTTATTCAACGTAGTTCTGGAGGTCCTAGCCATGACAATCAGACAACACAAAGAAATAAAAGGCATCCAGATTGGCAAGGAAGATGTCAAACTGTCCCTATTTGCAGATGACATGATACTGTATGTAAAAAACCCTAAAGAACCCACTCCAAAACTACTAGATCTAATATTTGAATTCAGCAAAGTTGCTGGATACAAAATTAATACACAGAAATCTGTTGCTTTCCTATATACTAACAATGAACTAGCAGCAAGAGAAATCAGGAAAATAATTCCATTCACAGTTGCATCAAAAAGAATAAAATACCTAGGAATAAACCTAACCAAGGAAGTGAAAGACCTATATCCTCAAAACTACAAGACACTCAGAAGAGAAATTAAAGAGGACACTAACAAATGGAAACTCATCCCGTGCTCTTCGGTAGGAAGAATTAATATTGTTAAAATGGCCATACCGCCCAAAGCAATCTACAGATTCAATGCAATTCCTGTCAAAATACCAACATCATTCTTCAACGAACTGGAACAAATAGTTCTAAAATTCATATGGAACCACCAAATACCCCAAATAGCCAAAGCAATCCTGAGAAGGTAGATTAAAGCAGGGGGGATCTTGCTCCCCAACTTCAAGCTCTACTACAAAGCCACAGTAATCAAGATAATTTGGTACTGGCACAAGAACAGAGCCACAGACCAGTGGAACAGATTAGAGACTCCAGAGATTAACCGAAGCATATATGGTCAATTAATATATGATAAAGGAGCCATGGACATACAATGGGGAAATGACAGCCTCTTCAACAGCTGGTGTTGGCAAAGCTGGACAGCTACATGTAGGAGAATGAAACTGGATCATTGTCTAACCCCATACACAAAAGTAAATTATAAACGGATCAAAGATCTGAATGTAAGTCATGAAACCATAAAACTCTTAGAAAAAAACATAGGCAAAAATCTCTTGGACATAAACATGAGTGACTTCTTCATGAACATATCTCCCTGGGCAAGGGAAACAAAAGCAAAAATGAACAAGTGGGACTATATCAAGCTGAAAAGCTTCTGTACAGCAAAGGACACCATCAATAGAACAAAAAGGCACCCTACAGTATGGGAGAATATATTCATAAATGACAGATCCGATAAAGGGTTGACACTCAAAATATATAAAGAGCTCATATGCCTCAAAAACCAAAAAGCAAATAATCCATTTAAAAAATGGGCAGAGGATCTGAAGGGACACTTCTCCAAAGAAGAAATTCAGATGGCCAACAGGCACATGAAAATATGCTCCACATCGCTAATCATCAGAGAAATGCAAATTAAAACTGCAGTGAGGTATCACCTCACACCAGTAAGGATGGCTGCCATCCAAAAGACAAACAACAACAAATGTTGGCAAGGTTATGGAGAAAGGGGAACCCTCCTGCACTGCTGGTGGAAATGTAAATTAGTTCAGCCATTGTGGAAAGCAGTATGGAGGTTCCTCAAAATACTAAAAATAGAAATCCATTTGACCCGGGAATTCCATTCCTAGGAATTTACCCTAAGAATGCAGCAGTGCAGTTTGAAAAAGACAGATGCACCTCTATGTTTATCGCAGCACTATTTACAATAGCCAAGAAATGGAAGCAACCTAAGTGTCCATCAGTAGATGAATGGATAAAGAACTGGTGGTACATATACACAATGGAATATTATTCAGCCATAAGAAAAAAAAAATCCTACCATTTGCAACAACATGGATGCAGGTAGAGGGTATTATGCTCAGTGAAATAAGCCAGGTGGAGAGAGACAAGTACCAAATGATTTCACTCATCTGTGGAGTATAAGAACAAAGAAAAACTGAAGGAACAAAACAGCAGCAGAAACACAGAACCCAAGAATGGACTAACAGTTACCAAAGGGAAAGGGACTGGGGAGGATGGGTGGGAAGGGAGGGATAAGGGGGGGGTATGAAGGGGGCATTATGATTAGCATGTGTAATGGGGGGACACGGGGAGGGCTGTACAACACAGAAGACAAGTAGTGGTTCTATAGCATCTTACTACGCTGATGGACAGTGACTGTAATGGGGTTTGTGGGGGGAAGTTGATGATCGGGTGAGTCTAGTAAACATAATGTTCCTCATGTAATTGTAGATGAATTATACCAAAAAATATTGACATATCACTAGCAAGACTGATCAAGAAAATAAGAAAAGGTCTAAATAACCAGTATCCGAAATGAAACTGTGGTACCTCTACATATGCTGCAGACATTAACAAGATAGTAAGATTGTATTATAAATGACTATATTACAAACATTAGATGTAGTTGGAAAATTCTGGGAAATAAATTACTTATCAAAACTGACTCAAAGAAAATTTTGCTCCTACTCAATCTTGAAGACCACATCTTTGTAAGCTGAAAAAATTAATGAAAGTTGTCAGATTTTTGTCCACACTCCTTAATGATTCTTTTCAGTAAGTTCTAGAATGTAGAAATTCTGTATTTATAATTAGAAGTGTCAACTGGTAAGACCATTCTGGAGAACAATTTAGCAATTTATAGTAAAATTGGGAACACATTCACAGGGAAAATTCCACTTAGCATATATTCACAGATGAACACCAGGAGACATGTACAATGTTGTTAATTGCAACTGTTGCTAATTGTGAAAAAACTGGAAAATGCACATTCAGAGTCACCTCTTAAACAGCAGTTAAAATGAATGAACGAATTTACAATTATCTACATGAGAAGATCTAGAAAACAACATGTAGAGTGAAAAATGCAAGTTTGAAAAAAGTTGATACTATTCACCACAGAGATAATACTATATATTGTTTATGGATAAATATATATTTATAAAAGCATACACAAGAAGATAGACATCAACCTTGAATTACTTTTGGAGAGGGAAGGAGGGAGGGAGAGAGGGTGAAAATGTGTTAGATGAGAGCTTTAGTTGTATCACTAACATTAAATTTCTGTAAATAAAAAGATTTAAAGCAGCTATGCAAAGTGTTCACAAGTTTTCAGTCCACCGCTTCCTGGCTGTGTGATCCTGGGCAAATTACTTATCCCTTATGAGCCCCAGTTTCTTCATCTGTAAACAGGGATAAATATTGTAACTATAATTTATGGAGTTGTTTTGAGGAGGAAATGAGTTAATATGTGTAAGTTTCTGCAAAGTCATTATATAAGCACTTCCTAAATCAGAGCTGTTATTATTACCAGCAAGCAAAGGTCAAAAGCATTCATTCAGCTGTGGGTCAGTAAGGGCAGATGGGAAAAGATGCATTCCAGAGAGATGACATGTGGCACTTGAGAAGAGAAGCACCTCTGGTGAGGGCTCAGTGCTGAGCGCCCCTTGGGCCGGGTAAGCAGGGCTGCAGCATTGTCTTCTCACTGTGTTGCTCTGGTGGGTGCAGGGTCTGTCTCGCCTGAAGTGATGGTATGAGTTTGTGGTTATTAGGCTGCCAGGTAATGAGTGCCCTTACTTGGCACAAGACACTGTATGATCTGGGTTCTTGTAAGCTCCAATCCTAAATTTCTAGAGAAAAGGGCCACACTTCCAGAGAGTGGGCTGCTGTCTTCCTAGCCACTGCCTGGGGAAGAGCAGGACAGTAGTAGAATATGAGACCCAGGCTTTGGCAGAGTTGGTGAAGAAGTCACCATAGTCTCTTCTCAGACTTAAGCCAAGGCTGGAAGGATAACTGATGTCTTTCCTCAATGGCTTTATAGGCCGGTTTTTTTCAGGTTAGGAAGATTTGGATGAAGTCCTACCAGCTTTGCTTATTGCCCATTCCTTCCTAATAGCAAAATGCAGTCTGCACAGCAAGGCTCAGAAGGGCTGTGGCCTGATCACAGGGATACCTTTAGTGGCATTTCAAAAAGAGGCTGTGGTACGGGCTTTGGCTGCTCCATACTACCTTCACCAGTGAAAAATCGAAGTTGGCTTCACCTCTTCCATTTCATTCAGTTATCAGCTATAGCCTATGGCCTTTAGGCATCCAGTGCCTCAGAAGTCTACTTGTCATGAGACCAAAACCTCATTGTATACTCTGGAATAAATGCATTTATGTTAATACTACGGATGTATTTTGGAGGCAAAACTACTGATAAGCTATTTCTAGTAATTGCTAGGGCAAAAGGGCCTGTCAATTTCTTTATTTTTAGTCTGGTGATTTTTCTCAAAGGGTGTGTCCCCAGTTTTTCTGTACCAGTCAGTCTACACTTGTTCTGAGATAAATAGCTGCTCACAGATATGCCACCTAGTTGGTTCCCCCCCCTTCTGCTTCAGCTCCCTAGCTTCTGCCCCAACCTTAAGACTATCATATCCTTGGGGATCAAGAGTCCATTCCTCTGTTCACACCATGGCATTTGGCTGATAACTTATCTGTTCTGCTCTCCCCTCCAAGTGTGGTGATCCAAGCATGACTTCCAGCCAGTTAGTCGGCCAGAGCTCAATGTCTGGGAGTTGCTGATTCCTTGATTTCTCCAGACCACCTTGGAATGTGAGTGTAAGAGTGAGGAGTAAGAGATTGTGTGTGTAAGTGTGCTGGTGGCAAGAGTGGGGATGGGGAGACTTGAAATGTGAATGACTTCAGTGCAAGTGTTCAACAGTGATGTGACTTGCACATAGTTACCTGAGAACAAGGAGAAAGGAAATACAGAACCCCAGTTTGCATAAAGTGAATTTGAGATCTGCTTACTCTTCATGGCTAAATTTATTATATGCACAATAATTATGCATATTGTCAATATGGGTCAGATAAAATTGATCATAAGTTGTATTTACTTACAATGTGACATTATGTACAGCTATGTTCACACTTGTGATGTTTATCTGCTACTGCGGCTTCCTACCTGTGTATTCTGTTCATGTGGGGAAAGAAATTCGGGGAACATGACTCTAGTACTTCTGAGATTAACTGCCTAGGTGCCTCCTTTCTTTTCTTTTGGCATCTGCTGGGTAGCTGTACTGCAGAGGTCACTGTGGGGGTAAAGTACAAGGAAAGAAAGCACATGTAATAAAAGGTGTAAATTTTCCTAAAATGGTATAAAACTGTTTCCCAGTACTCAGCGTATATAGCTTATATTTACTGCATATGCCTTTTCTCTATTCTATTTACTACCTTTGATTCCTAGGAGATTAAATCTGCACAAGCGTAGATACATACTAATATGATGAACTTCAAAATGTTATTTTCCTTCCTTTATCATCAATGATTATCATTTAGAGTTGTTATGAAGGCTTTGTGACAGAGGTTATACTAAAATTGAAAGTATACGGACTTACTGAAAATCATGTAAAAATTAGCTATGTTTTTAATGTGGTTTCTCAGATTGATTAATTTATGCAATTGAATTGTTCTACTTTCTTATAAACATATATTCACACTTTGCAAACTTGCACACCTGCAAAGTAAAGTATGGTGGTATTTGTGATAGTATCAATGTTTCATCAAGAATGGTAACTCAGGTTACTTTTAAGATCTCACTTTATAGGTCATTACATATCACCTTCTTGTTTCTGTATAGTGAAAACTGATTCCATAAAGGTCTTGAAGGTCTAAAGTATCTTACACTTAATAATAATTATTATTTTAAAACATCCTGGCATGTATGAAGTGTTATTGCATTAATTTAGGAATAGTTTGAAGTTGCTATAAAGTTTAACATTTTCAATAGCATCAAAAGACTAAAATACTTAGGAATAAATTAAACCAAAGAGGTACAAGACTCACACTGAAAACTACAAACATTTCTGAGAGTAGTTTTAGAAAACCTAAATAAGTAGAAAGACATTTTATGTTCACAAATTGGAAGATTACGTATTGTTAAGATGATAGTAATCTCCAAAATGATCCATAGATTCAATGTAATCTGCATTAAAACCCTAATAGCCTTTTCTCCCCACTCAGAAATGTAAAAACTGACCCATTTCATCTAGGTGTCTAATTTGTTAGCATGTAATTGTTCATAATATACTTTTATAATCCTTTTTATTTCTGTAAGTTTTGTAGTAAATATCCTGCTTTCATTCCAGATTTTATAATTTCAATCCTTCTTTTCTTCTTGAACAATTTATTTAAAAGTTTGTCAATTTTGTTGCTCTTTCCAGCGAACCAACTTTTGGTTTCATTAAATTTTTCTATTCTCTATTTTATTTCCATTCTAATTTTTATCATTTCCATCATTCTGCTTGCTTTAGATTTAGTTTTATCTTCTTTTCCTCGTTCCTTAAAGTGGGTAGTTAGGTTATTAACCTATCTTTTTAAATGTAGGCATTTTTAGATATAAATTTCCCTCTGAGCATTGCCTTCACTGAATCCCATTACTTTGATATTTTTGTTTTCACTTATCTCAACATATTTTCTAATTTCCTAATTAGAATTCTTATTCTAATTTTTAGTAGTGTTATTTAATTTTCGCATTTTTGTATATTTTGTGAATTTCCTGCTGTTATTGATTACTAATTTCATTCTGTTGTGGTTGGAGGAAATACTTGGTATGATTTCCATCTTTATAAATTTATTAAGACTAGTTTTTGTGGCCTAATATATGGTCTGTTCTGGAGAATGTTTCATGTGTACTTGAGAAGAATATGTAGTGTGCTGTTTTGAGGTGTTCTATAAGTGTTTCTTAGGTCTTTTTGGTTTATAGTGTTGAATTGTGTTGTTTAAGTCTTGTATTTTCTTATTAATCTTCTGTCAAGTCTTTCTATCAATTATTGGAAATGGAATGTTGAAGTCTCCAATTATTTCTGTAGAACAGCCTCTATCTCCCCTCAGTTCTATTTATGGCATGCATTTTGAGACTTCGTTGTTAGGTACATATGTATTTGTAATTGGTATATCTTCTTGATGGATTGACCCTTTTTTAACATATAATACCGTCCTTTATATCTTAACATTTTTAAAAATTTATTATTTATTTATTTTTTTGGTATCATTAATATACACTTACGTAAACAACATTGTGGTTACTAGATTCCCTCCATTATCAAGTCCCCCCCACATACCCCATTAAAGTCACTGTCCATCAGTGTAGTAAGATGCTATAGAATCACTACTTGTCTTCTCTGTGCTATACTGCCTTCCCCATGCCCCACCCTCAACATTATGTGTGCTAATCGTAATGCCCCCTTTCTTTTTTTTCCCCCTTGTCCCTCCCTTCCCACCCATCCTCCCCAGTCCCTTTCCCTTTGGTAACTGTTAGTCCATTCTTGGGTTCTGTATTTCTGCTGCTGTTTTGTTCCTTCAGTTTTTGCTTTGTTCTTATACTCCACAGATGAGTGGAATCATTTGATGCTTGTCTTTGTCCACCTGGCTTATTTCACTGAGCATAATACCCTCTAGCTCCATCCATGTTGCTGCAAATGGTTGGATTTGCCCTTTTCTTATGGCTGAGTAGTATTCCATTGTGTATATGTACCACATCTTCTTTATCCATTCATCTACTGATGGACACTTAGGTTGCTTCCATTTCTTGGCTATTGTAAACAGTGCTGCGATAAACATAGGGGTGCATATGTCTTTTTGAATCTGGGTATCTTAACATTTTTTTGCCTTAAAATTTACTTTGATACTTGGAAAGCCATTTTAGCTCTCAGTGGTTACTGTTTTCATGGAATAGCCTTTTCCTTCTTTTTAGTTTCAAACAATTTGCATCTTTGAATCTGAAATGAATCTCTTGCAGACAACACATTTGTATCACTTAAAAAAAAATATTGTCCATTCTGCAAATCTTTACTTGTCATTTGGAGTTTAATCTACTTGTATTTAATATAATTGCTGATAAGGAAGGACTTCTAACATTTTGCTATTTGTTTTCTAACACATCTTATATCTTCCACACTCCACCCCAATTCCTTCATTACTGCTTTCTTTTGCATTTCATTGATTTCTTTTTCTGGAGTGTACCATTTGATTTCATTCTCATTTCCTTTTCTTTATATTTTTTGGTTATTTTCTTAGTGGATATTGTGAGGATTACAATTAACATGTTAATTTATAATAGTATATTTTAGATTAAAACAAACTTTCAGTAGTATACAAAGTCTTTGCTCCTATATAACTCCAGCCCCCCCTTATGTTTATTGCCACAAATTAAAATTTTATATACTGTGTGCTCATGAAGACAGCTTTGTATTCTTTTATGTAGTCATCTTTTAAATCATGTATTACAAAAAAGGAGTTACATAACACATTAATACTGTCTTTTGTATTTATGTTGAGCATGTGCTTTATTTCTTTGTGTGTATTCCAATGATCATTTAACTAGCCTGAATGACTCCATTAGCATTTCTTGTAGGGAACACCCGGGAGAGGGACATTTAGTTTAAGAAAAAGAATCCTCTGAGAACAGAGTTGATCAGGTAAACATGAGAGTGAATTTATAGGAAGAGTTTGAAAAATTCATGGCTCAATCACTGGATTATCCTGATGATAGGGACTCCAAGTTCATCTGTTCAGAATGAAGGGGGAAGTATGCAGTGTGTAACTAATGATATTGAAGGTTTGAATTAGTACTAGAGAGTTTCGGGACATGGAGCTGAGATAAGATGTAGGTCTGCACCTATATCTGTTAACTCTACCACGCAGCTAGGAATTCTTTCCAGGATACTGGGTACTGTCCTTCCCAGGTTCTTAGAAATAATGGTCTTCTATAGGCTTACTGCAGTCCCCGTGACAGCCATCTTGCCTGTTTGTCCACGTGCCCTGGGGCTCTGCTGGGTGGTGGGTCCCAGCAGGCCTTGTGGTATACGCCGCTCAGCTCATTTCTGTGACATTTCACGCACTTTCCCGGTGGTGAGGGAAGCTACTGTCTGTGAGGAAAATGAGGGAGGGAGGGAGGGAGGTCTCGGCAGGCCTTGCGGTATACGTCATTTAGCTCATCTCTGTGACGTGTTACGCACTTGCCTGGTGGCCGTTGGTGCGGTGACCCGAGGAACTTTACTGTCTGTGTCCTGTAAGTCGACGGAGTGAGGGAGGAAAGAGGCCACGGAGGAGACCAGGACTTGGGAAGGACTGAGGGGTGGACCTGTTAGCCGCGGCAGCCTTTACCAGCGGCGGCAGGGGTGGCATCGCTCATGAGATGACTGGTTAACTAGGCTACGGGGGCCATGGCGGTTGACTTTAGTGACCCTGCCAGCGGGTTCCGTCACAGTGAAGTGATCAGTTTTATCAACAATGAAATCCTCACGAATGGGGGTGGCCAAGATTTCTATGTGGCCTTCCGCTCGCAGCCCTGGAAAGAGGTAGAAGACCGGCTTCTGACCATCCTAGTTGACCAGCAGTTGCCTTGCACCATTAAGAGGTCCTGTGCCTGGAGCGCACTGGCTTTGGGTGTGCGTGCGGCCGCAGGGCAGCAGGAGCAGCAGGCACGCCTAGTCCAGTGGCTGTGCAAGCAGGTATCAGAGCGTGAGGCAGCCGCCCTAGTTCTGGCCTCTGAGCTGCAGCAGCTGCGTGAAGAGCGTGACCAGATGGCCGCACAGCTGAACCTCACAGGGGCCACCCTGCAGAAAGTGCTATTTGAGCATGATGTGCTTCGTGGGCAGCTGCTCCAGTTAGAAAGGTCAGCCCAGTTTGCCCCACTGACCCATGAAACAGTGCCTGGGCCTCCACCTGAGCAGCTCGGGGCCACAGCAGGGCCCCTGATTGCAGGGCAGCAGATAGATACCATGGCTATGGGGATGCACACAAGGCTGAATTGCGAGGTCCAGATACCAGCCCCGGCAGATGCTCTCAATGTGCCAGGATCCCTGAATCCCTGGGCCCAGGCTATGCAACCCCCTTTGCCAATGGGGGTGCCAAATGCAGTTCCATTCTATGCACCGCTCCCAGCGGCAGTCTCATTCTTGCCATCTCTACCACCAGCAAGAGCTGCAGTAAGGCCACTGCAGATGCCTCCTCTGGGGATCTCCCCACCTGGCCCAAGGGCTTCAGAAGGCTTCCAGGAGGAGATGGCCCCATTGTGTTACCAGAGGAGCTATACGCAGGAGGAAGGTTGTGGGAACATCCAGTATATAGTCCCCCTGGAAAATATTAGAAACCTTAGCTGCAATGAAAATCTACAGTGGTCCCAGGGAATGGCCCCCCTCATGGAGAGTGTTAGCCTGGAGACAGGTACAGAAAACCCCCAGGAGATGATTACCGTGGGTGCCGGCAGTAGCCAAAGCCAAGAAGAAGGTCCACAGAAGCCCCAGGTGACCTCCCTGGGGGACAGCTGGAGCTTTGGTAGGAGAGAAAACCAGAAGAATCAGCAGCCTCTGGGACAGAATGAGCCAAAAGGGAAAAAAGCCTCAGATTCCCAGCGCCAGGAGAAGTTGGCCCCAGGCAGCAGTCCAGGGAACTGGGACTGCCAACGGTGTAAAGCGATGAATTTCTCAGCGTGTAAATTCTGCTATAAATGCAGGAAAGTCCGTAGGCCATTTGAGAGTGGAGGCCTGGACCCTGGAAAAACTCACTAATTTCAAAAAGGTAAGTAACAATGGAAACATTCCAAAGAAAAAACAATTTTCTGAGACCTCTTTCTGATAAAAAATTCATTTACTTCACAAAAAAATTTGAAAACCAAAATTATCGTAGAGAAAATGAAAATAATCCATTATCCCATTACCCAACTTAACCACTTTTTATCATTCTGAGTACAAATATATACAAACATATTTATATTCTTATTTTATACATTTATTTTAACAAAGACTACTTTTGGGTGTCATACTTTCTAAATAAGGGATTTCTCCTTATTGTATTTAAGTTTGCAGGTGGTGGATTCTGGATGGCTGATGCTGACTGGAGTTAGATGGTCTCCATTCTGAAGAAAAACAGTCCTTGAGTCCCCCCCGAGATCCCAGCTCACCAAACTCAACGTTTGTTGGCTTTACTGACCATAACCGTTAATAAAGAGTGTGTGCTCACCTGCTGTGTCTTCTGTGTGATGAGTATCTCGGGGCAGATTGGTTAGAGGTGGCAGCTTAAATCTGCACCTTCCCTCCATCCCACCGAGGAGAAGGAACATTCAATCTCATTATTACAGGCCCCCCGTCTTCCTGCAAGTTACCAAGAATGGGGGAGTGGGGAGAAGGGGTTTCTATGGGGCCTTCAGTCCACTCTGATCCTTCCGGCGCCCCTCACTGACCATGTCCACATGGTCCCTTGGAGGTGGGCATCTGCTGCTCCTGAGCTCGTAGGACAAGAGGGGGCTTCTGCTCAGGCTGGGCGCTGTAATGCCTGGAGCCCAGCCTCCCTCTGTGCCCCTAGAAGCCTTTGCCCTGAAGCCCTGTCTCTTGAGTAGAAGTTTCCCTCCTGCACGTGGCTTCTCCAGGGCACTGTCCCCTCCCTCCTATGCATAATCTCATCAAGGTGCTCAGGATTCTGGAAGACAGCCAGGCTTGCTTAGGTGGTCTGCCAACAGGATAAATGCTCCCTGAGGCAAAAGGGCCGGGGGTGGAGTCTGGCTGCCTGCTTGGTACAGGGACAAGGGACAGGGATGGGGCCAAGAAAGAAATGATCCTGCCCCACCAGCTTTCTCCCCTCAGAGTCCTGATTACCGGGAGGCCCTGGTTGCTTGGGAAGAGAGTGCTGGGGAAGAAGGAGGACCTTCAGGGACATTAACTCAGAGCTAGGTCTTCTGGGTTGGGGGCTGGTTTTGTGGTACTCCTGTGTGCACTGATAGCTCCCTGGAATTTTGGGAAGATGAGACACAGAGGAGACTTGGGCATTTTCCAGCATAATCCATTTTGATGTTCCAGCAGGTCATTCTAGACCTCACTACAGTGCTTCACTTACAGTTTTCAGCAGACTCTGCTGCTCCTTGGCATGCCTTTAGGTCTGCACAAAAGCAAGCTCACTCTGTGCATAGTTTTTATATAGTTTAAAATTATTCCAGTCTTTCATGGCTGACTTTTTCTAAGCAACCTGAATCACTGAGGTTGTCAAATCATGACTTCCTGCTGGGAGCACACAAGAAAAAAATGCAGCAGGTTTCTGAGGCAAGAGCCTCGGCTTTGGAGTCAGACTGATTTCAGAGACTTGTTCTGCTATTCACTACTCTGTGACCTTGAACAAGTTACTGAACTTCTCTGGGCCCCAACCAGTAGTTGTTTCCTTTCCCTACCTTCAGGGTTCTGCTCTGGATGCTGTGGAACAAGGGATTATTAATGATGGTAAGAGCTACCATTGAGTGCTTACTATGTGCCAGGCACTCTGACACATTACCCTTTTGGTGACTGTAAGTTATAAGGGGTACCGATGTTAATAGTTGTTCAAAGTGAGTACTATTACTCCCATTTTACAGATATGGTGATGCAATACCCAAATTTGGGCATGGTGAAGCCTGGTTTCAAAGTGAAATTTTACTGGTTCTAATGTCTGTGCTCTTTCCATTATATCACAGTGCCTTAGCTTTTACCCTTACTAAGTAATACATTTGTGTGTTAACATGGATCGTCAGTGCCTAGACCAATGAAGTGACTGTCATGGAGAGACTTTGAAGCATAGTGTCAGTCTGGTGGTCAAGAAGCTGCTCTTTCAGAATTTATCAAGTTTTAGGATATGTAACCATGAAGGCTGCCAGTGAGTAGTACCACTAGTTATCTCAGGACTTCAGCAAAAAAATAAAAATAAAAGTAAAGCAGGGAGGGGGGGGATTTGATTTAGGCAGTGGGAGTGACTTGAATTTGATTTAGCATACTGGCCTTATGAAAAGTTCATATATAGCCCAGTTCAATACTATTAAGATAGAGCCCATTTTGACAGTTATCTAAAGTCTGTCTGAACTACTCAGGTTTTGTTTTCACTTGATAAGATGCCAGCTGTAATAATCCAATATATATGCATATATATTCTTCAGCAAAGAAGTACGGGGAAAGGGGATTCCTCAAGCTTCAAATTTATGTTGCAAAATGTAGAATGCAATTGATCTTTTAAAAATCATGTTACTAAATCTGTGATAGAGTGGCAAGGAAATATCCAATTTCCTTATCACGTGCTTTGTAAAGTCTCAGCACTAAATAGCAGAGGATTCTTATTATGTAGTGTGCACTGGATGAAGTGACTACATCCATGGCACTAAGCGCACATCAACTCAAGGATACAGAACAATCCTGACTTGTGATCTGGTGATGTTGCTGTTGAACAGATTTTCTCATTGACCATGTTTGTTCTTCGGCACTTCAGTGTTCAGGGCCACACTGAAACGGGCAGGCTCAGGAAGTGCTGCTGCCCTGGGGAGCAATACCCACAGGGCACCTAATACAATTCCTTGAGTGCAACTGCCTATTGGGTTCACTGTTGGAAGTACTCTATTCAATGGACATAAGAATCCCACCAGTGGGTCAGATCCTGGCATATCTAGCCCAACTTCTGAAGCAAAAAGCAATTGTAGAAAAGCATCATATCCCCCCTACCATCAGTATTAGAGGTGAGAAATGCCAATAGAAATCTCTAGTTTCTTTGTATTACCTTATAGATCAAGCAAACAGCATGCATGTAGAGAAGGCTTCCTATGTGCTGAGCGCTGTGTTCGCCTCTGTGGAAGTTATCATCATTGCCCTCTCTGATCCCCTGTTCTGTTAGAAGAAATTAGACAAATATACACCAAACAGTAGTTATCAGCCTTCTCATAAATTGTTCCATCATATTTTCAGGCCTAATGATGTCAGTTTTTGAAAAAATTGTATGTATCAAGCAGCATTATATAATAAATAGTTATTTTCTCATTTAAAATTAAGAAAGCCTGTGTATCTATAAAGTTCCCTCACAAAAAGTTGATATGACTCCAACTAATACAATTTATGGCAGCCATTTGCCATTTAAGTTTAGGATTTTTGTGAGGATTCAATGATGATGATTATTACTACACACAGACAGGCAAACGGACCATTTTCCCAGGCTCTTTGTAATACTAACAATACCTCAGAATCCATCAATACTACTTCTTAAACTTTGGTGAGCTTTAGAAACACAAGTTAGGAACAGTTTCTTTAAAAAGCTAATAAGTGCTGAAGTATTTTATAGGAATCCAAATTCAGTATGTACAAGTTTGGGTTGCAAAGCTCCCGCCATACCCAGACGCTTTCAAATTGTGACCCCAGTTGATGAAAAAGTTGCCGGGAAAGTTGACTTTGTTTTACTTTGAAATAACATGTGGTATTACAGCTGTACTTGTGACATTCTCTAGTTCTCTGTCTTTTACATTTATTATCTACTATTTGGGGTTTCATTCTTCATTCTGTATTACATTATAAAAATAATTGCACACAAGGCAGAAACCTGTGATTACTTTTGCGGTAGGCAGCATTAAACAATACACCAGTGCTTATAAAATGATGACAAAGAGCTCTCTGAGGGTCTGGTCTGTAAGTAAAACTTTCAGGAGATTTAAACTCATTTATTTTTGCTTGATATATATTTACTTTGATAATTTCAGTGAACCATGTTGGTTCCAGGAAAGACATGGACTGAACAAATATTGAAAATCTCATACCTTTATCACTATGATTCCTGACATTATCTAGGCAGTTTTGAAACTTCAGGACATATATGACCTGTTTTGTAAAAGACTTACACTATTGAACTCCCCACTGATCAATGTTTCTAGCATTTTTCCCTGAAATATTGATTACTGAGAAGGAAAAGGAAAAAAATGCCAGTGTTGCATCTGTAACTACAAAATGCCCTTAGAAACCACCATTAGCTGTTCTGTTTGCTGGGTTATAATATTTCGTTTGTATTTACAAAGCTGCTTAGGGAAGTTTATAGCCCTTTTCATTCCTTCTTTTGCCAACTTTTGGTTTGTGGTGTGTCGTCCAAAGTGGGCATCCCTGATTCATAATATCAGAAGTTTCTTTAAAAATGTTCAGGCCAGAAAAAGGTACAGAGAAAATGACAGTCCTGTGGACCTTAGCCTTTTAGACTAAGCTCCACTTTATTTTTGAGCTTCCAAAGAGGGCTACATGAGGATTTGTCTGGCAGGTGCTGAAGAGGTGTTTCTACGAACCCAACTGAGGCAGCCCACAGGATAGATGTTGGTAAATGATGGCTGGGGAAGAAGTCACTGTCAGAAATGATATACTCCTTGAGGTAAAAAATAAACTAACCACACACTCTGCAGAGTGTTCTCTCTACCAAGGGAAAGAGGAAGGAGAACGCAAAGGAGCTAACTGGGTGCAGGTCCTGTGTTGGGATCTGGGTGTGCAGGGAGGAAGAGGACGTCCCCCTAGCTTCCAGGAGTTCACAGACTACTAGGAAAAAGAAATCTCTTCTCTTCTGGTTCCAGATACATCATCTCTTCACAGGGAAAGATAAGCAAAAGCTGGCAAGGAGCGCCTTCATTTGGTCTAGAAAAAGGAGAAAAAGGAGAATTGGGCATGAAGACCTTACCTGTGTACCCAGGTCTGCCCAGGATAGCAGATGCCCAGATCACTTAAAAAAAATACACTTCTCCCGGAAGATGACTGGTTAGCCAGAGACGGGTAAGATTCCTCAAGGGAGGAACAACCTAAGACAGTCACAGTCGCAGGGGGGCCATCAGGTGAGAAAATGGGGATCAACAGAGGTGAGGCTTAGAACCTCCCCCCCCCGTTCTGAGAGAAATCTTCTGCATACGTGGATGTTTTATTGCCCTTGTCTAGCTTGGATTAACGCATAGTCTACAGGCACACACCTGATCATCTACATTTGCTCTCTTACAACACTAAACTATGTTTTCTACCTTTATCCTGTATCTACCTACCACTTCAGCATTTTATTAAAAATAATAATAATAAAGAGAGAAATGTGGTACCCACATATAAATCAAGTATAAAAATCAAATGAATATTCATATTTGAACTGACTGTTTATAGTTCATAATGCATGAGCAAAACCGAAGGTTTCTGTGATGACTGCCCTTGTACTGTTCACCATGTAACTTATTCACTATGTAAGAATTTGTACTCCATGTAAGAACTTGTTCTTTATGCTTCAGAAGATTGGAGACTGATGAGAATTAGGCTTGGGGTGGATTAATGATTGTGCATTGAGCATTGACCCCCCTATACAGAATTTTATTGTTGTTAACAACCATTTGATCAATAAATATGAGAGATGCCCTCACACACTATATATATATATATATATATATATATATATATATATATACACACACACACTTCCAATTGTAAAATAAATAAGTAACCGGGATGTAATGTATAGCATAAGGAATATAGTCAAAATATTGTAACAACTTGGTATGGTGATAGCTGGTACCTAGAATTATCATATATATAAATGTTGAATCACTGTGTTGTACACCTTAAACTAATGTAATACTGTGTGTCAACTACCCTTCAATAAAAAATAATTATCTAAAAAAAAATACACTTCTCAGTGTTCTGTTACTTTGATATAGAAGCTAATGGTTTAGATTCCAGACCTGTAAGCCTGGGTGAAGAGACCGTGACTGTGTAGGAGCCTTCCAAAACACACTACTAGCCAGTGAGGCCCAGGCAAAAACAGTGTAGCTGATCTCCCAAGGCCTGTAGCTAAACAGACATGTTGTTACAAGAAAGGGCAGGGGAATGGTTGGCACTTGAGAAGTGTAAGAAGAATATTCTGAAAGTCACAATTACAGTTGCTGCCTAGGAGTCTGAAGCCCAGCCAGACCAGAGCAGTGACCTCAGAATTAATGCTGGAAGGCAGATAAGGGTAGTGGTGAGTTGAACAGTTGCTGAAGTCAACGGCCTGAGTTCAAATTCTGGGCCAGCTGGGTCACCTTGAGAAGGCTACTTAGGCTCTCTGAGTTTTGGTTGCCCCATTGGTAAAATGATAATACTACTATTTGCTTCATAGGGTTGTTGACAGAAATAAATGAGCAAACACATGCAAAGTGCTTAGCAGGCATGCCTGGGATGTAGGAGGCGGTTAACAAATCTTAGCTATTATTCCAAGAATAAGACCTTATTAGCAGGCAGAGTTTCAGCTAGAATTAGGGAGCACCCTCTGAGTCATGAAGGAGGTGAAACTAGAGCAAGTAAAAGGAGTCGTACATAGCAGATGGAAAGATAAAAAACTTTCTGTCTCAAGTAGGCTGTGCAAATTGAGAATGTAAGTTGAGTTAGATGTCCCACTACTGTGCCTCTAAAACCCCATCATTTCCTCTATCATAGCTCTTCTTCTCTCTAACCTAAATCCCTACTATAATGTCTGTCATATAGTAAATGCTCATAAATGTTGGTTGAAAGAATAAACATATTTAAAATAGGCTTAAATAAACACCCCCAAAACCCTGTCTCTGCCTTCTCACTTATAGGAGGGCATTAAGAAATTCACCTCCTAGATAAACCCAGATATTATCAAAATGATGTGCTCTTTTTAAGACATTTTAATTTTTTTCTTTTCTCATTTTTGTAAAGGAAGTGAATTTTAGTAAGTGCAGAGAGAATGTGTAAACTTACGGCAGGTGCCAAATCATAACACTGTCACAGGAGAATTCACACCTATAGATGAGCTAGTTGAAGAACAAAGTTAGTTTTGAAAGGTTAGAGAAAAAGATTTTGAAATGTCAGATCCACTCTATAAAACTGGCCACCTTTGGCATCATCCTTTTAATCTACCTGGGTTTGAGAAAAGCCTAGGGCATCTGAATTGAAGACAATTAGCACCTCAGACAGGGCATCCACATGCAAAATACTGTCACCTCTTCGAGACCTCAGGAGGTGACAAGTTTAGATAAGAAGACACTTTCAATCTTGGCTGACAGTTTGTCAATGCTTTTGTATTTGATTTAAATGGCATCTATATTTTAAAAGGTTGTAGTTTGCTTTAAACTGTGAAGCTTCCTTCTTCCACCTCATGATTTTCATTCCTTAGGTCACTTAGAAACAACAAGAACAAAAATCTTTCTTCCATTGGGTGAGACCTGAGGAAACAGCTCAGTCCATTTCTCCTGTTTCTCTCTCAAGTACGCCTGGCTTTGGTTTAAGGCACAGAATATGAAAGCAGGAAGTTGTCTTAGGGGTTTGGGGGAAGAAAACTTTTCCTCTGCCCTCAAACGGTCTTCTAGCTGGTCTACGAACTAAATTGACATGAAACAGATGAACAGGAGAGAAAAAGTTTAATTATGTGCACACGGAGGCCCAAGAATAAAATTGAGCCCCAAGGAAATGACCAAAGCAGGCCGTTTTTATACTTTTTAGACAAAGAAACGACAAATCTGTGAGGAATTGACAGGACAAGGAATTGACAGGACAAAGAAAACTTACATTTGGGAGCTTCAGTTAATAAGAGATTCTAAGCAGAATTTGGGCTGGGGTAGTACATTAATTAAAGGTAACAAGGTTTGTTTATATAGCATTCTTGGCTCTGAATTCCTTCTCCCTGGTGATAAGGATGTCCTTTACCTCCTGGTACAGGGTAGGTGCCTATCACCTGGGAGATATATTTCTTGCTTTCTGGAGACAAATGGGGGTCAGCGTGTTTTTGCACTGTCTGTTTCTTAAGATAATAATCCATTCAAAATAATCAATATGCCAAAGCAGCACATTTTGGGGGAGTCTGCCCTTGGCTCCCACATTCCCTCCTCTGAAACTTCTCTGGAAATTTAACACATTAAAAATTGAGCTGGTATGTTTCATCTCACTGAGGCAGTCTCTTAGTCCTGACAATATGGAAGTTCAGTTAAACTCATTTCAGGAGGTTTCTAGATGTTAGGGTCAAAGCATCTTTAGTAGTTTAAATGTCTCTGATGATGTCCTCAGGTGCTCAGGCCAAGTTTCTGAGTGGCCCATATCCTAACAGCCATGAAGACTGTCTAAACATGAGTTATTGTGGTGATTTCTCTGAAGTTTACATCAATTTTATAGTCAGTTTTCAGGGCTTCAGGAGAAAGGGCAGTTTTAGTTCTCAATGATTCCAAGTCAGAAAGGTGGGAGAAAAAGTGGAAATGTTGTTTTGGAGAGCTGTAGACAGACATTGGCTTCTAGGAAACTAGAAGAATTCAGAATCTAGTCCAGTTTACAGTGAAAATGTATCAGAACTTAGAATCTACAAAGGTGTGTTACTGAAACATAAATTTTTTCTAAAATCATCCTCAATTTTCAAAAATAGCCAAGTTAAGACTAATTTGTTGGCAAAATAAATATAGTTCCAAAAAAAAGAAAAACCCCAAACCTGCCCTAATTATTTATACAAATGCAGCAAGAGTAGTGATTGATCATAGAGGCTCTTTTAAATCTGCTTTGCTGGAACTTTTCATAAGGAGTCTCCAGATCGAACTTTTAATAGACCCTCGAGGCTAAGCAGCCAAGCCGATTACTTGCCATCAGACTTCACCTGCAATATCTATAGATTTGGGTTACTTCCTCTCTTCTTGAGGTCCCCGACCATATCCTGAGGTTCCTGCACCTGCCAGAAAGTGATCTTCCCACTTGGAAGGCTGCTGAGAACCCTATAAATAAGGTACCATGCTGTTTTATTCTCAAGGAATTTTATTGCTTCCGTAAAGTCAACCTTTGTTCCTTAAAGCTATCTGGTCATATCTGAGTCTGTGCATGTGTATCTCAAATACAACATTCCAGTCAAAGCCTTGGTAATATAACCAATGGTTCCAATTGTGTCCTGTTACAGGGAGAACAGATTCTTATTGAACTTATGCAAATAAACATATTGCCATGAAAATATAACTGAAAGTTGCTGAATTCTGGAGGACTCAGGTAGGGGAAACAGATAAATGCCTCAATTCTGCTTACAAAGGTATAATTTTTCAAAGTCAGTTAGCAAAAAAAAATTTTTCTTCAATCTGAAACAGCAAAATGCTTTAAAAAATCAGCAGTGTTTTAAACAAAAGGTCATAAAAATTAAAATCATTCTCTTCAGTTCATTCAGTCCCATATTATTGATTCTTGCTCTGCTTAAATCCAGTTTTTCCATTAGTTCTGGAAATCTTTATGATCTTAAGGTAATAAGAAACCTGTATTTGTTAAAAAGGCCTTTCCATGAATCTCTCTGAAGATGAAACACATTTTTGAGGAACACTTTTGTAAAAGCATCTGAGTAAAAGTAGAAGTGTGTCAATGATAAAAGACTTAAAAATGGCAGTGTTGAAGATCTAATTAGAGTTCATTACAATGCACTTGACAACAAAATTTGATTTCTGTGACACACAATACTTCAAGATAATCACTAGAATTACAAGTGATGATATGTCAGGACAGATCAGATTTCTAGGAGTTTCATAAAATTTCTAGAACACTTATTTTAACTGTATATATATATATATACACAAGTATATTTAAAAGAGGTTTAGCATCACTTATTTGACAATGCTTCTCATGTAATTTTAACATAGCAAATAAGCCTAATTAGTTTAATATCTCTCTTTTATGGGGATAATAAATCCTTTGAAATGTTCCATGGGCCTTTTTCAATTTCCAAGTTGGTTTGTGGTCAAAAGATTTCATTTTAGAATTTGACTTTGGGAAGTTTGTCAAAAAATAAAAATAAAAAGGCTTGGGCATTTAATTAAATAAAATCCTCAATCATTATGGAACAATATTTAGTTACCCATTTAACCAAAGTGACAAAGATTTCACGGGTAATACAGAAAGCTAAATAGTTGTAAAAGGCCTTAGTTCTTTTAATATTGGAAAGACTTAGGTTTTTTTTCTCCTAAGTAATCAAAGACCCTATAAATAAAACACAGAATCTTTGTTTTTCTAGGCAGATTTCATTGAACGTAAAGAAAAATTCTGTTCATAATTTCTTATTAAAAGCACACCAATAACCTATGAAAATTTTTTCCTTTTAACAGAGAAAAACTAAATTCTAATGTTGTACCACTGTTGTTTTTTATATTACTACTCATTTACTTAATTAAATTTATTGCAATCTTATCCAGCTTGATCACACATTAAAACTCCTTTTCAAAGATTCTTTTCCCATAAACCTTCTATAAGTTTCCACTCACATAATTGCTGGACCAGTCCCCCTTCCAATTCATCTTGCAGTTGCAAATATAGGCCAGGCGCACATAGAAGCAAATTTGTGTGTTTGTATTTTTTCTCTCATCTCCCTGAGAGCACTAATCTCATTCATTTATTCAGTCGCTCAACAAATATATTTAGCATCTAATATGTGCCAGACACTGAGGATACAGTGTTGAACAAGGCACAAAGAATTCTGCCATCGTAGACCCTCCATTCTAGTTGGCAAAACAGCAAATACACAATTAATCAGATAATTCTGCTTCTAAGTGGATTATATCTGTATTTGTGGCCCTTTCTGACTCTTTCTCTGTGGGTGCCTCCACTATCTCAGTTGCTCCCCTCTTTCATTTTTTCCCCCTTTCCTCTCTTGTGGGTATGGTGAGAACAAAGGAAGAGAGTCATTTCAAACCCTTTCTCTATATTCGAGCTCAGTGTGAAGTTTTGCATTTGCTAAAGTCAGGTTTAGTGCTGGTGTAGCATTAGAGTGGAGATGTCAGTAGTTTTCATCAACATTGCAGTGGTGGGCTGGCTCAGCTGTCAGCTTGCTTGTGAGATGACAATGAGGTACTGGATGTGAGAGTTGTACTATTACCTTATAATTTATCTGTTCTTTTTTTATGCAATTTTAGTTGTGCTGAACCCCCTTGTACCTGGCTGCTTTGACAGGTATGCTATTTTAGCAGCACAGAACAAAATAGAGAATGAAAAGCAGAATGCCTGGTACACTCTTGCTGTCAGATCCAGGATGCTATGTTCCTCAGTTTGTGGATGATTTGTTCAGGGTTGTTCAGAGAGAAAAAAAAAGCTTGGGTTTTGTTTTTACCTACGTGGCACTGAATGTTCTCACAGTTCACCTCACAGTTGGGCAGGTTGTCCATATACTCAATGAGAGGATGGATCTCTTTCCTTATCCTCTCCTTTGAAATTCCTCCACGGTGATTGATTTCCCTGGGGCTAGTCATTTGCCTGCTCATAATAAAGATTTCAGGGTGGTTAATTTCTCAAGTCCTGAACACTGGTGTGTATGCTTTCACTTACCCGATCAGTTTCTTCCTTGGCCCAAAGCATTAGCCTCCATAAACAAGTGAGGTAGCAAGATGATGAGACAATCATGGCTCAGTTCCCCAGAGCCATCCCCAAATATCATCTTGAATGCCATTTTATTTTTTATTCTTGGTGTTGCAAATGACTGAGGAGGCTCATATTTATGCTTTATCCTCTAAGGTGAATAGAGTCTATGGTTAGTCATGCTTCAGTCAAGAAAGAAAGTTACCACTAGCTGCCACTGAACTCTTAGAGAACTGTGTTCAACACTAGCAGGTGGAGAGCAAATATCTGGCTTTGGTGCAAGGCAGCTCTGTGATCTTATCCACTGGTAGGCCATGTGGGGATTTAAAAATTTTCTCCCTAATGAGCTCCCAGCCTTGCCTTGTTCTCAAGGAACTAGGTGCTGAAGTTGTGAAAGAGAAACAACAGACAACCTAACTTGAGCTATTTAAATTCTAATTTTAAAACTATTTTACATAATCAAAAGGGCAAATGTAGAAGCATTCAGCTTCAAGCATTAAAAAAATGTCTTACTCTACTAAAAAGGAGGAAGTGTTTGGGAAATTATTTAACAGTACATTTTGAGATAGAAGCAATGCTTTATTTCAGAGGAGGAAATGAAGGTTAGAAGATTTTAAAAAATTAATGATAAGTTTAGCATCAACTGAAGAAAAACCATATTTGCTATTAACAACAGAGAATAAAAGTTGCAACAGAATCATTAACACTTGCAATGCAATTGAAAATGAGTTTTATGCCCCAGATGCTGAAAGGTGGGAACTATACATCAACTACAAGTTCACATAAAGACAAAGTACCAATTAAATGACTCATTCTCTCAACATTCTGAAATCTTAGGCAAGAAAGTAGGAAAAGTCAGTATTTGCTCAAGATCAAGAATGCTGAAGATGACTAGGAGGAAGAGGGAGAGGAGGCATTTGCCCCAAGTTTATTATTCACCTACCACTCCTGATTTGGCAGGGGCCTGCTGGCTCAGATCAGTCATGGCTGCCCACCGATAGTTCTGACAGTGTCTGCATTTGGGTCTCAGAGCTTGTGATCCTTTCATGCTGTCAGTATGTTTCTGCTCCACATGAAGGCCACGTACAGCTGGCGTCTATCATGAACCCCTTTGGGGATGAATTAAGCTAAGTCATCCCTTGTGGCCCTGGGAAAACCTGCAAGAACAGAAGCATTACCAAGCATTCCTGTCTGCATGCAAGCGTCTGAGTTGGTAGTGCAGCCCAAACCTTGCTGGTACCTTCTTCCGACTGCCCTCCCCTCTCTGTGTGAACCCTGTGTTGTGGGGTTGGGGGGAGTTGGGTGGGGGCAGGGACAGGTATTGAACCCCATGGCAATATAACCAAGCTGCTAAATTGCTGAGCTGGTTTTAATTGAAGTGTGAGAAGGAGGTTTTAAGGCAGGTAGACAACATCCTGTTGTTCCGGCGCTCCTCTCTCTTTTCTGCACAGCTGGCTGAACTGGGAGTCAGGTGGTTGACTAGTGCCCCGGGCTGCAGCAGCGGCTCCATCTCCTACAGTCCCAGGCCTCCGCCGGCTCAGGAGTTCCCCAGGCCATGGACGCGGTGGCTGTGTATCATGGCAAAATCAGCCGGGAGACAGGGGAGAAGCTCCTGCTTGCCACGGGGCTGGACGGCAGCTATTTGCTGAGGGACAGCGAGAGCGTCCCGGGCACGTACTGCCTGTGTGTGCTGTGAGTAGGTGGCGGCCGCGGAGGGGCCCAGGGCCCATGGAGGGCAGAGTGGGTGGGCACGGCTGGTGGGAACCAGGCAACACGCGGGCAGCAGGAGCTGGTGGGGCCTCCTCCTCTGCCCATCCACGGCCCCCAAGGCTTCCTCAGGGCCAGCCCCAGGCCATGGTGGACCGTGCGTAGACCTAGGCCCTTCACTCCCTGGGTCCCGCTCTCCAGAGGGGCCTCACCAGGGTCTTTGCAGGCAGCTGTAGAGAATGCCCTTTTGGGTGGGGAAACGCAGCCTAGACTTTACTTTTGCTCAGAGAAAGACCCAGGCTTGTGACTTCTGTTTGGACCTCTAATAGAGGCCAGCAAGGTGGAGCTCTGGGATGATGGACTGGCTGGATTTGGGGCCACTAACTCCTGAGAATAGGAAAGGCCTCTCTCCAGGTCTCTTTAAATGGATTTGGAAGTGTCATCCCAAAGGAAGGTCATCAAATTCAGGGAGAAGATGACTGAGAAACTGAAGCCATTACTTGAAGAGTGCAATGCTTAGTTAAGTCAGGATACTGCAGGGGACGTCTGTAAGTAAAACTGCCTCTCTGGATCTGCTTATTTAGCTTCCTTTAGAGTTGTGTGTGGGGGCAGGGGTTTTTAGAAATAGGATTCTTCCTGATAAAAGCTAGGACTGGCAAAGTCATAAAGGGCATGGAGGGAAAACCCCCTTGCTATGATTCAGCTTTGCCCTTTACCTACACATGTCTTAGTCTAATGCCTCAGTTTGAATCACATCCACCCTCATCTTTGCACCAGGCCTCTAGACTCAGGCAGATCTGAGACCTAATCCTGTGCTGGTCTGATGCTGGCAAGTTAACCTCTCAGTCCCTCAGTTTGCTTGTCCATAAAATGAGTGTAATATTGCTACCTACCACATAGGATTGTGAGGATCAAATGCCATAATGCAGGCAAATTCAGCACGGGACCTGACACATAAGAAATGTTTAGTAAATGTATTACTGTATTCTTTTTCAAAAGATTCCTTTCAGTACCATGGGGCATTTCTAAGGAAGGACTTGTTTTGTCAAGAAGAATCTTGTTTTGTCAGCAGGATATAAACACCCATGAAAACACTAGCTCTGCCCAGTAGGTTCTAAACAGAAAGAAAATAAGGGAAAATGCTTGGTAGTAATTTCGGTGCATAACGATATACTGCAAGATTTTAAAGTACCTTTTGGTTCTGTGGGGAAATATTATAGTGAGGCAGGTGTTAGAGCACTTTCATTGTTGACTGAATTTTTTTTTTAGTGGTCAAGCCATGTTTGTGGCAACTCTTAGGCCATGCTAAATACACTTATTATAAAGGCTCCACGGGAGAGATGTAGAAGCTATGGAGTCTCTTGGGCTCAGCCCTTTATGATTTGCTTATATTATTATTTTTTCCAAGTGGAAACTGGGAAGATCAGTGAAAACCAACTAGTATTCTTAGGCTCTTTTCTTATAAAAAGAAGGGGAAGGAGTGAGTGGGCAAGTGCAAAGGGCTTCTCTATGGGAGCTGATAAAGGAGGTAATGGCCCCCTTAAGGTAGAGGTAAAAAAATAAGGTTCAAAAAAAGCCCAGGCAGAGGAGTGAGAGGGGACAGTGTGTGGCAAGACACAGATAAGGCTTCAGCTACTTTGGCCTCTTGTGTTTCTCAAGCTTGCCAACCATGCTCCCCGCTTAGGATCTTTGCATTTATTGTCCACCTTTTTCCTCAAGGAGGACTTTCTTGATTACCCTACCTGAAATAAGTCAGTGACTTTTCTATGTCACTCTAACTTTATTTTTCTTCAAGGAGCTTAAACTATCTGACATTTGCTTGTTTACTTATTTATTGCTGCCTTCTCCAGCAAAAATGTAATCTCAGTGGAGGCAGGGACATGGTCTCTTGCACCAGGAGCACAGCCTGTCATATAATAGGCATTTTGAGGTACATTATGAAGCACACAGTAGGCACTCAATTAATAGTTTTGAATTAACAAGTAAACTGTCCAGGCAAATTCTGCTCTTTACTGCAAAGAACTTTGGACTTGAAATCAGAAGGCCAGGGTGTGGACTCAAGGAAGTCACCCAACTTCTCTGGGTCTCGGTTTCCATATTTGTAAAATAAGAATAGTAATGTGGGCCCTACCTTCTGCATAAGATTGCCATTGGTAAACTATGCAAGCAAGGACAACTTTAGCTTTTTGTCCATCTGGCCAGACCACATATGGAATCCATGTAGGGAGATTCTCAAAAATTTAAGTTTTCACCCAAAGTGTATCTTGCATAAATGCAGTTTTTATGACTCTTAGTTTTCCTTGCAAACCTCCTTATGAAGTGGCAGAAAATAGTAGGCAAATTGGGAATCATCGTAGCATGTCTTTTAATGGCACATTGGGACCACCAAGTCTTAGAGAGTAGTTGCCAGACTCTGTTGCAGAGGGAAGACACAGGATACATTACCTCTTAATGAGAGTTTCTCAACCTTTTTGATCCAGGAGTCGATTTTCATAAACATAAACATTTCATTCCCCCTTTTTAGTACTGCACTGTAGTAACAAAAGCAAATTTATTTTCAAATAAGCCGCATACTCACTTTAAACTAAAATGCATATGCTTATGATATGCAGTAGAAATAACATTGTAAGTGATATTATATACACATGAACAACAAGGTGTAGCCAGCAAACATGCATTGATTGGAGGGTTTACTCAGAATGGTTTCTCATTCTAGTTTTTGTTCATTCCCATTATCCAAGAAGATTTGGTCGAGCTTTACTTTCTATATTTTTATTGTAGAAATAACACATTGGATATGCCTTTCAAACTCTAAAGTATACTTTCAAACTATGCTTGCTCCTTTCCCCAGTTCTGAACCCCCAGTCATGGCCTTTAGATATGGCCTTTTCCTCTGTTCAGTTTTGGAAAATGGAATCTCATAAAGCAGTAAAGAAGTTTTCCACTTACAGAATTGCTCACCTTTGTTTAAAGTGAGAAGTTTTCCTTTCAATTAATTTTCAATAAACAAATCTAGATTTTATATAACAAGTCTATTCAAAATAGTTCCTATTCATATTGTAGAAAATTTGGAAAATGTAGATAATGGAAATGAAGGAAAATTATCTATAGTTTTATAACCTAAAGGCAATTACTTGTGAAAAGTAAGTGGATTTTCTTCTATATTTTAATAAAATTACTTTGTGAACACACATGTGCTCTTAGAATATTGATTTTGTTGCATTTTCCAGTTAACATAAAAATCCCCATTCATAAATAATCTTCTTACAAATAATTTAAAACATTATTTTTAATAGCTGTGTGGTAGTTCAACCAGTGAATATACTATATTTTCCTTAATCAGTCATCTAGTTTTAGACATTTGAATCATTCCATTTTTTTGCACTAATAAATTCCATCACGGTTCATATTTCAATCCAAAAATATTTCCTTGTTTTTATGATTACTTCCTTACAATGAATTTCAAGATGTGCAATTTTCTAGGTCAGTTTAGGATTACTGATGCATATGTGATCACCAAATATTTTTTTCCTAAATGGTTATTACAATTTATATATATGCCCCAGTAATGCACAAGAGTATCCATTTCTCCTCAACAACGCTAGAACTTTCTTAACAAAAATTCTCCTTGGAATTTGGTGTCTCACAATTTCATATTTCTTTGGCTAGCAGTTGAGTGTCTTATGGTTGATAAGCTGTTGTAGTTCCTCATTCATGAATTGGCTCTGTACTGTATTGCCATTTAATCATTTGGATCTTATTGTTTTTCTTAGCACATTATGGGTTAAGATTATATACTAATATATAATATATATTATGTATTAATTCTTGATCTGTTGCAAGTATCATTTCTCAGTTTGGCGTTTGCCATTATTTTTCTCTGACACACAAAAATTAACATTTTTAGTAGGCAAATCTGTAACTCAGTTTCTTTGTATTTGATTTCTTCCTTTGCTTCTTAGCTTAGAAAGTTCTTTTCCCAACAGAGATATCATAAAATTTCACTTCAGTTTTAAGTTTAAATTTATGGTATAGTTAGTTTACATTTAATTCTTTGATTCCATTTGGAATTTTATTTTGATGTAGAAAGGATCTAACTTGATTTGGTTGCAAAATAGCTAATAATTGCCCTATTAAAATTTATAAATAGAATTTCCATTTCCCATTGATTTATTAGCCATATATTAAATTCTTACACATAATATTGTTTCACAATGATGTATTTGGATCAATTGATCTATTTGTTCTTGTACTACTGGCATTATAGTATGGTAATGTTTTGATACATTAAAATAATTCTTTGTGATTTTTTCCTGTTGGTTCTTCACGAGGAAACCTAGAATAATTTTGTTAAATTAAAGAAATCCCATTGGGATTACATTAAACTTATTAATAAGTTAAGGAAGTATTGTCATCCTTAAACAATTTAGTCTTCCCATCCAAAAACCAGATACTTTTCTCCATTTATTAATTTTTTCATTTATATCCATCAACAGAGTTCTGTAGTTTTTTCACATAGGTTTTGCACATTTTTTAAGTTTATTTCTAGTTATCATGTATATGACTTGTGTGTCGATTTATTTCTATTGTAAATGGAATCTTTTTCCACCATATTTTCTGTTGCATAGGAAAGCTACTGACTTATGTATTTTTCTTGTATTTATCCAGTATACTAAATGCTTTTATTAATGCAAATAGTTTTTATTACATTTTCTTTTCTAGGTATATTAAGTTTCTTGTCATGAGGTACAGATGAGCTCTCACATTTCTTCCCTTCTCACCCTCAATGTAGACAGCCATTGATTGGGAAAGTCCTAAGTGTCCACTGGGATAGTTTGATGGGGATGAGAGAAAAACCAATTTAAAATATTTAAAATGATTCGTTTGAAGAAATAGTTTGTTTCCATAATTAGCATCCTTCTGTGCATATCTGACTTTGTTTGCTATTTATCTGATGGAATATTTGGAAGAAGAAATGCTATTATATTCTTAAGCCTCAAGGACACATAATGAAGTTCTTTGACACATATGTCTTTAGATAAAAGGATAATTACCTTTTTGTCCTTTAAGATTTAAAGAATGACTGGGAATAAAGTTGAACTGGAGAAATGTGGGAAGGAGCAATGATGAAATGAAATTCCAGCTTATCAGTTGTAATAGAGAGGAACAGTGTGGCAAACAACTCAAAAGAATAAGAAAATATAACATCATTTACAATTAGTTTTGGAATACATTTGGATGTGTGTGTTAGCACCATATTTATCTTCTTGATAGTTTGGGCCACCAGAATTATTTTGGATTTTCTAAGTACAATCTATTCATGGCAGAAGAAGACTGAAGGCCAGCCTCTAGGATTAAAGTTGCAGCACATAAACCACTAAATGGACAATGAGAGGCCAGTAAATCATATGCTGACTATGGTTGACAATGTAAAACTGAAGTACCAAGATTAGTCTGCTGTCATTTGCTTAAGTGAAGGGGAAATCTGGGTTGACCTCTTTTGGGCTCTCCTCTATTGGCCTCTTCCAGTTTCAGTCCTTCCCTCACGCCTCCCCTCAGTGGACAACTCCAGCCCTAAAGCTGAGCTGATTCCCTCCCTTTTTGAGGACGGTGCTTTTGGAATCACCTTAAGACCAATCTGTTAATTCCTTCCCTCTGATATAAGAGAGGGGCAGCGTAGAAAAATGGTTGTGAGCCCAGATCTTCCAGTCAGACTCTGAGGCTGTGCATCCCAGATCTGACCATTAACAAGCAGTTTTACCTTGGGCGAGTTACTTAAACTCTCTGTCTCAGGTTCCTTATCTGTGAAAAGGGAGATGGTGATAATAATAGTCCTTACCCCATAGGCACGTTATGGGGATTATTACATGAGTTAATATCTATCAAGTTAGCATGGAGTAGGTATTTGTTAATATAAATAAAAGATCTGTAAGTAATTGCAACATGAAGTTAGACCATCATAAGAGTACATAAATAAAATGATATGTGGCAATGGAGGGGATTATATTTATTGTAGTGACTCATCAAAATTGGTATTACATAGTTTTACCATCAAACTTGAAGCTGAATGACTTTTGATGGTTCTGAAAATTCAAGTTCAGTCTGAAAGAATGAAGATTGGGCCATAGGAAATTCGGGAACATCTCGAATCTGAGTGTAGTCTCAATAGTGATCACTTTGTATAGGATGCCATTCTTGGTATAAAAATTCTGAAATATTTGTTAAAAAACCAGTCATGTTATAATTGTGCCTGGAATTTTGCACATAATATTAGTTTATATAGACATAGACAGCATGGACACTACCTTGCTTTATTTGCAGTGTCATGAAATCAGATGTAGCTTAACTGTTTCTTCTGTGTAGTCCTTGAAGTGGTATAAAGAAGGAATTGATGTGGTTTTGTAGTTCTAAACCAAGATCTGTCCCCAACACTGACCCATTGGGAAAATAAGAAAAAAGTCAGGTTGTTTTCTTGTTCATTTCTAATCAGAACACTTTTTTAAAGGTTGGGGCCACTTTTGAAAAAATAAAGACAGATTTTATATTAGCAGAGACTGAATCAATGCATATTTATAGTCATTAAAATACAAAATATTAGTTAAAAGTAATGGCAACATAAAACCTCTACTGTTTTGTACCAATTATTCATTTTTGAGATTTATTTTTCATGATAACTTTTAAATTCCAGGATTATCAATAAGTCTGATAAAAGGTTTGTTGGAGGAAAGAAGTTAAAATTACATTGCATTCTTGGTTGTATTAATGGAAAGAGTCAGAGGAATGACAATCCTAAAAGAGAAAAAATAGTTCTAAAAAATGAATTATTTTTTCTGATTTGTGATTTGCTTATGCTAAATTTGAAAAGCACCGAATAGTAATTTTGCTTTGTTTTCTTTAAAAAAAGTCATGATTTGCATAACTTTATAGGGAGCATTAATATGCATGACGTATTTATCTGAGTTTAATTTGCTTCTAATTTATATACATACATAGTTTCGAACACTCATAATCATAGTGACATCACCATGTGTCCACTTTTTTCACTTACCATCATTTTATATTAACAGTTTTTGAAAAATACAGGACTAATGCCTATGCATTTTGGTATAGTTTTGAAACTTTCTTTCAATTATTATTTCCTTATTTTGAGTAACATTCCTTAAATAGGAGTACTTAGGTTAATTCCGTTTTTTTTCACTATTAAACTAGAACTCCTATGAAAATCTTTGTTAAATTGCTTTTTCCTTTTGATTCCTTGGAGTGTATGATGATACCCAAGGTCGTGAGGTCAAAGACATGCACAGTTTTGTAGCTCTTGTTCTGTCTCGCCAATTTATTTCCTAGAACAGTGATTTTTCAGTGGACAGGGAGAGAGTATGTGTAGTTTGAAAAACCATGGTCAACGTTTTAGTTTAATTTTATATTATAAAATTATTATTTCATAATACAAGCTACAGAAAACAACACTATGAAATCTTGCTGGGGAAGGGGGAGTAAAATGATTCAGAAACACTGCTCTAGGAAGATTGAAACAACTGAAAAAGTTTCTGCTTGTATTTAAATAAAATTGCATTCTTAAAGCATAGACTGACTCTGGGGGAGGGGGCACAGAAGCATTCTCTACATTTTAAGCAGTCCTTCTGTAGATTTAATGTTCTGGCAAATCACCTGGAGAACTTGTTAAAACACAGATTCTGATTCAGCAGTTCTGGGGTGGGGCCTGAGAGTCTGCATTTCTAACAAGCTCTAAGATGATGCTGATATTACTATTGTGGGAAGGGAATTTGAATCGCACTGTTTTCGATCTCTTCCATCCATGACACATGAGAACAAGAGTTGACTACAGGGGATCCTTGATCAGTTATTTAAGTGATTTGAAAGTGGAAGAGATGAAGTGTTGGCTTATTTGTGGGGTGAAATGATTTTGCTCATTCAGAAATTTGAGGAGTGAGGGAGTGGCACATTGTTAATATTAGTTTGGTTAATCATGAGAAGTTTTGTGTGACACTGACACCAGGTTGTTCAGAGCCTGAAGGAGGTAAGGACTTTTGAAGTGGTACTAAGGTTCCTGCTGCTTAACTGAAAGTGAGATAAGATCAGAGTCGTTAGGAGACAATTTTCAAAACAGACATCTATTTTGACTAAATGATAGTAGGGAGATAGAGTCTTTGTGTTTTTTAGAGACCCACTGTTTTAGAACATGGAAAACCGGTTGTTTACAATTTTGCTTGCATCGTTGCTGAGATTTTAAATAACGTATTTCCACACATCACCTTTAGTGATACTGAATTATTGCTGTTAATTTCTTCCCATAGGGAAAATGGAACTGAAGACCTATGCTATTTTCATTCTTCTGTTTCCATTTTTCTGTGTGACTTTAAGAAAATCACTTAAAGCTTTACGTTTTAAGTACCCATGGTGAAAAATGGGAATCAAAGCTCTTGCCTTGTTCCCTGTGGAGTACTTACTGAAATCAGTGGCCTTTGAGGTAGATTTTGATGGCTTAAAATAACAAAAGACTAACAATGTAATATTTTATATTTATCTAGCATATTATATGTGCATATATCAAGCGAGTTTATATCTGATCTAAATATTATGGGCAAACGTTTGCAACAAAAATGAAACATTTCCTGTAATCACACCGGCAATTAAATCGACCTCTTTTTTTGGTTTCAAAAATTGAATAAACCTTAGTGTTTTAGAAGTATTTTTTTTGGGTCCTTTAGGTAATTGGTACTGATAGATACTGAGTAAAGATATAATAATTTAATCTACATATTTAAAGACTTTTAGTTCTAAAGGGGGTTAATGGTAAATGAGGTCAGTTACTCAAAGATGACCCTCTGTTTAGAATGCTTCAGAACCATCTGTTCTTTTCAAGTTTAAACACATTTATTTTTATCAGAGTTTAGCATGTATTCTAAGCAAAGATCTATATTGACCCAAACTTGTGCCTAAGAATAACAAATCAGAAAACATGTTAAATAAACTCTGTTGATCCAGGTTCAAATTCATTATTTGAAATGATTCAAAATAAAGTTTAACCTTACTTGTCTATGAAGTAAAAGTTTGTTAGGCAAATTAAGTAGCATTACCATATATCCTAAAATATAATAAGTAATCTATATCCATTATAATTTGGGGATCAAGAGCCAAATAGGCCTGATTCAAATACCTTCTTCGCTACTTGACCTCTAGTGTGGCTTTGGTTACTTAACTTCTCAAAAGTCTCACTTTCCTCATCTAGAAAATGAATTTCACAATATGAAGCCCATAGGATTGATGTGGGGTCCAGAAGAGATAAGGCATGTACTATGGACTGAACTGTGGTCCTGTCAAGCTCCTGTGTTGAAGCCCTAACCCCCAGCGTGCCTCTGTTTGGAGATCGAGCTTTAGGATGTAATTAAGGTTAAATGAGGCTGTAAGGGCAGGGCCATAATCCAGTAGGACTGGTGGCCTTATCTGAAGAAGAGAGAGGTGTCTGTCTCTGCGCACACATAAAGAAAAGGTCATGTGCACACACAAGCGAGAAGGTGGTTGCTTATAAGCCAAGAGAAGAGGCCTCTGAATGAAACCTATGTTTCTGGTGCCTTGCTGTTGGACTTCCAGCCTCCAGAATGGTGAGAAAATACATTTCTTTTGTTTAAGGCACCCAGTGTATGGAATTTTGCTAGGGCAACCCATGCAAACTACTAATAGAGCATGCAAAATGCTTGGCACGTCATAGAAATCAACTATATAGATATACTGGGCATACACACTGGGTAATGGGGGAGAAAGTTTACAACATCCAAAAAGCCAGGCTGCTTTCAAGTTCTTTGGGAAGACTACTTTTTAATTCAAATTACTATTACTACTGTATTATAATATAATCTACTTTAAAGTAACATAGCAATGGTATAGGAATATGTAGTATGTTTGTTATATTTATAATGAATATGATTATTACTATTAATTTAAGTAGACCCGATAGTGCCTTATCCCAGTGAAATGTTTTCACCTTCAGGCTCTGTATATACTTAAAAATAATATGACTACACTTTGTTAAATCTATTTAATAATTCATTATTTTTGCCAATTACAACAAGTCTCTAGTTTCTTTCTGTCTAAACAGTCTCTCAACCAGACAAAGGTTTAGGAGTATGAGCTCCCACATTAAAAAAAAAAGAAAAGATAAAGAAGGCTTACTGGAAACTATGATTAGCTAGGTATCATATGCAAGCAAGTTAGATTCCTCAGGCTTTTCTTCCTGTGAATGCATGAGCACCACATACATGCATCCCTCTATATGTAACATTTATATGTAATACACCAGCTCAAATGTAGAGTGTCCATGGTTCTTTTGGAATTTTTCAGTAATGGAAATTTATTCTTTCACAGGTATCAAGGTTACATTTATACATACCGAGTGTCCCAGACAGAAACAGGTTCTTGGAGTGCTGAGGTATAGCTCTTTTATTTATTTTTGCTTCTGGGGGTATCAGGGAGGTGTTTGAAATTTAGGCTGGTTTCATAAAAGAGCTGTCAAATCCTACATTCCCCAAATATTCATCAGATTCAAATTACTAAAGCTGCAATTGAAAATTATTCATGGTTCATTAAGAAGTGTTTAGAGAATTTTGGTCCCAGTTCTGTTCAGCGACCATTGCATGGCAGGGTCTCACTTTGGGAGAAAGACAAAAAAGTTGAAGGATTGTGTCACACATTCAGTGCCTACGAGAAATTGTAGAAAGCATATAAAAATATATAAAATAATTAAATCAGCAATTATTTCCCAAATGGTACTAACATGAGTGTTTGCTCCATGGGGGCTTAAACAACCAACTCCTGTTTTCAGAGAGTCTTTAATACCCCTGGGGAGATACAACATGAACTGGACAGCAATGTGAGAGCCTGGAGTTTGCTGTCAGGTGGACCTGGGTTCCAGGTCTGGTCTCCCCTCCTCCCTGAGAGTTCTATGACCTTTGGCAGGTTACTTAACTTTTCTTTGAACTAGTTTCTTCATCAGTAAAAGGAACCTAAAAATAGTCCCTTACTCATGGGGTTCATTTTGAGGATTAAATGAGATAGTGCATATAAAGAAAGCTCTTGGCCACAGGCTCTGGTAACTCAGTAAGCCCTCAAATGTTTGCACTTGCCCGAATTGTTGAACAATACGTTTGCATAGAGTCAAGCGCTATGTTATCTAGTATAGGAGTTCAAAGAAGGGAGAATTTTCCAGGTATAGGGTAACCAGGGCTGTTTGGTGTGTGGAAGACTCCCAGCTGAGCCATGTGGAAAGGACATGGATAGGTGGAATAGAGATACAGGGAGCACTAGTGATTCTCCAGCTATGCTCTGCAAAATCCCAAGGTCTTTCTATCTGGGTACCTTGGGGTTGCCTGGGGGATGCAGAGGGAGAGGAGGACACAAGTAGGAATACTTTTAGATCCCCAATTCGTCTTTAATCTGAGCAGTTACCATTTATTCTGCTTGTTAACTGGGGCTCTGAGTAAGATTTTCTTAGAAAAATGGGTTCTGATGGCTTTGAAAACATTTGAAAGTCTGTGCCATTGCAAGAAATGCCTGTGGAGTGAGTCTATTTCCATGTACCGGGGTATTTATGTCACATTTTACCAATGTAGAAGTCTCTGCAACTGAAACTTTGACCTCAAATCCTTTCTCTGATTTCTGTTCCTTTAAAACTGTCTATATCACGAAAGCCTTCATTATGAGCTGTTTGAAAAATTAAATGCTAATATCAACCTCTATTAATAACTCAATTTATGCATTTAAGGAATTTAAAAGTCTGAACTTAAAAAAAATTAAATAACTCCAACCTTTACAAATTCATCAGGAAAAATCTAAAGCACACACTGCCGACTGCAAATGTTTTGAACTACTGAGATGAATTAATGCAAGTTTTCAAACACGTTCTTGATTTATATCAGGATAATTAATATGTGATACTAATTAGAGGAAAAACAGTACCATTTCTAATCAAAACTATTTATACCTGTTCATTTAAAAAATATCTGTATCACTGCAGAGATTGAATAAGAAATTAAATTTTATTTAAATGAAGAACAATTCTGTATGATATATACATATGTATTTGTATATACAGCCTTTCTCCCAGAGAAGTAGCCTCCAGCTGGTGAAAAATATCCTTTATGGAAGGGATCTTCAATTTTTAGGGTTTAGCTAACCTTGTCTTTAAGCTTGTTTTCTTCGGTTTCAAGTATAACATCATAGGCAGATTGTTACATGCTTGTGATCATGTTAAGGAAGAGAGAGCTTATTGAACATGAATGCCCTCCCATCCTGTTGTTTGGTGTGACCTTGTTTATATAATAGCATTGTGATTATCTGCACCAAGAGAGCAGAAGATTGGCATGTTTTTTCCAAAGGGAAAACAGTTTTCAAAAACGCTTTAGGTTTATTTTTGAAATGCTTATTGCATTTTTTTCTATCTACTAAATTTGCCTTAGTCTGGTTTTTGCTAAGGGAATATTAAACTAGCGTGTATTCTCAGAGCATATATCACCTGACTGGAAGAAATTTCTCTAGAGCATATTGAGGACCAGCTGTGATCCAAAACATGTTTCCATGGATATCTAAGAGATGACAGTATGGGAAATGTGCAAATTTGAACAATAGCTGAGTTCAGTGGAAGATGGGAGTTGTCAGTGGTACAATTCTTGTGGTAAATATATTTTCGAAATTGGGTAAATGACAGATATTTGTACAGCTTTTTGGAATAATGCTTTAGTTTGCCACACTGCAGGAAAAATCATGGCAGTAGCACTCTGTCCTCTGTGCAAAGATTGTGCTAGAAATCTAAGCAAGTCTGAGATTTGCTTCAAAGAATGGAATGAAATTGAACCCTGGATCCACTGAATTATGAAAGACAAATATGTGAATTTCTAGTTTTGACACTTAGGTTTCATCATTGCCTAATGTATTAACTTACTTCATGTGACTCACACTAAGTTGCCTACAGTCAACTCTCATTTATCAATAGGTGCAATGTCATCAGTACATTATAAAAATATACTAACTTCCCCCTGCTGATTTCAATGCCTCTGGGTTCTTCTGGATATTTGATCATCAGTAGATCAGTGGATGCTAAATAATTTTACTTATTAACCTAAGCAAAGCACCATAAATTAGGCTAGTCATTTGCTAATGAAACATTGCATATTAAATTCAAATTGCTTTTATACATTCAATGCCATTATTCCTCTCTGTTAGTGTGGATAATCAAGTGTTAACTGCATATAAGTCCCCATAAAAAGATGCTTCTCTTGATAAATGGTTTTACAAGCCACAAGAACAGCTAAAAAGATGTGTGGTTTGAAATCTTTCCACACTGGAGGAGTGTATAGTTTCTCTTCTGGTTGGTGACTCTGACCTCAGTAGAGCCTGTTTAGTCTAGTCTACTCTGTTGGGGAATTCAACTGTGAATAGTGGCCTGAAAGGCAAGAGACTGGGTCCTGGAATCTAGAGCCAATTCATTGCTTCTTGTTATCTGTGTGACATTAGACAAGCTGAATTATCCCTGTGTGTTTCCATTTTCTTCTCTGTCAAATGGGAATAACCCAACCAGTCAATCACTGCCTATCTGTGAGGAAATAGTCAGGGCATGAGGTGGGAAGGTGCTTTGAAAATAAAGAGGTGCTGTAAGGAAGATATGAGGGGGTATTTTGTGCCTTTGACCTGCTTTTACAGTGTGAGAGTCTATCTTGGAGCCAAAGAACTATTGGGACTCCTGTAAGAGAGGCCATGTTATTTTGGGTGAGGTCTCAATAGAGTTCGGGGAAGGTGTTTTGACCATAGGGGTGGAGCTGAGTGGGGGAGTGTTCCACCTCTACTGAGGCTCCAAGCCGTGAGTGGACACTATTCTAAAGCTCAAAAGAACTTTTTCAGTGCTTTCAATGAAAAATTACTTACCCCAATGTAGGAAATGATTGAGAGTTACTACAGACAGTGTGCTATCTTCAGCTTTTAGTCTAGCTGGCAGCAGTCTGCATGCCAGCCTTCATGTTTACTCATTAAATGCTAAACAAACAAACAGCTCCCACCTCAAAACTCTTCCAGATGGAATAGCTGAAAAACAGCTTTCTAAAGAACCTTGGTTCAGTTGCTTATGGCAATCCTATTTTATTTCATGTAAAATGACAGTTTTGAGCTAATGCCTGAAGCTTGGCTCATAAGCCTTTGCAGGAAATTGTTGGTTTCAAACCATGTCTTTGCAAAAGAACTGACGTCAGGAAAGGAATACATTTTAATAGTCACCTGCAAATAATCATCTCTTCAAAAACAAACAAATAAAGGTGACCTTATCTAGTCTCTCATTTTCGTGTCATAGAAAACCTTGTCACAGTGAAGTTTTGATGGACAGAGCAATTTGGGGGAGGATAGGGAAGTTTCTTAAGGAGGAAAAAATTTAATGTGAAGGATGAGGTGGGACATATGTAAGGCAAGGGTATGAGGATTGACTAGCCATGTGTTGTGTGCATGGTAAAGGTCAATTTTTAATTTCCTGTGTAGCATTTTATATCATGGAATGATGACAAGGAGAATGGGTTATTGTTGGGTTTTGTTTTTTGTTGTTGTTCTTCAGGCTTTTTATTAATGACCTGTCGGATCTATGTTTTTTCTGTGTTTAACTGCATCCTCTCTATGGGGGCATTCATTGTGGGTAATGACCTATATACCCTTAGAGGTTCAGGATGTATGGTGGGTAGCAGGGAGGAAGGGCAGGATGATAAGCGAGAGCTTGTACAAACTAATACCACCCTTGGGAGAAATGAAATGACAGCTCATTAGCTCCTCTCGCAGGGAAATTCAGCCAACCAAAGTAAGCTCTTCTGGAAATGTTGTTTTTCCCTCTTCCTTTTGTTTTCAAATATTTGAACAAGTTACAGCAATGTTACTTCTTTAAGCACCCTCGAATATTCTGTGGGCCTTTCTGTACCATTAGGAGGTAGGTGAATAATTTGCTTGGCTTTTTATTTTCCAGACAGCACCTGGAGTACATAAAAGATTTTTCCGGAAAATAAAAAATCTCATTTCAGCATTTCAGAAGCCAGATCAAGGTATTGTAATACCTCTGCAGTATCCAGTTGAGAAGTCCTCAGTTAGAAGTACACAAGGTACCACTACAGGTATGATTTACTGTTAATTTTTGACAAGGTTTGGAAGCTTAGGGTTATGAGTCAACCTATTCTTAAACATATACTTACAGGAAGTTCTGTAAGGAACAATGAAATGGGAAAGTAGATGTAGCCAACAAATCAAGTGAGAAGGGGCTATTCTCATGCTATTGAGATAGGGCAGGGACATGGGACAAGTATCATAATTAATTTTTCCTGCCTATGATGAAAAATGCTGAGATATAAATAGTGTAGTAAGAACAGGAGGGACTCCATCTTAACACTAAGATTCCCTTTTAAAAACTAGGGAGTTGGGAGGTAAGATTCCTAACATATTTTATGGTAATCAGCCAATAACCTACCCTATCTTAAGGCAGGGGAAGAAGTCCTAAATGATATGTCCCCACTGCTTGAGGGTAACCACTGTCTTGGAGAAGGACAGGAACAAGAAATTCCTTGTGTTAAGTTTATCTTACAGATATCCACAGGACAGACTATGGATGGTGACATACTGTTCCTCACCAGAGATAGATGTCATGAGACCCCCATGTCAAGCCTATGCCCAACAACCCCCCCACCCCGACCTTTGCCCCATTCTTGAAATCCTTAAAAGACAGAATCCTAAGTCTTTAAGTGCGCCTCCTCTCTGAGGTTGCCTGTACTCCCCTTTCTTCGAGTGTGTACTTTGCCTTCAGTAAAGACTTCTCACTGGTCAACTTACTGCATTTTGTCTATGCACTCTTGTAGTGGTAAGTGTCTTTGTTATTTCACTATTTCATTCAATTTTCTAGACTTAAGCACAAGTCTTCAGTCTCTCTGCCCTACTTCAGACAAGTAGGGAGGGGCTACTGAGATCTCTGATATGGGCTTGCAAGTTCCTGTCACCTGGGTGACCTGGACAGGACTGTAGCTGTATGATCATGCTCTTTAGTAGCCTGACTGAAAATCTCCTTTCTTTGCTTTGGGAAGTTCTCAGAACATAAACTCACTCCATTCAGTGCTCTGCAGCTACCCCAAAACCTGTGGTGGTAGGGGTTCCCATGCTGTGCAGATCAAGCAGGCACTGGACACCAGGTGACCCTGGCTTCAGGAGCTGGCAAGGGATCTGTGCTATGCTGAGCAGGAGTTCAGTGAGCTTTCCTTTCCTCCCTCTGTTCTTGCTTGCTCTCTGTTGCCTGCATGGCTGCTGCCATTCGCTGCTGCTCTTGCTTTAATGAACTCCTTCATTACCTACATTCATATGGTCTGGTCAAGAATTCTTTCTCAGGTTGAGGTTTCATCTAGTGTTCAGGGACAGACCTCCCCAGACACAGCTGCCAGACAACACTATTTCAACATGCTATACTATCAAGTTTTAATAAAACTGCAAAAATATTTTAGAAATTCTTTAAGCCCACACCGTTTCAACCTCTCTTGCCCTGTCTTGTGCTTTCCAGCCCCTTTCACCATTTCACTTCACTAATTCAGACACAAGTAATTTGCAAGGTGAGACAATTCACAGAACACCTGGGCTGTCCTTTACCTTTGCTTAGCAAACTGTATTTTCCCTTCAGGGAAGGGAAGGCTAATGTGAGCCTGGCCCATGAGATCGTGATTTCTGAATTTGTGATGCTTGAACTAATGAAATTTTATTATAGCAAAGGAAATTAAATTCACTGACTTCATTATTCCATGGGCACAAATTGTTATGTCTCCTAACCAAAGCTATTTTAGTGTATGTGTCAAGCCAATGAGCAAGTATTAGTGAATGTCTGCAGCTATCGGTTACATGATTGTTTACTCAACTATTGAAAGGGGTTAATCATTTGTTTGGAGTAAAAGTATATGCCTTGATTGAAACAATAAATATTTATAATAAAAAAGAGTCATTATATCTCTTTTTGACAGTGACCCAGGTCAGGCTCGTGCATAAAATGACAATTACACTCAAGTGGTGAATTAAATTAATGAATAGTTAGCCTTTATAATAGAAATGTACATAGAACTCCAATTTACAAATTGGCTAATTGTTCCTTTCTGCTCACTGTTCTATTTTTCACAGCTCAGTTTTAAATACTAGTTCCTTGAGCTGTTTCACTGGGTTATATCTATGTGAGCTTTATGCAGTTGGAAACTTTATGATTATAAATTGGAGTTAACCTGTAACTTTAATAGACTGTAAGTTTATCTTTTCATGACTTTTGTTATTATTTCTCTTTAGGGAGAAGATCCTGATGTCTTCCTGAAAGTACCTGAAGAAAAATAAAACACCTTGTACTTTATTTTCAATAATTTAAATATATGCTAGGTTTTATATATTGTAGATAATACAGTTCAGTGTGCTACAGATGTATTTCTAAAACCATCATAGTCCTGTAATGGAAGCAACTTGCATGATGTGAAAGCTGAAATGGACTTTGTTGGATATGAAGAGCTTTGACATGAGGATTGGGAAAGAATAATAATTTTCAGATTATTTTCAGTTACTATATTTACAAATGGGAAACCATTTAAAACATAATAATACTTTATAAAAGATTAATGTCAATTCTTGCCAAATATAAAAATGATCCTCCATTTTTCTCAAAAGCTCCATTTTTAGTGAAATATCGATGGCTACTGATTTGAGACTGTCTTCCTTGGTTATGCGGCAGGAAGCTGGTTTGTGCCCCTAAGCTTTGTCACGTGCATTCTACATTAGGTATTATTCTCTCCACTAGCTATGCTGTTGTAGGCTCTTTGGGGCTTTATGGAGCTGTACAATGTGCGCTAAAAGAAGTACTAGATAAATAGTGAAGAATTTCTGTTTAATTCTGAGAGCGACCTTCTTGCCTAGTGTTCTGCTGTTGGATAGTAAAATCCATAGACCAATCTGGAGTTTAAAAATCCCGTAATTGAAAACATGCTGTACAGGTTTATTATATTTGATGATATAGGATTTGAAATCATATGATAAATCCAATGAAGTGGGCTTTCCTACCTCTGCCCCAGTTGTTTCTACTCCGTGTGAAACCTCCTTTTGAAGGACAGCAGCAGCAGGAGCTCTCAGCCCTGGGCATGAGTAGCTGATTGACAAGCAGCCTCCCAATTAGGTAGCCCTACAAAGACCACTGGAAAGTTTATGGCTTTCAAGTTGACTTTTAACAATTGCAAGTGATTGCAACCAAAGTGAGAGCCCAGACTGGACACAGTGACAGGTATTTGTATCTTCTCACATTTATCTTTTTATGACTCTTGTGATTTGATTATGTGCCAAATTGCTTCCGGGCTCGTAAAATTAATTCACTGGACAAACAATGAGCACTGGGATTGAGAAGTAAAAACACCTGGTTCCTGTGCTCAGGCAGCTCACTGTCTAGTTGGACAAGAAAACAAGAGCAATGAAAGACCATAAAAGAAATGAACAATGAGAAGACAAAAATAACAATAAAAGGTCATAAGCAGATGTTAAGTGAGGTTCCCAATGTGTAGGCAGATCTGTCTTTAGAGGAGAAGGAGGCAACACAAATAGTCTGGTCCATGGTCCATAGGAAAGGGCTTTCACTGTAGACTAATAAATTGGAATTCTGGGTTGTACATTAGTTGGGGTGAGCTTACTTAATAACTAGTGAACTACCTATAGACAGAGCTACTCTGTGCTGGTAAGATCTGATTTCTGAGCATTTAACATGGATGCTATGGGAGTATGAAGGTGGAGTATAGCTACAATAATGCATTGGGGCCATTTACTATTTATAAAAATAAAGTCACCACTTTAACTTGTGGAATTTTGAAAGCTGACTTTCAAAATAAAATGCCATCTGTTTAGATAATTTTAAATTATTTGTAGCTTGGTTTTAAATTTTAACAGGTATACCTAATTACCCTCTTTAATTTGTTCATTCTGAAAAAATCCCAAATACATGAATTATGTTTGTATGTTCTTTTACCAGGGCCTTTCTTGAAAAAGCTTTTTTGAATCAATGGTCTTTCATATTTCAATAAAGTATTTTAAAGTTTACTTACCAAATCTGTCTTAAAGTATTCCTTAAAAGTATTTGGAGATAGGCGCTATTAACTATTAAAGCATTGATGAGGGCCATCTTACTTATCTTATTGGACAGATTCCCTGAAAAAGGTAAATGCTTTTCTTCATTTTGCTATTGTCATAATTCCCTGTTGATGGGCCTACCCACTGTCTTCTTTTGCTGGCCCTTCATTCATCAAGTGTTTTTTACTTTTTCACAGCATGAAAATCCTTGCTATTTCCCACTGCATAATAGCTTGTGACTTTACAGAAAGGTCATATCCTTGCCATATCTAAAATACTGCCATGCGAACATATACCTGTAAGATGCTGAGTCAAGATAGAAAAATGCACATATATTTCCAAGTGTACATTTTTCCTCAGAAAAAAAGTGTGTCAGCAAACCCACAGGGAACATGACAGTTTATCAAATACTCATTCATTTCCTCTGAACTTTGTTCTTACGAGATAAGGTCAGTAGGGAGACAAGCTTAGGTAGTCGGTTTGGCTGTTACAGGCAGGGAAACTTTGTGGTACTACATAGGTACAATAAGTCCACAGAGAAGGGGGCTCCTATGAAGTCTGCTATAAATAGAGGGTTGGATTTAAGATATTATTTGTGGTAGAATGGAAACAGAATTAAAAATATGAGAAACAGCTTTAAAATCTGTTAGGCATGTTTAGACATCAGCTTATGTTTTATTTGATTTACTTTATTGAGTTCAGAATCCAAAGTCTATTAATAATAAAACCCAGATTTGCCCTTGAGGATTTCAAGACTGCAAGATACATAGTCTCCCTGTTAGTGGGCTGTAAATTCTACTTTGTTGCTGATGTTCGCCCTTGCAGTAAATGGGATGCCATTATTTTGCAGTTTGTAGCTAGGGGTGAAGTTAAACTACCCAATTTGGACACTTTCATAATTTGGGGGTCATTGGCTGGATTTTCATCACTACATCAGCTGCCTTTTAAATGGATATTTTTATGTAGAAAGATCTAACAAACCTGATTGGAGAGACATCATCCACATCATAAGAGACCTGAATTTGCTTTTCAGCTTTGTCACTGATTATCCCTGAGACCTTAGGTAAGTCAGTCTATTGCTATTATTGCATTTGCCAAGTAGGAACAGTGAAGTCTTGCTCACCTCACAGGGTTATTGAGGTACTAAAATTATATAAATTTAAGGTAGTAGTGTTACTAATGCTGAAATAGCACTGATATTCAAAGACCTGTAAAAGTAAGGATGGATAGGGAAGGAATGTGGAGAAATCTCTTCTCCTATTTAGTAATTCTCTCAATGGAAGAACTCTTGCCTTTTTGTGCTCTTAGGGTGGGGTGGGGTGCATATTTTGAAAAAAAATCTCCAGGTGACATTAATATTCCTTTCCATACCCCTCTACCTCCTACTGCTTTTTGCTGACTGGTTGTGCTGAAACGATCAGGATTGTCTTCTGTGCCATGACTCTCTTCACTGTATCTGTGTACAGTAGTCCCCCCTTATCCACAGAGGATACATTCCAAGACCCCCAGTGGATGCCGGGAACCACAAATAGGACTGAACCCTACATATACTATGTTTTTTCCTATACATACATACCTGATAAAGTTTAATGTATAAATTAGGCACCATAAGGGATTAACAACAACAGCAGCTAATAATAGAACAATTTAAGAAACATACTGTAATAAAGGTTATGTGAATGTGGTCTCTCCCTCTCTCAAAATATCTCATTGTACTGTATTCACCTTTTTTGTGATGATGCCTACATCATGAGATGAAGTGAATGATGTAGGTATTGTGATGTGTTGAGCTTCTGGCGATATGTCAAAAGGAGGATGATCTGCTTCTGGGCCCCAGTTAACCACAGCTGACTGAAACCCCAGAAAGCGAAATGCAGACAGAGGGGAAGACTGTATAGATCAGTGACTAAAAAGGCAGCTGGGCATTTTAGAGTTGTGTAAATTCCATGATTCCAAGCAAGTTTCAGTAACAAGCTGTTTGGACTATAGGTGCCCCATTAGTATCAAGTTGAATTTTGGAAGGTCTGTTGGCCAGCTTTCCCAATGTCACTTTAAAATAAATGTCTTCTTGTGAAACTTAAGTGCCAAATGGCCATTAAAATTACCCAGGTCATGGGGCCTTGGGAGGGCTGTTGTTTTGTTTTTCCTGATTGCCTCTCCTCCACCCCCAGTCATTTTTGCCCATGCATTTGGGTGCCCTGCTCTCCTAGCTCTCAGCCACCCCTGTTTTGCAACTCTTTATTTTCTTTCTGTTGCTGAGAAAAGCATCAACAGGAGAGAGAAACCTTTTTAAAAAGCCATAGTCTAGAGGCATTTAAACTTGCAACAGCTACTCTTCTTTTTTATTAAACGGTCATTTGTGTCAGAGATCCTATTTGCATGAAGAATAAAAATGAAAAGACAGACAGCTGCTTAGGATTAGTGCCATTTTGATTTCTGCACTTCCGTTTTCAAGATGATGAGCTTTTATTGTTCCCTATGAGAGATCCACTTTTCATATCTCAGGTGACCAGACTGACTTGAGAATGCAGTTGGGCGCATGAATAAAATGGGACACAGTGCTCATTTGCAATTTTATTTTTTAAAAATGAAATATTCAAAGTACTTTTTCTTTCAAATATCGACACATAATGTTTAACTTGAAATATTTACAGCATGTTGGTGTGATGCTCTTGTAGAAAAATGCATGCTTCTGGCCTGAAAGCCAGAGCAAAATGCAAAAGACCATTTAACTGCAGCCAGAGAACAGGAACCTGTACAGTATCCAGTCACTTTCAGCACAGGAGTGAGAGCAGGAATACAAAATTGGAACCTATTGTTTCCTAGCAACATGGCTCAGGCCATTATAACACAATTTTCGGTATGATTAGAACCTCTAACTGTTGTTATATAGAAACTGAAAATCTTGGCATACACTGTAAACATCTTCACTTTTCATGAGAGAGTAAGCAGCTAAAAAGAATATTTATCTGACGTAAAGGCGATACTTCTCTTTTTTGCCTTCTCTCTTACTGATGCTTTTGCCAGAATAAAGATTTAGACATTGTCATGATTCATACAAGTAAAATATTTTTCAAGGACACAATCTGATATACTAACATTTATTTAAGAGGTTAAAGTCCACCACTAAATCTAAGGAAAGATTTTTAACTGCCAAACACATTTCCTTTGACAAATAATATAAGATGACAACTGCCAAGACAAAATCCACAGCAAGTTTAACTCTAACTATTTTCAGTTACTGTTTAGGAAGTAATTTCTTCTTACACACAGTAGTATATTTGGTCCTTAATAGCTTTCACATGAAGGACACACTGAAATGACAGTCACTATTTTGTGGTTGAATTCTTTGTTGTTGTTTGTTATTTTCTGGGTTTTTTTGTTTTTTTGCTTTTTTTGTTTGTTTTTTTTGCTTTTTGCAGGATAAAGAACCTTCCAGAAGACTGTGGAAGAGCCATCTGAGATCATAAGTATTACTCAGGTCAGCTATGTGTATGTGATTTCCTCCAAGAAAACAAGAATGTTGCATCCAATCTGTGGCCTTCTGTTTTCTCACAAGCTATACTACACTCCAATCTCTTCAACAGTTTCTTTCAATACTTGATTACTGTACTTTTGCTTCCATTACCACTGAATTCCATTACAGTTGCCATTACAGGAACATCTTTATAAATGCAAAAACTTTGCTCTGACTCTCTCAGGTGATAGTACAGTGGAACCTGGTCCAGTTAAAAATATATTTTCAAAAAAGGAAAGAAAAAAAACCCCAGCAGAAATAACATCATAGAATGCTTGAAATGGCATCAACAATGATGGAAAAGAAAACTCTTAGGAAAATTATAATTTAATTTTTTACCTTTCTATGTAGTTAGCATGTGAATTCCAATTTATACACTGTCAAGTTTTCATACATTTGGCTATGTTGTATATATTGTATTATATTATATATAGTCTATATATTATAGATCTAGATAAATTGACTGTAAGGGACACGCTTGTTTTATACATTATTTTGCTGGGTTAAAAATAAAACATATGCCTATTTACTATGGTGAGTGTTTTGCTAAAAATCAGTATGAATTGGGCTTTATTTTCCTCTCCTTCATGAGTCATGCTTCTACTCAATAACGATTAGAATGACATTTAAAAATAAATGTATTTTAATGTCTGTTACACTGAACTTTTCAGCTCATTTGGATCTCTAGATTGTAGTGCAAAAGTAATGACAAAACACAATAAAAAAGCACAAATGAAACGGGCCTAATTAGGAAAAAGAAACAACCACGAAGTATTCCCTGCCTCTAGCCCAGAATGTTCTTCAGTGGAGAGCCCAACTACTGGGGCTCTCTAACTCACTTGCAAGGTTGTGTGGCTGTGCAGTGTCAGCTGCCTGTCTTCTGGTTATGAGAAATTCACACATTTTTCTTTAAAATGCTTTTGCTTTCATCAGGAAATGAAAACGAATTGTTCTTGCATTTATTTAAACTTCAGAACTACAAGTCAGTGAAGACATCCTTTGTATTCAGCTGAATAGGCAGCAATGTACTCAATATCTCCATGTTCATATTATTAAATGCCAAAATGTTTCTCTTAGATTTACTGTTCATTAGTGCTAACCTTTTGGGTTTTTTCTCTTTCCTCCCAGCAACTTTGGAAGTGGTACAGAGAATAGTAATGGTTCAAGGCAGTATTAAAACCACAGCTATAAATGATAAAAAGTGCATTTCCTGAATATAATACAAATATAACTTCAAGAAACTAAAGGCACAAACGAAATAAATATGTATTACAAACTAGAAATGCACAGTCAAGGTAATTACCCTTAAGTCAAAGCTTCAAATATTTGTTTCTAATGGATATTTAAAGCAGTTTGAACATGATACATCTCATCAGTGAATTGCAAGAAAGTATAATAATCACTTAAAATATAAGCAAAATAGACTCTAATATTGACATCTTGGATTAGTGATAAAATACATCATCACATTTATGAATGCACTCTCTATATACAGTTTACAAATTAATTTTCCATTGATTTAAAAGAACATCAGAGGTTCTAGGAACTTAAGGTCCATTTTTAGGCTGGTGTGGAGGTATTCAAATTTTCAACAAGTTTGTCGTTAATTTTAGAATCCCATCCGGAATAAATACTGTACCACTAACTCAGGCCTGATTCAGGAAAACAAGCAAACAAACCAGTAATATGATTGCAGTCTGAATTAGCAATCTCTTGAGCTGGTATGCTTCCAATTAAAGCGAGAGACGAGTTCATCATGAAGTCTCTCTCAGAATATGTGTGTCAGAATGTGGGAGTCCCAGCCTGAAGGTTTTGAAAATGAAATGTCTCGATACATCCTCCCCTACTCTCTGTAAGTCCTTACCTTTCCCTTACTCCACTTTGTGTAGTCAGGAGCCAGACTCTTTAAAAACCTTAACACGAGTCTGGATTCTGATTTTGCATATTTTCAAAGAAACTGTTATCACAAGCAAGGCAATGACCCCACACTGCATGTAGGTAGTAGCTGGAAAGAGTCCAAAGTGTAACATTCCATCATAAATTCTCCTTCAGACATAGCAAATGTCCAGACTCGGTGATGAAAGTGCTGAAACTGGCTCAGGGGAATTTTCTCCAGGCCACATTGTGCTGTCATGTATTTTCATTTGTGGTAACTTAAAATTACCCAGCATTTTACAAACTGTCTCTGTCACTGGGCACAAATCTCCCAGTTCACCAAGGGGCTCCCTTTACTACAGGAGTCATAGAGATTGAGAAACTGCAGTTGATAGTAACACTAATCCTGGTCTTTTTTTTTTTCCCCAAATTTTAAATGATCAGAGAACAAAAATAACCATTCCTGGAAATCAGGTATTTTTCCTAGGCAGGAAAGATGAATAATCAAATGGGTTAAGACAGAGAACTAAAATAATTAACTGTATACATTGTTTTAGTCAAAAATAGCCTGCTTCCCCAGAATTTGTTGAGATGTTTTAGTTTGGAAAGGGATTCACTTATTTAAATTTCCTGACTATGGCTGGGAGATAGATGTTCAATACCGAATTGCACATTTGGAAGAGAAATCTGGGTGGGCCGCAACAATGTGGGGGCAACTACTGTGAAGATTGGTTTGGTCTTCCCTTTGGTACTTTCAGGACTATTTTTTAAAGACCATAAGGCTCTCATCAATTTCTGCTGTATTAGTGAATGTATTTGTTGGCGTCCCAGGCATGTATGCCTGCTAACGCTCTTTTTTTTTTTTTTGTATCAGAATCATTTGTAGTAAATTACCTTTCATGTGCACAAAACCACTGGATTAGTGTATAAATACTGAATCACTGATGTGAAACTATGACCAGAACACACCCTATATATAAATGAGAAATTCCTACCCAGGTTAATAAAAGCTGTGTTTACATGACACCAGTACAACTAGACAATTTGGTAAAAAATGTTGTCCAAATGCGTTGGGTGGGAGAAGTTCCACTGGCCAGCTGCCTCGGTGTCATGTACACACAAGCAAAGGGGGGTGATTCAGCCTGGTTACCGCAGCCCCAGGGAGGCGTGGTAGACAGAACCCAGCCACCACACACCACAACACAGCACAACAACATGGCATTTACTTGAACAAGCAAGGAGGAATAATCAGGGAGAAAGGGCGAGTGGGTCCTGACTCTAGGAGACTGTGGCTGAGGACATTTTACACTTCTTTTTAAATTTCCTAGAACAGATCCTGAAAATGGGCAAGGGCTGGCAGTTTTTCGAAATGCAAGTATTGCACCCCCTTTTGAAATAGCCTGCAAGTTCTGCCAATAGTTAAACATGAAACTTTGTGTCACAACAGAGATACAGAACCTTGGGTTCTTCCTGTACGTCTGAACATATGCATGGCTTGACAGATTTAAAGTGGTGCATTCTGAACTCTTTTCTAGCTGTCTTGAGTTTCACTTGTGTTATTTTGAATACTGCCACACAAGAACTAAAAATCTCCATCATTTCTTAAAGTTTAAATGACAATATTAAAATACCATCTTCCGTCACTTTGAAAGGCAGTTGGATATGTTTCTCCTCCATATTTACATATAACGAGTTCTGATCTAGAAAACCAATACAATAAACCGTTTTGTGTTTTAAAAACAGGCAGTCTTTGGTGACGCAAAGGCAGAGATTTTTTTCGTTACCTCCTGCCTATTTCGCTCTGTCTCATAAAGTGAATATTGTTGGCACTGTCAGAAAGTTCTAAGTACTGCTCAACCGACAAAACAAAATAGCCATCATAACCTTGTACCCTCCCAGTGCTCAACAGCTGCTGCCTTTCCCCCTCTGTCCAGGCTCTAATACCCTCCTCCCCTTCCTGCAGCCTTCTTTGTTCCTTAGTCCAGGCCTGGGCCACCGCACGCTGTCTGGCAACCTCCAACACGTGATTCTTTTCTTCTTCGACAGTTGTCCCATACCGGATGTTGAAGCACAGAGCCCCATGCTGGAGCTGGATATCGGCAAACCGTCTAGTCCTTCCACTCAACACAGAAGTCATCTGGGACACAGTGACATTGACACCATTCTCCAGAATCCTCCTCCCCCCAGTGTTACCAATGAGCACCAGATCTTCCTCCAGAGACCCAAGCTTAATGAAGTAGTGAGTATCCCTCCCCTCTATGGTAAAATGTAGGTTTTCCAGGTAATGAGCATTATTGAGAATGGCAGCAAGCCGCCTGCTATCTTCATTGGCTACTCCTATAATATCAGCTGTTACTATGCCATCCTTGATGGCAAATTTGATACCTTTTCCAAAAACAGAGGGGACGGCAGCAAACCTGGGTTGCTTCCCTCCTTCAAGGCACCGTCCGTCATTGTATCGGGGAGTCATAGGAAGTTGGTCCAAGGAAATGAAATTTCTGAGCTGTTTCTGGAGCTCACACTGAATACCCAGGATAGTCTAGGAAAGAAGAAAAGCACAGGGCAAATGCAGTACAGAATTAGACACCTGTCATGTGCTTGGTGATGGTGGAAAGTAAAGGCTTGCAAAGTTGCTTCCTTCTCTCTTTCATTTGCTGGTGAGTGATTTAAAAACAAGCCAAATTTGGAAAAGAAAAAACTAACAGCTGACTTGATCACCTGGCATGTATCTCATGATAGTTTGGTGTGTTAAACATGAGGAAATATGTTCAAATTGATATCAGAATCTCAGAGCTAGAGGGCATTTCAAGTTAAGTGGGTCCAGTTCCTCCAAAACAAAGACATTTCATTTTCACCAGTTTAACTAACACTGACTAGCTGTTCATCACTGTATATAGAATAATACACTGGCCACAGTGAGGGATCAAGATATGGCATAAGGCATTGTTCTTGCTATCAAGCTGCTTATGATCTTGTACATAACAATGGCAAATTGGCAAGTTCACTGGTCTTTTTATGTGGACTTGAAAAATCCATCTTATTATGGACAATTTCAAACATACTAAGAAATAAAGAGAAGAGACAAATGAACATCCAAGTATCCATATAAAGCTTCAACAATTTTCAACATTTTGCTGAAGTTTTTTAAGGTTTAATTACAAAAAGCAGTTACATATTATATGTCTACACAGAAGGAGATAAACCCACAGTACCTACTTAGAATCTCTTTCCCTTAAATTTTTTTATACTTAAACTTCAAGCCTTGCCACCTGAATTTCAGTTTCATTTTTTTAACACCATTTTTTTTTTTTGCAAACAGAGATTCCCATTCTCAATGGAAAGAAAAAGTTTCTTCTTGTTTTCATTTGTACCTCATACTCCTGATGAAATTATGAATGAACCTTGAAAGTTTTGGTGTTCCTTGTTTTTCCAGAGACTTGATCCCTGTGATATTTATTACTTTTGCTTCATTGCTCTTATATGCTTTTTCCTTACCAGAATAATTTGTTATGCCTGTGCTTCTTAATGCACTATGCCCTAAATTGTCTGGCAGTTGGAAATCGGATGTTTTATGCCTCTTGCTGACCACTTTACTGATACAGAACCCATAATTGCCCTTAGTAGCCCATTTCAGAATTTTTAAATTTCAGTTCCTCTTTTCCTCTTGTTTGGCTACCACAGCAGTCATCAAGTCACATGTTAGTCTTTTCTTTTCCAAAAACTTGAATTTCTCAATCGTTTCCTCATGGAAGCTTTTTTCTACCTCTGTGTGAATCATGGCCATTTTAGTGAATATTCCAGATGACTCAAAAATAAGTAAGCAAATACATGGTAACACCATTTCATGGCGTTGGATGCTGTGCTGTTTTTTCAGCTAAATAGAAATGGTAAAACTTTTACTAACCTTTCCAGGATCCCACTCTTGAGTTTTTGTCTGAAGTTGTAGAAGCTCATAAGTTAATTCCAAATTTTCTAATTCTGGTTTGGGAAATCCAGGTAGAACATTGTGTAACTGGAAACCAAATAGCTCCAACCAACTTCCAATGTCTGTGAGACATAAAATATAAAAGAACACAATTTTAAAAGCCTGTACTTTAAAACCTTTGTGAGAAGCTTGAAAGATGCATCTCCTGCCTTCAATATGTTTAGCCAATGGGAAGTTAGGGATAAAACTCCTCCTTCTATCTATCACCCACTTTAAAATATATGGTCCTCTCTCTACAGGGTAACATTTTGATCCATGGATAATCAGATAGGTTCCATTTACTGCATAGTGGTACTAAGGTCACACGACTGTGAGATTAGGTTTACTTGGTGCAACATAATCCTGAGAGTTTTTCTTTTTAACAAACTATTCATATGAGCTTTTAAGGGTGAAAACTACAAACAGGAAGCTCAAAAGGAAAGAACAAATGTACTGGGATGCAAAAGCCTCATGTTTTATGCCCACTCGCACAGATCTGCTCACTCTAGAAGACTAAGGAAGAGAGTGACTGCACAATAACTTGTGGGCTAACTGGCAGGAAGGGGAAGCATGTTTACAAAAGCATTGAGATTATGTGATAAACACTACCGAGTTATCTCCGGTTTAGCGTAAAATTTTACACCGTTCAAATACCTGTGGTATACTTGGCAACATCTTGAATTTTGCCAACGGGGTAGTTATTTTCAAAGGAGTAGAGGTTGAATGGTTTAGGAAAGAGGTTCAACTGTTTCCATATGTGATGATTAGGCGTCGTCCACCTACCAGCAACAACATCATAATCCCTTTGCCCCAGGTGCACTAATTTCGTAAGGAAATCATAGAGTCCGCCGTGAAAACCAATGATGACCTGAAAGTCAGGGTAAGTGTCATGATAGATATCTCCATAAGGCGTGTACAGTATTTCTTTTATCACCTGACCTCGACTGCTGAACACAGCTAATGGAGTGCCTGTATTATCACAGGCTACGTAATATTCTTCACCACTGCTTAGCTCCATGGCAATAAGGTGACCTTGGAGATCATAATACAGGGATGTAATCTCTGAGCTCGTGTGGTTGTACAAATGAGTAACTCTGACGGGGTTGGCAAGGTCTGCATAAAAGAACTGGAGGTGCTGCCCTATGCTGGACTTACTGGCGACACGTCGCCCAAGCCCATCATAGTGATACTGCACAGTCCAGCCTGAAGCTTTGTTGTAGGCTTTCTGCAGCAGACCATTAGAGTTATACTCAAATATGTCATTTCCCCTCTGCCTCAGAAAGCCATCTTCATCCATTTTGTACTGAATTTCTCCTAGTCTGGTGATGCGGTCTCGGAGGTCATATCGGAGAGGAGTCAGTCGAGCAGTGTTCCCGTGGCTTAAGAGGTTGATGTTTCCATTCAGGTCATAACTGTAACGCCACTGGGTTTTATCATTTACAGACACAGTTTGAAGTTGCCCATCAGCATCGTACTCATAGAAGTATCTTGTTATATTGGCATCTACTCCAACTCGTATATCACAAATTACCATGCGGCCCATGTTGTCATATTGGATGGTCATCCAATAGGCAATTGCCTTGAGGATTTCATACTGGACTTCAATAACTTGTCCGTTGGCGCTGAAGATCTTGGTGTGCTTCATCACTGTCGTAGTGATGACCTGATTTAGATCGTAATTAATTACACTGAATTTTCCAAACTGCTCTGTTCTGCCAGAGACATCAACATAGCGGTACAGATCTATGGGCAAAGGGGTTTCATTTATCACAGCTTGCATGCTGGTGACACGGAAGTTGTTGTAGCTGTAGTCAAACCGAGCATTCACAAGCCCTTCCTCACTGAATCTGAAAATCTGGCGTCCAATAAGTGGTCCTGAAGGAATCAAAATGAAATAATGAGAACAAAGCTAGATGCTTAATGTTGAACAGCCAGAATGGTCTAGTGTTATTTTCTTTAGTATTGATGCTTTTACCTTCAAAATAAAACATTAGAAATTGACTGCAGATACCTAATGCCTGGGCATATCATCTCATAGATATACATTTTCATAGTTGTGGTTATTAAATTTGAAGAAAAATCCCATATATTATAGTAATTGAGGAATTTAGTTATAGAAACTACATACGTAATAACCCATCTGGTAGTTTGGGGTGATGAAACTGTTATTATAAACATACTTTCTTGTTATAATCGCTGACAAAAATACTTTTAATTCATTTACCCTGTGCTGCAAAGTCAGAGGGTGGAGGGTCAGGTTTTAACAAAGCTCAGCATTAAAGTAACTGGATTTGGGCATTTGATATACCCAAAGGATGCAATACATTCAAAAGTTCTGACTTTTGAAGATATTTTGTCACCCCCTGAGGCTTATAGAGGTTACACAGGGCTTGGTCTCCATTTAGTGAGACTTGTATCTTGCAGTTGGCATCTTCGGGAAGATTTGGTGGTGAGGAGGAACGGGTATGTGGTTAGCCTACCTTGTTTGGGAGCTGAGAGAAAGAGAAATGCACTGTATGTTTTTAAGAATCAGCTTCCATGTCACCTATAATATGCTTTTAATTTTCAGCAGAAGATAATTTGGTAACTGAAGTGAAAGTGTGTTGGATTGAACATCTGTAGGTTAACACTTCTGTCCCAGACTGTGGCCAGCAAAAATGTCCTGAGAAAACACTGATGTGGTTGTATGCATCACCACCATTCACAACTGACCTGTTTGCCGGTATCTGATTGTGCAAATGAAGCCATCATGCATCAGGTGTATTGTCTTAATAACTCCAGAAGACTCTTCATATGTTAATGTGACCTGAGTGGTATCATAGAGAATCTCAGACAGCCTTGCTTGCTTGGTGTACTTGTATAAAATTCTGCGCCCTGTCCCCAGATGCAGGGTCTGCCGCAGTCGGCCATCCCGACTGTAGTCTTGGATAAAAGAAGCGCTACTGTCTGGCGGGGTGTAGATGTTCCGGTAGTAGCCCACTGAAAGCATGGTTTGTAAGCTGTGGCGCACCATACTAGGCATGGTGACTGAGAGCAGACAATCCGACTGATCATACTCAAAGATGTAACGCCGCTGGCTATGTAACAGAAGCATCACAGACTGAAATGAGACAAAGGCAAAACAGCATGAAGATGTATTACTAAAGTTGAGGAGATTCAAGAAAATACATGTTTGTCCATTCAACACAAATTTCTCAAGCACCCATTATGTGCCAGGCACTGTGGTGGACCCTAGTGCATACAGTAGTGGGCAATAATGGGGTCTATCCTTATGGAACTTACAGTTTAATGGAGCAGAAAGACTAGCTAAGCAATCAAAGTACAGTGTGACTTGTGTTCTGACAGGGGAGGCATGGGGTGCTTATGGGAGGTGGGGGAATGAACCGCTAACCCAGACTTAAGAGGACAGGAAAGGCTTCCTGGAGAAAGTGACACCCGAGTTGAGACCTAAAGCATGACAAAGGGTTAGCCAGGTGAAAGCAGGGAAGTGAGGGGGACCATGTAGGGGAAGAGTCCTCTTGACAAGAACACAGCATTGTGAGGGTCTGGATAAGAAAGAGAACACACCTGGCTTTTTCAGAGAATGAGAAGAATTTTGTATGGCCAGAGCATGGGCCTGTTGGTGGGTGGTGGTCATAGGCAGGAGATGAGGCCACTTAGGTAGGTTGGGTCCAGATCATGTTGGGCTTTCTAAGCCAAGCCAAGGAGTTTGGACTTAAACATGTTGGCAACAGGGACCACTGAAAGCAAGTTGATGGACCGGGTGCTTGTAGAGTTGGGAGAAACAAATTTTATTACAGAAAGGTTACTGTTGCTTCAGTGTGGACTTTGACTGGAGGGAGGTAAATGATGGGCAGGGCATGCCACATATTAAGTTATAGTCACCAAAAGTATTTGACTTCATGTAGTAGTGATGTCCTTCTGAAAATTTATATATGAAATAATATTGTGATTGCTTTGCAATTCATGTTTTAAATTTTATCAGGGAAAACATGCAATTAAAAGTGAAGAATTCTGTGAAAACCCTTTTCCGCTAATGTGATTGGTATTTCAGAAAGTTATTTGTTGAGGTATAATGACTTGCAGGTAATTAGGTATTTCACTGATATTGGTTTATCTTATTTTAATTTTAAATATACACATAAAAGGAGCACTGTTCTAGGGAGACTCAATCCTATTTCCAACTGAAAAGCATTGAAATCTCATCTTTTAATAAAAGTAACAATTGTTCATCACTGGAGACTCTGAAACAAGTCCCTAAGGGAGCTCTCCCTCTTCCTTCTTGAGAACTACCTTATCAACTAAAAGGATTTATTTTATCTTTATTTTTTGAAGTTTGTGTTTTGGAAACAATAGGAATCTTTTCATTTTTAAAATATAAGTTATATATTTTTGAAAATGAATTACATAAACGTATACAATGCATTTAAATCTTCTAAATATGAAACTATATTCTAAAAGTGAGTATGTTTCTTGAAACTGCATGTCCTCCCTGCCCTTCTGAGAATTATTGATTTTGAATCACATGTCAGGACTGTGAAGTCAACGTCAGCAGTTATTTGCTTTGTTCACTCATCCTTCCAGTCTTTTCCACCAAGCACTCTGCCTGGGGATACAGGGCTGCGTGTGGAAACCCTGTCACCCCATCACCTGTGCACAATCCGCAGTTCCCAAAACCCTGCTGAACAGGAGGCAGGAGACTTGGCACTCCTGCAAGAGCATGAGGACACGAAGGGAGGGCGGCTTCCTCCCCCAAGGCAGAACCCAGCAGAACCCGGGGTTGGTGGCAGGGAAGAGCGGTGTGTAGGGGGAGGTCCTGGTAGAAAATGACTTTGCCTTGCCGCTATGCTGAAAGCCAGATTTCTCAGGTCCTTTCCACTCTCTTCTGTCAATTTGCCATGAACAAATGACATCTGTCACTTGGGACGCAGGCCAGGGACAATCACCATATGGCTCCCACACATTGTCCAGTACCAGCCTGCCTGGGCCATGCCTTTTCCAGTTGCTGTGCCACCCTTGCCAAACATTTATAGCACAATCTCCATTGTGTTCTCTGCCCTGCTCTCCTCCTCCATGCTGCAGTAAACCCACTGCCTGACCCTGTTCCTAGGTGGTGCCGATGCTGCGCTGTCTCCATAGCTCCCTGGTCTGTTTTCAAAGCTTCTTGCCAATGGCAAGAATGTGGATGACGTCATTAGAAATCTCGTGAATGTAACCGTTGTGTTGCCAGAATACCATTTAGCTCTCAGTTGGCTGCTTTTTCCCTTTGGGTGGCATTGTTATCAGTTTGTTCAAAAAAAATCCTTATAGTCCACCCAGTGCCCACAGTGCCGCAGGATAAAAGGCCATTTCTTATTAGCCCTAACAATAGAGTGGAAGGCTTTTATTTTTTTAAATTGATTGTGAGATCCTAAAAGAGATCATTGTGAAGAAGAAGAAACAAAGAACAATCGTGCCTGTATACTCATTTGAACAAGAACAGAAATGAGATGGTAGAAATTTGAAACGTTAAGGCATTTGAATGACCACCAGATGGCAGTGTGGGGCCACCTGGAGCTCAAGCTAAAAAGGTTGCCTTCTCCCACTAGGCAGCCTTCAAAATTTCAGCCCCAAAGAGGCAATTTTGTGTAACCGTATCAGACTAAAGCATCCTATTAAATGGTTATAACATATATTTAAATGCATTTAAAAAATGAAGTTCTTAAGAATGATTTTAGGAAACTGGAAGATTTACATTTACTGTAATACAAAATTTTAGCCTCACAAGTCTTCAATATAATTAACTCAGAGAAGTCTCATAAATCAAGATAGAAAATTAATGACCACATAGAGAAAATTTAAGAAATAATAATTGATTTTTTTAATAGAGAAGAGATCATTTAAGCAACCGCAGCTATTACCTAAATACTTATTTTTCTCCTAGTGGCTACAAACCATTGTGCATGAAAATGATATGGGTAACATTCACTTACTCTAGAGGAAGTCAAACAATTTTTATAAAATTTCTGCTGCTTAGCTGAACTATCTGCTGTTGCTTTTTAATATATCATGGTATAGAGGTGGCAAGCAAATTTACAAGAGGTAGTTCCAGAAGTATTTGAGGTATAAAAAGAGGTGTACATTTTAAAGTCTGAGAATTCTTAATTTAAAATATACTACAAAGAGCTAGCCTCTTTGTCCTTGCTCTGCCCTAGGACACAGTGAAAGAATGTGCTAACAAAGGTCATGTTCAAAAGAGGACTGAAAAAGCACAGGGAGATACAAAACCTCCTCACCTCTCTGGAAAAGTTACATGTAAGTTGGATTTTCATTAATTCAATATTCTTTCCCTGTTTTTTTTTTTCTAGAATCACAATTTCAAAGATGCTCTAGTTTCCTGCCTTCTGTTCTTCTCTGTTTTAATTTATCTTCATGTAGCATTTAAGTTGTCAACTTGAAATTAGTACTGCAATGCACTATTTAAATGAAAAGCGACTAACTTCTATTGAAGACTGGATGTGCTGGGTGTCTTATATTATTTCATTTAATCATCACATCTATTCAGTGAATTAGTTATTATTGCTGGTTGTAATAATGTTAATAAAATCAATCTCATGATAAAAGATTTCTGGAAAGTAAAGATCCATTCCATAATTAGTATTTTGTAGGTTCTGAATTTTGCACATAATAGGATTGCTTAAGGCAAGGACTAGCTTTTAATTAGATGACAAATTAAATGTGAAATCAAAAAAGGGGCAAAAGTCAACTAAAACGCACAAGTGATTTGGCTTGTCTCACTGGCCAATAAACTAGTTTTTGGAAGTCACTGGGGCTTTTATCCATACATTATTGTGGGTCAATGAGGTCTCATATCTGTCCATCACAGACACCGACAAGCCTCATAGAGTTTTAATTTTGTTTTCAAAGAATTATTGCCAACTAAGGTTCTGTAGCAAAGAGAACTTATGTGAAGTTTGCTTCACATGATTTTTTGCTCAAGTAGGTTTGATGAAATAATCAGCTAATTCAGAAAAGTGAAATAATAAAATTGCTTCATTTGTGTCAGAAAAGAGGCTGAAAAAACTGCAGGCAGGGCTGGAATTTTTCAATAGGCTCTTTTGTTATTGTTTAGACAGCCTGAAGGGAAAGTCTTAGGAGACCCAGATGCAACTGTCTATAGGCACAGTGGCCAGACGATGACGCTAAAGAGGTCGGGGTTATCAGTTCAAACCCTTGCATACTCTTAAGGAGGGTTGTTGGCTTTTTCACTAGCCACATACATGACTCATGGATCCAGCAAGGATCAGTGCATATCCATCCTCATTCCTGGAAACACAAATCAGGCTATATTCTGCTAATAATCAATGGCATCTTATATATATATATATATATATATATATATATATATATATATATATATATATAGGTCATCATTATATACCTTGCCTATATAAATATGCCACTAAATATTTGGATTTGGTTAATTTTATAACAAGGCTAGCACTCTGTGGACATTGACACGAATGATTGGCAAAATCATACAACTAATCATTCTTATCAAAATTTAAAAGAAGAAAGATCCACACTACAAGATTCAGTCATTCCCAGTGCAGAGTACCGATTATTGATTTGATCCATTTCTTCAGCAGCAATAGTCATGGGGTATATACAGCAGAGGACTCCTTCCTTTACCTGGCTCCTAAGTGGAGTTCTGCTTTATCTCCTAGGCATTTCTAACTTGGCAAATTCCCTAGATACTGACTTTGGGAAATAGTACAACAGTTTTATGATGACATACAACCACTGACACACACTTTTTTTTCAAAAAACATTCATTTTGGGGAGTATATCAGAAAGACTTGGCATCAATGGGTGCAAATAGTGAAATTTTGCCATGGGAGCTGTGAGTGCCTCTGACTTTTCTAAGAACTTCTAGGGGTTACCTTGCACTGTTACCTTTGAATCCTCAAAGGAAAGCATTTTTTGGTTTTTCCATAAATTAATTAAGGATTGATGAAATCAGTTGAATGAATAGGCTTGGGAAACAAGAGACACTATCTCAGGACATCAGAAATTGAGTTCAGATAGAGATCAATTTCTCTTATTGCCCTCTGCTACTGAGCCGGCCAGAACCCATAAGGATGTTTGACAAGTGATTCCAGTGGCGGGACTAAAATCCACATCTATTCCTACCAGATAGAGGCCATGAGCCCCCATTACAGATGCTACTGGAAACTCATGGTGCACAAACGACTATCACCAATGAGGCTCCACTGCCACCATTCCCTTAAACCAATTACTTGTGAAAATTAGTACTCAAATGTATACTAAAAGATTTCACTATCCTTCCAAAATTAGAATTCCTTATCCTCTGTGTAAGAGGCTCTTTTCCAGAGCTGAGATACATTAACACACAATTTTATAATTTTCTACCTATTTTGCCTCAGTATGAGCTTTCATAGTAATAAAGATATCTTTTCAAGACTGTGAACAAATATGCTCAAATGAGGAGAAAGCTAAGCCATTATCCTGACTTTGGTCTGAAAGAGTTCCTGGCAAAGTGTGGGGTTGGTGAAAGCTTTCAGCTAAAAAACAGCTTATCCTTTGAGATACAATATATATATTTTTGTTATTTACTACTACAGAACAGAAGAGCCAGAACACAGACTTTTTTCCTGCAGAATCTACCAAAGTGGGGAAATTAGGGCCACTTTCAATATTCTCATCAGAAACTCAGAACTAGTTTATTTTCCTCACATACTTACCTTTTCTAAGTAGGTATAGCTCCAAATTTTCCCATCAGCCCATGTTCTTGATATTATTTTTCCACTCTGGTCATACTCCATTTTTTCATTCCATGTCCCTCTTTGAATAAATGTCACCAATCCTGAAGGTGAATATGTGATGTTCACTTCATTATATCGGCTTACAGGAGACCACAGAACAGGTCGTCCAGTCTGGTCATAAAGAATTCGAAGGGTGAATTTCCGGTGGTCATCATAGATCTTCCCTGTGCGAGTTATATGATCAAAATCTATGGAGAGCAGGTTTCTGTTATGGGCCTACAAAACAGAGATATGAAATATATTTTAAGCACTGCCTCAGTTCCCTGCATCTAGCGCATTCACAACCACGAAGCCACCTTAGATCCACCTCCAGCTAAAGACAAAAGATGTTGGGGGTTAGGGTGCATTTATGGGAGACTATCAAGCAAAGCACAGTAAACAAAGGTAAGGCTGTTATGCAGATTTAAGTCTTTACCTTATCCATTGATAAGAGTTTCTAGAGATTTAGTGTCTTCCTCTTCCTGATATAGAGAGGGAGACACTCTTAGAAATTGAGAGTTGCCTTATACAGGTAAATGTCTCATAAAAAAGGATAACTTCTACTTAGTTTTCAGAGCTTCTACTGTGTTTGTAGTTTCTTAAAAAAAATTGGCCTAAAATAATCTTTATGCAAAGAGGCATATTTTTGGGATGGCAAATTCTGCTCCCCTTCAAATGGAAAAGGAGAGACTTTGATAAATGTTAACAGCAGTGGCCTGGGAGTCGGGAGACATTTAATTAGCTGCTTGTCTGTGCAGTTATTTCTTCTATCAGGACATTAGTTTTCTGATCTGTGAAATGGGAGTGATATTATCACTTTATACCACAGAGTTACTTGTGCTAAGAATGAAAGATTACATATATAGGTACCTGGTGAAGTGTAAAAATATTAATAATTGTTATTTTTAGAATATAATGATTATTTTTCTCATTTGAGTTAGGCCTTTGAATGGGCCCATGTGTCAGAGTCCAAGATGATTATGGCTTGGTATACTAATTTGTATCTGCAGTAATTATCAACATGATCTGGAACAGAATGTTAAATACCTGGTTAATGAGGTAGGGGTTTAACTACATTAGGGTTTAACTACATTAATCATTGCTGGACTAAACTATGTGGACTAAACATACTTGTATTAGGTAGAAAGATAGTCATGAACAGGGTAGAAAGAAAGTAAAGGACTCAAAGAGCTAATCAGATAAAACCAGAGAGCCAGAAAGGACTCAGAGTTAATTAGGTGAAGTTTCAAGGGCCAGGAGTGACTTGGAATGTCCAGACATTACCCAGATGTAAAACAACTCCCCAGATAAAGAGAAACTTCAGAGCACAGGCCCAGCAAACATCAGAGCACAGCCCATGTCTTCATTTCACTAATTAGATCAGGCCTCCAAGGCCAAGGATTGTCAGTCAAGGACTTCTCTGCCCTGTCAAAAACACCATAAAGAAGCCTCATAGTAAGCAGTCATGGCCTGTCTAACTTAGGCAGACCCACTCTGTTACAGAGTGTAATAAAACTTGTTTTGCTTTCCTGGCTTTGGTTTCATGTTTCAGTCTATCTGACTTCCCTGTGTTATTGAACCAAACTCCTTCCCAGCAGTTGGACTAAACATTAGGGTTTGACTACACTAATCATAGTTGGACTAAACTGACTCACCAGCTATTCAACCAAACTTTATGTTCACTTTTTAACTTTTGTGGTCAAGAATTCCTTTAAACAGCCGAAAGCTATGCACTGTGTCCCCAGAAAAATGCATGTAAGCACATGCATCAACTTTTTAAATAAAATTTCAACGGGGGTTCTGAAACCCAATCATGAAACCTCTAGGGGTCTCAAGAGTCCAATTTCAAAATCCCGGTTCAAAAAGAGGTATTTTCCAATTAAGGTTAAAAAAATTTTTAAATTGAGTTATAATTGACATATAACATTACATTAGTTTCACGTGTGTGACATAATGATTTAATATTTGTATATATTGTGAAATTATCACAATAAGTCTAGTTAACATCTAGTTATTAACTATAGGCAACATGCTATACATTGTATTTCCATGATTTATTTAGTAATTTTATAACTGGGAGTTTGTAGCTTTTGACCACACTTACTCATTTGTCCCTTGCTGCCACCCCTTTCCCATAGGGCCACCACCAATCTATTCTCAGTATTTATGAATTTTTTTTAAGGCTCCACATATAAGTCCAGAATGAGTTTTTATCTTAGTGGCCTGGATGACTGTGAAGGGACTAGAATATGCCACCCCAAAATGTACCAGTTTGGCATGTGGATTACTTTGAGCTGAAGGCAATCAAGAACCAGCAGGCTCAAGAAAAACCTTTACCTCTCCCTTGACTTTCTAAAATAATTTAAATAGGGGGTGTGGCCCAGAAAGAGAGCAATTACCAAAGATCATTCTTTATCTGAAAGGCCTATCTGTATGGCAAAGCAACATCGAATTCCCAAACATCTGCTCTCCTTATTGTACTGTGAACTATCCTCTTCCCTTCTGAAACCTTAGGTCTCTCTCTATCTCATTCCTTAACTCAGGATCGCATATAGGCCTCAATTGCCCAGCTTGTCCTTAAGTCTCATATCTTTGGAGTTCCTGTATGTATGGAATTAAATGTGTTTTCCTCCTGTTAATCTGTTTCACATCAATTTAATTATCAGAGCAGCCAAAAAAACCTAGAAAGGGCAAAGGGAAGTTTTCTGCCCTTACCATTATAAAAGCCAATTTTTTTCATTTTAGATTGCATTCTTCCTTTGCTCACTTTGCTCTTTAAAATAACCTCCTCAACACCCCTGACTCTCCAGTATAAAAGAGATATTTTTTCATTGCAGAAGAATTGGAAAACATAGAAGTACACAAACAAAATTATTACCTGTAATCCCACCCTCCAATGCAAATCATTGCTAATATTTTGCTGCATTTAATTGCATTTATCCTACTTCTTTGCATAATCTATATTTGTACATTGAAAGAATACAACTAGGATTGTACTTAAAGTTTTATGTCTTACTTTTTCAGCTAATGTTTTATCTTGAGCATTCCTCATGTTGTCAAGTATTCTTAAAATGTAGATTTTAATGGTTGCATAATATCCTCCTATGTGATAATTATTTATCCTTTCTCCTATTGATGGAAATTAGAATTTTTGTTTTTTATTTTCCTTTCATATTTTGTTGAACATTTGGCAAATATCCTTAGTACAGAACCTTATGAATGAATTTACTGGGTCAAAATGGCAAGAACATATTAAAATTCCTGATGCAACTTGAGATATGCCTTTATAGTGTGCAAAGGTTGTACATATTTATGCTGCCATTAACTAGTGGGAAAGCCCATCTCATTCCATCCTTATCAGCATCAAGTATTATCACTGTTAGCAAACTTTTCCCAATAGGAGATTGGGAAAATGGTATGTTACTGTGGTCTAAATTTGCATTTATTTGATTACTAGTGAGACTGAACCCTTTTTAATGTCTAGTGGCCACATGTATGTCTTCTATGAATTGACTACTCATGAGATTTGCCTGTTTTTTTATGAGGCTGATGATATTTGCCCTTAATTTTGAGATTCTGTGAAAAAGAACCTATCAAGTGTTGCATGCCATGAATCCTATCCAGAAGACTAGTGATCAGATACTCAAATTATTTGGGAAGAAGTGCTGTTAGTCTCAGGGGTAGGTTTAATTCAGGTAACAGAGCCACAGATTGGGAGTCATGACTCTTTAAGCCATCTGTAGCCAATGCGTGCAGTGTTGTAGTGCATAAATATACGTAACCTGCTGTTATCACCGAAAAGGTGATAGAGAAGCAAATATATTCTGTCTTTTGATATGCAGGGCTTAGAAACCTATATGAAACCAGGTGTTCTTTCTTCAACTACCTTTCCTGTGGTTTTATAGCCACATATCTCCAACTGTAATACCACTCATTTACAATAGCTATAAAATATCCATGTACTCCCAGAGACGGTTGTAACTGTTACAATTTATGTTATAATGATAGTTAAAGAGCCAAAGTAACAAGTGATTTCCAGTTCAACTAAATTTGTGGTTTTATTTGTCTGATAGATTAAGTTTACTACTCAAGAACACATTTCTTAATAAAGTCATTACAGCTACACAAGCACGGATCACTGTTAAAAACTGGTACAAAGCAAGCAGAGGAAAATTCTGCCTAGTGTTCTTTCTCTGCCTGCCTAGAATTCGGCAACCATGCTTTTCTGTTTCTTGATAATGCACTCCGATATTCAGACACTGGTGAAACACGAATTTCAGTCAGGTTTGGAAGGTGTGATAAGTGATTTATAATAAGTACATATTTGGTCTTCCATCCTGTTCCTGGCACAGACCTAAAACCCTTGGAATTTCCTGTGATAAGAGCAATAAAGGTGTTATGTTAATAAGGTGATATTTGGAAAGCCCTTAGGTAACCTAAGGATGGGGCTGGCTGTCAGGGGAACAAATCATGTGATTAGAGGGGTGGCACTTTCAACATCCATCCCCTAACCTCCAGGGAGGGGAGTGGGTCTGGAAGTTGAATTAATAGCCAATGGCCTATGGTTTAATCAATCATGACTATTAAATGAAGCCTTCATAAAAACTCAAAAGGATGAGGTTTGGGGGAGCTTCCAAGTTGGTGAACATGGGGAGGTCATGGGAGAACGGTGAGCCTGGAGAGGGCATAGAAGCTCCACACCCTTTCCCACATACCTTGCCCTATACATCTCTTCCATCTGGCTGTACCTGAACTACATTATTTTATAATAATAAATAAATAAAGGCAATCTACTAGGTGAAATGTTTCTTTGAGTTCTGTGAATCACTCTAGCAAATTAATCAAACCCAAGGAGGGGGTCTTGGGAACTAGGGGGTCTTTATAGCCAGCTGGTCAGAAGCACAAGTAAAAACCTGGGGTTGCCATTGTCTTCAAGTGGGGCAGTCTTGTAGGACTGAGCTGTTAACCTGTGTGATCTGACGTTATCTCCTAGTCGGTAGTGTCAGAATTGAGTTGAGTTGGAGGACACCCAGTTGGTGTCTGGAGAATTAGGTGGTGCTGTGTGGGGACACCCCTCTGCCCTAACACACACATTGGAATTGGATCTCAACTAATTGAACTACACACACTTTCGAACAAGACCTTTGAGTTTGGCAACTGATGAGCTGTATGTTGGAGTAAGAAAGCTGGACTTGGTAATTATTTTTAATAGGGGAAGAAGTATCTACAATTTAATTTATCCTTTGGTTTTGGTTTCCCTTATGTTTTTTTCAGCTGTGCTAAGGAAAAGAAGAAGGCCTGCTTTTTGTTCATACTTGGACCAGCAAGGAAAGCAGGAAGAGTGCCCTGGGGAGCCATGGATTGGGTTGCCAGCAGAAATTAGAGCACCCATGAAGGGGGGGTACAGGCAGAAACTTCAAAGAAGTGTCTGTTGCCTCTGCTCACATCCTTTTCTTGCTCTTTCCTAGGAGTTTGTGTTTTAATAGCTTAAGAGAAAATCCAGTTGACCCTTGAACAATGCAGGAGTTAAGGGTGCCAACCCCTACATAGTTGAAAATCTGTGTATAACCTTTGATTCTCCCAAAATGTAACTACTCATAGCCTACTGTTGACTGGAAGCCTTACTGATAACAAAGAGTTGATCAACGCATGTTTTGTATGGTGCATGTTTGTATACTGAATTCTTACAGTGAAGCAAGCTAGGGAAAAGAAAATGTTTTTTCAAATTGCTACAAATGTCTAAAAAGTTTTCCAACATATTTATTGGAAAAAATACACATAAAAGTGGCCCCATGCAGTTCAAACCCATGTTGTTCAAGGGTCAGCTGTGAACACACACACACACACACACACACACACACACACACACACAACACACACAAAAGGAGCTGAACGCTAAGCTATGATCACGGCAGTTGATTTCCTTTCATCAGAAGGAGGAGAAGGCTGAATTTTTTTTATTGATATTGCTAGGCTGACCATCCAAACCTACTTAGGCTTGTCTATAAATGAACAGGACATGTGTCCAGCGTTAGCGTTAACCTCCACTACTCCATCTGAAGTTTCCTTTTACCTTTTCTTTCTTGTTTTACTATCAAGACACTCTCTTTGCTTGCCAGCCCACAAAATCTTAGTGTCAGGAGAAATCTTAGGATGTGGTTATTGAGCTGGACTGACGGGGTTCAAATCCTGGTATCATCACTTACTAGCTGTGCGCGCAACCTCTCTGGGCCTCAGTTTCTTCATCTCTAAGATGACAATGATGATAATGGAGCCCACCTGACCAAGTATTATGAGCAGCGAATGAGTTAATATGGCAATTCACATAGTAAGACCTCAGTGAATGTTAGCTGCTGTAATTATGATTTAATGGTAATAATACCACTAATAATAGAGATTGCATAGCCCATATTCCTCATTTGATAGGTGGGAAAAGTGGTGCAAAATTATTGGGCATACCAGTCTTCCTCAAAATCTTACTTATTCCTCTCACTTGACTTCTACCATATTATTTAACTTGGACACATTTTGCACTATAGTAATTTGCTCTTGTTTAAATACTTTCCTGTTGGTGAATTCAACTGTGTAACCATATAATAAACATTAAATTTTTTTATACCAAATCATTAATGCTTATATACATGTGAAATAGTGTGTGAAATAATTCTTTCTAGTTATCTTAGTGGAGCTGATGCAAGAGTAACAGATATAGTAGCTTCTATGATTTGAAGGCCCTTCAAATCCCCTCACCCCAAAACCCACACTGCCCAGTGGCCTCAATGCCTGAAATCTGTCTCCAGGTGACTCCTTAGGGGTAGATGCAGTATTATTGGGACTGAGAACCACAGATATATTTTTAAAATAGAGTCATCTACCTGAAAGCAGGCTCCTTATCTAAATTTTCACAAAATGAATCCCTCCAGCAAACCTGGGGAGAAGGAAGTTGAAATAGTGTGAAGCAAACATTAACTCCAACCCTGAGCAGCCTGCAGCTGCATGCCCTTTCAGCGAAGGTGTTTTCTGAGAACGGAGAGATGCTGATCTCTCTTGGCTGCCTCCCAAATTCCCCATCGTTTGTCAACTGAGGACCCTGTGTTTCAGCTGGGATTGTTTTCCCTTTCAGAGCTCAGGTCACATATGAACATTCACATGTTGCATTTAAAAAACAATCTACCCCGTTCTCAGTTATCTTTGAGGGCAGAGAAAAAAAAATCAATCGGAAGGGTTTTAGATTATTCTTTGCTTCATTTTGCTTGTAAACACATGATCATTTTACTTGATTTTATGACTTTGGTTTGAAGTGCAAGCTTCCTGGATTTTTTTTTCTTTTAATAAAGGAGGCGGCAGTTCTGGGGTTTTGCTGTAACCTCACATCTCAGTCTTTGAAATCTTGTAAAGAGCTCTGGGATCTGATGCTGGGATTTCTCATATAATGGCATTATTATCCATAGACACAGCAAGGTGCAATCTGGATGAAGCTCTTAAACCAGTTTGCTTTTGGTGAATGTCCAATTCTTTTACAACTGCCTCTGTTGTAATCTGCACTCTAATTTCTCTATTGTCCAGGGAAATGCATTTATGGGGACAGATTGATGCAGCAGATGAGAAGATACATGGATTGGACGTAAAAGTATTTTGCAAGGAAGATGATTCAAACACAACTCAGGTTGCGGGGAAATGGATTTTTAAAATAAACGAAATTTCAGGATGTCGATATGCTTTATTTCACTTGCTGGAGCTGATGCTGGATGGCACAGGGGTAACAAATCCCTTCCCTGCTTAGGCTGAGCAGGATTATTATGTTTCCCAGCAGTTTGCCTCCCTTACCTTGAAGGGGGACCCTAACTCGGTATGAAAAAAATCACTAAACAAAGGGGCGGAAGATGGCGGCGTGAGTAGAGCAGCGGAAATCTCCTCCCAAAACAACATATATCTATGAAAATATAACAAAGACAACCCTTCCTAGAATAAAGACCAGAGGACACAGGACAATATCCAGACCACATCCGCACCTGAGAGAACCCAGCGCCTCGCGAAGGGGGTAAGATACAAGCCCCGGCCCCGCGGGAGCCGAGCGCCCCTCCCCCCAGCTCCCGGCGGGAGAAGAGCAGGCAGAGCGGGAGGGAGACGGAGCCCAGGACTGCCGAACACCCAGCCCCAGCCATCCGGGCCAGAGTGCAGGGCCCTCGATACTAGGAAAACAGGGCAGCAAGAACAGTGAGCAGGCACTGGAGGCTGGGCGACAGAGGACATAAGAAAAGCGCGCGACCATTTTTTTTTGCTTTTTTGCTGTTTTGTTTTGGCGAGCGCTTTTTGGAAGTCTTAAAGGGATAGGGACCCCAATACTAGGGAAACAGGGCAGAAAGACCGACCGGTGAGCAGAGGCCTGAGGCTGGCACCGGAGAATAAAGAAAAACGAACGACCACCTTTTTTTTAATTAAAAACTTTTTTTTTTTTTAATTAAAAAAATTTTTTTTCTTGTTTTTTTTGTGGTCGTTGTTTTGTTTTGGCGGGTGCTTTTTGGAAGTCTTAAAGGGGCAGGGCGGGCCACTTAATCCAGAGGTAGGGAATCCGGGATCTCTGGGCACTCTAACCCCTGGGCTGCAGGGAGCAGGGAGGCCCCTTACGGAGATAAATAGCCTCCCAGCAGCTCCTGCTCCAACGCGACTCCACCATTTTGGAGTAGCTGCCCGAGCCAGGCCACGCCCACAGCAACAGCGGAGATTAACTCCATAGCAGCCGGGCAGGAAGCAGAAACCCTGTCTGCGCGCAGCTGCGCAGCACAAGCCACTAGAGGTCGCTGTTCTCCCAGGAGAGGAGGGCCACAAACCAACAAGAAAGGAAGTCCTTCCAGCCGTCACTCGTCCCAGTTCTGCAGACTATTCCTATCACCATGAAAAGGCAAAGCTACAGGCAGACAAAGATCACAGAGACAACACCAGAGAAGGAGACAGACCTAACCAGTCTTCCTGACAAAGAATTCAAAATAAGAATCATAAACATGCTGACAGAGATGCAGAGAAATACGCAAGAGAAATGGGATGAAGTCCGGAAGGAGATCACAGATGCCAGAAAGGAGATCGCAGAAATGAAACAAACTCTGGAAGGGTTTATAAGCAGAATGGATAGGATGCAAGAGGCCAATGATGGAATTGAAACCAGAGAACAGAAACGCATAGAAGCTGACATAGAGAGAGACAAAAGGATCTCCAGGAATGAAACAATATTAAGAGAACTGTGTGACCAATCCAAAAGGAACAATATCCGTATTATAGGGGTCCCAGAAGAAGAAGAGAGAGGAAAAGAGATGGAAAGTATCTTAGAAGAAATAATTGCTGAAAACTTCCCCACACTGGGGTAGGAAATAATCGAACAGACCACGGAAATACACAGAACCCCCAACAGAAAGGATCCAAGAAGGGCAACACCAAGACACATAATAATTAAAATGGCAAAGATCAAGGACAAGGAAAGAATGTTAAAGGCAGCTAGAGAGAAAAAGGTCACCTATAAAGGGAAACCCATCAGGCTAACGTCAGATTTCTCAACAGAAACCCTACAGGCCAGAAGAGAATGGCATGATATATTTAATACAATGAAACAGAAGGGCCTTGAACCAAGGATACTGTATCCAGCACGACTATCATTCAAATATGACGGTGGGATTAAACAATTCCCAGACAAACAAAAGCTGAGGGAATTTGCTTTCCACAAACCACCTCTACAGAACATCTTACAGGGACTGCTCTAGATGGGAGCACTCCTAGAAGGAGCACAGCACAAAACACCCAACATATGAAGAATCGAGGAGGAGGAACAAGAAGGGAGAGAAGAAAAGAATCTCCAGACAGTGTATATAACAGCTCAATAAGCGAGCTAAGTTAGGCAGTAAGATACTAAAGAGGCTAACCTTGAACCTTTGGTAACCACGAATTTAAAGCCTGCAATGGCAATAAGTACATATCTTTCAATAGTCACCCTAAATGTTAATGGGTTGAATGCACCAATCAAAAGACACAGAGTAACAGAATGGATAAAAAAGCAAGACCCATCTATATGCTGCTTACAAGAAACTCACCTCAAACCCAAAGACATGTAAAGACTAAAAGTCAAGGGATGGAAAAACATATTTCAAGCGAACAACAGTGAGAAGAAAGCAGGGGTTGCAGTACTAATATCAGACAAAATAGACTTCAAAACAAAGAAAGTAACAAGAGATAAAGAAGGACACTACATAATGATAAAGGGCTCAGTCCAACAAGAGGATATAACCATTCTAAATATATATGCACCCAACACAGGAGCACCAGCATATGTGAAACAAATACTAACAGAACTAAAGGGGGATATAGACTGCAATGCATTCATTCTAGGAGACTTCAACACACCACTCACCCCAAAGGATAGATCCACTGGGCAGAAAATAAGTAAGGACACGGAAGCACTGAACAACACAGTAGAGCAGATGGACCTAATAGACATCTATAGAACTCTACATCCAAAAGCAGTGGGATATACATTCTTCTCAAGTGCACATGGAACATTCTCCAGAATAGACCACATACTAAGCCACAAAAAGAGCCTCAGAAAATTCCAAAAGATTGAAATCCTACCAAACAACTTTTCAGACCACAAAGGCATAAAACTAGAAATAAACTGTACAAAGAAAGCAAAGAGGCTCACAAACACATGGAGGCTTAACAACACGCTCCTAAATAATCAATGGATCAATGACCAAATCAAAATGGAGATCCAGCAATATATGGAAACAAATGACAACAACAACACTAAGCCCCAACTTCTGTGGGACGCAGCAAAAGCAGTCTTAAGAGGAAAGTATATAGCAATCCAAGCATATTTAAAAAAGGAAGAGCAATCCCAAATGAATGGTCTAATGTCACAATTATCGAAATTGGAAAAAGAAGAACAGATGAGGCCTAAGGTCAGCAGAAGGAGGGACATAATAAAGATCAGAGAAGAAATAAATAAAATTGAGAAGAATAAAACAATAGCAAAAATCAATGAAACCAAGAGCTGGTTCTTCGAGAAAATAAACAAAATAGATAAGCCTCTAGCCAGACTTATTAAGAAGAAAAGAGAGTCAACACAAATCAACAGTATCAGAAACGAGAAAGGAAAAATCATGACGGACCCCACGGAAATGCAAAGAATTATTGGAGAATACTATGAAAACCTATATGCTAACAAGCTGGGAAACCTAGGAGAAATGGACAACTTCCTAGAAAAATATAACCTTCCAAGATTGACCCAGGAAGAAACAGAAAATCTAAACAGACCAATTACCAGCAACGAAATTGAAGCGGTAATCCAAAAACTACCAAAGAACAAAACCCCCGGGCCAGATGGATTTACCTCAGAATTTTATCAGACATACAGGGAAGACATAATACTCATTCTCCTTAAAGTTTTCCAAAAAATAGAGGAGGAGGGGATACTCCCAAACTCATTCTATGAAGCTAACATCACCCTAATACCAAAACCAGGCAAAGACCCCACCAAAAAAGAAAACTACAGACCAATATCCCTGATGAACATAGATGCAAAAATACTCAACAAAATATTAGCAAACCGAATTCAAAAATACATCAAAAGGATCATACACCATGACCAAGTGGGATTCATCCCAGGGATGCAAGGATGGTACAACATTCGAAAGTCCATCAACATCATCCACCACATCAACAAAAAGAAAGACAAAAACCACATGATCATTTCCATAGATGCTGAAAAAGCATTTGACAAAGTTCAACATCCATTCATGTTAAAAACTCTCAGCAAAATGGGAATAGAGGGCAAGTACCTCAACATAATAAAGGCCATCTATGATAAACCCACAGCCAACATTATATTGAACAGCGAGAAGCTGAAAGCATTTCCGCTGAGATCGGGAACTAGACAGGGATGCCCACTCTCTCCACTGTTATTTAACATAGTACTGGATGTCCTAGCCATGGCAATCAGACAAAATAAAGAAATACAAGGAATCCAGATTGGTAAAGAAGAAGTTAAACTGTCACTATTTGCAGATGACATGATACTGTACATAAAAAACCCTAAAGACTCCACCCCAAAACTACTAGAACTGATATCAGAATACAGCAAAGTTGCAGGATACAAAATCAACACACAGAAATCTGTGGCTTTCCTATATACTAACAATGAACCAACAGAAAGAGAAATCAGGAAAACAACTCCATTCACAATTGCATCAAAAAAAATAAAATACCTAGGAATAAACCTAACCAAAGAAGTGAAAGACTTATACTCTGAAAACTACAAGTCACTCTTAAGAGAAATTAAAGGGGACACTAACAGATGGAAACTCATCCCATGCTCGTGGCTAGGAAGAATTAATATCGTTAAAATGGCCATCCTGCCCAAAGCAATATACAGATTTGATGCAATCCCTATGAAACTACCAGCAACATTCTTCAATGAACTGGAACAAATAATTCAAAAATTCATATGGAACCACAAAAGACCCCGAATAGCCAAAGCAATCCTGAGAAAGAAGAATAAAGTAGGGGGGATCTCACTCCCCAACTTCAAGCTCTACTATAAAGCCATAGTAATCAAGACAATTTGGTACTGGCACAAGAGCAGAGCCACAGACCAATGGAACAGACTAGAGAATCCAGACATTAACCCAGACATATATGGTCAATTAATATTTGATAAAGGAGCCATGGACATACAATGGCGAAATGACAGTCTCTTCAACAGGTGGTGCTGGCAAAACTGGACAGCTACATGTAGGAGAATGAAACTGGACCATTGTCTAACCCCATATACAAAAGTAAACTCAAAATGGATCAAAGACCTGAATGTAAGCCATGAAACCATTAAACTCTTGGAAGAAAACATAGGCGAAAACCTCTTAGACATAAACATGAGTGACCTCTTCTTGAACATATCTCCCCGGGCAAGGAAAACAACAGCAAAAATGAACAAGTGGGACTATATTAAGCTGAAAAGCTTCTGTACAGCAAAAGACACCATCAATAGAACAAGAAGGATCCCTACAGTATGGGAGAATATATTTGAAAATGACACATCCGATAAAGGCTTGACGTCCAGAATATATAAGGAGCTCACATGCCTCAACAAACAAAAAACAAATAACCCAATTAAAAAATGGACAGAGGAACTGAACAGACAGTTCTCCAAAAAAGAAATACAGATGGCCAACAGACACATGAAAAGATGCTCCACATGGCTAATTATCAGAGAAATGCAAATTAAAACTACAATGAGGTATCACCTCACACCAGTAAGGATGGCTGCCATCCAAAAGACAAACAACAACAAATGTTGGCGAGGCTGTGGAGAAAGGGGAACCCTCCTACACTGCTGGTGGGAATGTAAGTTAGTTCAACCATTGTGGAAAGCAGTATGGAGGTATATCAAAATGCTCAAAACAGACTTACCATTTGACCCAGGAATTCCACTCCTAGGAATTTACCCTAAGAACGCAGCAATCAAGTTTGAGAAAGACAGATGCACCCCTATGTTTATTGCAGCACTATTTACAATAGCCAAGAATTGGAAGCAACCTAAATGTCCATCAATAGATGAATGGATAAAGAAGATGTGGTACATATACACAATGGAATACTACTCAGCCATAAGAAAAGGGCAAATCCAATCATTTGCAGCAACATGGATGGAGCTGGAGGGTATTATGCTCAGTGAAACAAGCCAACCGGAGAAAGAGAAATACCAAATTATTTCACTTATCTGTGGAATATAAGAACAAAGGAAAAACTGAAGGAACAAAACAGCACCAGAATCACAGAACTCAACAATGGACTAACAGGTACCAAAGGGAAAGGGACTGGGGAGGTTGGGTGGGTAGGGAGGGATAAGGGGGGGAGAAGTAGGGGGGTATTAAGATTAACATGCATGGGGGGGTAGGAGAAAAGGGAGGGCTGTACAACACAGAGAAGGCAAGTAGTGATTCTACAACATTTTGCTATGTTGATGGACAGTGACTGTAAAGGGGTTTATAGGGGAGACCTGGTATAGGGGAGAGCCTAGTAAACATAATATTCGTCATGTAAGTGTAGATTTGTGATACCAAAAACAAAGCAAAAAAAAAAAAAAGGGCAGTTCCTGTGTGGTAACCTCCAACGAGTTCTACACAAGGGTATAAAGGGCATATAAAAGTGTAGGCAAAGGGTCTGTTTGTGTTTATACAGAGGATCAAAGCCTAATTGGGCTACCCTGAAAATGAACTAAGATACGATATGAAAAAGAACTTCCAACATCAGCACTCTCGGGAAGACTCATGCCAGAAGATGATCATCAAAAAACCCCAACAAAGATCCACGCACTGCTACAGCTGTAGATGCACTCATCCCACCAGTTCCTGGACTTGCCATGGGAATGAGGAAGGAGATATCTAAGCTGGCCTGTGCATACAGTAAAACAACAAATTTGACTGGATCTATACTGTTGGAACTCAACCAAGAATTTGGAGAAGTGCAAATTGTAGCGCTCCAAACTCTTACAACTACAGACTATTTACTGTTAAAAGAACATATGGCATGTGAACAGTCCCCAGGAATGGGTTGTTTTAATTTGTCTGATTTCTCTCAGACTGTTCAAGTTCAGTTGGACAATATCCACCATATCATAGATAAGTTTTCAAAAATGCCTAAGGTGCCTTAATGGTTTTCTTGGTTTCACTGGAGATGGCTGGTAATTACAGATATGCTTTGGTTATGTAACTATACTCCTATTATGTTAATGTGTGTGCGCAATTTAAGTAGTAGCTTAAAACCTATATATGCTGAAGTTACTCTACAAGAAGATTTGTCAAAGAAATAATCAATCTTCCCATGTTTTCTTCCGCCTGCTACTTCTATAGCTTTTCTTCTTCCTTCCTAATTACAACCCTTAAATAGAATTCGTGCCTCATATCAAATTTACCGAGTATCATAACTCCTCCAAGTGGTAAAGATACCTCAAGACAAATGCTGGGCATAGAAGCCACAGGGCATAAATATGCAAAGAAGTAAAAAGCTAACCTTTTCAAACAATAAGGCTTCCCTCTCACTTACCAACTTCACATTTCCCTGTATGGCCCCGGAAGATGACTGGTTAGCCAGAGATGGGTAAGATTCCTCAAGGGAGGAACAACCTAAGACAGGCACAGTCGCAGGGGGGCCATCAGGTGAGAAATTGGGGATCAACAGAGGTGAGGCTTAGAACCTCACCCCCCCTGTTCTGAGAGAAATCTTCTGCATATGTGGATGTTTTATTGCCCTGGTCTAGCTTGGATTAACACATAGTCTACAGGCACACACCTGATCATCTACATTTGCTCTCTTACAACACTAAACTATGTTTTCTACCTTTATCTTGTATCTACCTACCACTTAAGCATTTTATTAAAAATAATAATAATAAAGAGAGAAATGTGGTATCCACATATAAATCAAGTATAAAAACCAAATGAGTATTCATATTTGAACTGACTGTTTAGAGTTCATAATGCATGAGCAAAACCGAAAGTTTCTGTGATGACTGCCCTTGTACTATTCACTATGTAACTTATTCATTATGTAAGAATTTGTTCTACATGTAAGAACTTGTTTGTTATGCCTCAGAAGATTGGAGACTGACGAAAATTAGGCTTGGGGTGGATTAATGATTGTGCATTGAGCACTGACTCCCTATACAGAATTTTATTGTCGTTAACAACCATTTGATCAATAAATATGAGAGATGCCCTCACAAAAAAAAAAAAAAAAAAAAAAAAAAGGACAGACTTCCAATGGTAAAATAAATAAGTAACCGGGATGTAATGTATAGCATAAGGAATATAGTCAAGATATTGTAACAGCTTGGTAGGGTGATAGGTGGAACCTAGAATTATGTATATAAATGTTCTACCACTGTGTTGTACACTTGAAACTAATGTAATGTAATACTGTGCGTCAACTACCCTTCAATAAAAAATAATTATTTAAAAAAAAAATCACTAAACATTGGAGAAAAGCACTCTTGTTGCTTTATCTCTAAGAGAGGTCTTTCCTTCTCTGTTTTTTGCTTCCACCTAGAAGGTCTGGAGTAGATGACCTAAGGACTTTTTTGGAACATCCGTTATCTTAACCAAATAGGCCTTTAAATGAACCTGTCATTTCGTGTGTGAACAATTAGTGTTTTATATCCTGCTGCCCAGGCATATTTAAAAATTACAATGACACCTTTGTGTGATTTTTCAAAGAGGAGCCCTGTTTCACATGGTACAGCAGGGTGTTCTATGTTTCGTGACTATCTGAACCTGGTATTGTGTCCCAGGAGCTCTGGTACCCCGACTTGCCTCCTCTCGGGAATGGATGCTCCACCAGGAGAAATTAATTATTCAGTCCCAGGTCTCAAGGTACTTGAGGGAGCAGAGATGCTTATTCTTTATATGTATCCTTACAAATGGGTCACTGCCTGTTCAACCCAGGAAGGAAGTTACATCTCAGGTGTTATCGGCTTGCCCCTTGAAAGCTACCAGAAGTGAAGGGAAACCACCATCTCTGAAGGAGGAAAGTCAGGAGGAAAAGAGAATTTACCTTGCCAAAACTGGATTCACATCTACCTTTCCGAATATATTCATTCCATTAAATTGGATGTACCTTCTCTGGGGAAACCAAAGCAGGAGTACAAACACAAATACTTAAGGTTGGGGAGAGCAGGTAAGAATTAACCAGTTAAACAGCCTCCTATCCCCTCTTGCATCCTCCACACTTTCCCTGCCTGGAGGCCAGCCAGTTGTCCCACACCACCCACACTTGCCAGTACATTAGAGTCGATTATTTGTCTCCTTTTGTCAGCACTGAAATGAAGAGTCAGGCTCTGCCAAGGGGGCTCCACTGAGTGGGGCAGTGATTTATAGATGAATTATTTTAAGGAACAAGGCAGCACAGAATGACGCAGTGGGAAGAGTGCCGTGCTAGGCAAAGACCTGTGTTTTAGTGCTGGTTCCAATCCATAATAGCTCTTTGACTTTGGGCAAATCACTTAACCTCTCTGGGCCTTAGTCTGCTTATCTGTAAATTGGGAATACCAACAATTGATGGTTGTAGTGATCAAATAAATCCTGGCTATGGAAGCATTTTGTTAACTCTAAGGCCCTAAATATATGTAAAGGATTGTTTACATAGCCACTAAGGGGCTCCATTCTCCAGTGCCAGGACCTCCGGAAGTACCTAAGAAGTCACAGAGAGGAGAAGGCCCTGAATATGTTGCCCTTATAAGCCATTCCACAAATCTGCTCAACTCCAGCACAGGATGGGAAATGGGTCAATTACAAATAGTATTAACTAAGTAACACTTATGCCACTCCTTAACACTTAAGAGCCCCCAAATGTTTTATGACCATTAGCTTCTCAACATTAAGGATGGTTTGGTACATGAAGTATAAAGTACAGCTTACAGTTTCTGTCCATTACCCATGCGTATGGAAGAGAGAACATAGGGTGGGTCATCCTAGAAAGTGGAAAATTCCAAAGGCACATAGTGTATGATATGGTATGTAATGTTTTGTGGAGGCTATAAGCTGGGGGAGGCACTAAGAGATCACTTATTCCATACAATTTTTCTGTGGTGAATCCATGAGGTTGATAAGCCATATGCAGATAATCCTTACTTTTCCCTCATAGAATATCTTTATTTCACAGGTGAAGAAAACAAAGGCATTTCTTAAGCCTGTTACGCAACTGGGTATCAAAAAGCGAGGCCATCTAACTTCCCCATCCAGGGTTCTACCCAGGAGATCCCATATGTAGAAGAACTCTGATAGAAATGTTCACTGCTACCCACACAGAGAGGTTTGACTATTTGGACTGGTCTTCTCAGTTCAGTGGCATATCTGGTCAACATTCTGTTAGAGACTGGTCAGTAGAATCAGAACATACAAATATACATGAAGACAACTTTGTGGCTGTTACAAAACACACCCACTGAAGTCTGTGGCTGTGTGTCACCAATAGACCTGATTGGAAAGTGAGCACTCTTGTGGATTACTTTGTCCCTATCATGCCATAGGACTGGTTTGACTGCTTCTGGCTGGCACTGGGGGAGGTTGTCTGGCATTGCTTTTCCACAGCCTAAAGGTTACCAAATTTTCACTGAATTTTACCTTGAGTGCAGAAAATGCAAGCATTCTAGGTCCCCCAGGCATGACACAGCTGCTCAAAAGTCTGGCCTCAATAGTGTGTGATTGCTTCCCTGAGGCTGGCAGTGGCTCTGGGACTGATAGTGAATGTTACTATATTTGGGAAGTTGGTCACAACATCCTAACATCAGTTAATGTTTACGAAGAGACAGGTAGACAGAGGGCTGTGGTGTTCATAGGCTTCGTGTGCTGCCAGAAAGGCAAATTAGAGAGATTCTGGTTAACTGTGGTGAACTGTGTGTGGTAAGGTCTTGAAAACTCTCAAATCTGCAGTTTCCTCTGGGCAGCCCTCTCTGAGCACCACTAGCCCAATCTCAGTACTAGTCCTTTTACCCCGGCCCTTAATATGTTTTCAATGGCAATGATATCATTCACAGATTTTCCTTTCAGCTTGCCTTTGTCCAAATGTTGCCTTATATCTCACATCCTTTTGTGTATGCCTGCCTGGTCTTTCCCAATAAAATAGAAAGTACCTAGAAGCAGGGGCCTGGGGCAGTGTGGTGGACCGGATAACCATCTCCAGGGCATGATGTGAGGGATTCTGGAGAGCCTCCTGACTAAATGCCTCTCCATCCAGACTTTCTTGGTGCCTGAAATTGTTACTGTTAGAGCCCTTTTAGCTAGCTAATGACAAAGAAAGCTCCTATTAGGATGTTCATTTAAAGATACCAAACCATTATCAGCCATTAGCACCCACTCTTGAATTAGTATATCACATAAGGTAGTCAGTCACCTAGAAAAGGTTTGGAAAAATGGGAGTTCAGATGAGGGAAACTCTGTGGTTTTCAAACATGACCCAAAAGTTCTAGATCCTGTATAAGGTCAGGCCTTACCCTCAGTCTCCGTTCAAACGCTGAAACGCTGCCTTTGCTTTGCTCCTTCCGCTGCCGCCACTCGATGAGGTTTGCGTTGTGCTCTCCCGGCAGCGAGATGTTGCATTTGCCCAGGGTGGGGTTGACAGCACCGGCCAGGAAGTGGGGCTCAGAGCTGAGGCTGATCTCCATCCCGCTGGCAAAGGTGACCCGTAGGGAGCCGTCTGGACTCACCCGATAGGTACTTTGGGTGTTTTCTGTAGACAGAGGAACAAAGGAGGAAGAGGGGAAGACAGGGCAGGGCAGGAGGCAGAGAACAGGCAAGTTTAGCTTGAGGTGGCAGGTTTGGGAAAGGAGGAGCAGGGGGGACAGTGTGGACCTCACTGCCTTCTGGGCTAGAGTACCGCTCTGCCAGGCAGGCACGCTCACCTTCTATTTGGGTCTTGTTACTTTCACAGCTGGGGTGTCTTGTTTCTTGGATAAAAGACTCCTGTCTAATCCTGCAGGCCATTTTGTTTTTTCTTTTTCATTAAAAAAAAAAAACCCTCACAAACTCCCTTTCTGACTTGGTGGATCCACCTCCTCAGTTTCACACACTGGGAGATGGAAGGTGAAGAGGATAAAGTTCAACCCACATTCCTTAGCAGCTGGGGACACCAGACAGCCGCTGTACCCACAAAATGATAATGTTGACAAAGGCTGCCACCCTTTAGAGTGGATCTGAATGTCGGACAGGTGTGTGTCTGGACCACAACCTGATAACAGAATGAGCCCTTAATGATGGGGCAGACAAGGAACAATTTCTCTGTGTCCAGATCCCCTCTAGTTTCTAAGACATTCCTTCCAAACCTACCCTTCCTTCCTCCCTCCTTTTCTTTCTTTTCTTCCATTCTTTGTTACTTTCCTCTCTTTGAATGGAATGAGCTTTTAATTCTCTTATATTCTTACTCTGTGTGTACCCTAATTCATCCCTTTTATTCACCCACATCAGCATTGATGTAGAATGGTAACCTCAGATGGGGCTCAGACTTCATTTCCTTAATATAACCCAATCTGAACTTAAAAGAGCTTTATGAACAGCTGGGTGTTGGGAAGCTGTTTGATGGGAGAGCAGATTTGGTGGGGATTTAACCTCAGAACTCCCACAGAGCTGTGGTTCTGAGTTGCACTGTGATTTGTAAAAGCTTTGTAAAAGGTGTGATCGTGTTTGGGTTTCCACCTCCATAGCTGGCAAATAGGGAGAAGTAGCCATTTTCTTAGTCAGAAGTGAATTCTACTTATTAACGGTGTTCAGAGGTTTGACAGTAGAAGTTAAGATATGGGCTATGATAGGCGAAGTTGGAAATAGTCTTACCTTGTTTTAAAATATATATGGTACTAGTTGCTGTCAAGTTGGTTGACATGAGGACATTTTCACGGGTGGAAGTATATAGTTCTACTTTTGTCAGCTTCTCCAGGTCACTGTGGAAGCTGTTGACCTCTCCAGTGGGAAATGTGGCATTGGTCAGATGTCCCTCGGGGTCATACCTGAGAAACGTAACCAATCCCAACTTTGAAGCCTCTCGGCAGTGATAACAGGCCTTTGCAAAATACAAATTACTTGGTAGCTAATACAGTTTAACTTTGAGTGATAACAAGTATTATTAACCTCGTTCAATAAGAAGAAAAAGGTCAGGGACATGATTAATCAAATGAAGGTATTTTTTTTTGCAGCTTCTGAATTCTTGATGACTTCCTTGAGCTGTGCTTTTTTATAAAAAAAAATATATATCTGGTAATGAATCACCAGGGTGGAAAACTGATTTATGAATCATGTCCTGCAGCGTGCAGTGTTGCAGGGAGGCCTCCGCTTGCTATTTGGGTTGATCCCATTAGATGCGATGGATACAAAAAACCAGCAGAGGGTACTGTTGGCAAAGGAAAAAGACATACAAATGGTCCCAGAAGCCTAAGAAGGCCAATAAACTGATTTTGCATTGTGATAGGAAAATTATATTTGCTGCTGTTTAAGTTGCCAAATTTCAAATGAATGAATCATTCTTCCAACAAAATGAACAAGCACAGAGGATAATGGAAACATGTTCATTAAAACATTCTGGAGCCCCTGATCTCCAGTGTCACTTAATTTTTTTCCTCTTTTTACAGCATAGTAATGTGTTGTAATTTGCCTATATGAGTAAGAGACAAAAAAGAAATAATTACCTGGGATAATAGGCAATAACCTATATCTGGAAATAAAGTCTAGTGAGTTTACTTTTTTAAAAAAAATCAGAATGATTGTCAATCTCACTGTCCTCCAAATGGGAAGTGCTTCCCTGAAGGCTTTTGATGTGGAGCTGTTCTTTTATTGCCAATAGAACCATGAAAAATAAACACTTCATTAAAAGTAAAGACATGCGCTTGGAAAGCCATTACTGTTTTCTTTTCAAGTTGCAAATTACAAAATATTTAAGCACTTTTATTTGCTTTTAAAATGTTAAACAATTCTATTCTTTTTACCCAAAGTGAGCAGGATACAGCCCGGACACAGTGGAGGGGGAGTCTGGCTCTACTACCTCTTCCGACAACAATTATGCAAAATGGCATAGTGATTTAACATTAATTTACTAGATTTTAAAGAAATCAGCCTGGATAGTTGCTCAAATTATAAAAACTAGACCAGTCTTTGGTAGGCTTGGGAAAAGGGGCTGGACCTTGTTTTATCACACAGAACTGAACTTGAGGCTATACACAATGCTTCTCAAGTTCAGTTCTACGTGTATATGAGTGTGTGTGCACACATGCATGCTATCAGTTTAAATAGTCATGTACACAATAAAAATAATCAAATAGCTTATTTGACACCATAGATCTGCCAAGCTGTAGTTCTTTAATTAGCTGTGTGCCCTTTGTTTAAAAGAATTTCAGTCAAAATGGTTGTTGGCCTGTTGGTCCTATGTGGCTAAGGCCTCATTGTCAAGGAAAGGCCAGAACGTACTGTTTATGTATGGGATTAATGGCAAAATTCTGCTCCCTGCTCAGCCTGTTTGTCCATGGCCTGTTCTGGGGCTCTGGGGCTGCAAAAAGCAGGCACTTGATGAGAAAGGGGCCTGAAAGCACTTAAATGCCCAGCACAGCTACAACCTTGTCTGCTTAGTCTTCATTCCGGGAGAGGAAAACAATGTCCAGCCTTGATTACCCGAAGGCACCAGGAGGAGTTTCCAGGTCGCAGACAGACAGCAGCTGCTGCAGGCCTTCCTCGCCAGGGAGCCTGTGGCCTCCCAGTCTGGATTACACAGCCCGCTCCTCTATGTTTCACGGCCATTGCCAGCAGCTCTGCTTCATTGGTTTCCCTTGCCTGATTTCTAAGGGGTTTCCTCAACCCTTGGCAAGGTCACACATCATCCTTCTGCCAGGAAATCAGACCTAGGATGCATGCAGGTTCCCAGTGGCTTTCCGGCTTGGCCATTTCCTTCTTTCCCAGTCACATAGCCCCTTGTTTCGAAGGAAGACTTCATCTCAAGGTGAGGGTAGTGGCTGTGTCCACTCCTCGGGACAAAGGACAAGATCAGATGCCAACAGAACCAGCCCTGGTCATGGGTATAGGGCCCCAAATTCCAACAAACCGAGCAGTGGCCTAACCCCCCGCCCTCAAACTCCTTTTGAGCTCAGTCACTGATGCCTTTGGTCTGAGGTCATATGTTTAAAAGCTCATTCCCAATATCACAGCCATGTTCCTGCATCTTCTGTTCCCATCCCCACTCCCCAGATTGACAGGAGTACATTTGGAGAGGGAAGCTAAACAGTTCTGGATAAGACTGATTACTCAGATCTAGCTGGGAGCGACTGCCTGGTCCTTTTCTGGTAAGGCAATGGTGTTGCGGATCAGGTAGAATTTACCATTGTCCTGCCCAGTTGCTGGGTAGCTAGAAAGTTCTATCTCCTGATTTCCTTTCTGTGGTTGGATAGGCATCCTTATTTGAAAGCATACATTTGATTTTAACTCTATCATAAACAAAGCACTCTACCTCAAGGGCCTTATGCTGAGTGAAATAAGTCAGACAGAGAAAGACAAATAGTGTATGATCTCACTTATATCTAAGTAGAATCTAAAAAAATAAAACACAAAGAACCACACACACCAGACTCTTAGGAAAAGAGACCAAATTTGTGATTACCAGACATAAGGTGGGTCGGGGAATCGAAGGAAGGTGGTCAAAAGGTACAAACTTCCAGTTTTAAGATAAATAAGGACCTGGGATGTAATGTACAACAAGAGAACTATCGTTAACACAGCTGTATGGTATACAGAAAGTTGTTATGAGAGTAAATCCTAAAAGTTCTTATCAGAAGGAAAACCATTTTTTGTATCTACATGAGATGATGGATGTTCACTAAACTTACTGTGGTAACACTTCACAATGCTACCTGTAAGTCAAGTAATTACGCTGCATAAACTTATACAGTGCTGTATGTCAATCATATCAATAACAATGAAGGAAACGCCCCCAAACCAAAAACACTCAAGCCCCCAACACACTCATGGACCCCAATTCTGCTAGTCACAGTCAAAGCAATCACATTTGGTGGCAACTGCAGTGTGGTGTCACATGTGCTCAATCATTTACATGGCCCTCTGTCTAAACACACAGGCCCACCTCTTTTGTGGGGTCATTTCCAAAGCAGGAGTGACAGGCAGATGTACTCATCAGTGGATTTAATTCCCACAACTTTGGGAAGATTGCTCAAAAGTGGATAAGAAATAAAGGGAGGCTTTGACTTCCTCTGGCTTGCCTGAGCTTTTTTTCCCTCCATCATGGGGGAATGCATGTTTCCAGACTGAATGTCAAAGAAATAAGTTTAATCAAAATCTCTTGTGCTGTGTGTGTCCCTTTGGTGTCTACCTCCTTTGGTGCACAGTACAAGTCAGTATGCTGTAACTGATCCCCTCGGGCCACACCATGGTGGCAACCCTCTCATCCCCCCTACTGCCTCCAAAAAGGGGAGCAACTCGCTTAATCTGGCCTGCAAATTTTGGTTGGTGAATGGTGTGATCAGGCAATGACTGCTGATTTCATAGTCATCAGAAGTGAGTTTGGTAAGAGTAGATGTGCCATCAGATTGTCCCTTCCTGTCCTGATTTTACAGAGTTCCACTATGAGGGTCCCATAGGACAACTGACCAATGAAGTATTGAGTAACTACCTTTTGGCTCAGCGCCATGATAGGCTGTGTGAGGAGCATACAGTTTACCAGGGAGATGATATTTACACATTATTAAAAATATATTTGATCTGATACTTTGTAAGAGATAGCCTGCCCTTTCCTTTGAGGACAATTAAGCCAGAGCTAAGCCATGCAGAGTAAAAACTAGAAGCTCCTTTACTTTGCTTTTAAGAAAATATGGAAGACTGTAGAAGGAAAGTTCATTATGTATCTTTTAAGTGGAAACACACATCTACACCCTCTCATGCCAGAAGCCCGACCGATGTTAATAGCATTCTCTGGGAAATACTGGATTCCCTTTCCTAAACCAATAACCTCGTTTGGCTTCCTATGTTTCAACTCCAAGTCCATGATGCTCTTCTACCTTTGCTTATCCTTTATTCAATAAATATCAGTCGTGTGCTAGGTACTGGGGGAACAATGCTGAATAAAATCCAAAGTCTAGTGGGGCAAATAAGATATGCATACAACTGACTCTAATGCCAGAATGTTGCCATGTACTTCTGTAAACAAGAAGTTGTAGAAGATCAGAGGAAGTGGAAGTCATATGCAGCTGGACTAAGCAGCAGAAGAAAAGGAGCTGGTATTTGAATCCTGGAAGGTAGGCAGAGGTCAATCCCTTGATAGATGGAGGCTGGGGAGGAGGGAAGGCATTCTAAAGAGAGGCAATGGCATGAAGAAAAGCAGATGGGTGGATGGGATGTCCATTGGGAGAACTGGCTTGCTGGAGCAGAAGGTTCCCTTGGAGGGTAGTGGGAGATACAGCTAGAGAGGCATGTTGGAACCAGAGTATGGGGGAAGTGTGGTACCAGACTCTGGAGGAAAGCATGTAGTCAGTAGAGAATGTAGAGGCAGAGAAAACTTTTTGGAGGGAACAGTATGATTACAGGTGTGTCTTGGTGGCAATGAATCTTGGAAAGGAAGATATGGGGCAGGGAGACCTGTTGGGAGGCTGCAACCTCAGTTTGTATAAGAGAAGATGATGCCTTCTTGCCTTTATTAAATGTATTGTGATTTCTTGTCATTGACTTGATTTTCTGGACTAGGTTATAAACTCAGATCTTTAGAGGGAGGGTGCAGAGTCTTATTCATCTCCATATTTTTGGCATCTGACATGGATTCTCACTACATATGCTCGTCGAGTAAGTGAAACGGGATGCTGCCAGTGGCAGTGGAAAGGATGGGTGGATCTGAGAGTCAGTGTGGTTCGAGAACAGACAGAGCCTTTTATGGTGGTGTTGGAAGGCTAGATTCAGCTTACACAGATGCCCTGTGCAGTGCAGCTAATCTTCCCTCCCAGCCTCTGAACGCTTCTCCTGGCCGTGCCTCTCTTCCTTCTGCTCATTCCCTTTCTCTCCTGCAGGTGTCCCTGGGATGACCCACGATAATTCTGTCTGCCCATCCTTGATCCTGATCAAAAGCGTAAAGCACACCGAGAGGTGACCGAGCAAAAGTGTTGAGTCTATCTCTGGAGACCTAAAGGAACAGTTGACAGGTCTATGCTCTTATTTAATTGAAATCCTTAGCCTAGCTGGGGGCAGGGGTCTGGACCACTTGACACCTTAGTTCCCTCCCTACTCTGACAGTCTACAAAGCATTGGAAACATTTTGATGTGTTTAGATTAGCTATTCATTTACATAACCAGCTCTACATGGGAATCATATCCCATGCCCAGGCAAATATCTCACCCAGAAACATGGCTTTTTACTTTGCCCCCTCTCCCCACTTCTATTTAGGGAGAAGGGAAAATTCCTCATTATCCAACTTCCATAAAACCGAACATTTTGCAAAATAGCCTAGAAGGCACCCAGAGCTGTTATGAGGGCTTTTCCAACCTGTCAGTGGATGGCTTTTGTTTGGAGGAGGGATATGCTAATGAAGTCCAGAAACAGAGAATACAGAAGACCAGGGCTAAAGAAATCATGTGAACACACAGTCTCCTTCGAGTGGAGGGCTCCCCACAAAGGGCAAGGGGCTGAGGAGCTGTCAGCTCAGCCCGGATAGGCAGCAGACGCACTGACATTTTGGCCTCAGTCTGGGACCTTTTCAGTTGAGTACAACTGAAGCTTTTGCCAGGGAAATGTCTGGGAGACAAGCAAGGGCGTCCTGACTACTCTTGCAGCTTCGTGGGCAAAGAAGGCTTGCCTGCTGAATGAGTTGCTGGACCCTGCCTGCCCTTGGACCTCCCCTGTGGCAGGATCATTGAAATTAGGAACCCACCAGTCCTTTGGGCCAGAACCCCTGCCTCATTTGGCCAGGAGTCCTGCCTTGACAGTCACCTCCCTGCTAGCCATTTCTCTGTGGCCAGCTTCTCTCTGACACTCAGAACACTTAGGAGCAGTCAAGCATCAAGTACTAATAGTTGGGGTGTGCACTTTTGGTCCTGATCCAAGTCAACCGGAATTATGAAAATCGGTGAACTATTTAAACAATATCACACTAAACAGCAGCCCACATACTACCACCACACCAAGGTGTACTTTAAAATCCCATTTGGATTATCCACCATTCAGGGACATCTGTGTCTATTCTCTTCCCCATTGCCACAGATAATTGAGAGTTGGATGGAATTTTGGCTTAGCTACCTCTATGTAGCAGTCTTCCATCCTGCCAAATTTTACTTCTGTTTCTGCTTCTCTGTTGCTCATGTCAGAACAGAATTTCTACCTCCACCTTGATCAATACTTGGTCCTCTTTGGCCACAGAAGGCAGCATCCTCACCTCAGAGAAACGCTTGAGTTCTTTTGAGAAGGCCTGTTAGCAGTGGCAGGGCTGCCCTTTATTGACCCCAGCAAAGCTCTGAACAGGAGTGGAGTGTATTCCCCAGGTTCAGAAGGACAAGGAAAAACTAAAGGGAGTGTTCAAAACTGGCCAAATCACTGGGGGATAAAAGTGAAAGATGTCAGATCATGCACAGAGAAGACTGTTGGAAGGATTATCCACATGACCTAGGTTGGGAAATAGCTCATTTCTGTATACAGGTAAGAAGGGACAGAGCCAGTGTCTTACTGGGGATTGCTGCGGAGCACCAGAATGGATTGCTTCAGGAGGAAGAGGACCCTTCTCCACTGTCCAGATGCTATTTGGTCAAGAGGGTTTCAACCTAATCCTAGCTGGAGTTCAGAAGGCAGAAGAAGGAAGAAATGGATATTCAGCCTCCCGTTCTATCTCATTTCCTGCTACTGCAGCAGAAACCTTCTAACTCCCCAAACTTCCCATGGTCACTGTTGTAATCCCAAATCCTCCTCCTTTTCCTATAAGGCTAGAAGCTCAAAGACCCGACTCAAGACCCAGCCAACTAGCACTGTGAATAGCAAGTTACTTCCCTATTCTGGGCCTCAGTTTCCTTATTTGTATAATGGCCTCTAAAGTCTCTTGGTGGCTATAAAATTCCATGATATTACCCCCAGGTGAAAACCTGTATTTCTCATCTCGTAGCGGCTTGAGATCGATTATTCAACAATGATGTTAGTTGGTACCTTTTTTACTCACTGCCAACCAAGTCCTGCTAACAGACCTGAACTCCACTTACCATCAGCATCCTTCATGCCACACAGTGCCTGCATTGACACAACCCCAGGGGAAGCCATGCACACGAGTGATCTGACTACAACGTCCTCTTCAGTATCTGGCATTGCCAAGCTTTCCCTCTGCACTGGATCATTTTCATCAACATACAAATACACTGGTATTTCTCTCATTAAAAAAAAAAAAAGACTTCTGTTTACTCCGTTCTCCCTCCAGCTCCAATTTCTCTGCTTCTCTTTATAGCAAAGCTCCTCTGAAGAGTTGTTTACTCACAGTCTCCAATCTCTCTTTTCCCAGTCACTCCCTTTTTATTATTCTATTATTGAGATATAATTCACATACCATAAAAGTCACCATTTTCAAGTATACAATTCAGTGACTTTCAGTACATTCACAGTGTGTACAACCATTGCTACCACTTCTAGAACATTTCCAACACCCCCCAAAATAAGGCCCACACCCTTTCACTCATTTCCCTAGTTTGTGGCAACCAGCAGTGTATGTTCTGTCTCTGCGAATTTGCCTTTTCTGGACATTTCATATAAGCATGTGCCCTTTTGTGTCTGGCTTCTTTCACTTATGTCATGCTTTTGAGGTTCATCCATGTAGCATGCAACAGAACTTCATCCCTTTTAATGGATGAACAATATTCCATGGTATGGATATACCCCAGTGTTTGTCTACTCATGACTTGATGGACATGTGTTCTTTACACTTCTTGGCTATTATGAATAACACTGTGATGAACATGTGTGCAGCTATTCTCTTTTAAACCCACTCTGCTCAGGCTTTTGTCCCCTGCTGCACCACAGCATCTGCTCTTCTCTGGGTAAATGACGATTTCCATAGTGTTAGATGGGTCCACTTTTAGTCTTTATCTTACTAGACTTACCAGAAGTATTTGACACAACTGATCACTTCTTTCTGTTTTACTTGGCTTCCAGGACACACCACTCTCCTAGATTCCCTCCTACTTCACTGGACTTTCATCACTCACTTCTGTGGAGATCGCATCTCATTTCATGGCTTTAAATACAATCTAAACACTCATGGATACCAAATTTGGATCTCCAAGCTTCAAATCTCCAGCCCCTCCCCTCAATTCCAGACTCATATATACAATTGCCTACTTGATATTTTCACTCAGATGTCTAGCTAAACCGATCACATCCCAAACTGACTCCTGGTCTCCTATGCAGTATAAGGTACTTCTTGCATGGTCTTCCCCATTGTGGTAAATGGTAAGTCCAATATCCAGTTGCTGAGGCCAAAACTTTGGAGTCACTTTAAATCCTCTTTCTCCCACACCCCACATCCAATCTGTCAGTAAGTCCTGAAAGTTCTACTGTCAGAACATATTCAGAATTTTACCACTTCTTATTGCCCCCACTCCCTGGCCTGAGTCGCCATCTTTTGCCTGAATTATCGCAAACCCCTCGGCTCTCCACCACTGGGTTCCCTTGCTTCCACCATGCAGTCTGTTTTTAATATAGAGTGATTCTTTGAAAATACAGGTTGGATTATGTTACCTCTTTACTCAAAACCTCTTACTCAGAGTCAAAGTCAAAGTCTTTTAAAGAGGCCTACAAGACCCTACATGAACTAGCCTGGGCTCTTCACTGATTTCATCCTCCCACTACTTTCATTCACTCTCTTCCAGTCACAGCAGCTGCCTTGCTACTATTCCTTCAACACATTAGTTTTATCCCCACTGCAGGGTCTTTCCACTTGCTGTTTGCTCTGCCTGGAATGTCCTTTCTCTTCCTTCCCCTGAGAGGTTTACCTGGCTCACTCCCTCACCTCCTGCAGGTATTAATTCAAATGTCACCTTCTTAGTGAGGCCTTCCCTGACCACCCACCACACAATGAAAATCCCTTCTGTCCCACGCTCTTGACCTCCTCCCTGCTTTATTTTCTCCATAGAACTCATCACCATCTGAAGTTCTGTGCATTTTACTTGTTTCCCTCCAGTACAACATAAGCTCTTTGAGGGTAGGGATTTTATCTCTTTTGTTCATGGCTGTATCCCCAGCACTAGAGCTCTGTGTGGCATACAGTGGGTGCTCAGTAAATATTTGTTGAATAAATAAATTAACTGGTTATTTTGTATTTTTTTCCTCTAGCTTTACTGGGGCATACTTGACAAATAAATGGTATATATTTAAAGTGTATACAATGTGGTGAATTGATAAATAAGTGAATGGCTCAACTAGTTAGTTTGAAAACTAGTTCATACTTTAGCCATTCCTTGCTTGACTGAACTCAACCATTAGCTTCTGAAATACTTGTTTGTCTAATTCCAGCTTTAGTGTGGTCTTGCATGAATTTTTAAAAATGATTCTCACTAGAAACTTTATCTTTAAGGGTAGTATATTAAAAATTGTGGGCTCTTGAGTCTGATTGTTGGAGTTTGAATCCTGGGCATGCATATGAATCAGGACAAGTTAACCACCCTGTGCTTCAGTTTCCTCATCCACATTTTGGAGACCAAATAAAATAATGTATTTGTAAATCACCTAGCTTAGTACCTGGCTCATAGTAAACCTTCAGTGAACAGTGGCTTTTATTATTCTTATTAAGATCTAAGAAAAATTTTTTTAAAAATAGAGGAAGACTTGCAACAGAACTAGTTTCTTCATCGTGTTTTTAAGTGAAATTTTACCTTATTTTCCCAGCTATGCTGTCAATTTCTTGAGTACATGGGTTTCTACCTCATTCCTGTCTCCTGCAGTGCCACACTTGATTCTTCACTCAGTCTATGTTTTTATAATTATGCTCGGCAAAACTGCTCTGGAGAAATGGGTCTGAGCCCTAGGAGTTGGATACAATTTTCTCCTTGACTTTTTATTTTTTTGTTGTGGCTGTTAGGAGAAAATAGCATGCAACACCCAGCAATTACTTGGCCATTTTCCCACTATAACACAGTCTTAAATAAAAATCCTAACAAAGCCTGTGCTGAGAATGAGACACTTACTCATAAACGGTTGTCCATCCATTTTCGTTACTTTTGGTAGCCAGAAGCCCCGTGTTTCCTGGATAGGTCATCAAGGCCAGATTATAGCCTTGGGCTGATACTCTTTTCAGGACCCCATTGCTGCTTATGGTCAGCCAGTACACCTGCCCGCCAGGCACCACCAGCCAAAGGGGTGTCCCGCCTGCATCCCGGCGAATGTGCACAGAATTGCCGTTGCTGCTGGTAACTGCGCCCAAGTCACCCTCAGCATTGTAGGTGAAATTATACACATAGTCCCTTGTTATCAAGTTCAAGGTGTGCAGGTGGGTTCCATTGACAGTGAACTGGTAGATTTCCTGATCAGCAGGTGAAGCAATCTCATAAAGGTTCATGTCATTCAGGTGGGCTTGGTTCCTGCTAATGGTACGGATGCGAACATTCCCAAGGTCTGCCACGTAAAGAGTACCATCAGGCGACACTGCTAAGGAGGAAGGAGCTTTCATCTTTGCGTCTTTAGCATAGCCACCATCACCTATGGGGAAAAGACCTCGATTTGAGTAATTGTCACCACAAGCATTTATAGGAACACACCATATACGGAATTCACTGTTCATCAAGAATCATTTTAAAGGAAATAATCAGTGAAGCAACATTTTCTGCATGGCCCCCCCTTGACAAATTTGAAGCTTATTATAAAGTCTTGAGTCAGTACCCCTGAAGATGAGCAGTAAGATGCAATTGTCTCAGTTCACAGAAATTTTGTGAAATCCTCAACCCTGCTGTTCAGTATCTGTTGTGTGCAAGATAGAAAACCAGCAAATAATGACAGGCATGGAAACTTTGGCTGGAAGTCCATGAGACTTATTTATGCCTCTTAGTGCTTGTAGGATCTATCTCAGGACTTTCCAATCCTACTGTGCCTAGAGGACTTTTCTTCGGTGAAGTCCCATTGTCACATTGTCCGAGTACACTAAGCCTGTAAGTGCACAATGATTCAGAACATCAAATTTGACAACTGGAATAAACATTAGATTTGCCTTGAATGAAAGATATAAATTAGCAAAATACCTATAAAACTAATTGTCCAGGAAAACAGTGGAAATGTTGATCATAAGTCCTATCGACTAAGTTGCTCACTCTTGACTTTTCTGGGCCAAACAAAGGCAAAGGTTAAGAGAGAGAACCATCTGAGCCTGGATGAACAGTTTAATAGGGCTGCATGGAGCATGGTGGGATTTCCACATCCCAGCAGTAAATGTATGTACTGACATTTAGAGGACAGCCTCCTATCTGGAATATCCACTCCATGTTTTGGGGAAAAGGTTCTTTTTTTAAAAAAAAATTTCATTTGTAAGTAAAGGGCACTGCTGGTTACAGAGAAAGGTTTGGATTTTTTTAAAACAATGTAAGTGGCAGAGTGATGTTCTGAGAACTTTTCATTGTGGGATTTAAGTTTGCCCATGTATCCCCAAAGCAGTCTACCCTTGTCCCTTGGGTTTCAAATAGCACACGCTGTTGATCTAGAAGCCAGTCACTTAGGAGAAGTAATTTTTCCTTCAATAAATGAGTGAATGCAGGTCTTACCTAGTTTCTCTTTCTTCAAAGTATAAATGATGTCATGATTTTATGTTTGTACAGTGATCTTACCTAGAGTATCACCTTTATTATACCAGTTGATCATCAATCCAGCAAGGTGATATAACTGAGACCAGTGATTTCTCTGGCAGATGAAGTAAGCAAGTCATGAAGAGGTTTTGTGGCTTTCCTAGGGTCACCCAGTGAGTCAGCTGCAGACTAACAGGCAGATTCTAGGCTGTGTGACCCCAGCTCATTGCTTTTTCCACTCGCTCACTGCAATGTTCACAAGTAACAATTTTTGCTTTCCTTTTGCCTTTTCTGATGCACGTTTTTCTTTTGAAAACAGAGAGGGTGACTGGTGAATTGCTAAAAAGGTCATACCTGAGAAGCAGTCACAGTTGGGATCAATTTTGCAGTCACAGTCAGTGGGGGCACCAGCTATGATGGAGATCTCGCCATTGGTGGTAACTTGCTGAATGCGGTTTACTTTCCTCTCGTCTGTTTCAGCTATGAAGAGTAACCCGCTGTGGGAGATGCTGATGGCCCTAGCTGACTCCAAAGTGGAGTGAATTGCCACCTTGCTGACCAAGAAGTGATCGATGCCTGGCACTTGGCAGTGAATGGGGCGCCCTGCAATGATCCGCACGCGCCTGTTCTCAGAAATTTGCAGCACAATGTTGTTATCCAAGACATACAATGAATTGTCCATAGGATTGACTGCAAGGTCTGTTGGCCACTCTAATCGCACCTGCAAAAAGAACAGAACACACACCATTAGGTTACAATGTCTTTTCGGGGCAGTTTTGCTTTAAAAGAAAAATTGGCTGATTGGTTCCCCATCTCATGAATGTCAGGAATGTTTGGTGTTTTCAGGCAAAGCTGGGGGAGGATGGTTGATCAAATGTTCTGGTAAACATATTTATCATTCATACCATTTCAGTATAGTGTAAATTTGTTTTTAATAATTCCAGAAGGATCCTCTAGAGCAGTGCTTTTCAGTGTGTTGTCTCTGGACCGCAGCAACAACATTTGCTGGGAACTCGTTAGAAACAAATTCTCAGGCCCCAACCTAGATCTATGGAATCAGAAACTCTGGGGATGGAGTGTCCCAGCCATCTGTGTTTTAACAAGCCTTTTATGTGATTCTGATGCATATTAAAGTTTGAGGACCGCTGCTCTAGGGCTTCTGTGTCAGTATGATAGGCAAATCTCTCTTGCTGTTCTATAGATGCATGGAAGAACAAAGTCATAGAGACTTCTGGAAAAGAGTGCCAGAGAAACTAGATTTTGCTCTAACAGAAACCTTTTGGCATAGGACCTTCTATTAGCAGAGACCTAGCATCCATCTTGTGGAATGCTCAGGTGCAATTCACCAGCTGGTGATTTGGAATCCTAAGTTGTAATGTACTGCCATTTAGTTTGACCTGGTTCCCTCCATATCTCCCTTTTCTCAACAAAGAAACAGGTTGATTTGTTCTTTCATTGAATGTTTGTTGAGTACATTCTCTGGGCTAAGCCTTGTGCTAGGCTTTGGGGATTCAAAAAAATGCTATGACACAGCCTCGGCCCTCAGGTGACTCATGGTCTAGCAGAGCCCTTGGAGGAAGCATTAGACAGTTATTCTCCATATTATGAGAAAGAGGTTGCAGAGAGGGTCTGAGGGCACTGCACTCAGACTAGGAGTCAGGAGGCAGGGTTTTCCAAGAGAAAGTAGTACCTCAGCAAGGCCTCAAATGACCAGTAGGAGAAGAACAGGGTGAAAATGAGATGGGCAGGAAAACAGAGTTGAGGGCAATCCAGGTAGAAGGAATAGCTTGGCTGAAGGTCCAGAAGTTAGAGACAGTATGGCCCACCCAAGTTATATGAAACAATTCTGTAAGGCTACTACAGGCTGAGTGTATGGGAGTGGTGAGTAATGAGAATCAGGAGGTAGACAGTGGCTGGGTATTATGGACTGAACTGTCACTCCCCTAAAGTCATATGTTGAAGTCTTCACCCCTAATATGACTGTATTTGGCAATAGGGCCTTTAAAGAAGTAACTAAGGTTAAATGAAGTCATAAGGGTCGGGCTCTAATCCAACAGGACTAATGTCCTTATAAGAAGAGGAAGAGACACCAAGAATGTGTATGCACAGAGAAAAAGCCTATGTGAAGACACAGTGTGAGGGTGGCCATCTGCAAGCCAAGGAAAGAGGCCTCAGGAGAAACTAATTCTCCAGCACCTTGCTCTTGAACTTCTCGCCTCCAGAACTGTGCAAAAATACATTTCTCTTGTTAAAGCTACCAAGCCTGTAGTATTGTGTTATGGGAGCCTTAGTCGACTAAAACATCAGGTAGTGGAGGGTTCTACATGTCCAGCTTTACTCTGATGGCTGTGGGAAACCACTGAAGGTCTTTAAGTAGGGGTGTGACATAGTCATATTTGGGTCCACAGGGATCACACTGGCTGCTATTGAGGCAGGCTGATAGTTAGGAGGCTCCTGGAGTGACCCAGGTGAGGGAAGATGGTAGCATGAATTACAATAGCAACAGTGAGGATGGAGAGAAGTAGATGGATTTGAGACACGTGAAGGAGCTAGAAGCAAAAGGACTGGTGTGTGTGTGTGTGTGTGTGTGTGTGTGTGTGTGTGTGTGTGTGTGTGTCTGGTATACCTTATGCCAAGTGTTGTGTTAGGCACTGGGGACACACAGGCTAACCAAACATGGCTCCACTCTACTTCCTTTCTGGACATGGGCGTTAGCCCAACACCTGCCTTGACATTTCCTGATAGCTGCTATTTATCACTGGGCCCTTCTTAGATGACTGTGTTACATGCACCCTCCACTCCACCACTCATTTATTCTGTTCTTCACTTCTCTTCTCTTAGGCTAGACAAGGACAGAAAACCCTGTCCCCTTCCTGGGGGGATATTACAAAATAGTAACATTTATGGAGTTAGTCTTCTTTTGCCTCGAGGAAAGCCCAAGGAAAGATTTGTTTTTCTCATTGAATCTGAAAGCCTGAGAACAAGATGCAGACTCTTGCTGCACTGGGAGGCCCGCTCTTCCTTAGCTGACTCTTGCTGCACTGGGAGGCCCACTCTTCCTTAGCTGAAAGAGGCTTTACACTCAGTCAGTAATGAAGTGGACAAAGGCAAGTCTGAGATAAGGCCTTCCCTCAAATTCTGTCTCTAAATGGAAGGCAAATGGAAATGCTGTAAAGACAAAGGTTGTCTTTGACCCCGCCTCTTGTACCACTTGGGGCTCCTTGCCCTGTCTCTGAGTGTCTCTTCCAGACACCTGGCCACCTCATTCGGTCCCCATGTCTTCATGTGCCCTCAGCCTCCACACAGGCTGGCCTTCTCTGGTCAGTACCATATGCCTCTGGGCAGCTAGGAATTTGAATGCTAATGGAGTGTAAAGCTGAGCTTGTGTTATGCATGTTCTACAGAGCCTTTCAGACTGAGGCCATTGGATGAACATTAAACACCAGCCTTAACAGCTCCCAGAGCAGTTTGCTGTGATGTGTTCCCCAGCACGACCGTCTGAGGCTCTGCATGTCATGGCCTGCCACCAGGAGGGTGAGCGAGCACATGCTGTGGCAGTGGCGCCACTCCTCCGCCACCACGTGCCCCCACTTCAGACCTCTGCTCACATGATTGTGCTTCTACAGAAGCTGTGTGTGTCCTGGTCCTGTGCTGCATGGTCCCCCCGGAAATAAGCTGGGGCTGGCTGAGGAAGAGGAAATGAATTTATTGCAGTACAAACGCCTATTTTGATCAAGTCTGATGTCAGGGACCCAGAAAAAACAAAGCTGGCAGAAATGACATTCTAATTATCCCCACTCTGAGAGCTGGGGCCAGGGCAGAGGCCGGGGGTGGCACACACCTGGCAAGGGTCAGGGAAGGACATGTTCGGGGCTCTCTTCTCTGCTGCCAAGGCTTTCCTCTGAGATAAAGGCTGGTAGTTGGAAGATAAGCCATTAAATTCTCCAACTCAACCAAACTGATTGACGTCAATAGTATTGGCTGCACGTTTATTAGATTTAATATTGCCTCCAAAATAAACCAGCTTTTGTGTCTGTTTGTTTTCTTTTCCATCAAATAAGTCACCCTCGGGCAGTTTCCTTGACTCAAGTGGCCTTTGTGCTTCTGAGACACTTTCCGCACTAGCTACGCAGAGGCCCTTTCATTCCCATTTGATTTGGCTGGGCAGCTTGTCTGGGATATCTGTGCGGATGAAACATGGGTGGCTACTTAGCAGTCTAGCGTCTGCCTTTTCAGAAACAGGGCCTTCTCACCACTCTTAGGTTGTCAGTTCCTTTTAGATCCTTCTCAGGTTAAATACTTCCATTTCCAGGTAATTTTTCCAGGAACTGGTTCTGTAGACCCCCACACTAGAAACACTATATTCATTACCAAGGCATTCATTCCCATAACACACAATCTAACGTAAGGAATGGAGCATTTGAGTTGATTCTGGCAGTCAGAATTGACATCCACTGGTTGCAGAGAGGCCCCAGAATTATATGCTACTGAGGTGGAGCTAAGGTTAACCCCTGAGGGCTTATGCCATGTGTCCAAGTGGATTCTGGGGGAAAATAAACATTTCTTTTTGGAGGGTGGGAGCAAAAAGAGATGTAAGAGCAACTGTGAAACTCTGGAATCTCTGTCCAGTGACTGGGCCTACAGGCAAACCATTTGGCTTAATTTGTGATTGTTGCCCTGCTTTGTAAAAATACATTAATTTGTTGGAAATGTCAAAATAAATTTATGCTAAACTAGCATGAAAGGTCACTGGTGTAGCTGCCAGGTGATGGAATGGGCCAATCTCCCAACAACCTTCCTTGAGAAATAACCCTGAGCAGACAGGAGCTCTTGGTCTGGATGTCAAGCTTTGACAGCACTATGTCTTCCTCTGCTAATCAAAAATGTGCCTTGAAAGGACTTGACTCTCAGGCCAGCCAGTCCCATGGTAGGTTTCAAGACCCAACTACTTTTGACCTAAGTAGCAGTTTATAAAGTAGCAGAATCCTATAGGGGAAAATCCACGTGTAAAAGCAACATCTAAAGATGAGCCCTTGATTAGACTAAACTAGAAAATTCCTCTTAGTCCCACATTGTAGACACAGTTTGTATGCTTGGGTTTTTCTAAGACTTTGAAAACTGGATCCTTTCTGTACTAGGGTGAAACCCTAGGCAAATGAGGTATCCTCTGTTAGTCTCTGTGAGTCATCTGTAACAAGGAAAATAAGCTAAAGATAGTCTACCTGCCTTTTAGGGTTATTGCATGCCTTAAATGAGACAGAGATATAAGGTACTAGGCCAGTGCCTAGACATAGTAAGGGGTGGTAAGTGAATTAATATTAATAATGGTTTCAAAGTCATAGACCTTTAGAGCTAGAAGGAATCTAGTCCAGTTTCCATTCAATGTAGTTCTCTTTCATCTCTGTTTCCCAGACTTCAGTTGTTCACATAACATTTCCATGAACTTTGCCTTACCTGTATACCACTTGCACTGCTGTTGACTTAATATTTTTCTTTCAATTGACCTACTTTTAAAATGCAAATAGATGTAGCCCCTTCCTTTGAACTGATCCCAATCAATAACATCTATAAAATTATAGGCCCACTCATCTGAGTCTTTAATAAAAGTAACTACTGCTTATTGAATTCTTCTGGGTGTTTGGCTCTTTAGTCAGATTATTATTTTATATGCTTAGGGCAATCATTTGAGAAAGAAACTCTTAATATACCCATTTTCAGATGTGTGTTTTTAGCCCCCATGCCATCTGATTCCTCATCGAGAAGAGTGGATGCCTTTTCCCACTCTCCTCACCAAGTCTGGCCTCCCCTTTACCTCAGTCGAATCACCCTACAGGTAGTGCTCTTTGGCTCAGAAGGTCAAAGCTCGTTTGGAGTTGAGTGATTAATTTTTCTGTTATCTTTCAGTTCAGTGCTTTGTGGATGCCTACTCTGTGCCAGGCCCTGTTATAAAGGTAAATAAAATAGCTCTCTGCCCCTGATTAGTTCACAGTCATGTGGGGAAAGGCCTGTAGAAATAGACCATTTCAATATAATGTGGTCAAGTGCCAAGATGATCAACATATACCCGAGCTGACAGGGGAACACAGAGGAGAGAATCTGAGGCAATACAGGCATACCTTGTTTTATTTGCTTTCACAGATACTACACTTTCTCACAAATTGGTTTGTGGCAACCCTGCATCGAGCAAGTCTATTGGCACCATTTTACCAACAGCATTTGCTCACTTCATGTGTCTGTCACATTTTGGTAACTCTCAATATTTCAAGCTTTTTCATTATTATATCATGATGATCTGTGATCAGTGATTTCTACTCACTGAAAGCTCAGATGATGGTTGACTTTTTTAGCAACAACATTTTTAATTAAGTAATTGCTTTTTAGATAGTGCTATTTCACACTTAGACTACAGTAGAGTGTAAACATAACTTTTATATGCACTGGGAAACCAAAAAAATTCATATGACCCACTTTATTGGGATATTTGCTTTATTGCTGTAGTCTGGAACTGAACTCATGATGTCTCTGAGGTCTGCCTGCATGCCTACCAGAGAAATGTGAAAGTAATTTTGAAAGATGAAGCAATAGTAATGAGAAGCAGCAAGGTGGGAAGAGGGAGGGGCCTATGTACAGCTTGCGATTACTAGAGCATAGGGCAGGAACAGGGAAGCTAGTAGTGGTAAAGGAAGCTTAAATGTTTACCAGGGATTAGGCTTAAGTTTCTCCACGGAGGCACTTCTTGTCACTTGGGGCCAGATAATTCTTTGTCCTGGGGGCATCCTGTGCATAGTAAGATCTTTAGCAGCGATTCTGGCTCTTTGTTCCCTAGATGCCAGTAGTGCTTCCCTCCCAAGTGTGACAGCCAAACATGTCATGCAATATTGCCATATGTTCCCTGAGGGTCAAAACTGTCCCTTCGTGGGAACCAAGGGAGTAAAGGGAGTAAGTCTTGGAGGGCTGTGTATGTTAAGGACTTTAGAATTCAAATGTGGGTGTTGAGGAGTCATTGAAGATCTTTAAAGTTGGAGGCTGACATGGTGGTCAGATTTGTATTTTTAGAAGGATCACTTAGGCTGCAGTTTGAAGGGCTGGATGGATTCAAGGAATCTAGACTAATGCAGGAGAACCAATGCGGAGGCCAACTAGTCACCAGAATATTCATGCATTAATATAGCCTTCTGTCCACCCATCTGACAAGTATCTGAGGGCTGATCCAGACACACAGACCCTGCCTTCATGGTGCTTAGAGTCTGAAACACTGCTTCTCGTGATTTTTTTTTTTATTTACAAAGCCCTTTGAGGATCTGTTGAAAGCTAGGTACTCTTTCCCTAGAAAAAGTCTCAAATGTAGTAGAAGGAGGTGGTTAGGAGCTCAGGCTCTGGAGCTAAGACTTCCGAGGTTCAAAATTCTGTCTGTTATTTGCTAGCTCTGTGACCTTGGAGGAAATCAGTTAATTCCTCTGAACCTCAGTTTCCTCATTTAGAAATTGGGCATAGTAATAATATCTTCTTAAAAATTTATGAGGGAATTATACGGGAAAAAAAATCTACATAAAGCACACAGCACAGTGCCTGGTCCACAGAAAGCGCTCTGTAAAGGCTAGCTAATTTTTTTTAATGGAACATGCTTGTATTTCTTCTGGACGTTGATTATGACACTGTTCTCTGCCTTGGCTGTCTCAGGGACTCTTAAGTACAATCATATGCTCATGCTCTTTCCAGGTCTCCCTTCCTCTGTGTCACCAGCCATTCCCTCCTTGTTCATCTAGTCCATTCCTTGAGAATCCTAAGCTACATGAACTCCAAGCAGTATTTGGCTTTCTAGTGGGATATATCATTTCACATCCATTTGTCAGCCAATTTCATGGCTAATATTTTAGCTTATTGCTTGGATTCCCCACTGTTATTTGTAACACTACTGTTGGTACAAATCCAATTGCAAAACATGCTATTTTAATTATTTCCTTTCTTCTGCCAATTAATGTGTATTTGTCCCACTTTAGGCACTATGTTAAGCACTAGGGAGTCAGCTCTAACCAAGACAGACTAGATCTGGCCCTCACAGAGGTTACAGTCTTTTGCTGACATTTCCTTTATTTTCCAGTATGTGCAAGGGGTTGCCAACAGTAGATTATTTCTGTTCCATTCCACCCATTTTAAGAAATTAGCTTTCATGGAAGAACCTCAAAAACATATCATGACTATTACTGTATTTCACAATTGCCACCAAGTGCTAGTAACTTCTTTTCCCAAAGGTCACCTGTGCTGAAGAAACCAGTTGTTTCCCAAAAGGTCTGTCTCCCCATCCCGAACATGACATTTATAATCTCTCTCTTTTACATTTCCAGCCTTATGGCTCATATGAAAAATGACTCTGTTTGATTTTTTATCCCTGAGGCCTCTTCAGGAAGAATTTCCAGGAAGTATATGATTATCTCTTCTGTAGTACGGCAGCCCTGGGGAAGATACAGTGACGAGACTGAAGCCAGGTGTTCTGCCAGCTCCACGTTAGATTTTCCCATGCTTCTGGAAGCTGACAACTCCAGGTTGTTAGCATCACTTTTTGTCAGTTTCCAAATGGCCTTCTCATTTCTTGACACTGATGTTCTCTGAGCTTCTTCAAATTTATAAAAGAGGGAAAAAGCCACCTGGACAAACTTTGGTTTTGTGCAGTTGGGAAGCATGATGACACCTTTGAGAGCGATGGCCTCTATTGATCTTGCTTTTAAAAAGTAGAAATTATATAGAAGATGAAATACACCAGGATTACATAGACTTGTCAACCGGCAAATTATTTCCCATTATCTCAGGCCCACACTCTTGTGTTCTTTTGCATAATGGCTGGGTAGTTGGAGGAACTTCCCAACCTCTGGTCCAATGCATCAGCATGGTCTGTGTTCATGACTGCCCAGTCAGAAGAACAGACACCAAAGTCGCATTATTTATTGCAGATGAATAGCCAGGGTCAATCTAATCAAGAGCTATAATTGGACTGATCTTAGAATCATTCTCCTGCAGAGCCTACAGGTTATGTTGCCTCTACCGTGATGTTCCTAAAACATTTTGGAAGTGGAGGAACAAAGCAAAGCACAGCGAAAAGTGAAACAAAACAAAAACAACCCAAGGGGTAGTCTTGGGGTATTTCATCTTCTAGTAATTTCCACTTTGCTAAGATGACTGTGGCAGAGACTACTAGTCATAGGCCTACCCTATCGTCCATTCACTCTTGCCTCCTTTGTAGTAAATCCCCAGTTTTTCCATCTGGGCACACTTCCATCTAGAATAGAAGACAGTTCAGCCTTTTTTGCAATTATCTGTAGCCATGTGATGAAGTTCAAGGCAGGAAGACATGTGAGGAAGTGTGGAATCATCTGCACTTTTAAGCTAATGTTTTGAAAGGCTGCTTAAGGACAGCTGGACCAACTGGAAGGAGCTTCTTTTTGCCCTTCCTTCTTTCTGCAATATGAATATAATGATAAGAATTGTAGCAGACATCTTAGACCATGAGATGGCCATGAAAATGCCAGCTGTGTGCTAGGATGACAGGGTACAAATACCAGGAGCCTGGGTCCCAGATGACCTCATAGAGCTGTTATCCCAGTCCTGGACCAGACATCTAGCATGGCTGTTCGCATGCTTACGTCATTTGTGTTGGCTCAGGGGGGGCAGGGGTGGTTCGTTACTCTGAGCTGAATCTAATCACAATGAAGAAAATGTTCTGTTAGGATTTACTCTTAACTGGTGCTGCTGACTGCACCATTATGGTCAAACTGGTCTAACAAATTTCTAGTTTTATATCTCTGGATAGATCACCGGTGTTTGCAAAATTAAATTAAATTGAAATAAATTAATGTGTGAAAGTGACTGACACATGTGGCAGAGTCCACTAGGGCAGCCCTTTGTTAAGAGAATGGCTAATTGCTTCAGCTTAGTGATTAACCTCGGCATCCTTGAATACCCAGGGCTCCACCTTTGGGTACTTCAACCTGCTCTTCCAGCTCTATGACTCATGCAGATCCAATGCTTCTCCATTATACTGCAAATACTTGTTTGTCTGCCTAGGACCTCTGTTAGGTCTGTGAATCCTCGAAGGCAGGGAGGAGGTCTCATTCATTTTCATATTCCCAATATCTGGTATTATAGTTCGCAAATGTTTGTTGAGTAAAAACATTGGTGCCTCATTGACTGTAACATTTTGAATACATGAAAGCACTTAAAAAATTAAAAAATGCAAATAGGTTCTAAGAAAAACTATTTTTCATCAACATGTTTGAGTAAGTAAATCGGGTTTCCAGAGATCCACTGAGGTTAGTGAGAAGTGCCATATTTCCTCTTAAGGAGTGCATTTCACTGTCTCTACATACTTCAATTTTTCTGAAGTGAGGATGTGTCTTATAATCAATGTGTACATTTAATGGATCATATCTCCCCACCATCCAAAGTTACCAAATTTGATGGTATGTCTTATGATCCGTGATGTCTTAGAACTGAGGAAATATGGTATTCCCATTATGGTCCATGGACTTTGAGGATCCCCGAGAGTCTTTCAAGGAAGTCCATGAGGTCAAACCTATTTTAAAAGTAATACTATTTGCCTTTTATACTTTCTCACGAGTATGCAGTGGAGTTTTCCAGAGGGTTCTTGAGGCTGGTATATCTTGGTATTTAAAAACAATTCTCACTTTTAATCTCTAATAGGTAAATATTGACAGATAAAACCCGAATCTCTAATAAGGTAAATATTGATAGATAAAACCAAAGTACAAAAAAGCTCTTTGAGGTCCCCAACAATTTTTAGGGGTGTAAAGGGGTTCTGACACCAAAAAGCTTAAGGATGTTTATTCTAGGGGGCAGAAACAGTGAATGAAGCCATTCTGTTACATAAGAGTTTCATTCAAGCACATTAAGAAAAAAAGCATGTATCACTTCCAAGACGATTGCTGGAAGCCATAAGCTCTGTCCAAAAGCACAGTGACAGAGTGGCTGAAAATCTTGACTTCCTCCAGAGAGCCAAGGCCTCATGGATGCTATACGAGTTCGTTCTTACAGGCTCCCTCGGAGCAATCAGCACGTACACACTCTCGCTGAATCTGCTGTGTAATTGCCACTACCTCATCTTAATAACAGGCATAATTGCTCTGAGTTTCCATAGACCCTTTCTTGCATCTTCTCTCTGAAGCCTCAATTTTGGAAATGGCACTTGTGAATACACAGAATATTTAACCACTTCCAGTTTTCAATTTACAGTCAAAGTCATCTATCAGCAGGAGATGAAGGCCCAGTGTGAAAACTACAGAATGTCCTTCAGACTCCACAGCTAATTTGTTTGTAAATTTGATTGTTATTGTAAGAAGAACATATTGTACATGATGCTACTTGCCAATTGACTATTTGTATCTCCCTGAATCTTGGGTTTTATCATTAGAGTCAGAGAACTTAACCCTTTCGGCACTGCTGCAGGTTGGGAGAGGAACATGAAGATTTTGCTTTTTTTTCCTTTTGAGTCTCTATTTCAATTTCATTTTATGTATATTTATTAAATATCTCCTGTATACCCCTCACTGTGGGAGATACACATACAGAAGAGGAGACAACTAGAGAATAACCCAATGTAACATGAACTCAAACGTGAGGCCAGGTGAAGAGACCACAAAGTCTAAGTAAGGAGAGGCCCCCTGTGGGTTTTCATGCAGTGGGACGTGAGGCTCTTGTCCTCCTGAGAGCCCAGGCTCTGTCTGCATAGGAGCCAGGGACTTAGCAGAAGCCCCTGGAATCATTCTGCAGAGATTTTCCTGCTGGGAAGTTGCAGAAACTTGTCTGTTGCAGGTTGTTAATATTATAGCATTGGCTCCACTGGCTAGACCAAGCTTCCAATTCCCTTTGGCACCTAAAGGAATTTATAGGGCAGAAGTATGACTGCACAGCTTTTATGAAATGGTCTGATTTCATTGATCAGCCACTTTGTGATTATGTTTTCATTTCTGAAGCTACTGCTAACCCTTCTTTCCAGCATAGTATTTCAGGAAGGAACTATTAAAGAAATTTCACCATGGAGATGGTATGATATAAGGGGTAAGGTTCTGAATGGGAAGAAAAATATCACAATTCATGATTGCTCTACTCCAAAGTTCATTTCAAGTTAGATGAGAATTCTACAGATTGTCTCTCTTAACTCTGTAATGTTTCCAAATGATAAGGACACTAATAAGAGCAGATGGCCTAATGAACATTTAGGGGAAAGATTTAACTGGTCCTATTTTCATTAGGCCTCCAGTGAGCTCCTGGGTTTTGCCCACCACTTGCCTGTGTGTAATATATAACAGCATGCACTCAACAGATGGCCTAGCGCAGTCTTCATACTTCCAGAACTCTGGAGACTGGCCACCTGATCACTTACCATGTATACAGATTCATATAAAGAAGCAAGCAGGCTAAGGACTTGAGCCTGAACAAAAGCAAAAAATGGTGATGAATACTGAGTACCTGAACTTCAACAAGAAGGGAGTCAGACTCCCTCACCAACACACTGGGCTGCTCTGGTTGAGGTCTCCGAATAACAGCTTCTTATGGATTCCAGAATGATGAAGTCTTCTGTGGCAAAGAGTCCACTCCAATTAATGTTTCATCCCATTTGTAAGCATAGCTGAGTGACTCTAGCAGCCACGATGGCATGGAGAGTCATTACTCTCTAGAAACTTCTCATTCTTGTGATTTTTGAGGATGATTTCATCATTTCATGCCACTCTCCCACATGTCTTTTGGGGAAAGAATTCATTCTGTACTGAATGATTCAGAAAGTTGGCCCATGACATTTCCTGTGTGCTTAGAAATTACTTAACATCATAATATAATAGGTATTGACTACTAAACAGCTTTTCTGTTCCCTCTTGCTAGTCTCTTTGTCAGACACTGGGATTGCTCCTTCAGAATCTTCTTTTTGATTCAGAGTTGGAACTGCATGCTGAGGTGGACCAAATGAACACCTTCTCTTATGTATCTCAAGATAAAAATCTCTCAACAGAGGGAGACTCTTGGTAAATTATGTCTCTCAGTTCACTTTTCCAAAGGTATTAACTTTTGCATGAAAAGATGATATTCCTGATGACTGCCAACAGAACTTTCTCTTTCAATAGTGTGTCCCTTTAATAAGATGGGTCAGCACTGATTCATGCACTTTCCCCTCCCGTAGCTAAAGAGAATGGGGTGATGTTTAAAGCTATAGTCTGAAATATAATTAGGCTAACTGGCTTGCAGGGGGACTAAACCCAGGATGTTGGCTGTATAAACCCTAGATAGTAAGCACTGAATTTACCAACCAGATATTTCTGTATCTGAGAGAGTTCCAGGTTTATTTCAGGTCATGGTGTTTGTCGAGCAAAATGTGTGGAAGACTGAGTGGTTCAAAAGTAGTTTGCAAGCCTTGCATCTTGTGACTCCCTGTGAACTTCGAAGATGCTTTTCCTCTGGTGCTTAATAGTTTTAATAAGAGCTAACATGCCATTGTCCTTTGTGTGGAAAGAGGACACTGCTGAGAGAGTTTTATTTATGTGGTAAATTATGTTTTTGATATAGCACTGAGCATGGTACTTGACTTTTATTTTAAGGCCGCTGACAACTCTGGCTATTTGCTTGTGTGCAGACATTTCAGCAGAGTTTGGATGTGCTGGAGATGAAGATGTTGGCCTGCTGTTCTCTACTTCTTATATAATCAACCTGAGCTGTCACTTTGGGGGGAGCACTGCAAATATCTCTGATAATAGGTTATTATTCCCTGATTGTGATTTTACCTAAGAGATGCAGGCCTGCAAATTACAGTTTACAAAAAGTTTAAATGAATCTGGAGAAGGGAAATGATACTTAAAGGAACTCTTTAGATCATCTTATTGGAATGCTTTTCCCAGTTTATCACTTCATTAAATTTGGGTTTTCATAAATTAGAATTTTAAAAACTGAGTGACATGCTTGGAACCTGAATATCCTATTACAAACAGAAGTGGTGTTGGGTGGACAAAGCAACCCATAGACTAAATCTTGCTTCAAAAATCCTAGGATACTGTTTCCTTCTTATCAATATGTAGCCTCTTAACTTCTTTCTTTTTGATTTCCCACTTAGCTTGGAGCCTTTTTGCTTTGTCTTGGGAGAGTCATATTCTTCATATTGACCTAGATAAGCTCTGTCTTCTTATTTACTCTTGTATTTAATTTTTGGTGAAATTGACCCAGCTAGGATGGCTGTAGGCCACCCACTGAATGTGCTGCTCTTTCACCTCTTGATTTCAAAGAGATGGAAGATGATCTAAAATCTATATATTTCAAAATCACAGATGTATGAAACTCACATTACCTTCCAGCCTTAGCTCCAGAGTCAGCATGGCATTTCTTGAAAGAAGAAAATGAAGAATTTGGGGTGCCATTCAAAGACTATAGCGAACATCCTGCAAGTGATCTAGTTAGAGCTTCATATCAGCATTAGGCAGATGAAACATTCTGTGAAGGTCACACCAGGTTAAGAGCAATCTCTGGAGCACATGCTTGTTACAGCCTACCAGCCTCATCCACATGTCTCTCAGCAAAAGGTACTCTGATGTACAAAGGGCAGAAAGGAAGATCACACAATTTCGAGGGCAGTTCCAAAGCTCTTGGTCCTTTCTGTCTTGGTTCTGTAGGGCATCAGCTCAATTTTCTGTTCTGGCATGCGAAGGTCAAATACTATTACTGTTGCTGCTGCTGCTACTGCTACTACTACTACTACTACTACTACTACTATTACTACTACTACTACTACTACTACTACTACCACCACCACCACCACCACCACTACTACTACTACTACTACTACCACCACCACCACCACCACCACCACCACTACTACTACTGCTACTATTACTACTACCACCACCACCACCACCACCACTACTACTACTACTGCTACTACTACTACTACCACCACCACCACCACCACCACCACTACTACTACTGCTACTACTACTACCACCACCACCACCACCACCACCACTACTACTACTACTACTACCACCACCACCACCACCACCACCACCACTACTACTACTGCTACTACTACTACTACCACCACCACCACCACCACCACCACTACTACTACTGCTACTACTACTACTACCACCACCACCACCACCACCACTACTACTACTGCTACTACTACTACCACCACCACCACCACCACCACCACTACTACTACTACTACTACCACCACCACCACCACCACCACCACTACTACTACTACTACCACCACCACCACCACCACTACTACTACTACTACTACTACTACCACCACCACCACCACCACCACTACTACTACTACTACTACTACCACCACCACCACCACCACTACTACTACTACTACTACTACTACTACCACCACCACCACCACCACCACTACTACTACTACTACCACCACCACCACCACCACCACCACTACTACTACTACTACTACTACCACCACCTCCACCACCACCACCACCACTACTACTACTGCTACTACTACTACTACCACCACCACCACCACCACCACTACTACTACTACTGCTACTACTACTACTACCACCACCACCACCACCACCACCACTACTACTACTGCTACTACTACTACCACCACCACCACCACCACCACCACTACTACTACTACTACTACCACCACCACCACCACCACCACTACTACTACTACTACTACCACCACCACCACCACCACTACTACTACTACTACTACTACTACCACCACCACCACCACCACCACTACTACTACTACTACTACTACCACCACCACCACCACCACTACTACTACTACTACTACTACTACCACCACCACCACCACCACCACCACTACTACTACTACTACTACTACCACCACCTCCACCACCACCACCACCACTACTACTACTGCTACTACTACTACTACCACCACCACCACCACCACCACTACTACTACTACTGCTACTACTACTACTACCACCACCACCACCACCACCACCACTACTACTACTGCTACTACTACTACCACCACCACCACCACCACCACCACTACTACTACTACTACTACCACCACCACCACCACCACCACTACTACTACTACTACTACCACCACCACCACCACCACTACTACTACTACTACTACTACTACCACCACCACCACCACCACCACTACTACTACTACTACTACTACCACCACCACCACCACCACTACTACTACTACTACTACTACCACCACCACCACCACCACCACTACTACTACTACTACTACCACCACCACCACCACCACTACTACTACTACTACTACCACCACCACCACCACCACCACCACCACTACTACTACTGCTACTACTACTACTACCACCACCACCACCACCACCACTACTACTACTACTGCTACTACTACTACTACCACCACCACCACCACCACCACCACTACTACTACTGCTACTACTACTACCACCACCACCACCACCACCACCACTACTACTACTACTACTACCACCACCACCACCACCACCACTACTACTACTACTACTACCACCACCACCACCACCACTACTACTACTACTACTACTACTACTACCACCACCACCACCACCACCACTACTACTACTACTACTACTACTACCACCACCACCACCACCACCACCACTACTACTACTACTACCACCACCACCACCACCACCACCACTACTACTACTACTACTACCACCACCACCACCACCACCACTACTACTACTACTACTACCACCACCACCACCACCACTACTACTACTACTACTACTACTACCACCACCACCACCACCACCACCACTACTACTACTACTACTACTACCACCACCACCACCACCACCACCACTACTACTACTACTACTACCACCACCACCACCACCACCACTACTACTACTGCTACTACTACTACCACCACCACCACCACCACTACTACTACTGCTACTACTACCACCACCACCACCACCACCACCACCACTACTACTACTGCTACTACTACTACTTTATTGAGCACTTATGACCCAGGCACTTTGCTAAGTGATTTACATGTATTATCTCATTTAATCCTCACAACTTCCCTATAGAGGAAGGTAACATTATCATCCCCACTTACAGATTAAGGCATTTTCCCCAGGGGCACAGATCTAGCAAGTGTTGGATCTGAAATTCAAACCCAGGTAGTCTGTGTTCCTTCCAGTATGCTTTATTGACTTTTTAACTGCTAAAACTATGAAGGAGAGTCTACTTGGGGGGCCTGATTTTGTCTCTTGCAACCTCTATTAAAGGATTAGAGAAAAGTTTGCCTTTCCTTTGCAGTTTCAGAAAGTGTTTTCCTGTATTTGACAGAGTAGGTTTGGACTGAATGAGCCATAAATAGCATTATACAGGAATGCATTTAAACTAGAGACTGACAAATGCAGATATTACAAAATCAGAATAACCACCTTGCAGACTTATTCTGTTCTTGTGTCCTCCCATTTTAGCAAATGTAGGATGAATCAACAGAAAATATTTCCTCAAGATGCCAATTAACATCTTGCATCACCCCTTATATTTGTACAACAGTTCATACTTGTTCAAGGCTTTTCACATTAAAAAAAGCAAGGACATGACAATTGGGTCATTTCTTGAATTAGCTTTCATAAGGAGGAATAATTACCCGGTTCTAAAATTCTAGTGTCTGTTTTCCATGTGTAGTGCTGAATCTGAAATTACAGAGAAACCTCTTTTGGGTCAAGAAGTCGACCAAAGTGATTTAATTTTTTCTATTTTACCAGATTTCAGAGAATAGAAATAATGATCCGAAGATAGAGGTTCTTTTTCTAAAATACAGAAACACAACTAAAAGTAGTGTTTATTTTAGTATTATTATATAACTTTCCACCATAAACTCCAATAGCTCACTCATTTGCAGGTGAGTGATGTGGACAGCCACTAGGGGCTCCTAAAGAAAACTTTTTTTATGGTTCTTGGTGCTGTTGTCAAATCAGAATCTGAACATCAACTGTCATCACATGTTCCATGACAGCATAATTGGATCGCTATATAGACTGAGGTTTGTTTCACCTTCTTTCCATACACCACCCACCTAACCGGTGTCGCAAACCAACACATAAAAGCCAAGGGTACTTGTAATGTCATGTGACTTTGCTCTTCAGTTCTGATCAACACTAACAACTTACAGTTGCAAGAGCCTTTCAAAAAACAAAGTTCTTTCATATTTGTTCTCCTGTTTCACTATCATAACAGCCTTAGGGGGCAATATGTGTTCTTATCCTCCCTTTTACTGTTGAGGAAGCTCAAACACTGGTACCTTACGTAACTTGCTTGGAGTTGCACTGCTAAAAATGGCAAAATCTGGACCCACATGCAGGATTATCTATATTCTTTCTACTAGACATGCTATCTTGGTTCAAAGGAAGTAGGTGATTAAGTAATTGTCTGGAAAATTTTGGTAAAATATGCCCCAGTCCTGAAGAAATCAATAATTGTTCAAAGCTTATAAACATGTCTGTTAGGAAGTTTGCTCACTTCCATTCAATAGGCATCATTTTGTGATTTAAATACCTTCATATTTAAGGTTATTGATATATTGTGGTCTTTGTGAAGAGCATAGCTAAGTTTGCAGGGCCTCCTTCCATGGTTCATGTAGACTGAGTTCCCTCTTTATCTGGTAGAGACCAGCATTTCCCCTACCGCATTTCTACATTGACATTATAAGCCTTTGGATCAGTGGAAGGGACTGGCTGTGACTTATGTGGATTGACTGAGTGCATGTGGATCAAATGAATAGAGCAGAACATTGCTGATTTAGGATGCTCATGTTCGGAATGCTGCAACAACCCATTGCTGAGTGGCTGGACTGCTGCACTACTGATGGTGGCCAGGCGCAGGAATAGTCAAAGAAGATGGGAAAGTCCACTGGAGGCTTGCTTGGTATGAGTTTATTATTATTGTGATAAAAAAAACCCAGGACACTAAATTTACTATCTTAACAATATTTAAGTATACAGTTCAGTAGTGTTATTATATTCATATTGTGCAATTGATCTCTAGAGCTTTTTCATCTTGTAACACTGAAACTTTATACCCATGAAACACTAATTTCCTCTCTCTCTTCCTCTTGGTAATCACCTTTCCAAATGAGTTTGACTTTAGAGACTTCATGTGACTGAAAACATACATTACTTATCTTTCTGTGACTGGCTTACTTTACTTTGCATAAAGCCCTCAAAGTTAATCCATGTTGTAACATGTGACAAGATTTCCTTCTTTTAAAAGGTTTTATAATATTCCATTTTATGTATGTAACAAACTTTCTTTACCCTAGTATGAATTTTAATGCCACCAATCTACTAGTTGGTGAACACTATAGAAGTGATTGATTCAGTTGGTTAAACTAACCATGACCAAATAGGATAAAACAAATGGTTGATACAAGGGCTGACAAATAACCTTTTTTAGTTTCGTTTTACTGCTTCATGGGCCTCATTAATCTGCTGTTTGAGCCATTCTCCATTCCCTAATCACCTCCTATTCCTTTGGTCACCTCTGTTTACTCCCACCTAGCTATGTCTGCTGTCTACTGGCCTGATAGAGACACGTGTTTACAGATATTTCAGATACTGTGCTTTCATCTTCTCTGCTTTGCTGTTTACCTGCAAATCATTTCATCCTTCTACCACATATCCTTCTGTCTGAATTACCTGGAATGTGGCCACAAACCTTTTCTTTGCTTTGACAGTGAAGTTGTTTCCATATTTATTGAAGCATTGGGAGGATGTGGTGGGGGCAGAGGTGTTGAGATTTTCATCTCTGGTGGCAAGAACTTTTAAAATAAACTTTCTTCCCCCACCCCCGGGAGATCCTTTTATTCAAGCAAACTTATTATAATTCAGATTTTCTTGATTCCCTACAGAGCTTCGCAAAATTCAGAAGTCTGTCCCTGCAGGGAATTTCACTTATAATGGCCTTCATTCAAAAGATCTAATTCTGTTCTCTTTCATTGTGTGCATGGAGAGAGATGGAAGTGCTCAAAGAAAGGCAAGTAACCCCTGAAGAACTTGAGTTTCAATATCATCCATATCACTCAGGGTGAGAGAGGGCATTCTGTAGTCATGAAACGGTTGGCAGGGGAGAGAAGAAGAGACAATGAGACATTAGGAAAGGGCTTAAGAAGGTGTCTTTTCTGTTGTAAAATTACTGGTTTTTCTTTCCTTTTTTCTCCCAATTGCTGTAACTTTTCATGCCTGGATGTTATTATATATGTCTTTTCAAAACAACAGAAAATGCTGAATGTTTTGTCTAATGTTGAATTGACATGTAGATTTTGAGAAGGACACTTTGTATTTCCCCTTTTATTTGGTTAGTTTATCTGAAGCTTGCAAAAAATTTTAAGGAAAACAGAAAGTGACTGTTTCAGTTATACAGAGAATGGAAGATAACCAGGGAAGCAGAGGTCTACTGTTTGGGGGCACGTGGTATAGTGCTGATGGGTGAGAGAGGAAAGTTTTGTTTTCTTTGTTAAGAAGAATGACCACAAAGAACATGACTTCAAAGTTGCTGAAATCCAAGTTGGGTGGAGGGGCTGTAGAACAGCACCTCGGTTCTGTAAACTGAATTCAAATTTTCTTGGCCAGGAAGAATTACCTCTTAGAGAGAACTCACAAGCGTGTGTTTAGAACAAATTCTTTGTGATTATTGACAAATAGTGGGCAGCAGAAGGTGTGTTGAAGATTAGAGATGGTTAAACATAGTTCTAACTTCAGGGAGAATCAGAAGATGTTCCACAAACTGCAAGGGGGGGACCCTGATGTTGATTAGGAAAAGATCCTGGAATGTGTTACTATTATATAATAACAGTTGTTTCCTAGTTCTTAGAGGAGGAACTGAGGTTTATGGATACTATGACTGGGAACAAATTATGCCAAGGGTTTCTTCTTTACTTTTAAACAATTACCAACCTGGTAAGGTTTCTTTGTAGATAAGTTGGAAATATAGGTAAGCATAGTGTCTTTCAAACTTGTTTTGACTTTAATCATCAGTAAGATCTATGTTTTATACCATTATCTACTACACACAATTGAAATAAAAATTTCATGAAATAGTACTTCCTTACCCTTACTGACACACTATGATTTTTTTGTTCTTTTTTGTTAAAGCTGCCCATAGGCCATTATATTGATTTCCTGATCCACTATGAAATCACAACCCATAGGTAATAGTTCAAACAGGAGGGCTCATAATTGAGCAGATAATAAGTGCTGTGGTGCCATAATTTCATCTTAGTCTATCTATCTATCATCTATCTATCTATCTATCTATCTATCTATCTATCTATCTATCTATCTATCTATCTATATCATCTATCATCTATGTATCTATGTATCTATGTATCTATCATTTATCTATCTCTATCATCTGTCTATCTATCTATCTATCTATCTCTATCTATCAATTATCTATCTATCTATCTATCTATCTATCTATCTATCTATCTATCTATCTATATCTATCACTTTTATCATGGATAAAGCCCTAGAAGGCATTCATCAAATCCATAGGTGACACAGGGCTGGGAAGGATAGTGAAGATATTGGATAATAGCAGAAGAATACCAAGATTTGGACTAAATCTAATGAGATGGAATTGAATACAGACTAATGTAAGATCCTGTATTATGATGCCAATAGCCAGCTGTGCAAGTACAAGATGAGGAAATGTGGACAAGAGACACATGAATTTTTAGTCCTCTGTAATTACATCATATGTCCAAAGTATCCACAATCCAATTCAACTTTAGCAGTGGTTTCTTAATCTGTGCTCTTTATTTACTTAGCATTCTGCAAAAGTGCCTTGGGGGTTTCCGTGCAAACTATCATTTGGTAGGAGTGAGCCTGAATAGGGAAGATTCTACATACCACTTGTTTGATTCTGCTCTTTGCATCACTTTTATAAATGGGGAATTATTTTGTTTGAAGTAAATGTCCTTTGGCAAAATCCTTTTGAAAACCACCAGATAAAATGATCAGAAACACAATACAGAAGGAAGGTTGTGCTAGTCCCCATTCCACCTCTGAGTTAGAGCACACTTGGATTATTTTATTCATCTCTAGAAGCCTCACTTTCAAAGAGGTATAGATAAAGGAGAACTGGTTCAGAGAAGAGTGAGGAGAATGGTGAAGGATCTCAACACCATGTCAGGTGAGGTGCAGTTAAATGAATTGGGGATGTAATTTAGGAGGCCTGAGAGAGTTGTTCAAATATATTGAGAAGGCTGTTCTCTGGAGGAGGCAGTTTGATGTAATATTTGGTGAAAAGAATGTGGACTTTCGCATCAGGTCGACCTGGTTCAAATTTCACCTCTGCCACTTACTGGTTCTGTGAGCTTGACTAAATTATCAACTCCTCCAAACCTTGTTTGTCATGTTTAGTAAAAATAGGGGAACACAATCCTTACTTTGAAAGATTGTCATGAGGATTAAATAAGATAACATGCAAATACTCAATATACTGCTTGGATTACTAATATATTTATTTCAGAGAAAACAGATTAAACTCATAGCACAGGGCCTAAAAAGTTGTGGTAAAAATAGATGGTGAAAGTTAAGATTAAAAGTTAAAGTTAAAGGGATCCCAGAAGAGCTTTCCATTAGTCAGAGACATTCAAAGATGGAAGGAGCTGCCTTGGGGAGGCAGTGAGTCCCCTATTACAAGAGGCATTTGAGAAGAGGTTGGACTGTTACTACATGGTGAGAATATTCTGGAGGGAAGCCCAGCATTAGATGACTGGGGAGAGGAGTAAGGTTCCCAGTAGACTAGCTCAGTAGATTACATACATAGGGCCAAAATTTCCTTCTCCAAAGAACCAGTTACTGTCCCTCATTCACAACCATGGATGACGTGTCCCTCCACCTGTTAGGCCTATTGACAAATGGGTGCTTGTGGGACCCCCTGGGGAGTACACAGATGATCCAACAAGCATTTGTGCAGGACTGATTATGTATCAGATACCTGGACAAACACCTCAAAGTCTGTGCCTTATGACCAGTGGGTCAACTGGATTACCTGTGCACACAAAAGATCCATGGTGCTTGTGGGTGTGCTATTGGGCTGATTCTTAGGAGAGCATTAGTCTGGCTCCAAGGAGTGAATCAACGCTCAAATTTATTATTGCACCAAGAGACTGGGTCTAACTCCCAGTTCCATTCCAGTCAGGCATGAGAGGGAAGTGAGTTACCAGGACTGGATGATTCAAAAGCAGCAGTGGAAATAAAGAGCCCAATCTCTTCATAATCAACTCATCTCCTGAAGTGAAAGGCCTGGTTGTTTATAGCAGTGCTTACAAAGGGCAGTTATGCTTCAGAGTTTATACTGAGAGTTCAGTTTCACATTTCAGTAAATCAAAAAATGATATTGATTTTGAACAAATGGTTGATTTTATTGTCAAAGCAAATTTCATTTCTTGAGATGATTAGGTCTTATTAAACTATTTCCTAAGTGCCACTAAACACATTCTGTGAATAAATAGCATATTCCTTAACCAAGTGACATTTGTCACCCGCTAAATACAATGATATCCAGTTGTCACCGAAAATGTAGATGTTAGAAAAATGTACACTGAGCAGTCAGAAAGCTTGTGCTTGAATCTTGGCTGGATCACTTAATAACTCTCTGGTCACAGCTCAATACATAATCCTTCTGACTATCAGCTTTCTCCTCTCTAGGTGGGGATAATAATACCTACCTTTCAAGGGTGGTGGGTTGTGGAGATAAAATGAAACAGTGTGAATAAGGTGATTAGCATAGTTCTTGGCACATAGTAAGGCCTCAATATGTGGTAGCAGTTATTACTAGAATGACCAGGAGGACATCAAGATCTCCTGGAGATTAGGGCAGGCTACAGAGGATTGATTCTTCCTGGGGCTCAGGTTTGCCTCCGAAAAGTGCGGAAGACAAAAGCGAGTCAGAGAGAGAGGACTGACTGTTCTCTGCATCAATTCCCAGCTTCCGAAGGTCCTGTGCTAGCATGGATGAGTCTTCCCTTGATGGGGTCCTTCTGGTGTTGAAATGCAGGGAAAGCAGCAAGGAACTTTAGGGACTGGGTTGTATTTCTGTTGAGAAACCTTTATAGAGTTGGAAGGGACCTTGAGAAAATAGTGGATCTATCTTCCTGATTCCAGAGAGGCCTGTATTTCAAGCATTCACAGATTATTGCTATTCAACATTTGCCTTAAAAGTTTCAAGAAGGGGAACTCTGTAAGATTTTTTGATTATGTATGAGCCTGCCACATACTCTTAGAATCAGTAAGGTCTTCATAAGATCTGATTCCTTCATGCTGCAACACAGGCCTCTATTTTCTCCCTTGTCTGTTCCAGTCAGCAGAATCTGTGTGCTCTCATTTAGACATTTGTCTCTCCCCTCACCCATTGATATATTTTGATTTACTGAAATATGAAACTGAGCACGGTGTAAGTGCAGCTGCACCACTGTAAGCACTACTGTAAACAGCTGGGGCTTTGCTCTTGGAAGGTGTTATGAAACTCCCCACTCAGCTGTCTTACCTCTAGCTGAAGACAGCCCATGTTCATAAGTAAAGTCATGGGAAACATAGGTCCCCAGTCAGCCACAGTTGTCTAAACAGACAAGGGAATCTCCGGCCATAGAGGCTGCGCATCTAGGAAGCTGGGCCACTCACTGGCTTCCTCCTGGTAGATACCCTATCCACCCACCCATCTGATTTTAGTCAGGGTCCCCCAACTGTTGCCCACCTGTGCCACACCTGGGGGCTGATATGCACACACCCGGGAGCTGATTTGCTTCAATGTCAAAGCTTCCCCTTCCCAGCCAAACATCTCAAGAGTCATCTATTTTCACTTTCTCCATTTCTTCACCTTCCACTCTACCACCGCCATCTGACTCCAGTTAATTAGCCCTCTATCAAAGGCACTCTTAGCAGAGTCATGAATGCTGTCAAACCAAGTAGCTTCTTAAAAAAACCTTATGTTACATGATCTCTAAGCAGCATTTGGTCTTAACTATTCCTTTTCTTTTGAAAGCTTGCTTCCCTTGGGCTTTCTGACCACACGCACTCCTGGCTGTCCTCCTGCCTGTCAGGTCTCCTCAGTCTCCTTTGTGGGCTCCCATTCCTCAGCCTTCTCTTGGATATTGATATCCAGGGAGCTTGGCCTTAAGCCTTCTCTCTCTTTTTTTTTTTCTTGTATGGTATGTACCCACCCTAGAAGATCTTGTCCACTCCCTTCTTTGCTGTTACCATGTGTCAGATTTGATAATCTCAAATCTAATGTCCATTTCAGGCCTTGAGCCTCAGATGTATATCCAATTGCCTGCCAGATCTATGTACCTGGATGCGCATCAGCACCTCAAAGTCAGCATGCCCCAAACTGAACCCATCAACCAACCTTCACCTGAGCCTGCTTCTCCTCCTCTTGTATTCTGTATCTCAGTGAATGGTACCATCATACACATACTTCTTTAATTCCAAAATTAAGTCAGTCAAGTTCTTTGATTTTAGCTCCAATATTTCACTAACCTGTCTAGCTTTCTCCATTCATCCTGGTGATACTTTAGGCATGGCCATTACCATGGCTTGTCTGTGTAACCTGCATAAAGCTGAGCAACTTCATGGCCAGTGCCATCTCAGAGTAGTGTCCCAAAGAAATATCATTGAACATTCAGAAAAACATTGAGAAGAGATTTACTTTGTATGGAAGTCTCTTAAAAAGGTACTGATCATTTATATATTGACATGTTTTGTCCCTGTCACACTTGTATTACTTCAACAGCTATTTAAGGGGTCTCCCTGCCTCTAACACTGTTTCCCTCCACTCAATTCTCTACACGGCAGCTAGAATCCTCTTTTAGAAATGAATGTCCATGCTTATGTGATTATTGGCTCCCCACTGTCCACTGGATAAAACTGAAACTTTGTCATGCTTGTAAGGTCGTTCACCCTATTGTCCCTGGTTATGTCTCTAACACTGCTATATTCTTTGCACTGTAGTGTCCTTGGGTATTAGTATATACATTAACTGCCTGCTGAGCACTTACTATGCATGTCCAAAGAACACATAGTCTACCTTGGGAGACTAGTTAGATACAGTTTGGAACAAAGAACAGATTATGTACTCATGTGGTGATCTTACTTTTCAGTAAGGGAATGAGACAAGGGTGAGGATTAGAGCCACTAAGGAAGAATCCCACAGAAGAGGTGAAGTGTGAAGAAGGTGGGGAATGGGATTTGGAGCAGCAGAGGTAATTCCAGACTGAGGGAAAGGGGCCATGAGAAGCAAGCTCCTAGAGAAGGTAGGGCGTCATATCTGGATACTGAGGTAGAGATCAGTATGGACTCATTGTTGTGTGCTAGCCTAAGAGGACTACTTGAAGTTCTCTTTAGGGTGCTTTAAGCAAAGAACAAGGAATGAAGGATAGCAGCAGAGATAGCTGCCAAATGACTTGGACGGGAAACCACCTTTCTTTCCCAATCAGTCCTGTTGGTTTCTAACTACCCCCATCCAAAATGAAAAAACCCAAAACGCTATTGTTTTCCTAAAGCTGAAGTTCTGTAAAGGAAAAGGGAAGGTGGTGGTGGTGGTGGTGGGGGATGCATTAGGGAAACTGAGGCTTGGAATGAAATGACACAGGGAAAATGTGATTCCATCTCCTGGTTACTAGGGCTCCTTTTCAATGGGCTGCACTCTGTGTCCCAACCTGAAAGGGATGAGGTAGATTCTATGGTGGCAGTTATGGCTTGCAAAGTGTCATGTGAAAAAGAACCCTTCTCATGGCAATGAAGATCATGTTTGCTCTATTTAGATAAAGAATTCTCTTTTGAGCATAACTTTTCCACACAGAAACAGATAAGTTGTTTAGAGTTGACTGATTGCAATACTAAGTGTCCTATTTTGTTATAAATATCCCACAAGTGAATCATATATGTGAGCCTTCTCTCTTTTGTCCCCCTCCTCCATAAACACATTTACACCCTTCTTAACTGTCATAAATAAAGCTCCTTTTCCTTGCCTAATGCAGGACTTTGCATCACGGAGGTAGGTTGCTCTAGGACTTGATAGCCTGATCCACTCAAATTTCTCTTAAGAATGGTTCTTTTATTTTTGTAAGTTTTCCAGGCCTGCAAATTCACATTTTTTTTGTGGTTGACTACATTTGGCTTTTTTCCCCTGAGTTTCTGGGGTTAGGCAGGGGCACCTAGAGAATAAGAAACCCCCCAATATGCACATTTCTAGTATTTTATAGAGATGTGTCTGCTTGGAGGATGGAGATGAGAGGGGATTTTAGACCTAATGACTAAAGCAAGGTTTCTGGGTGATGTGTTCACTTCCCTTTATTTGTTATCTTAGGTTTCAGGTGGTATAAAGAATGCAGCATCGGGAATATCTTATGTGGAGGCTGCCGCTGATTGTCTATCGAATAGCAACCCTTCATTTCCTTCCAACAGACCCCCAATTTGGGTTCAAATATTAGGGAGCAACATGCTCAGGGAAGGTGACCCAGTTCCAGAGGGGCTAAATCCATTTTGGAGATCCCATTTCCCCTTTGCCAGTAGCTGGGCAGCACGACACAAGAAGGAAATCTGACATCGTTGCCAACTTTTGGCCATCTCACTATGTGAGAAAACGAGATCTTATCATTTAAACTGCTGTTAGATATGTGTTTGATTACTTGTGGTCAAAATCATCCTCTGTGATATACTAACCAATCCTAAAACTCAACTTCTACTCTAATTCATTTGAAAAGATTATCTGAAAACCCACTTTTTCAGAGCCACAGATCCATGGACTATTAGAGCTTGAAAGTCCCTTTGTAGACTGTCTAGTCTATTTCCCTCATTTTACACACCAACCCCTTGTGTCTGCAGACTAAGAAAGGCATCCACAGGGTGGTGAGACTGTGTTGTATGTTTCTACAACCTCTCTACATGATGAATCCTGATTTTGTAGAATTGTGGTAGAAAAGTCCTGATTTTGTAGAATTTTGGACTCAGATGAGAGTTACAATGAATTTTCCCTTTTATTCCTACTGACAAAAAGCTTTCCTACATAAATGTACAATAGATTTCAGAGGGAATGTTGCTTTTACTTAAGAAAACTTTCAAACATTCTAGATGTAGCTATTTTCATACACATGAATAACAAGCCACGCACATATATTCATTAAAAAAGATTTATAAAGACTTTAATAGTCAGTACTTTCCCAAATGTGAGTTACTGGATTATTTAAAATAATAGAAGTACGTATCTTGGAAAGTAGTCAGTGAATGAGATTGGCCTTACCCTCTTATTGATTCAAGTTTGAGAGACTTTCATTCCATCTAGCATTACTCTCAGCTTACCATTTCCTCCCAACTGAGTGTTCCTAAAGAGGAAAAACGTAACTTACGTAAAGAGAAACTTCTGCTATTTGGTGTTATAACAGATAAACCAGGTTTCCTTTCGACCTCATTTCTGGGTGAGACAATTATCATCCATTTCCATGATGCCAAATGGTGGTAACATTTGAAAACCAGTGGTGCGTACCTGAGTGATGTCCATTCCGGAGTCACAGCTCAGTGGCTGTGTGGAAGTGAGACCATTTGAGCCGATTACGGTTGTGATCACAGCATTCTCATCAATTCTCCGAATCATAGTCCCATCCACAAAGTAAACGAATCCATGCCTATCAACTGTGATGCCTGTTGGGAAAGAGTAAATGAACATTAGTAGTCTAGTGGGCCACATCTGCGCCACGGTCAGTATTTTGAAAGAAGCCATAGAAATGGAAAGGCATTTTAAAGACATATGGACTCAATTTTGCTCAGCACAGACAGGACAGTAATAGAAGAGGTTTGTTCGGACACATATTCACCTCTTTGTGTATTGAGAAGAAATGACAAAATGTACCATGTGGAACTAAAGGCAGTCTAATAATTTTGTGTTGTCCGGTTTTACATTGCTACCCCCTTGATACTTGCTTGCCCCACAGTCAGAAACAAAACTCCTCTTTAAGATGAATGGGAAAAGACAGGGGAGGCAGTGTAGGTCACATTTCTTCCAGAGTGCAGATGCATGGGCCACTGCTTATGTTCACAGCTGCCTTGGAAGTAAGTGACTTGGAAAGCACTAACATCATTTTCATCAATTCACACTGTTAACAGAGAGTTCGCAATAATTCTGATAAACTGAGCTGAGTTTTTTCTCTGTACTGTCTAATAAGAGAGGGGATGGAGAGAAAAATTACGGTATCACAAAGGGAATTGGTAAGCTTCTAGAAAAAATAAGAGCCAATAAAGTTCTCACAGTTTTTATCCACGTGTTAATTAGAGCCTGGTTTCTTGGGAAATACATAATAGCAGTTAGAAGGCTTGGGTTCTAATATGCAATATGCCACATAGAAGTGATGTGTGCCTTTGATTGAGTCATTCGTCTTCCCAATCTTCAGCCTCCTCTTTGGTAAAATATGGAAAAATTATCCATCTGTGATGTGATTTATAATAAGATAATATATATTTGGTCTTTGTCCTTGTTTCTAGCACAGAGCTGCTAAAACTCTCAGCATTTCCTAAGTGACAGAGAGATCAGGGTCTCTTGTTAGGTTAATAAAGCACCTTTGGACAGCACCAGGGATGGGGCTGGTTGCCAGGAGAACCCACCACAGCATTAGAGAGTGGGAACTTTCAGTCCCACCTCCACCAACCTCTCAGGAGGGGAGAGGGGCTGGAGGCTGAGTTCCATCACCCATGACCAATGATTAAATCAATCGTGCTTATGTAATAAAGCCTCCAGAGAAACCCAGAAGGATGGGTTGGTGAGCACGTGGAGATGTGGGGAGAATGGCACACTCAGAGAAGGCATGGAGGCCCCATGCCCTGTCCCCATAATGTGCCCTATGTATCTCTTCCATCTGGCAGTTCCCGGGTTATACCCTTTTATAATAAACTGGAGATCTAGTGACTAAAATTTTCTAAGTTCTGTGAGTCAATCTAGCAAGTTAATCGAACCCAAAGAGGGGGGGTCACTCCAATAGTGGGTCAGCAGAAGTGCAGGCTGACAACCTGGAGTTGCCACTGGCATCTGAAGTCAGGGTGGGGGTGTGGCCTTGTAGGATTGAGCCTTCAACCTGTGGCATCCGATGCTTTCTCTGGGTAGACAGTATTAGAATTGAGTTAAATTGTAGGACACCCAGCTGGTGGCCGAGAATGGCTTTTTGGTGGTGTGGGGGAATCCCATTCCCCATACTGGAAATTTTTCTCAGTAAACCATTTACTGCCTTACCTAACGAAGGAGACCAACAGCCCTGGTTTCCCTGGGACTGAGGCAAGGCTCAGTTTTAACATGGGACAGTCCTGGGCAAACTGGTATGAGTTGGTAACTCTATACCTAGGTTGCTCTAAGTATCATATGAAACAATACATTTAGAAAGTGTCAGACATGTATAAAGACCTTATGGCTCAACTCCTGCTTCCCTTGGTGCTTTTGACAGTGCTCTTGAAAATAATCACATGGCATTACTTTAAAACCAGTCTACAATTTATTCTTTTCCCATATCTCCTTTATTCAGACCTTGTGAAACTCAGAATGTATATTCAAGTTAGGAACATCTGTGATAACAAGCATATTTTGATCTTGTGTACACACACACACACACACACACACACATACACACACACACACACAAATTTTCCTGGCAAAGAGTTAACTCACTTAAAGACAGTTTATAAACCCAACTTAGTAAACTGCTTTTAGACAATCTAATTCGTTGGCAGGAGGTTAATATTAAGACTCAGCTTTATGGTGTACTTTGATTAATCCTGATGCTCCTCATGAAGTATTAATCCTTAACATCTATAAAAGTTACAGATTCATTTTAACTTTCCCTGAATGCCTAAAGGCTAAAGGCATCTATGTTTCGGTGAGTTCTCCAAGGAAACAAGGATGTCCAAACAAGGGGATTTCCATGTCAATGAGTCCCTTTCTCATTTTTAGAGACACGAGGACCTCTAAGGAGGTTTTTTAAAAAGCCATAAGATCCGGCAGGTTAAAGGATGATAGCACATGAACATTTCTTTTTCATTTCCAGAGCATCTGGACTGAAGATGAACCAAGGGGTACCTCTGCTTTTGTCTTTGTGTTTTGGCAAAACCAGTTTCTTGAATGCCTAGTATTTGGTCTGGCCTGTGGCAAGCCTGTGCATTGGGATCACCTTCTATGACTTCTGTATTAAATATCACTGAGTGTGAAATTTAAACTCTGGCTGTCATAAGAGGGTGGATTGAAAGGTCAGGACTCAAGTCTGGAGAAAGAAAGGCTAGAGTAGATAAGCTTGATGTGTATGAAATCATGAATCATTTACCAAACACATATTGAACGTCACTGTGCCAAGTCGTGTGAGGGCCACAGGACAAAGAATCCCAGGACACAGAAACTGGAACGAAGAGAAATACTCTGAATGCGTTGTTCTAAGTGGGAGGTAGTAAACTTATAAGATTGAATCCCCTGAAAATTGGAGCAGGTTCCCAAAAGGTATAGAGAAATAAAAGGATTCCTATAGCAACTAGTGTATTTGGGAAGGTCCTTACATCTTTATGCTGACACCCGGGAGGACAATTCTATTCCTTGACTACTACACTCCCCATCCCCATCAGAGGGTGAGGTTTGTACTGATATGGGGAAGATAATCCCGGACTTTATGTGGTTTTCTCACTTTTAATTTCTGTGAACTTCTAAACACTAAATTCCTCTCTCTGTTTATGTTAGCTGGATTCCACAGTTAAGGGTTATTAAATAGTCACTGTTGACCTTAGAGCTTCATTTGGCCAACAGTTTGTAGGGTATTCTCCCTCCATATATTTGTGTAGCAGTTTTGTTTATCCTGGTCCAAATTCCAAAATTCTCCTTTTTCTTGAGCTTCTTTAATTAAGTTTGTTTAGGTTTTATACTTGTGTTTGGAGTTGAAAAAGAAATTGTTGAAAGTGCTTTGAGGGACTGTGTGAGAGATGCTTTATTAATGCATCTAGGCATATTTTATATGAACATATTTTCATTTCTTCTCATTTTCCTGAACCAACCAACCAACTCCTGTCTCCCCCTCCCATGCCCCCCACCCCCCACACTACACGAATTACCCAAACAACTAGTTTTACAAATTCTTCACTGGTGAGGCTGGGGTATTTAATTTTCGCTGAGGTTAAAAACCAAATTGGAAGCCCCAGTTCCAGGCAGGAAAAAGAGAATTATTGGCAAATTACTATAGTTCAGGGATGTTGATGATGCAATATATCTATAACTGTTTGTTACATTGAGTGGGAGGAGGTGGCACATGCCCTGTATATTTTAAGCTTTATTCTTCAGAGATGAGGATGCAAGTGATTTCAGATCACATAAAGCCGTCTGGGGCTAGCAAGATCTGCAGATTCAATTGACTTTCATATGTTGATATTGTACTCAGATTTCCAAAATTTGGTACTCAAATGCTGTGGGCATAATTTGTTCTGATGGCCACGTCCCTTGATTGGCTTACTGACAGTGTTTTCATTACTACTTAAAACACAACTGAAGGCACAGTCTTTGGGTAAGAAAGGAATTAAAGTGCATGTCAAGAAAACCACTTCCAGCATTTAAAATTTTAACCAGTATTCATTTTTAGAGCAAGCAAAAAAATATATAGATCTCTGATATTGCCACAAGGTTAGGCAGTAATACAGGGTGGGTGGGGGTGGAGGTGGGAAGAACACCACACGACAGCTTGAGCCCCCACAATGCCCGACCTCCACCAAGGAAAACATTGGGATCAGACGCCCAGCCAGCATGTTTCTCTTGGAGCACATATTTACATTTGTGAGAAAATAAATAAATCCTTGTAAATTAGTGCATATAATGAAAGGCCTGACAGACCATAACCTGGAAGTGTGACTAGTTCTGTCTCTATTCATCAATGTTAAGCCCTAACAAGCTCTTTCTATGGACAGAGCTGCTCATAAATAAAGTGCATCTTGTAAAAAAAATTATTCACAATGTCTTATGCAAAGTAGGAGACATTATATAATATCTGAACTGCATGCTCTTTTCTCTGTGAAGCATAGCTCTGTATGAAACAGCTGCAAATTACGGGTGAAATTATTTGACTTCTTCCCTTGTCTTATTGTCCTCCAATGAATAAATACTATAATTCTTACAAGGACAATTGCCTAAAGCTGGGGCAGCCTGGGTAGTTACTAATAAATGTATCACCTGTTGGGGAAGAGGACCATGCCAGTCATTACTGAAGCAGCAGGGGCACCCTGATGTGGGATTTCTGGGAGTCCAGATGTGCACGTTAATAGCCTGGAAATAGTAGCTAAAAATCCCAAATTAGATAATAGCAAAGATCAGAGTTGTTGGCTGTGCAGAATGCCAATTTCAAATGTTGGCAGAAGGCATCTCTGTATTTAATTTATAAAAATTTCCAGCTGTTGAGGCCACCTACATTTTTATTATTTCTATATTAAAAATGAACTTTCTTTCAGAATATAAGCTTTGGAAAGTAATCATAAAATTCTCTCCATCTACAGCTCTAGCAACCAGAAAACTGAAATACTGTTTTTTTTTTCTGCCACAATCTGCTCTTTAACTTTATGATACAGAGATAAATGGTTAAAATAAACTTTCAGGGAATGTCCTAAGCACAATATAGTATCAGCTCAATCCCAATACTGAAGACTGCTGAGTTGTGTAACTGATGTTAGCCATGGATCACAAAGTACCCTTTAAATCAAAGAGATTCAAATGTTTTGCTTTGTTTATCTGTGTTTCAATTCTCTGAAAATTGGTATCATATGTTGGTCTACATGGAAATTCTCCACTAAGCAGAGAAGTACATTCTCCATCCAACCTGAATAGTATTCACTCAAGTACCCACTGGGATCAGAAAAGGACAAGTTTCTTCTGCACAACAAGCCTGTTAAGTTCTCTTGCTAGGGAGCCACTAAATGGAGCTTCTAGAACTTGGAGAGGTTACAAATACCTGTATGTCCCTAGGTTTGGAAGGAGGCAGAGTTTAATGACCTGCTGAGATGATTTCATTGTGTGGTTAACAGGAAGAGCAGAACTTCTTCAGTAAGAGACTTTCATAAACTCACTGTAATATTATATGACTAGTGAATGGTGTGAGTTATTTAATCAGCTACTCTGTTTAATAATACCTTTATTAAGTATTGAATTATTTAAACATATTTATTTTAATAATAAAGTTACAGTATATTCTACACAGTAAAGGTCAGTTTCTAAAGAACTTAAATACAAATAAAAAATGATAAGCATTCAAACTAATATTCTACTGACTGGAATATCCTTTCTTTTATGACTCAGAAGGTACTGTAAAGGGCTTCAGAGACCTCATGAGGGACAACAGATTTGTGGGTTAGTTAACCAAGAATTCTGATTGAGTCCCACTTGCTTACTTTTGCTTTTGTTTCCCTTGCCTGGGGAGACAACCAGAAAAAAATTACTAATGCTGTTATTTAAGAAGATAAAAGGCTTTTGCACAACAAAGGAAACCATCAACAAAATGAAAAAGCAACCTACTGAATGGGAGAATATATTTGCAAATGATATATCTGATAAGGGGCTTATATCCAAAATACATAAAGAGCTCATACAACTTAATACCAAAAATCCAAATAATCCAATTAGAAAATGGGCAGAAGACCTGAAGAGACATTTTTCCAAAGAAGTCATACAGATGGCCTGCAGACAGATACATAAAAAGACGCTCAACACTGCTAATCATCAGGGAAACGCAAATCAAAACCACAATGAGGTGTCTCGGCAGAGCAGGCAGAATGGCTAGTACAAAAAGAAGCAAGAGCTAACAAGTGTTGGTGAAAAGGGAACCCTCCTACGCTGTTGGGGGAAATGTAAATTGGTGCAGCCACTATGACAAGCAGTATGCAGGCTTCTCAAACTAAAATAGAAACACCATATGACTCAGCAATTCCACTCCTGGGAATTTACCTGAAGAAAACAAAATCACTAATGTGAAAAGATATATGCACCCCTATGTTTATTGCAGCATTATTTACAATAGCCAAGATATGGAAGCAACCTAAGTGTCCATCAATAGATGAATGGATAGAGATGATGTGGTACATACAAGGGAATGTTACTCAGCCATAAAAAAAGAATGAAATCTTGCCACTTGTGACATGGATGGACATAGAGGGTATCATGCAAAGTGAAGTAAGACAGAGAAAGACAGATGCCATATGATTTACTTATATGTGGAATCTAAAAAACAAAACAGAAATAGGCTCATAAACACAGAGAACAGACTGGTGGTTGCCAGAGGGGAGGGGGGTGGGGGATGAGCAAAGTAGGTGACGGGAATAATGAAATGGAAACTTCCAATTATAAAATAAATTAGTCACGGGGATAAAAATACAGCAGAAGGAGTGTAGTCAATATTATTGTCATGCCTTTGTATTGACAATAGATTGTAACTATACTTACTGCGGTGAGCATTTTGTATGTATTTGTTGAATCAATATGCTGTACACCTGAAGCCAATATAATATTGTATATTAACTATATTTCAATAAAAAAGGAATTCTGATTGAGAGAATAACAGGAAAGGCCAATTTTTAGCATTTGTCTTCTCATCAGCTCTTTCTGATCCTCTCAAAGCTCTAGCCTTCAGGGCAAGGCAGAGCAAATGATTCACCAACCACTATTTTTCTAAAAGCTTACTGGGGAAGCTATTTTCTTCCTTATTTATGAATATATTCAAGATTTGTTTTGTATCTGTCATGTGTCAGGTGCTGTACTAGGCACTGGGAGGATAGCAGAGCAGTATAAAATAAAGCTCAGGTACTGGTGGAGGAGATGGACAAATAACCAGGCAACTACATTGCCTTGAGATAAACACTAGTTTGGAGCAAGTCCAGGTGCTATAGGAGCAGCTTTGGGGGACGGGCTGGAGAAATGAAGGTCATATGTGATTCTTCAGAGTAAGGGACACGTAAGCAGAAATTTGAAGAATCATGTTGAATTCCTGATGAGTCTAGTGTGAAATCCAGGTAAGCATCACTGAAAACCCATGAAGGATGACTAATACCACTAAATAATAACCATTTTCATTTGCTGAGACTATTGTGATACTCCAGGAACTGTGCTGGATTCTTTACATACATTTTCTCATTTAATCCTCACAGTAGCCTTGTGGACTATGTATTATTAATGTCATTTTTTTAAGGTGAGGAAATAGAGATTCAGAGGTCACATAACTAACTCCAGGTTACTACCTAGAAAATGCTGGTTTTAGCTCATGTTTGGCTGAGTTCAATGTCCAATTTCTTACTCATTATCCTATGTATCCTGAATGGGGCTATTAATCACTTCACCACAGGAGTGGTGTACAGATGGCTTTAGAGGGTCCGGAAACTCTATGAAATTATGTGCAAAATGTTTTGTGTATGGGACTTGTCATGAGGAGATGGTTCATTGCTTTTGTTAGGTTATCAAAGTGACCCATGACTGCTCTCAAAAAATTGTTAAGAGCCCTTATGTTCCAGTAGATCTCTTCCACCTTTTCAGAATTATTCTCCAAAGACATTCTGTGGCTTCATTCCTACAAAGCTGCTGAGTTTATGAAAGTACTCAGAATTTTCATGTGATGGGGATTTTATAACTTAACTATTGTCATATGATCTACCACATAAAAAAGGAGGCCCCAGAAACAAGGGCCACAAACTTGTATGTTATCAGGTCAGACAGGGGATATAAGTTTGTACACTAAGCTAGGTGTTAAAGTGTAGAGGTTCTAGGGGAAGCTAAGGTTAACTAAAGAGAGCATGTCCCACCTAAATGCATTCAATGTTTTTTCTTAAATAAAGACACAATGTGGGCCCAATGAATTATATCTTTGAACTGGATTTACTCCCTGAGTTGTCAATTTATGGTATTTGTTAGAGGATAATCAGGAGGAATGTAGTCAGTGAAGAGGCTGCAGTGAGCAAAGACCCATGAATTTAGAATAAATCTAGTAACCAGTGTAGCACTACTATTAAAAGTTATGTCTTCATGCAGAGATTTTGATATGCTCCCTGCCACCCCAGACACAGAGCCTCCCCCCACTATCAACCTCCCCCACCACAGTGGTACATTTGTTACAAGTGATGAACCTACATTCACACATCATAATTGCTCGAAGTCCACAGCTTACCTTAGGGTTTATTCTTGGTGTTGGACATTGTATGGGTTTGGACAAATGTGTAATGTAAATAACAAATCTACCATTAAAGTATCCCACAGAGTAGTTTCAGTATATAAAGATTCTGCTCAATTTTTCTGTGAACCTAAAACTGCTCCAAAAAATAGTCCATTAAAAAAAATTATGTCTTGGTTTAAGCACTGTGAAACCAAAGATAATCAAATCTAGTGATTCTCGTCACTGGAAAATGAAATGCCTGGATGGCTGATGATAAAATACTAGCTTAGAACGCAGGCCTTTTGTTTCCACCAAGATCAGAGCTCAGAATTTGTGACAAGTTCATCAAATTTAGTTAAATCAAATGAGAAAAGTCAGAGTACAAGCTGAACTCAAGGTTGCTCTGCCACCCTTCTCTTCCTCATTCTTCAGAAAGTCCTCACTCTTTAGTATCACAGAGACAATGCAATGGATTCAGGTCATCCTATCTATTTTTCTTTCTGAGCATAGAGCTAGATTACATTTCCCAGCCTCCTCTGCAGTTAGGTGTGGGCAGAAGTGATGTATGTTACTTCTAGGCCTGGCCCCTAATAAACCTCTGTTGTGTTCCTCTATGGAGTACTCCCTTCCCCTGTAGGCTGGTGGATGCAGAGTATCCAGTGAAGGACTCCAAGGTCTAAGCGACTGAGGAGCCAGTAGATGGGAGGAGCCTGATTCTCTGATCCTCTGCTTAGAGCAAGGATTCCTCCCACCCCTCAGGCAACCCATATTGGACTGTGAAGCAAACAAGAAATAAAGTACTACTTTGTTAGGCTATTGGAATGGTGTGTGTGTGTGTGTGTGTATGTTTCCATATAGTTGATAGCTTGGCCTAGTACATTAACCAGCTCAAATCCTATTCATCTCTCCAAGCTTCTACAAGCTGTTTCTCTTCCAGGAAGCTGTCTCTGAAACTCCAGTTCATTCTGGTCTCTGTTTTCTAACCTACAGAAGCTGTTTTTTTTAAAAAAAAGTCAATTCTCCTATCATGTTCTGTCCAGGTAATAAGCTTCTTAAGGGCAAGAAGTGGATTTTATGCTTTACTTTTGTATTTCAACCAATCCAGTAGAGTTGGACACAAATGTTCAATAAACCTTGATGAAATATAGACTTAATTGCCGCACATTTTCAGATCTTCATTGACTTACAATGGGATGACATCCTGATAAACCCATCATAAGTTGAAATGCATTTCATATATCTAACTTATTAAAGATCATAGCTTAGTCCTAGCCTACCGTAACGTGCCAGAACACTTATAGTAGTATAGGGTTGGGCAAAAAAATCATCTAACACATAGCCCATTTTAGAATAAGGTTCTGAATATCTCATGTAATTTATTGAATAGTGTACTGAAAGTGAAAAACAGAATGGCTGTGTGGGTGCAGAATGGTTATAAGTGTATTGGGTATTCACCCTTCTGATGGTATGGCTTCCTGGGAGCTGTGGCTCACTGCCCTGCCCAGCATCACAGGAGAGCATCCTATTGCATATCACTAGCCCTGGGAAAGGTCCAAACTCTAAATTCAAAGTACGGTTTCTACCAAGTGCGTATGGCTTTTTCACCATCATAAAATCAAAAAACCCTAAGTCGAACCATCGTAAGTTGGAGATTCTCTGTATATTGGAGCATAACCAACTTGAATCAATTAAAGCATGCCATGAGGTCAAGGGCTGCATGTAAATATCTCTAAGAATGAGTTTAGAAAGGAGGGAATGGTAATTTCATTCTCTAAAGAAATTTAAGAGGAGTATAGTCCTCTATCACTTAGTGATGATTAGAGTCTGGGGAAAAAGGAGCAAACACAGTAAGGATCATGGATCAAATGAACTGCAAATGAATTTGATTTATGTGGGTAGTTACACTGCATAGCTCAGGCTTCCCCAGACCTTCTTTGCTCTGTCAACACAGCTTTGTGTTATGATCTTGTGATGTCTTCCAACCTTAGGAGTTCTAAGGAATCAGAAATACCTCAAGATTTTTCCTTTATTTGCTTCACTATGGACCACATAAGGGAAAGCAAAAGATAATTGGCTCCAGGGTGACATTAGGGGATCTGGGTTTCAGGCAGACTTTTGTTACAGATTAGCTGTAGGACTTTGGGTAAGGCATTTAACTATTCAGTGCCTTGATTTTTCTAACCCATACCCTACCTACTACACAGGGGAAATGAAAAACCAATGAAATGAAAACACTTTGAAGAGGACGAAGTATTATGGTGGTGCTAAGTGGTGTCCTCATGGCTCAGTCATTGCTATAATTTTTTCTGAAGCCTAGAATCATAGTCAAGGATTTCCACATAGGCCCTGCTTCAACACTGTAGGCTATTCAATGTTGGACAGACATAGTGTAAGATTTCAGTCCATAAAGCATTGTGTAACCCTAGTCAGTAGCAGAGGGCCCTATGTTAGATTTGCCATAGACAAGGCAGTGGTTGAAAACAATTTTGTTAGCTTAGGGGAAATACTGCGCTATTGAACTATTGGTGTAAAAGCCTTCAGGCTTTTATATGATGGCTAAGTTTTCATCCAGAGACTCAGATAAATGAAGCTTCATGCTGTGCAATTGGGTCAGGAAATTGCTAGGTCAGGATTGGTGGTATCTCAATATTTAACAGAGATGCCAGATGCTAGTGAAGGTTATGAGTTGTTTTTCCTTGCTTCACAGAGGTAGGAGTATGTTTGTGTGTCTGTGTGTGTGTGTGCATGTGTATATGAGAGACTGGGTAGGTAGATGGTTCTAGTTCAAGTCAAAATGCATATCTCTTGCTTTGTTTTTGTGCGAGAGTTCTTGCTCAAAAGATGTCTGTGGGTAAGATTTAAGAGGACTCAGTACATATGGGCTAAGCTAAATGAGGTTTACCAAATGTGAGCTGAATATTTTATATCCCCCCTCCTTAAAAAGCTTCTTCAAAAGTCAAGCAACTATATCTGGGACCTACTCAGATATATTTTGAAGAAATGCCTCTGCCATCCTAAGGAAACAAACTGTCTCACGAGAACCTTATGTGAACAATTAGCCAAAGGAAGGAAAGTTCATTTATTGCCCATGGACCAGCAAAAAATAATTGCAGTTGGTGCACTCCAGGGAAAATAAGTCTCTCTCAAAGTATGTGAACAACCAGGAGATTCTAATAAAAAAGCAAAGTAAGTTGAACACCTTGACCTGAATACTCAATAAAAGCAGGATATTAGGAATTAAGGCTGACAGTGCTTACTATTCACAAAAATGGGCTACCTCAAGAAGAATTAAAATTTCTGTAGGATAATTATTGGTCCATAGTACCCATTCAAAAACAACACAGAAGGCCCATTTGCAATTCTTGCAACACATGTACATCTTGATTAATGAAACTAGTTCTAGAAGAGAAGTTCACAAAGTCAGAAGTGGTAGACAGTCATCTATCTGTAAGAGGTAAGGCAGGGTAACTAACACAGCGAATACAATTTTTAAACCTTTTAAACCTTTGCCTCTTCTCCAAATCCCAACCAGATCTCATCCTCTGAACCCCTGAAATGTTTGCAGTTCATATCACACAACCTAATGCTGGATTACAGTCTCCTCTGATTCCTCTTTTGTCTCCCAACTAGATCAGATTCCACTTATGGTTTTCACTCCACTTATAATTTCTAAATTTCCCAACGTGGACCAGATTATTTGCTGCTTGAAAAGCTTAACAGAACAGTGGAGCTCAGTGACCATGGTTCCTTTTCCTAACAAGATATACTGGGAGCATGATGTGGATCTGACAGAGTAGCTAAAACCAGTGGGAACCTTATAAATGGTAGAGTGGGTCATTGACGCTAGTGCCAAATTGACACCTGTTAAGTATGTTGAAAGTCGTCAAGATGATGGTATCTCTAGATACCTGTTTGATAAACAGGAGGTCTTTTTGTAACAAGAGATTGCTGCAGTGTTTGATGAGTGTTTTGCATATTTTATAGCCATTTGGGAGTGTTTTGTATGTTTACAGAATAAATGACCAAAGTGTATATTAGAAACAGGACAGTTTGAACAATTAGGAAAAACAAATTAATAACAGCCAGTGTTATTAATGAATTAATTACATAATAAAGGAGATAAAACGAAAGGAAACAGGCATTTAAAAATACTGTCAGATACCATTTTTGCAACTGCAATGGTTCCTTAATTCAACTGTTCAAACATCTAGCATTTCCAGGAACTAGGAAGACATCAATTTAGGGCCAGTTCAGGAGGCAGTGGTTTTAGTCATTTGTTAATTGACTAATTTTTAAAATATTCACACAGATTACTTGAGTAAAGTCATGATGTTAAAACTAGACCAGTTATACGTAGGAAATAAAATACTGCCTGGGATTAGTAAGAAGAAATACAGCTAAAAGAAAGATTTTGAGGGTGCTGTGTTGATCTGTGATTTCTCAGAAAATTTAAGCCTAACTGGCTAAAATCAGAAGACCTAAAACTAGCCCTTACTCAGATCACTCTTCCAAGGACTGCCCCCAATTTTACCACTCTGGGAAAGGTGGGAAGGCACCTTTTGAGGGACACCCAAGTCATAACACAGGGCTGGGGCAGTAGCCTGCCTAGTTTTGATTTTGCTTCGTACAAGAGAACAGAGAAAAGGTTATTGAAACCAAAATAGGTAGGTAGTCTTGGCAGAAGCCATTCCGATGGGTGCTGGCTCTGGGAGGGACAAAGCCGACCTATCAATCCATTACTGCAGCTTCAATTTCCTTGGGTTAGAGATGCCTTCCAAAATGAGGAATGATTCCTGCCCTCTAAGGGAAATTACCATTGTAAGCAGCTTTCTTTCCTGAGTAATTACTGGTAAAATGGGGCACCCACCCACCTGCCTTTTCCCAAAAACCTATTACACAGTCTAACAAGCTTTTTGAAAAACCCAAATGGAATAGCTAGTAAATGAAACTGGCAGAAAAATAGAGCAAATAACATTGGGGCTTCCAGGCTAGGTTTTGATATTTGGGGCTTGAAGATAACCTCACATTTGAGTTATTAAGCTTTGATTCCTCAGGGAGAAACTTTAAATGGGCCAGGACTCACTCCCAAGCAAATAGTGACTTTCTTGGGTCAACAATAAAGGTGACTCTTTATACTGAGGCTCTGGAATATTGAGGAAGTTGACTGTCAGCCATTAGGAACCTCCACTTACGGATGTATACTAAAGGCGTTGGTGAGCTCTGCCAAATAACGGCGGAGCCTCAGATCCAATCTGGGCAGTGCAGGGGGCCTTAAAGACCCTACTTAAGAGCCAAGGCTGGCATGTGTTCTGATTTGCTGGTACCTGAGCCTTATAAATAGCTAAGTATTTTGAATATAATCTCAGGATGAGTGAATGCCTTTCTAAAAACAAACAAAATACCACTTTTAAAAATGGGATTCTCAGATATGCTTGCAAGTTGCTTTCTAAACCATACTTCTGACTTAGCATTTTTTTAAATTATAAAATATCTCAAATGGTAGACAACTCAGTATATAATATTACACAGTGCCAAGCATCTACCACCCAAATTTAATAGATGTTAGCATTTCCTTTACACATCTCTCCTAAAAAAGAGAGCAAGTGTTATAGTGACAGCCAAAGCCCTATGTCTTTAACCCTTTTACCTTTCCCCTTCTCTCCCCAGAGGTACCCACTCCCCTTCATTAGTGCATTATTGCTCCCATGCATGTTTTTATGTATTATCTGCATATGTACATATCCAGAAAACTATATAGAGCAATATTTTTGTGCTTCAAAAATTTATGTAGGGGATGGATGGTGGTGATGATTGTACACCAGTGTGAATGTACTTAATGCCTCAGACTTGTACACTTAAAAATGGTTAAGATGGTACATTTTATGTTTTATGTATTTCACCATCAAGTTTACATGTTTGCCAAATGTGCTCATAATATCACACTACATATTCTTTTGCAAATTTTTTATTCATGCAATCTTATGCTTGTGACTGTTAATGCTATTACAGGTTGATCTAGTTAATTCATTTTTATTGCTGTATAATGTTCAATCATTTGACTAAATCCCTATTGATGGATTATTAGATTGTTTCCATGTTTTCTTTTTCTGTGATGACATCCTAGTGCATGTCTCCTTATGTATATATGTACTTGTGACTTTCTGCACAATTTTCTTCAGCCAAGCTCTCACCAGTACCTGTCATGAAGCACTTTAAATGCATGGGTGAAATTTGTTCCCTTTAGCTAGACAATGTATTTTGCAAGCAATTAAAATAGGGCTGTGTATATAAAATCAATGAAATTTGACAAGAAAATTTGAATATATTTGAACAATTTTGAAAACAAAATGTTTGTTACTAATCTTGAATGCTAATATTGAAAATGATCCAGTTGATAACAGTTATTAGTTTTAAAACTTACTTATCTTTATTCTCTCATCATACTCCATTCAGAACTTGATCTGTGCCAGGTACTGCCTTAATCCATATTGTGTTATTTCATCTTCTAGAACCCTATTTGGAAGGTAGTATGCTATCTCCATTTTACAGATGAGAAAACAGTGGCTTGGAGATCTTAGTAATAAGTTTGGACTCAGTTTTATTTGCCTGGTTCCAAAGTCTTTGGATCTACCTACTGCAAAAACTTTCTAAGTCCCAAAATTTCATGGAGCCCAACTGGACAAGACACATGGTATGACTTAAGGGTAACTGAAAGGCCTGCCCATCTGCCTTGAAAATATCTTTACTACAGGAAGACTCTTCTAGAAGGACACAAACTTTACAGAGACCTTGAGGAAATATCTTCCTAAATCTTACTATATAAAATAGAAAACATCTATTTGGCTAAAAAAAACAGAGAAATGACAAACCTGGAAATATATGCAACATATGTGAGACAAAGGGATGCTTCTAATTTACAAAACAGGAAGGTCAATAGCTGCAAGCTACAAGATACCATTTTCCATGGATCAGATAGGCATACATCTGAGGGTATGGTAAAATGGGCAGTTTTAAACACTGTTGGTGTAAATGTATTCAATTTTTGGGGGAAATGGCTTAGTAAATTATGGTATCTCCATATGTTGTAATACCATAACTCTCTTAAAAAACACATACATGCTTTAGGGTAAGATCTTCAAGATACATTATTAAATGAAAGAAGCAGGGTGAAGAGTAACCTATATGGTATGATTCCTTTTATGTGCATGAAAAATATATATGAAGGTTTCAAAGGAATCACAAGAAACTGTTAACACTGGTTACTTTTAAGAAGAGAGTGTGTATGTGTTTGTGGTGAGGAAGACTGGAATTTTGTTTTTGTATCTTCCTATAGAGTTCAAATTTTCATACCACAGACATATATCACTTTTATGTATTTATGTTTCAGTATCTATGGGACTCACATAGATGGCGAGATTAGAGGCCATTTTAGGTTGTATTCTGTATACTCCTCTTTCTTTAAAAAATAATAAATATAATTCAAATATTTTTTCTTACTGGCCTGCCAGGATGCCTTCCACGTCTTCCGTTGAAGTTTCTTCCCTGTCTTATGGTATTGCCCTTTAGCAATCTCCAGTAACAGGCCCACAGGGGAGCAGCCCATTGTCAACCGGTAATGCTATGATGCCCCTTCTGCAGAGCTGTTATCTATGAAAGCAAAGAAACCTGAGTCCTCAGCGACTGGCCATAGGACAGGACAGTGTGTGTGTGTGTGTGTGTGTGTGTGTATGTGTGTGTTTAAATAACATGTTTTGTCTTTTGTTGACTTACAACGATGATAAATACTCAGAAAATAAGAGAGAAGAAAATCAAAGCTCTCAACATTCCGTAAGCAGCAATTGCTCACATTTAGATAATATTCCTCTTGGACTTTTCCCTCTGTGTGCACACACTAGCCCCGTACCTGGACCTATGTAGCAGCATGTGTATGTACAGTTTTGCAGCCTGAACTTTCACGGAATATCATTTTGTGAGTATTTTCTTTATCTCTACAAGGGTGTGCCAAAGTTTGGAGACTGTGAGATAGGTCTGTTGTGGGTGCTGAGAGGAGGAGGAAAGCATTTTTGGTAGAAATATGACAAACAATAATAAAACTGATGAATAGTAAACACTATCACTATTCACTGGAACTTCTAAACAAGGTCAGTGATAAAATATTCCTTCCACTGTCCCATCCCCTTTTAGAGTACCATTGTATGCCTACCCAGTCCTGATTAGGAGAGAAAGAAGAGGAAAGGGTGCATTTCTATCTAGGGAAGATAGGCTGAGGACCTGCGTAAGGGGCTTACAATTAGCCACTGGGGTCATTGAAAGAGGGAAGGAAGAGGAGATATTTCAAATATCCCTCACTTTACCAGTTTGCTGCTTAGATTCATCAGCTCAGATAACTTTAAAGAATCTGCTTGACCTGAAAAAAAGACCTTAGCAGCTGTCTTTCTTAGGTGCTTGTAACTTAAGTCATCAGTGCCTTCAAAGCACTAATGGTCTAAATGCACTGTATGTGCCTCTGTAACCCTGGCTGAAGTGGCCAAAAAATGAAATCAGTTGATCAGTTACAAAATAAAAATGGGCTTTCTGGCTCCATATTTCCAGCTGTGTTTTAGCCTGTGATGATGTTAAAATCATGGATTTCCAGAGATAATTTGGTTTTGTTGCATGTTCTTTGAGTTTTACACTCTTCATCTGTTAAAAACATGTTCTGATAACTCCTCGAAAGGCTGGTCAACACACTGTGGATTTCAGAGTCCTTCAGGAATCAGCAGAGCATGCTAGACCCACCAGTGAAAGGGCTTCCTCATTTCTTTCATTTTACAGTCAGCTCCATGCATCTGGTAAACTTGAAATTACTGGCCATCTTGTACTGATGGTGGAGCAATATGGGGCCACGATCAGAGTTTAGCTCTAATACAGTTTCAGGTTTTGGAACCTTAAAAACAAACAGTTTTGCATAGAAAGAAATTCCCTAATTAACTTCTGAGTAATTTGTACATTAAAACATTTTACCCTGCTGGAGAAGACTGATAAAGCAAACGTACTACCTTCTGCTGAAGAGAAACTGTATTTAGAAGGAACTTGCTATTCTCATAAAAGTTTTAATAGGAAGAAGTGAATCAAATTCCTTAATTACCATTTTATGGTTGGTAAAAGGGCAAATTACATGCCATCCATTTCTAAACTTCTAAATGTCTCTGGTGCTTTTAATTAAAGCTGCCATCTAGAAACTACTAAAGCAATTTTACACAATTAGTTATTTATAGGTTACCATAATACACCACTCAAAATATGATTTAAGTGATTTGCAGTCTGTTAGTGTGTGATCTCTGTCATTTTTGTTTGGTGGGGAGGGAGTTCTTATCAGCTGAGGCGATTCTTAAGTGGACAGAAGAAAGACGTGACTGAGGAGCTGAGATAGGAAAGCAAAGTTATTTTGGCTAGTAAGCTGAAATAAAAAGGGGTAGAACCTGAATTCTATACTGCCTGTCTTGATAAGTAGGGGTGTACATTTCATTCTAGACAATACTGTAGAGAAGTAGATCATTGTTATTCCCCCAGATCCCCCCACTTCGCTGCTATTCTGTCTGATACTTAGTTCCCAATACCACACTTCCCCGTTCTCCTTGGAGTAGCTCCCAGCTGGGCTTGTCCGCCTTAGGGGATTTTATCTATCCAAGCACATTCATCCTGTGCTCCTGTGTTCTGATGAGTAATTGTTTTGCTCTCCTAGGCAATATCCTGCTCTAAACATTGACCTCCACATATGAAGAAGGCTTTCATGGAATGAATTTAATGGTGAAATGGTATGCTGCTAAGGTAATTATTTTGGTTAGGTGGGCCTTGGGGAACTCCTCAAAAACAGTATGTACAAGGAACTCATGCTAGACTTTATTGCATCTCAGGGTTATGAGGGATCAACTAGTCAATTCACATACAATACCTGAATCCCATCCTACCTGGACTCTTGCTTCTTTTGTGGCAACATTCCTCCCTATAAATTATCAAGTCTCAGGTGCACTTGCAAGGGTGTGGAACTTTCTTCCTTCCAAAGTAACTTATTCCATGTCTGAGACACTATTAGATTACTAGTATTATTATTAGCAACCAAACAGCAAGCCTGATTATAATGGCAGGTAGCATTTCTTGTGTATACACGACATGCTGGGCACAGCACTTTACATGTATAACTGAACTCTGTGTTTGTGCAGGCACAATTACTAGTATTCTAACTTCACAGAGGAAGAAGCTAAGGCTCAGGGAAGTTAGGTGACTTACTCAAGGTCACACATTTAATGAGTGGTGGATATGGATTTGCATCTAGAGTCTTTGCATCTTTTTCTGTTTGACTCCAGGACTTGGGAATCTATCTTTCATGGTATTTGGCCTCCAAAATACTATTTTTGTGTTTGTTAGAATTTTATGCATACATTAAAATTAAAATAAATGCAGAAGAAAAAGTCATTAAATAATGCATTTGGATCTTCAAAAACTTGAATCAACTTAATAGAGGCTTCTCTGTATTAACCATGGATATTACCTGGACCAATTACTCAAGGCTAGATGTAAGTGCTTTTGTTTTGTTTGACTGTTCTACCAATAGCTTAGGGCTTTAGGATTGTCACAGAAAAGGCAGAAAGTTTCTCAGTTTCCAGCTGCTGATATAACACAGGCAGACCTTGGAGATATTGCGGGTTCAGTTCCAGACACCTCAATAAAGCAAATATTGCAATAAAGCGAGTCAAATGAATTTTTTGGTTTCCCAGTGCATATAAAAGCTATGTTTACACTAAACTATAGTCTAAGTGTGCAATAGCATTAGATCTAAAAAAATGTACATGCCTTAATTAAATACTTCATTGCTAAAAATGCTAACCACTTGTAATCTTTTTGCTGGTGGTAGAGGGTCTTGCCTTGATGATGATGGCTGCTGACGGATCATGATGCTGGTTGCTAAAGTGTGAGGTGGCTGTCACAATTTCTTAAAAGAAGACAGCAGTGTAGTTTGCCATGTCAATTGACTCTTCCTTTCATGAACAATTTGATAGCATTCTACCCTCAGTAGAACTTCTTTCAAAATTGGAGTCAATCCTCTCAATCCTGCCACTGCTTTATTAACTAAGTGCATGTAATATCCTAAATCCTTTGTTGTCACTTGAACAGTTTTCAGGGCATCGTCACCATGAGTAGATTTCATCTCAAGAAATCACCCATAAGAAGCAACGACTCATCCTTTAGTGATCATGAGATGCAGCAATTCAGTCCCATCTTTGGACTCCATTTCTAATCTTAGTTCTCTTGCTATTTCCACCATATCTGCAGTTCCTTCCTCCACTGAAGTCTTGAACCCCTCAAAGTCATCCATGAGGGTTGGAATCAACTTCTTGCAAACTCCTGTTTATGTCAATATTTTGACTTCTTCCCATGACTCACGAATGCTCTTAATGGAATCTAGAATGGTGAACTCTTTTCAGAAGGTTTTCAATTGACTTTGCACAGATCCATCAGAAGAATCAGTATCCACGGCAGCTGTAGCCTTACAAAATGTATTTCTTAAATAAGAAGACCTGAAAGTTGATGCTTCATTTACAGAGCACAGAGTAGATTTAGCATAATTCTTAAGGGTTCCAGGATTTTCAGAATGGCCAGTGAGCACTGGCTTCAACTTAAAAGTCACCAGCTGCATTAGCCCTTAACAAGAGAGTCAGCCTGCCCTTTGAAGCTTTGAAGTCAGGCATTGACTTCTTTCCCAGGTGGCATCTTCTTCCAATAGAAGGCTATTTCATTTATAATGAAAATTTGTTTTTTAGTGTAACTGCCTTCATTAATAATCTCAGACAGATCTTCTGGATAACTTGCTGCAGCTTCTCAATCAGCACTTGCTGCCTCACCTTGCACTTTGATGTTACAGAGATGGCTTCTTTCCTTAAACCTCATGAACCAACCTCTGCTAGTGTCCAACTTTTCTTCTGCAGCTTCCTTACCTCTTCTTACCTTCTTAGAATTGAAGAGAGTTAGGGCCTTGCTCTGGATGAAACTTTGGCTTGGGGGGATGTTGTGACTGGTTTGATATTCTGTCCAGAGTATTACAACTTTCTCCATGTCAGCAATAAGGCCATTATCATTCATGGGTTCACTGAAGTATCACTCTTAATTTCCTCCAAGAACTTTTCCTTTGCATTCACAGCTTGGCCAATGTTTGGTGCACGAGGCCCAGCTTTCGACCTCTCTCTGTTTTCAACATGTCTTCCTCACTAAGCTTAATCGTTTCTAGCTTTTGATTTAAAGTGAGAGAGGTGCGACTCTTCCTTTCACTAGAACACTTAAGGGGCCATTGAAAGGTTATTAATTGGGTTCATTTCAATACTGGTGTGTCTCATGAAAAGGTAGGAATGAGGAGAGGGAGAGACAATGGGGGAATGGCTGGTGGGTGGAGCAGTGAGAGCACACACTACATTTACTGATTAAATTCACTCTTACATGGGTGTGGTTCCTGGTGCCCCAAAACTATTAATAGTAACATCAAAGATCACTGATCACAGATCACCATAACAAATATAATAATGATGAAAAAATTTAAATATTGCAAGAATTACCAAAGTGTGACCTAGAGACATGAAGTGAGCAAATGCTGTTGGAAAAGCAGCACCAACAGACCTGTTGTGTGCAGGGTTGCCACAAACCCTCAGTTTGTGAAAAAGGCCGTAACTGCAAAGCACAATGAACTGAAGCGCTATAAAATGAGGTGTGCCTGTACAGGTCAAATCTTTTGACCATCATAAGCAGATGGGTTAGACGACCTCCGAGTAAGTTAAGCTCTCATTCTGGTTGCATAGCTGGCGCTAAGTCTTCTGGTGTAGCTATCATAAACTGAGAGACCATTACTTCGTTTAGGAAAGAAATCTCCAGAAGTGGAAATAGCATGGGATACAGAATTATAAAGAACAAATATTTTGCCTGAATCTTAAGATTTTTATCAAACACATTTTTCTCAAGATGTTTCTGATTCCAGGACAAGGATGTGGGGGGAAAATTCTCATGGGAAATGCCCTGAAGCTGAGCTGGGAATTTGGCCATGGGTGGCACAATGTTGGTCTACTCAGAAAGCCTTCTTCAGTAAGTGGCTCTTCCAAACCTTTCCCGTATACCTCAAAGCCTAACCTTACTTCCTCATTTTTAGCAGAACAGATCCACTTCTCCGAGAACGTTGAAGCTGTAAGAATGGAGTACCATCCACCTTCTAGCTCCCTCTACCTGCAAACTTTCCTTCATCCTTATGCCACCGTAATCTTAGGATGATCTCTCCAGTCTCCCCTCCAATTCAAGGCCTACTCCCTCCAAGTTTCCTCCAGATCTGATTTCTGATTTCATCATTTATTCTGTCTTCTGTATTCCTTCCCTTTAACTATCTCCAACGCCATGTCTCCTGTGGAAATGCCTGCCCAGAGCTCCTCTCCCTAGTTGTGGCTCTCACTCTCACATCTAAGCTTCTTGGAAGAGTGACCCTCACTAGTGCTATTTACTCTCTCCTCTTACTAGCTTATCAGATGACTGAGGTCTGCTTCCACCTCTACCACCATTCAAACCACCAATGGCAGGGTCACCAATGAGCTCCTCATTGCCGAATCCAATGGCTACAAGTGTGTGACATTTGGGACTGTTTTCCACACCTTCTTGAAACCATTTCCTTGGCTTCCTGGATACCAAGCTCTCTTTGTTCACTTCCTTTCCTTCTGAAGACTTCTTCTCTTGTCTCTATCACCAGATTCCCTTCCATTCCTACCTATATAAACACAGGAACTATAAATAATAGATAAGTATTGGTTAAATAAATATTACAAGTCCCTATAATTTCTTTGCCCCTGTCTCACTGCAGTGCATTTACTACCCTATCACCAAATAATCTTTGGAAAGGCACGCACTGCATGATTACATCACTCCTGCTTCAAATCCCCTGTATGATAAAATCCAAACTCCCTATTCCTGCCCCTGCTCCTCCTACTGCCCTCAAATATTTTTCCTTTAAGAATACTGACTTATTTCTCATGTCCTAAATACACCATTCATTTTACTCATGGGGTGGCTTGCCTGCCTTTTTGGTGAGGCCCAGCCCTAGTGTCAATCCAAATGGTTATGTCACTGTCATGGATCATGCACTCAAGGAATTTAGGAAAAGCCCTACTGCTCCCCACTGCATGGGAGAACCAAAAGAACATTCTTGCACCTGCTTCCACTATACTCTCTTCTTCATAGACACCAGGGAATCAGCAAGATGCCACTGATTAGTTTTAGCATCTTTCCATTAACCCCAAACTTAGCCTTTTAGAATAGCATGTAGATACCAAGGGAATCAGTAAAGCTTCAGGATGCACTTCAGACAGATCTGGGGAGGGACAGAAACAGATTGTTTTTGTCTAGACTTTATTATACCCAGCTTTCTTAATTGCCAATAAAGTTAAAGTGACTCAAGTATGATTAGTGTTGTGAATGCCCTAACAACACTTTTGGAAGCTGTCAAGATTTAAGGATCATTTCTCTCCTAGGGAATGAATGGCTCTGGAGCTTTTTGTACTTGTCTGGGGGTTGGCTAAGTCCTGCTGAGTTCTGAGCTCAGGTTACTTAAAGACACATGAAAATAGAAATATAATCTTTGGTGAGGTCTGAGAGAACCAAATGAAGTCATTGATTAATTTCATCTTGTCCAGTCACTCCTTTATCCTCTGTATCTAGTTAAAAAAATAAATGTATTCAGCTTGTCACAAATTTTATTTTATATCCCCACCTAGTACCATTTCACATTCTGCTTAAGTACTTGGTCATCTATTACATGACTCATTAGTTTGAGCTCTCTGTAGAATTAAAGAAAGTTGCAGTAAAAATAATAAATGGAACCTAAGTTTCAACTACATCATCCATGCATGTTTTAAAAGCATCTTTCAAAGTCAATTCAAACTCATATACAATGCCAGGGATTAGCACACCATCAACCTCTTTGCTAAACTTTTTTCCTTGCCCCATTACATTGAAGTATTGATGAGTAAAATGGCAAATGTTTCTCTTTATTGGGATTCAAATCAAAGTGCATAAAACTGGATCAAATAAAGACTTCTTCCCAGAAGAAGTACCCCAGGGGCTATCTTATAAGCAATTCTATTCAGGGACACTCTCATTTTTCCTTTAAACAAAATTTGCAGTTACCAATTGTAGTCAAGAAATTTAATACAGTTAAGGTCTCCTGCCTTCACCCCTTAAGAAAAGGTTAGTGAAGCTCCTAATTTCAGAATCTTCCGGAGATGTGACATTCCCTGGAGATTTATTTGAATACTTACATTTACAGACTATGTACATGCTATGTAGTACATTATGGGTCCACTACTAGGTCAGAAAAGTAAGAGAAGTAGTCTTAATAGGAAAAGGAAACTAGACTAAAAGTCATTTATCTTGCAAATAAAAATATTTTGTTCCCATTGAATTCACGTCATTAGATTGCAAAACAATTTCTAGTATTTCCTACCCTCCCAGAGAAGCCAACAGAATTCATGGATTTTAGCTAAAAGGCAGGCAGTGCAGGATCGGGGAGGCATCAGGGTCCTTTTCTTTTTGCATCATGGGCTTTGGAGTGAGGCAGACCTGGTTTGAATTCCAGTAATTTACAGTTTTCTGTAAAGTGTGTGAACTTTGTTAAATTTCTTAACCTATCCGAGTTTCTGTCTCCTCATCTATACAGTGGGGGATAGTAGTCTTAACTCGGTGCATTGTTGTGAAGATTAGAGAAGCTGTGTGTAAAATATCTAGCACAGCAATAACATATAGCTATGGGTATCAATACAGTAGAGCTGGGAGGGAGAGCATCCTGAGCCCTTAAATTTACAATTGAAAAATCTGAGGACACGGTATTTAAATGACTTGCCCAATGTAACAAAACTCATCAATAGCCTTATGACGTCTATTTCAGTGTTCAGAGAAATGAAACCACAGTGACGTACAGTGACTTACACAGGGTCATTCAAAGAAACTCCGGCATTACATGGATTGAACAAGAATGTCTAGGCTTCCTAACCTGGCATTTGTCACAATTTGCTGCCATTTCTCAAACAAAAATCCCATGGCTTCTGACCTTTTACCTTTTGCTGACTGGGTTTTAATCCCATTTGATAATTTATTCTGACTCTAGGATCAATGATCTCAAAAGCAAACTTTATTTCATCCTATTTTTAGAATAGATTCAGAAAATAAATTAGCTGTTTAGCAGATTAACATTTATCTGATTTACCTTGCATAATTAAGGACATGTTATAGAGCCTTCCTATAATTGCAATATGCTGCTTGTTAAGGTCTTAGAGCAAGCTCTCTGTCTAACCTAGAAATGGTACTCCCTAGATGTACATTTCCATTTTCTACTGATCTACAGCTTTTCTTTATTAGCTTCTAGGTGGAGAGAAAAATCAAACCCCTCCTTAAAGAAATCCATTAAACATTTGCTGTCTTCTAAGGGAGAAAGAAGAAGGAGCTGACGAGCATGTTCATTGTAAAGCAAAAAACAAACAAATTGGGCTTTCTTGAGAGAAAAAGAACCTGCAGGAGAACGTCAAAGATATCATTAGCAATTAGCAATACTGTCCTCTGAACTTGCACACTGTGCTTTAATGACTTCTTGCATGATTTTTCCTTTTATGGAAGTCTATAAAATTGTCCTGCAGCATTCTATATAATGAGAATCTTACTTCTGATTCACTACCAAGGGTGAGTGCTGTCTATGTTCAGCATGGAGACAGGGGCCCTAGCTAGACTTTGAAGGGTTCTGATCAGCATTTTCAAGAGCAATTGATGTCTGGACTTAGGTTCTGCCATCTGAGTGATGTTAAAGATCACTAACAGGGTCTTCAAACACTGTTAACATGGTTGAAGGAGATGTATTGCCTACTTAGTGTGAACCACACATTCCCTTCCTTTAAACATCCTCATTCACTCCCTGAATCAGAGCAGATGTTGCCAACATCAGTTTCAGTGCATTATGTGAAAGATGTCTTGGACAGATTAGACATTCAGCTCTCCAAAGCCTGGGCCAGATGTTCTTAGGGCCCCTTACTGCTTTGGGATGAATAAAGAGTACTGGATTATTATAAAGGCAAGTCTTGGATAAAAAGATGAGTAAATCAAGCCAAAGGAAAATGCACTACTAGCTATGACAAGAAGAAAAACTTAGTTTAATATTAACTTTAATAGATAGATAAATTTCAGCACTCTCATTACTGATGCTTCAAGAGTTCATGTAAATCTTGTTCATCAGGACTCTATTATTGCTGCTTTCCAAGAAAAAAAAAAGCTGCAGTGAACCAATTATTTGCTCTATTTTGAAAAGCCGAGATATTCATCCTTTATGTGGCAGGTTGAATGTGGTAGGTGAGATGACTGGTTTTTTTACCAGCAGCAACTCAGGAAGATGTCAATTTCAGGCACAATACAAGCTTGATTCCTTCCTATTTCTTATGCAGAAATCGTTATAATACCTGCAAGAGTTTCAAACCTGTGTAAAAGGTGGGACCCAGCCTGATGTATTTCCTTGTAAAAGGAGTTAATTCTATGTTGCACTTGAGTTATGTATTCACTCATCAAATATTTATTGTGGACCTACTATGTGTAAGGAACAAGAGCTGGCACAAGAGGAGAAATAAAGAAAAAAGACTCTTTGATGATATGTGGGGGGCTTATGTTCCCTAAGGGAAAAAAATGTCATCCTTTTTAAGCACTGAAGTCCCTTTTAGGAATACTTGGTATAGATAAGAATTACCTAATTGATCAATTACAATAAGCATGCACGGTGGATCCCACACTGTGCAAGATATTGCTGGGGAGGTGGGGAAGAGTAAAAGAAATATTAGATGTAGTTTCTCAGCTCAAGCAGCTTACTTGGGTAATAAAAAAACTCCCATTCATGGAAGAACTGGAAAGTAAAAGAAGGAAAAAACATAATCAAGTGGTAATTGGGTAGTGTAGACACTGTTAAGGAAAGTCAGATTTAATGGGCTGGGTTAGCCAGGGGGGTTTTATAAAAGACATAGGACTTGAATATGGTCTTGAAGAAAGGGAAGACTTTAAACTCGGATTGTAGTTGGAATTTAATTCCTATGTGGCAAATGTCAAATGCCTAAAGAGTAACTTCTTAATATTTGAAATAATAAGTGACCATCTGACACATTAAGTACATTAAACACATTGAACTCACTACATTTTTTGGCATAGAAAGATGTTCATAATACATCAAATGTGAAAAGCAGATTAGAGAATAGCATTCTATAATATGATTCCATTAGTTGAGAATAAAATACGATATACATAGAAAAAGGTCTAGAAGGATATATACTAAAATGTTAACAGCGGTTTTCTAGGATTATAGGTGGCTTTAAAAATACTTTTGGCATTCTCGCTTTTCTAATCTTTCTGCAACAAATATGTTTTATTTGTGCAATAGTTTAAAAAGACCACATTGCTGTCTTAAAACCCATGAAAATGAATACTTCATAAAAAAAATAAAAGCACACAACACACACATCTTAGAGAAGGAACAGAGAAGAATGATTAAATTATTAAGGAGATACGGTGGATGATGTCTAATGACAGACTTCAAAGTTGACTATCCTTCAGCTTACTGACCTAAGATGGGAGTATGGCCCAATCTATATGATCATGAAGTTGATTGGGAGAAGTCAGACTTAATCACCAATCCCAGGCAATAGAATAGAGATTTGGCTTTTAAAGATTGAGAAGTAAATTGAGGCTAAATATAAGTAAGGCTGAGTTTCCTTAGATGGTAAAGAAAAAGGAATTTTTTATCTTGGGGTGATATACATTGAAAATGTAAATAGCTCTAAGAATGATTTAGATAAATCAATGGAAGAAAGGTTCATTAAAGATTGGTTGGTAAGCAAAAGCCAGGAATATATTGAGTCTGAGATATTCAACATAATTAACAGTGGTAGAAGGTGGGACAAGACCTGATCCCAATGAGTGCAGGCCATGGTTCTAAAGCCTGTGTCCTTGAGGCTCTTTGCTGGGCCAGGAGTTAACTCTTTAACTGTTGGACTGTGGGGGTTTCCAGGAAGTGGTCCCTGGGGAGAGGCTGGGATGTCAGGGAGGCAATGCAGAGGGCACTGGGCAATAATTATTTATTAACCAGAGAAGAGCATTTCAGTATTTAAATAAGTTATGACTATACAAATACATTCTGGCTAAAAATTAATCCTGACTGTGCCTATCTTCTGGGATAGACTTCAGAGACAATGTCTGTCAGCGGCATATTGAGATAGATGGACTACAGTGTGGCAAGATTCTTAGGATTTTGTAAAGTCAAATGAAATCTTTAGATGACCAAAGGATTTTTTTTTTACCTCGAGGGCTGTTCAGTGAAGCTTCCGATGCTTTCCCACCATCTCCACAGTGACTCTGGTCAAACGGAAGGCACTGATCACCTGTTCCTGCCACCACTTCAAAATTCTTGGACAGATCTTTTGTCTCCATAAGAGATTTCAACTTGTAGATTTTTCGAGTATTGGTGTCTGATAGATACAGTGATTCGGACATAGGGTCCATAGCCAGATAGTATTTGTGAGCAGGACTTGTGCTAAAGAAGAGAAAAGTAAAGTTATTCAAAGCTATTTGTTCACTATGCGCTATGTCTGCCTTCTGTCACAAGTGGAAAATTCTCTTAAAAGAAAGAATTAATGTATCTTCCTTATTACGTACCAAGGAGATGGATACTTTGTTGTTTTTCTAGTAGTGGGTCTGGGTATTTTAAAAAGTCCAATGGGTACTGCTAACCTGTAGTGATGGTGATATTTTCATAACATACATTTGGGGGTAGAGAGAGAAGCAGAAGAGAGAAAATCCCTGGAGATCATTTTTCTCATACATACCTTTTGTGCCCAGTTCTCCAACTACCTACTAGATGCCTACCTGGATGTCTCGCAGTCACCTCAAACTCAACAAACCCCAAAAGGGAAGTTGTTCTCTTCCTGCCTTTCCAAGCCTTCAAAAGTCTACTTCTCTTCTTGGCTTCCTGCCTCACTTGGGGGGCATTACCATCCTCCCAGGTCCTATTGTAAATTGAAAGTCATGTACAAAGATGGAGTGTTGCTTAGGGAGGACTGTGCTGGAGATACATTGCCAGAGTTTTCCTCTGGAAGCTTCCTTTTTGTTTAGTGGAACACTACACTTCCCTAATCCATTTTTCCTTCTTTCAAGACATAATAGAACTGATTATATTTGACCTTTTTTTGGTTATAATCACAATCAGCCATACCTTCTAAAGGTGACATTAGAGTTACCTGCATTGGATGTTGGTATTCCTGAAACTCTTCAATTACATATGCCCGTGAGATCTCTTGTACAAGTTATTTTTATCTGCACACATGACTTGAATTTATTCATTAATTTTGGTTTTTCCTAATTTCATTGTTTTGATGGCTGCAGTAACTTTGGTTTTAGGGCTATTTTGATTGAACTTAAGGTTCGTGTACTACTGACATCACTGAAACCCCAAATGTGGAAGTCTAACCCTTATTCCCTCCATTTCTCTCTACATGCAATTGTGCCTGAAAACTACCTTTCAGAACTATTCTCTTTTCCTCCTCCTGCCATTACATTAGCTCTATTCTCATTATCTATAGTCTGGAATATTTTCTATACTCCTGCCCATAGGAGGTGCTTTTGAAATCTTAAATTCATTTTTCCTCACACTGCCTCCAGGGTTTTTCTGATTATTAGGTTCCCATCTTTAAAAACTCTAAAGCCTTTAAACATTCCTTGTATTACAAAAGTCTTTCTTCACTTTATAAATTCTCACATGCCTTCTAAGGCTTTACTCAGGCCATCATTTCCTGAAGAAAGCCTTCCTGAAATCTCCAGGCTTGGTTATTTGCACTATGCTTGCCTTTATTTTGGAAATTACATATCGTATATATATTTTTTATTTGTATCCCCCAATAAACCATGAGACCTGGAGGACAGCAACCTTGTCTTCCTTATCTTTAATGTGGTTCGCTGCCCAGAACTCTGCCTCAAACCCACGTAACTAAGCCAGAAACCAGAGGTCATCTTTTATGCCTCCTTCTTCCCATCATTCCCCATATCCAGAAAACATGTTTATTTGTTTTTTATTCTACCTCCTGAACTCTTCTTCAATCTGCCTACTTCTCTTTAATGTCCACTGTCATTAGTCTAAGGACCTTCCATGTCTCCCTGAACTCCTTGTTGGTACCATTTCTATACTGTGTGTTTGTTCATTAATTCATTAAAAAGTATTAAAGTGAAAATAATGTGCCTAGAAACTGTGCCATGGTCTGAAGACCTACTTGTGTGCCCCATAGTCTAGTGGAGGAGTCAGATGGGTAAACAGGTTATGACTGGCATAAATCCATGTGTCGCAACCGGAGAAGTAGAGAGGGAGAGAGATGAGCAGGAACACATTACCTAACAGCACCTATCACACTGCATCAGCATTATTTAAAAAAATGATTAACTGAAGTCCACACTTTATTCCAATTTCCTTAGTTTATCTGATGTCTTTTTTCGATTCCAGGATTCCATCTAGGAAGCCAAATTATATTTAGTCCTTATGTCTCCATAGGCTCCTCTAGGCTGGAACAGTTTCTCAGACTTTCCTTGTTTCTGATGACCTTAACAGTTGTAAGGAATATTGGTCAGGTATTTTGTAGAATGCGCTCTACTGGAAAGTGTCTGATGTTTTTCCTCATAGTTAGACAGGGGTATAGGTTTGCAGGAGGAAGACCACAGGGGTAAAGTGCCATTCTCATTAAATCAAATCAAGGGAACATACTATCGATGTGACTTAAGCACTATTGACGCTGACCTTGATTGCATGGCTGAGGTAGTGTTTGTCATGCTTCTCCACTGCAAAATTACTCTGTTTCTTCCACTTCCATATTGTACTCTTTGGAAGGAAGTTGCTCCACAAAGGCAACATTAAAGGAGTAGGGAGTTATACTCCATCTTGTTGAACATGGAGTATCTACAGAAATTGTTTGGAATCCTTCTGCATGAGAGCATTATCTCTTCTCCATTTATTTATAAATTCAATCATTTATTTATATCAGTATGGACTCATGGATTTTTGTTTTATATAGTGCATTAAAATCCAATGCTACTTAATTCTGTTGCTCAAGTTGTTTTAGCTTTATTCACTGGGGGCTCTTTTGTTGGCTGTGTGCCCCTCTGGCACACACCCATCAATGTGGAGTGTTTTGGTTCTTTGAGGTCTTACTTTCTGGAACTACAAGATGCTCTCCAGGCTCATTGTGTATCATCCCTGCGCCAGTACTAGAATGAGCCATTTCTCCATGGACCCCTGGTACCTTTTTTGGAGAATGGTTTTAGAAACCAAGATCTGAGTGCAGGATGTAAGCATTATTTATTTTTCACACATCTCTCTCTCCAACTATACTGTGAGCTCTTTGCAGGCAGGAATCACATTCATCTCTACCCTCAGTGCCAACAGAGTGTCTGTCTGACAGGGTTGATGTTCAGTAAATGCTGAACTAATCTGAACTGCAGGCCACAAAACTAACTTGGATGCTTAGCCAAGCAAAATGGAAGGGAGAGGAAAATTATCAGAATGAGATGCACTTAAAGACTGGCCTGTTCCTGACTGTATTTGTAATTGTGTTTGCCCCCTAAGCATATTTACTTCTGGTATAGCAAAGGCTGGCAAATACTGATTTGAGACCCAGTTTATAGTTTTAATCAGAAAAAAACCAGATCCAATTGGAATACTTGATTTTTTTCTACTTACCTTCATCAAATAAGAAAATCCGGTAGATTCCAGGGACATCTTTCACCCTGGAACCACCATGACAGCTGCTGTAAATAAACCGTAAAGGGCCCCAACAGACTCCAGAATTGATCTGGTAGTCATATCAGACAAGGCATCTTTGTAGCAAGACTGCTTAAATAGGGGTGTGAGTAAAAGTTTTCACATATTTAGTTGAATTTTTGCCTTCAGAAGAAAATTTCTCCAGTGCCCTTAAATCTTTCTAGAATAAAGAAGAGGTCACAAACCCCTGAAACAACATCCAATAGCTTAGTAGCCAGTTTGTGGAAGTTTCAACCTAGCCAGATTAATCACATTTTGTTTAGGAAAAGTCCATAGGCTATTTTTTCAAGAGAAATGTTATTCGCACAGAAGCACTCTTTGGAATGCATTACATTCATTTATTATTGAATATCCCCAATGTGCTTCTGAGGGAGGTTAGAATTATCATTCTCCTCAAATCTCAGCTGGGGAAACCCAGACACATAGAGAGCTTGCTCAGGGTCACTAACAAGCCCATGCCTAGACTACGATTAGATTAGATCACATGTGACTGTGCAAAATACCTGCAGAATACTCTTGTTCTGAAGGTGGCCAAGAAAAAAAAATCACTGTTCCTTTCTTCTTCTAATTGAGCAACACATCCCACTGTGATCAGCTAGGCTGTTCTCAAACTTTGTGCACTGGCCTTTAGAAAATGGAAGAGCCAAAGACACCAAATTCAAATCTGATTAATGTTAATTTCTTGACAGCCACCAGTCAGGAAGGTCTTCTATACTGATACGTAATTTCTGGCCATTTCATGCCATTTTCCAAGTGCACTTTAGCTCTTTTGAGATTGGTTTCTTTCTACTTTCTGAAAACATGCCATACCTGAGGAAGAAAAGCCACTGGACTACATTCCAATTTGTTCTAATCCCTTGTGTCCAAATGCACATTGCAATTTGAGATATGTGAGGATTTCTTTTATAACTTCAGTGTTAGACTTCTTGTCACCTCCTGGTTAGTTTTACATTTAAGCAATGCCCTTCAACTTAGCAAAGATCACTTCATTCATGCTAGTTAAAATCACATAGATTGTTAAACGGGCAATTAATGCTTATAATTAATACTGTGCAACACTTTACCAGTAAGCAATTTGACAACCGACTTAATTTGCTTAAGGAATCAGTTATGCCAAAGTAGCAAGGCTGATCGTGTGTACATCATTTAGAAGTGGCATCTCCCAAATGAAATCCAAATTAAAAACCCCATCAGTGCCATCTTGATGACCATTGGCATTCGGAAGTGAACAAATTCAATTTTCTCCTTTGCAATTCCAGGTAATTTAGAACAGTTTTGACAAGTGTAATGCATAAACAAATTGAATAGAAATACTCATTGTGATTAATTTCTGAACTATGTGTTATTGCCGGTAAATGGTCAGTTAAAAGTTTTTCTGTTTTTTTCTTTTTGGTGGGAAGAAATAGTAAACCATAAGGTCACATAAAAGGAAAAAGGAAAAATCTTCTTCAAGAAGGCCATCAGGGTCACTGGCTCTTAGTGTACTCATCAACTAGATCCTAGATCATATTTCTGGATCTAGGAAGATTTTGTTGTACTACCTCTCTCTTCACCTGCAATTTGAAAACATCGCATCTGTTTGGACTTACAGACTCCTTTGTGATCTCACCTAAGGAGAACATAATGAGACTTAAGGTTGTGCTTTCCCATGAAGCGCTGAACTGCCAGCTTCCACGTATCTTGTTTTCTTTTTGATGCCATCTGATCCTCCACTTAGCGGGGCCGTTCTTTTGGAAACACTTACCTGAGTTGTAACTCCTAAATTCACTTTCACATTATGTCTTTAACATTACTTAAGAAGTAAAATTTCCCTGCTGGTACATTATTAAGAGGTGGCTTCTTATGAGGCAGCCGCCCGTGTGATTTGCTTACCTATGTCTGGTATCTCTGTTTCTAGGTGCACAAGGAATCCATGAGTAGCAAGTAAAAGCAAATAGAGAGTCATCAGTATCATTCAACAAGCCAAATCTCACCAGGCACACCTATTCCTAACTCAGCTTGTGACTATTAGAGCAACTCTGTGAGGATCACTTAGACGCGCAAGCCCAAGTGGACCCAGTCCCTTCTGGCTTATCCTCCCATGATGGTGTCAAGGCAATTGAATATCCTGCTCAGTGGGTGGGCAGAGCTCTAAGGCAGTTTTTTTCGAAAAGTTCTCTCTGGACCATCTTCTTCAGAATCACTTGGGTTCTTGCACATGTACAATTCTCTGGGGCATTGCCCAGTTGTCCTGATTCAGAATCTCGAGGTGGGAGTGGGGCTTGGAAAGTTTATTTTTAAAAACTCAGCTGGTAATTCTGATGCAGAATAAGGTTTAAGAACCACTGGGCTAGTGTTTGAAGAAGTAGCGACTGCAAAGGGTCTGACCATTCTCGACTCTGTTTTGAAAGCCACCTTAACAAAATGCAAAATCATTGTGCATTAATCAAGTCTAGTGGGCAACAGGCATCCCAAATCTAGCCCTAAGCCACTTACATGATCTTGGAGACAAGACAGGGACATCTTTGTGCACATTAGCACATTACTTAGCAATGTTAAAAACCTTAATAAATCGAAGGTAAAAAGGTTTTCTCTTAGGTCCTGACAGAATGTGCCTGGCATCAGGGACCTGGCATAGGGCTTCTCACACAGGGGGCACAGTCTGTGTACAGGCCTGACTTTGGGTCAAATCTTCTCAGAATTAAAGGGCTATAATCATCTGTGAAATATAGTCATTTTAATTTTAAAATCCTTTTAAACCTGGCCCTTTATGCCATTTTGAAAAGCATGAAGATAACAAATCTTTTTATCTAAATGAGAAAATATACTTATTCTTCAGAATGTCAGGAAGGAAGAAAAAGTACAAAATGATTTTATTTGAAGCTCTCTGCTGCTAATGATTCAACTCTTCTTAAGGAGAACCTTTGTGGGATTTTACTAGTTGGGCCACAGGTCAGGATCCGCTGGCTTTTCCATCTCCTTGGCCTGCCTCAAAAGGGTTGGTTCTGACAAAAGGTGAAAAGGTCAGGACAGTGAGCTCTAATTAGAAACCTGGCCTTGGTCATTTGAACCTCTTTGAGACTGCCTCTAGATGCTTGCTTCTTTTTGTGGTCTTTAAATTACCAGATACCTGTGCCTGAGGCTGGCTTTAGTCACTGTTACATGGTTGATCATCCTAAAGGAAGTTTAGTTGTGAAAATACTAGAAGGATCTCCCTGAAACATGGTTTCATCTGTAGCAGATTCTCATGGTACAGAACTGTTTGTTTGGCTACAAAGGGTTTTGAACTTCTTTAATGATGGCCCGGGGTGGGGAGGGGCATGGTTTGACTTGCCTGCAGCTGCTTCTGATCCTGCCGATAATGTCACTGTGAATTTGGAAAGATGTCCTGTATGATACTGAACAGCTTCATTAATGTCACAGAGGGAGGAAGTGAAAATGATGGAATTTATTTCCAGTGTTTGATCTTGTTCTGTCTCAGGATTACTTTTAGTTGAGGACTTAGAAATCAGCCATGCCCAAAGTTCGTCTGCTGTCTAGCTAGCAACCGACTACATGTTGAGATGCCAGTGTGTGAGCTCTTCACAAGTGCCTGGGCCCATCAGTGGCCATCGCCACCTGGCAACTGACTGACTTGAAGCTTGACATGTGTGAGGAGGAGGAAGGGGTGGAACTGCAAGTCTTTAAAGAGCAGGCAATGCTCCTGATGCTAGGGTCTTTAAGTTGATCTTTGATTTTTCTCAGGATCAAGATGATTAAAAGGCCCATCTATTCTTTTTTAATTAAAAAATTTATTGAGATATAATTCACATGCCATAAAATTCACCCTTCTAAAAAGTACAATTCAGCAGTTTTCAGGACATTTGGAGGTTGTGCAACCATCACCATCATCCAATTCTAGAACATTTTCAACATTTCATGAAGAAACTCCATACCCATTAGTGGTCACTCCCCATTCCCCCCGTCCTTCAATCCTAGTCAACTGCTCATGTGCTGTCTGTCTCTGTGGATTTGCCTATTCTGGACAGTTTATATAAATGAAGCCATACAACACATATCTTTTTGTGTCTGGCTTCTTTTATTTAGCATAATGCTTGACTTATTCTTTTTATGCTTTTGTGAGGTGGGAGATGGAGGAAGAGGACATGCCAGCTTTGGAGTTGATGGCTAGTGATGTGGCATCATGCGAGTGCCTGGCTGGCTCTTTGGTAGCTGCCACACCTTATTTGTTCTTCATGCTGTTCTCAGCTTCCGTCTTTAAACCTAGCCAGAAACACGTGATGTCGAAGAACGGACTTCCCTTCCTGCTCGTTTTTCCATGGTATTCTTTCTTCAAAGAAGAAAGGATTTTTCTTAGAGTGGAGATTTGGGACACTATGGAAGGCCAGTGAAGATGTTTTTGGGTGAGGTGGACGGAGCCTGTGAGTGCCACTGCTAATATATGAAATCAAACTGGGGAGATAACCACCTTTTTCATCTACAGGTAGTGTTTCTCTATTTGTAGCTCCAGTGCTGCTGACAAGAGGATGGCTCTTGGTCATTTCTCAAATATTTTCAGAACTCTCAAAGTCCAAGTTCTTTTTGTGCCTTCAGCAGAGTACTCTACAAGTTCTATTGCCCCTTAGCAGGCTAACTGCCCCTAAATGGGTACTTTTCCAGTTCTACTCAACCCTCAGTCAATGACAGGAGTTGAGTCCTGGGAATAACGTAGGAAATATTAATTAGTCAGTGTAAAAGAAACAGTAAAATCTCAAGGGAAATTTTCATATCACATTGACATTTGTCAAGTCCAAATTACTCAAGGTACCAAGAAGCATTTGTCAGGCTCTTATTTTTTTTTCTTTCATTTTTAAAGGAAGAACAGAATAAATATCTGGAGCATAACAGCATCTTGAACAAGAACAGCATGAAGTTTTTATAAAGAATAAATCATTTCCAGTTATGCTTAATAGGTTTTCTAAAAGATTTGTGAAATTAGAAGATGAGAGGAAGGAAGGGGATATTCATATTTGAGTTCTTACAGAGCACTTGATATGGTATCTCTTGTTTTTACCTACACAATTACCCCTGTTAGTCTTAGAAAACTGAAAATTCTTAGAAAACTGAAAATCAGAGGAAAAAGAAATAAGGTCATAATTGATGAGAAAGAGTTGAAGGACTTGGGGATGTTTAGACCAAAGAAGAGAAAGCTCAGGAACCTATGATATTTGTCCTCACACTTGTGAAAAGTGGATTCTGTGCTGCTTCAAGATGCTAACATTTACTATTACTGAGCGGATGTTTCATGAAGGCAGATTTTGGTTCAGTATAAGGAAGAATTTTCCAACAGAGCACTCCGAAGGTGCAGTGGGCTGTTCTAGAGAGGTATTTAAGTTTCCTGTTATTCAAGGGGATCAGACAAAGTACAGATGATCAACTGTCAGGGATGTAGTTGGCAACTATGTTACACCAGATACCTCCATCAACTCTTCTAATGCTAAGCTCATGAATCTGTGATAACACTTTTGTGTTATCGAAATATGTATGTGTGTATGTCTAAAATTTTCACACGAGAAGCAAACCCATACACACCTAGACCTAAACTATCCCCTAGGCTTAGTTGTATGATCTTATAAACTTCCCTTCTTTATTATCTTACCTCAATTTCCCACTGGAAAGCAGATGTGTATGTGAGGATGAAATCTGCAGTAAACAGGCAAAGGGCACTATATACTTAAATAACATGAAATAATATTGTTTCTCTTGGTATATTGTTAATGATAATAATTAACTGACTTTTCCTTACCCTCTCCATTTAGCCAATGGGGGACCAGCTAGAGGAAATAAATGACTTGAAAGCAATGAAAATGAAATTATTTTTGATATCAGATGAAAGAAACTCAGTTGGGCACAGTTTGGATCAGTAGAGTTGAGGTAAGAAAAATATAGTTTTCCAATTTTTGAAATGTCAAGGAGCATGTGGAATTGTTCAGTGTGGCCCAATGTGGAACAAGAGGATGGATAAGAAGGAAATCTTGAAGGGCATCCATTAGGAGCAGGCTGTCCTCTCAAAATGTCATCAAACTTTGGGCTCAGAACTACACATCTGTGGATCATAAAACAAGTTGAACTGTTGAAGACATGTAAGAGGATGCTCCAATAGTAACTTGAAATCAGTTTTATAGATAGGGAAGTAAAGAACAGAGTAATTAAGTTATGTAATGAATAACCTGACAGAGAGTGAAAATGTAGGATCCCTTTCTGTAATAACCTATTGACAATGTTGCTCTTCCATTCACAGTTTTAAATGCAAGCAATAACATAATGACTGTATTAGTCTCTGTTTCCAAGGAAACAGATGACTCAACCAAAGAAAATGACTAATATGCACTGGAGTGTGTGTGTGTGTGCGTTTGTGTGTGCAATTAAATTAATGGATTTTAACCAAAAAATGGTACAAAATGAAGTTTCTATCTACATACAGTAGAATTCAATGAACACTATGGTTCTTAAGATAGCAAAGCCTTATTATACCTACTTATTTCTTCCAAGAAGTTTAAATCTGGAAAAGTTATAAGGTAAATATATAAATTGACCATTTTATGTGAAGGAGACAATGTACACAGTATATAGGCTCCTGATCAATATAGATACTTTGAAAAAAAAGTGCATCTAATAAGAACTCTATTACATTCTGAGTAAACATGACAGATACTATTTGCTAACATAAACTGGTTTGATGGTTTTGACTATAGTCAAGTAGTTAGGGAGTTGCCTATCAATTAGGTCAAAATGATCATGTATATTCCATCAGGTTATTTCTCTGATGGCCAATCACAGGAGAGTTAGAGCAGAGAAGGAAGAACAATTTTTTTTTTCTCCTTGTACCTAATGCAGGGAATCTTAACCATGAGTCTATGAAAGGGCTTCATCCACAGGGGTAGGTTGCTGGAGGGCAGGGGATGTAGTGAGAGAGGGAAAATATGTGACCCCTGAAATCACATGTACAATTTTGTGTGAAGGTATTTCTTTCTGGGGAGAGGGCCCATGGACTTCAACAGAGTATCAAAGGGGTCTGAGAATTTAAAAACAATGTTAAGAAGAACCGTTTTAAAGGATGCCAGCAAAGGAGGCTCAGGCCATGTGAGAGAGCCTGGGTGTGTGCATGCCTGTGTGTTTGAAGAGCCATGACAATGGGAGAGAACTGTTGTGGAGTAAGAACCAGCAGAGGGATTGGACAATACTTCAAGCTGTCAGAAATGAATTTTTATTTATATGGAGAAATTGCTTTGCAATTAGGGTCTGAGTTTTTCTAGTTTATTCTTCAAATAACTTTGTGTTGAAGGTCATAAGGTAGTTTGGACTAAAATGCAAAATTTGTCAACTGTTAAGGATTCTTGATCAAAATAGAATCTCATAAATGAACGACAACTGCTCCACCTTAGGTAAATTTACATTTACACTATAAAGGAAAGGACTAAACTTAGCTAGGTTTTCTTTATAGTAATATTACTATCTTACATATATTTTTTGGGTCTTAAAGATAATCCTATGGCTTTTCCTTTGAGGAGTTAGCTTTACAGGGTTAGCTACAGGCAAGGTTTCAGCAAGACAAGGTCTCTATCTGACAGCCACTATCTACCTGATAAAACATTCAGATGATGAAGGAATTGTTGTTCAATGCTGCACCCATGTTCAGATGCACGTAGACAGAGCATCCCTAGGATTTTGAAAACAATGCAGAAGGTTGCATAAGTCACTTCCAAATCCAGGCATGCCCCTGTCTTGGCCCTCCTTGTTGACTTTCCACTAAGTAGGTGCCCAAAGAGAAATACTGCTGGAAATGACAAGTCCCTGTGAGGTGTGACATCCTGAGCTACATGAACACTTGATGAGGGCAGGGTGGTATGAATTAGTACCCGTCTAGACTCTCTAGATGTACTTTATCTTTATGAAATCTTAATTTTACAGTCTATTTTTTTATTAGCCAAGGGACTTAACAGCTTTCTTCTCTGTGACAGCATTTGCAATTATAATTAAGAAATGTATTAAAACTGGAGTGAATTAATGTGAAAAATGGATTGGGGCTTGGGACTAGGTTTCCCCAGCTAGGTGTGAAGGATTAACCGAGTCTGAGAAAAGTGAGGTAGATTCCACAGCAAGCATAAGAATCTGAAAAATGTCAAGGAATCTTTATGTATTCAAATTTCCAGGCTTGTGTGAACATATAAGAGTTCAGTGAAAGTGACCCAAGACTTTTCATGTATGTTGAGTGGCCTTAATGGGCATATATTTGTACCTTAGAGCATCAGAAAGGGAGAGATAAAGCCGATGAAACTATCACCCATTTGGTTATAATCTTTGTATAATTTCAGAACATGGAATATACCAAAAAGTATGAGCTCCTTTCTAAAGGTGTCAAAATTGTATGCTCAAGAAAATTCCTAGAACAGAAGGAAAAAAATCTGAAGAGGAATGCTTTAATCATTCTTTTCCCCTGTAGGATAGAGCTTTTAAGAGTAAAAAACTAGTTCTTTCTTCCTTATCATGCCATGCAAACACAGACTTGCATTTTCTTTTTTATGAAGTTACCACTTCAAAAGATTGAGCCTGGAGAAAAAAAAAGTTAAGCCTTTTGGATCTGGCAATAACTCTACCTGTTAGAATGGAATAGATCTTTCTGATCAGTTTTCCGAGTGGCCAGCAGGGGCCGAGTGACTTACCTGAGCACTTGGAAGTATTGAGATCCATGTCAGTGACGGCAGTGCACACAGGGAAGGCCACACGTACAGGGATGTCAACACTTCCTGATTCTCCAAAGCAGTGCTCAAAAGTTCCTTCAAGTGGCAGAGGTGGGCCTGTTGACAACATATATCCTTTGTCCCTATGCCTGCATCTGAGCTCTGTGCTACAATGGGGGCAAGTGTATTTTCTGCTACTTGTACCATGCTTTGTCTCTTTGTATTATCTCATTCTTGCTGTTACCTTATCCGTTCAGCAAACAGAGATCAGAGGAGCCTTACCTTAATTCCAAAATACTAACGGAGTTTCCCGAGGGAAATATTCGCCTTACAAAATTGAAGTCGCCAACATACACGCTACCGTCGGGGCCTGCAGCTAAAGCAACAGGAGCGAAGAGTTTGTTGTTGCGGGCGGGGCCGTTGCAGTTAGTGCAGGCGACACTCCGTTGGTGTCCGTTACCCATCATGGTTGCTATGACTGGGGGCTGCTGGGAAATGAACATATTTTCTCCATTCCCTTTATGTATAATTCCTAGATCCCAGAAAAAAAAGAGAGAATTAAAAAGACATTACCACACAGTGACATTTTAATTTCTGTCTCCTTGTTCAAAGCAGGAAGGAGCTTGGGCCTGGCATCAGAGAACTTAAGAATGAAGCACACTGCCCTTGGTTTTGGTTTAACTGCATTGCCACACCAAACAGGTAACACAGTGCTTTGCCTCAGTTTGCCCATCTGCAAAAGGGGGCAATATACCTGGTCACTTTCAAGCTGATTCTATGTGCTCCAATAAAGCATTTGATAACTAACTCTAAATGATCTCCTCTTCGCTTCTGTGGCTAATTTTTCATCTCTGGCTGACTCTCCTGATGCCTGGCACACACTTGTCTGACTTCAAATTACCATCACTCTACAACTGCTTCCTGAAAAGGGAGTATCAGTCAATTTTAATATTAACCTTAGTAAAACACCAGCAGGAAGGTAATCTATTTCTGTGAAAAGAAAAGAATCATAGTGCTAGTACGCATTTCAAAGATATAAGAAAGAGACTTGAATTTTCCACTCTTTTGGACCATATCTCACTATCATCAGTGCAGGAAATAGAGATACTGACTTCTGAAAATGCTGGAAAATACTGTGCAGCCATTTTCTTTGGGCAATCTCATCCCTTCTCACAGCTTTAACTTCCATCTCTGCATTCTGAAACTTTCTCCTGTCCAGACTTCTCCCCTGACATGCAATTTCCTACTAGGTTGCTTTACTCGGATATCCCACACACACCTCGAAGTCAACCAGTTTCAACTTGAACTCATTGTCTTTCTGCATCCCCAGCAAACCCTGTTCTTCTGCCTGTGCTCCTTACTCCTCTTACAAACCCTATCAACATGCATGTTATTTACCCAAGCTGGAAATGTGGGCATCACTGTGCCTCTTCTTCTCACTCTCTAAACCTAATTTATTACTAAAACCCCACTGAGTCTAACTCCTAAAATATCTGAACTGGTTTCGTCAACTCCATTCCTACCACTACTGCTTTATTCCTTATGCATTTTAGTGCCAATCCCTGTGGCCAAATCATTATAAGTGCTCAGTAAATGTTGAAAACAACTTTAAGTCTCTCGCAGTTTCCTTGTCCAAACCCCAATGATTTTGCAAACCTGCTGAGCCTGGGCAGAAAGTCCAAGGAACAAGGACTGCTGTGCTCCAGTTTGCCCAGAGTGAGACTGGGCAGGTAAAACATCCATGCTGTGAGAAGGCGTGCCAATGTACAGTCATCCTGTACACTCTCATTTTTTCCTCCCACGACCCCTGCTGTCTATCTACCCAAACTGTCTGTGACTCTCTAAGCACTTCCTGAAGTGTCTTCCTCAGTTTTCTTCCAACTTTTAGTCCCACAGTGCTACAACAAAAATTACTGATCACCTTGACATAGGAACATTGCTGGTAAAATCAGATAAGAGGGTAAAACACGCACAATACCATGGCACCAAATATGTACTTAGAAGGGGGGGGGGTCTTCCAGGAAACAGAAATCCCATACATCATATACCCTTTGGATTTCAAATCTAAGTAGTTTTGCTTTCCCTCCGAAGGTGATTTCTGGCTAGTTTATCAACATATGATCTGCAGGAGCAGATACGAGTTTCAGCCCCAACAAATTGCTCTTTTACTGCAGAACCATGAGATATCTTGGCACTCACTACTTTCTTATTAATTTTATTAATAACTTTATTAGGCAGTAAAAAACATTATTACAATTTAGAATAGTTAATTAAGTAAGATTAATAGGACTAAATTTCATTTCCCAAAAAACACGTAGCTACAGTGTGATCAACACTGCAGTTTAACTGAATTGGGAGGAAGTGAATGAGAACTGCATTGACAGTTGCACAGCATCGTCAAAGAAATCTCCTGACAATCACTAACAGAATATCCTACCAATGAGACTCTGATATGTTCTCTAATAAATGAGGAAACCAACTGTTTAGCTTGCCAGTATTTCACAAATTCACTGTAAGGTCTATCATTCAAAAATATTTCCAATTATTGGCTTGGAAATACGAGATTTGCTATTAACATCTCTTTTCACAGGTAGATCTCCATGTTTTTAATATCAATATAACAGTATAGTTAACAATTACCTTCAAAATGACATGTTATTACCTGGCTCCTGGCAATTTAAAAACTAAAGATGGCTATTCTAAACCATTCTTCTAGGCCTGCAATTCTAAAACTCCCCTTTTCTATTAGAAAGCTCAGCACTCCATCAAAGAAGAAGAATGATTAAAGGAAATAAAACATAAGGCAATGTACTTTCTGATTACATCTCAACAATTGATGTCTCGCTTCGATGCAAGGTACTAAAGTGCCCGTGTACTGAAATTACCATTCCTGTTTAAAGCTGAAGCAATCAAAACAAAAATGGGCAAACCCCTTTTGTATTGCCCTGGAAAAATAGATCATTTTGAAGGGTGTTTTTGTTGTTTCAAGAATCTGTTTAACCTTCCATTACATAGAACCAAGGCATACCATCTAGCAACAATGATTTAACACCAATTCTTCTGCAAAAGGTTGCTTTGAAAATTATTTTGTTTATGTTTCTGGAAATCTTGATCAATTACGGCTGCCTCGCTTCCAGTTTATTCTGCCACACATGCTCATTTTGGAAACAGAATCAAATGATCGTAGGATAACACACATTATTTATAAGGAGGCCAACTTCCTGCTAGGGATTGGGTGTCTTGTTTATAGTTAACAAAGAAACCCCACTGAATGGGGGACTTACTGCACATTTTCTGTTTCTTAGTTTTCTGTTTCTCTGCCAAAAAGCCAAGTCTGTAGTGTAATAAGTTAAGCATACTTTTAAACACACTACTCATCCCTTCCTGTTACCTTGCTCAGAACTTCTTTTGAAGCTTATAAAAAAGTCTGAAATAAAAATTCTCCTTGGAAGCCAGTGGGTGGTGCTTTATGCTGATTCCAGAGAAAAAACCATTTTTCAGACTTGTGAACAATAAGGGACACAATACATATTTCTCTTAGGACTTGACTGAGAGGATAGAAGCAGAAACTGGGAGATATGCCAGTATGATCAATGGAAATATACTTCCCCTCCCAGTAAAACCGTCTGTCCACAAACTATTGGCCTCTTTTGGAGCTAAGTTAAAGGAAATTCTCCAACCATTTTCAGACAGATGACAATACCCAATTAGCACCCTGGATTGCTCTTTCTAATAATTTTTAACACTCAACTGGCAAGACACCCTGGGGGACAGGTTCCCTATAACAATATGCTACAACAAACAGCTTAACCCTGTAATAGACGGTTCATGTACACATTTTTATTTCTCATAATTTTAAAGAGCTGATTTATCTTAAAATGAATGAATATGCACTCTCGTTGTCAACTAAGCAGATATAATTGGAAGGCATGATCTTGAAAAACACAAATTTCTGGTGCTATCTCTCTATACATCAGGCATAATATTTAGAAACAAGTCTCTACCACCAGTGGTTAGTCATCAGGTAAATACAATTGCTGCAACTTAAATGACAAACAGTCTGAAAACACTGCCTACTAGAAAGTACCCCCTGCATAATGATTTTGGAGCCAAAGAAAAATGGAAGAATTGAATGGCAGCAGACATTCAATCTAATTGCAGGTGTCTTTTTAACCAGTGAGAGGAAATTGGGGGAAGATAGATTCGTGTTTCTAATCTGCTATCTGTCTCAGATCACGAAAGTGGGGTACCTAAAGAGTTAGGCGTTTTCCAGAAAGAAGTGGAGCAGGGAAATTTGGAAAGATGTCTTTGCCTTAATCAGTCAGAAAAGACTGTCTGACCTGAGGGGAAAAGAGCATTGCTTTCTAAATTGGTCTTCCCAAAGCTACTCTTTCACACTTATCATTCTTGCCTCTAAAACTGCCTTTGTGGGTGAGATTTCGACTCTGAAAACCTCCCAAGAGAGGAGTTCGTGTCCAAGGTCAGGCTGAAAGGCAGTGGCAGAGATGGCTTCAGATTGGTTTCCTGGAAAGTGCGACAAGTTCTTGGCTAGAAATACAATGTGCCTACAAATGAGACGATAACCTGAACAAATGTTCCTTTAAAAAAAAAAAACAACTTGTTTCTTTAAAAAGAGTGCTGGACAATGTCAGTAGCTTGACTGTGGCGATGATTTCACCTGTGTGAAATTAACAAGCTATACACTTTATTTATGTCAATCACACCTAAAAAAACCCTTGTAAAGTAGGGTTTCCTTCTCAGAATAAACTTCTCAGAAAGAGACAGAAAGTAGATTGAGTAGGGCTGGGGTAAGCACAAGGGATCTTTTGAGAGTGATAAAAATATTCTAAAACTGTGTTGTGGTGATGGTTGCACACCTATACAATTTACTAAAATCCACTGATGTGCACACTTCAACTGGGTGAATTTTATGGTGTATAAATTATACTTCAATAAAGCTTTTAGAAAGATTCTTAGACATAGCTTGGTACCTATTACCTAAAAATGAATTATTGGCCAATTATGGGTGGAGAGAAGACATTTGTGGAAATCGGGGGGTCCCCAAAGCCAACTTTCTGAATGGCTCCCCTCTGTTCTGAATTTTTAAGCCTGTGTGAAGCAAATGGTAAGAGGATACAGGACTGGGAACACACAGCTGGGGGCTGGCTCGATTGAGGTCATTTCCCACTTTGTGTTTAATGTCAATGACGGGCATTTGAAAGAGACAATCCATATAAGCCAATAAAAGTGAGTGGAAAAGAAACGGCTGCTTAAAATGTCAAACTCTTTCAAATCAAAACAAAAAACCTAATAATTTAATAAGTGGCATCTGCCCTTTCGTTTTTGTACTTTTAAAACTGTGATTCTCCTTTTGACAACAGAAAAAAAGTTGACATTTTATATCAGCACCTGCATCTTGGCTCTTAAAAAAATAGACAATTTGAAATGGAATTTCTATTCTTTGAAAGAGTAGAAGGAGGTATAACGGGGGCACACAGCAATGGACTCATTCACCTTTAGGATCCCACACTATCGAACTATGGCAGTTAGTCTCAGTCCACGGTGGAAACAAACCTGGTTAGCTTTCTTTGCCAATCAAAATTTCCCAGCCTGTGTGGCTAGTTGGCTAGGCTGATTCAACTATGGTGCAATGAAGTAAGACCATAGGTGTGATTATAAAATGGATCTCTTAGCCTTGGTCAGAGAATGCGACCTTAGCCAGCTGTTTCATGAAGGACTCAAGGATGCCTGGATGGAAGAGTGTGACTGCCTCAACACATTCACACTCCCAGTCCTACAGAAAAAACCCAAAGTATGTGTTCTATTAAAGGATGCACAGAATCTGCCTCAGAGGATAAGGGGTATGATTTTACAGTGAAAACTTGCCAGTGGACATTCTAATGAAAGCTGGATGGAAACACCAATGATGGGTTTTCCAGTACCATGCAGAAGGAAGTGGAGGAACTTGGATGAAGCATTTATAACCAAGGTAGCAAAATCAGTCTGTCTGAGAGACACATGGGCTCAAGGGCCACATATAATCCCTTTATTTGACATTTAAATTATAAACTAGGAGGAAGTGACAACAGAAGTGGTCAAAAGAAGGAAAAGATTGAAGGTGAGAGGGCCTTGATTCTCACTGCCTCTTCTTTTTTTCCTCAATTCAAGACTTTGGAGACTTAAAGCTAAGTCAAGTCCAGGCTGCACTCTTTCCCCAGATTCGTTCATTAACCTCTTCCTCCTACCTCTTCTCTTTTACCTTAACTGTCCCTTTACTCTATTCCTAGCTTCTTACTCGTTTATGTGGATAAACAACTGTGGTGGAGACAAAGAGCTCTAGACACTTACTACCTGTACAACATCATCAAACTTACATAACTATCTAAGCCTCTGATCCTTGGTCTTTTAAATGGGGTTAACATTACAGGGTTGTGCTTAAAATGGGACAGAGTTCACTGAAGCCCTTTGAAAATTTCATCACATGGGTAGATGATTCTTTAATTCTAAGGCACACATATTGCTTCACATTTTAACATCTCTGAAATAAGTATGGATCTTACAATCAATGTGTGTCATAGATTAATTGGTAGCATTGTCCATAAAATAAAGGTGTACTTTTAATTGATGGTGTCTTGGATTATATAAAATATGGCAATTACTATTCCACTTTTTAAAACTTGGTTACAATGTCAGATAAACTGGTTAATCACTGCAACAGAGCAATAATGGTAGATGATTCTTTAAAACCCAGCTTTATTTAACTTTGTGATAAGGAGGTCTAACCTGCTTCATTTTCATACTGGTTGATAATTCTGTGAATATTGCATTTGCTATTGAATTCTGATTTGGGTCTAACACTAGCACTAATTTGAAATCAGATTACTGTATTTAAAAAGAAATATACTAACATGGTCATCTCTAGGTAGTGGACTTATAGGTAGTTTTTTCCTTGTACTTTTCCAAAATTTCTGCAATGAATAAGTATGATATACATAGCTATCTATCTACCTAGTGCATTAGGAAAACAGTAATAACAAATATTCAAAAAGCGGCTTACCATTTTGAGGATTCAAAACATGATGCTTATTCAGTGACCAGCCTCCTAGGTTAGAAGCATCCATCTCAAAACCTTGTAAGATGACTGTCCTTTTCTCCCAAAGAATAAAGTCAGGGCATGTTTCATATTCGTATCCCACAGATACTGTAAACAAAGAGTTAATAACACATTAGAAAATGTGCAAGCATTAGCTTCACTTTTACACTGCTCGATGATTCTGTGGATGCTGCATTTGCTACTGAATTCTGATTTGTGTTGAAATTGGACTGCGAAGGCCTTTCACCCGGAACATACAGGATAGCACCTAGCCTGGCACTGGGTATCCAAACGCAATCTGTCAGTGCATATTAGGGAAAGACATGAACGAGTGAGGGAACGAGTGGTGTCATTAGGTATGTACCATCTGTTTATGGACATTCAGCTTTAGTGTAGGCTTTTCAGTTGGAGGCTGTGTTATAAAGCTGAAGAAATAAGCTCTCCAACGGCTTAAGCTGTGGTGATAGAATTTCTTTCTTTACCTTTGTAGGATAAGTGCAGGGACGGCTGGTTTCTTCTCTCTCCAGAGTGCAAAATGCACTTAGGAAGCTGGCTTTGGAGTACGGGGTCACTTACACGACAACTGACTACACATGAGACTAAGAAAAATTGATTTGCCCAATTTATATTTTCTGTGCTAACCAGCCTTCAGTTTGCTGAGAAGTCTTGAGTTTGCTTACAGCACTGCAAGTGCAAATTCCACCTTGTGAACATTATATTTTGGTTTCTGTGTTTAGCTAACCAATGGGACATCACCCAACATTTGGCTTCAGCTCTTACAAAGCACAGATGTTGTGCATTAAACTTGGAACCCTGGTATGCCACTAAAATGGGAAGTGCAGAGTGCGGTGGTGGGTGCCCCTGCTCTGCTGCAATATGTATAGCTCAAATGCACCAGGTACCAGCCATTTTCTCAGTTGGTAAGCCTGCTTATTTATTGGGACCCCAGATTTCTGGTCCTGGAATCTACCATGTTTTCTGTCCTGATAATGTTCCAAGCCTGAGAGGACTGGCTCATTATACTGCACACCCCAAAACTGCTTTCCCCCTTTCTGGCAGCTGAAAATATCCCCAGTGAGTCATCTGCCAATACTTTTGGGTACCTGCCTCTACCTGACTCTTTAGATGGCCCCGGAGAACTCATCTCTTCTTTTGCCATTTGGTTCCGAAAACTGGTAATGAAAACATGTGCTTAAACAATGCCAGTACAAAAAGTCCTGTGATGAAAAATTAAAGCAAACTGGTTTTGGATTTTGGCATTGGGTGAAGGGAAATGATCGCAATTGTAGTCAAACTGATTTATGTGCTTGTGTGTGTGTGAGTGCACACGCACTGAGAAGCCAAAAAGTTCTTATGATTATGAATATACAACTCTATAACTTTGTGGATCATCTGTGGCCAATTTTAAATCACAGGCTGGCTTCTCTTTGTCTCCTGTGTTACTGAAGCTTTAATAGGAATCAGGGCCATCCTTAAGGGTGTGTGGCCTGTGCAGTCACACAGGGGCCCATGCTTAGAAGGGCCCCACACTTTGTTTTAATGCTCTGCTGTCACTGCCTTGAAATTCTTAATCATTTTTTAACAAGAGGCTCTGTATTTTCATTTAACACTGGGCCCTGCAAATTATGTAGCTGGTCCTGATGGGGATGCCCTCCACCCTGCCATCAGCTGCCAAAGACTCATGGAATACAAACTCATTTTAGCATTAGCTCTAACCAAGCATTATTAGCAAGGGAGATCAATGGGGAGCAGGGAAGACTAATCATAAAATGGAAATAATTTCCAAATGGAAATTAGTTTGGGGTCATGGGTATCAGTGCTATTCTCTATTAAGGTTGTGATGGAAACGCAGAATTTCAGTGATCTCAAAGGTAATGTAGTTCACATGACACTCATGGCACAAGTCCTTGCTGCACCACAATCTCCTTGTTATCTTACCATAGGCCCCACACTTGCTGAAAAAACCCTGATATTATAGAAAGAGGGGGTTTTAGACCTAGGGTCAGAAAAATCTTCTGCTCTTGGGCCTGCCATTAAATAGCTGTGTGGTATCAGGCAAATTATTCTCCATCTTTGAGAGTCATGTTCTTCATTGGTAATGAAGTGGGGGTGGGGTGGAGGGACAGATGGACTAGAATTGAGACCCAAATAGACCCTTTTGGGTCAGGGAACTTGTTATTATGAATTTGATAAAAGTTATGGATCTTCTTCCTAAAAAAATGCCTATGCCCACGGAATTCTGTATGTAATTTTAGGGGGTTCACTGGCCTCCTAAAGTCCAAATAAAGATCTCGGATCAAAGACTTCTGTACCAGATAATTCTTATAACACCCCTTTAGCACTAACACTCTATGATTCCAAAGTGCGTTCTTTCACAGCTGTACTCAATCAGTTCAAGCTGGGTATCAAACCCCAAAACCAAAGGGGATTCTAAATTAATGTTGGAAAAATCAGGTGGCGAAAAGCACACTTAGGGTCACGTGGGTGGGTGGAATAACACAGTTTCTGCTTCTCTTGCCAACATTTAAAAGTCTTGATTAATGAGTAATCAAGATGATAGTGATTATAAGGTCTCTTAAAGCCATCATCTCCCTCCGTACCATTGCCAGGATATGCCTTTATGTATACTGTTAGCCTGGTGAGCTCCCCCTAGAATCCCTTCTCCTGAAGGTGATTATGCAGTTTTGCAAATAAGTAGTGTGCCCTGGTGACCTCTGATGGTGGATTAGAGCCTGTTTTTTCCCTGTCAGTAACAGTTAAAAGATCCCCCAACTCTGTGGCAGGAAGTGCTTATATAAAGTATCAATTTAAGAGTTCTCAGTGCAATGGTAATGAGACCTTCTCTTTTCACCTCCTCCTATCTGCTCTCTGAATTGCTCTCCAATCCACAACAAAAAAGTGCATTGGCTGCAAAGCCCACAATTATATGACTTTTCCCCCTAGTCATAGCATATAGCAACAAGGCAACCACTTCATAAGTTCCCTCTAATTTTTATTACATTCACTTTCTCTGGAGAAAGATTTACAAGCCAATAAAGTCATAATTTATACTTAAGACTTGTCCAAAATTCCAACTGACTTTAATGAGAATGACTGTGTGTCGACGTATTTTTGTATGTGGCTCCTTGCTCCGAGTAACAAGGCAAGGTTTCTTTCTGACAGCAGCCCACGTTAACATCATCCTGGAACTTGCAGTCAGCTTATGGGAAGGCAGACGTTTCACTCCACAGAGCTGAGCTGCTCTCCAAACACACAAGGAACTGGCAAATACAGCAGCAGCCAATCTTAGACTTCCTTTCACGGAAGCAGACAGTAATGTACTACAGGCCTACTTGTTTCCAGAGAATTAAGTGTGGGGGGAAAAGGGCTACTCAGGGGCTGGCACTGCAAATGCTCAGCCCTGACATTACACTCTGCCTGGGACTGTGACAACTGAGTCTCAGCTAAATAAGCAGAGGAGACTGCTACCATTTCCCAGGCAGCCTGTTGCCTATCACACCTGATCATCAACGTACCGCACCTGATCAGCACAGTGTATATAGGCTGTGGATTCAGCCTCTGGTGCTCTGGAGTGGGGACTTGGAAAAACAGTGTATGGGAAGGAAAAAAATTATTCCTTAACATTTCAGAGGTGCTGCAGAAGACAGACTAGTCTGCAGTGAATAGAGATAGGTGGGGAATGAGGACTACATTTCCCAGGGGCTGGCAGAGTGGTTCCATGCTGGTGTGATTATCCTGGGAAGGCAGTTGAGAAAGAGCCATTAATATGGCAGAATACTTTCTCTGAACTGTGTGACTGCCTCCCCTGTGACCCTCTGAATTCCGTCTGGGTTTCTGCCTTCCTCTGTTGCCTCCTTTACCTCCACACAGAGGTATTAATGGGATACTCCTTAAACAAGAGTCATTGTCAGGACAGGCTTGGTAGTTTTGCAGAGGGCTCTGTCCTTTGGTCACAGGATTGCACCTCTCACTTCAGTTAGTCACCATACAGATAGTACACTTGCTGATAAAGAAAACTGTAGTACACTGGGTTATGAAGACTGCAGCTCGCTCTCCCAAAGCTATTTGACATTGGAAAAACAACTAAATGCCCATTCTACTTACCAGAGCAGCAGCATTTGTATGGTGTGGGGATTGCAAGAAGGCTTAGGGCCACAGTGCCCCTGATGCCGAATTTACTGATTGTCACATTTGTCTATAAGGGCTGGGATAGGAGATTGACATGAGGTAGCCAAGGTAAAGAGGCCATGCAATGAAGCTGATGTGCAAAATACAACAAGATTAAGCAGATGATTTTCAACAGCTTCAGGCTAAGGCTTCAGAATTCATAATGGTTGCATTTATGAAGGCAATATATAATTAAGAGTGGTCTGATAGTGACTGTGAGAAGTTTACATGTTACTTCATCAATTCAACAAACACAGAAAAATAATCTCATGACATTTAAAAGGTAACTGACAAAAAGATCAAAATCTTCTTATCCAAAAGGAATCTTTAAATAGAACAGTACATAGTTCCCATTCTTTCAAAATGGTAGTTAATGCAAAACAATAACCACAGCAACAACAGACAGAGACCCAAGGAACCAAATGAGGTCATGGAAACAACGGACTATGACTACTTCTATAAAATGCTGCCAACTGAGAACAGGTACCTGCTCCCAGAACTTCTGCCTTTTCCATTCTCTAGTGATTTATCATAGGATACGATGACCCCAGAGGTTTGTCAGTTTGACACATTGCCCAGTGGCCCGGAATGCTTTCTTTATCTATTATTCCTGGCTTACCGAGAGTGTCAGAATCAGGGGATGAATTTTCATCAGGTGCCTTTCCAGTACTTACAGAGATATTCACACAGTTTTCTCTTTTACCCTATTAAGGTGGTAAATTATAGCAATAGATTTCCTCACATTGAACCATCTTTGCAGTCCTAAATAAACTATTTGGTGATGATGTATGATCTTTTTAATGAATCATTGGATTTGTTTTGGTAACACTTAGGCTCTGTACCATCCCAGTGTACCGAAATAAGGTTTAAACATGATAGTGCAAAAAGTGAGGTCATCGGCTGAAGAGAAACAACAGGTGGGAAAAGTACCAACCATCTAGGGGTCTGGTGGCCACTCAGCACTTCCCCCAAGAGGTCCTGTATACTGAAACCTAATAGGAGATTTATTTTTTCTCTGGCTGCTTTGTCTGAGCCTCACCGCATAAAAGCCAATCTGATGACCTATGTGCCACCGAAGGCAAGGTGATGTCCTGGCTCACAGTCATATTGGTGAGTGTCTTTGTGTCCTGGGGCTCTGCCCTCCTCTCCCATGGCAGACCCACATCCCATTATGTAGGCAAGGCTAAGGGGTCAGCGTCAGCCTCTGTCCTTTTTCATTTGTTGGTTCACTCACTGAACAAATCGGAGGTATTTAATGGGTACCTCCTGTTGTCAGGCACTGGGCATATGAGGATGAACAAGACAGAACAAGCCAGCACCTCCCACCTGCCATGGGAGTGTACATTCTAGAGTGGTGAACAAATATAATGAGAAACCAGGTCACCCACACACCCACAACCCCCCCCCCACCCCCCACACATTGCGAGCAGTGTAATGATGGGGAAATGCAGGGTATTAGAGTGTAACAAGGGAATTTAAGTTGAAACGGGGACGTAAGGAAAAGCCTCCTTATGCAGAAGGGCTTTATCTCATAAAGTATAGGGAACAGCACTGTAGGCAGACAAAGCAGTATGTGTGCAAAGCTTTGAGGCTTATTATCCTTGGGCGATTGAAATAAGGTCACGGGGGCTACAGAGTGACTTTGTCTCTAGTGCATCAAACACAAGTGAACAACAATTCCTTCCTCCTCCCGGTACAAAACCAAACAAAAGATCAGACTCTTCTAGCCACATTTAGGCATTTTTCTTTGGTGAGATTTTAGGAAGTAGATTCACTTTGAAATGGACTAGTTATCCTTTGAAATGATGTGATTGAGTCAAACAGAGACAATATTGTAATGGAAAGAAAGGTGCTGCTGTTTAAGGACTCAGCAAGCATTCACTGAGCTGCTCTGTGTGTCAAGCAGGCCATCTGCTAAAACTGCACATACAGTGGATGTTACACAGGGCAAGATCATTGGTCACATGAGCAAGGCCATATCCTTAAGGATTATCAATCTTCTGGAACTTTCATCCATGGCCTCCTTAATAATTACCACAAAAACATGATTGCCTTACATTTTTGAAACACCTAACAGTTAAATGCATTTTTGTGTGTATTACCTAATTTGAATGCTCACAAAAACTCACGAGGAAGATATATTTACTGCCATTTGATGGCTAAGATGATTGACTCAGAGAGGTATAGTGACTAGTCCAAGGTCATCTGGCAAGTAAATGGCAGAAGCAGACCTCAAACCCAGGGACTCATAAGCAAGCACTTTTTCCCACTATGTTAGATTACAGCTATTAAGGGAAAGGCACACAAAATTTAAAGTGCTAAATAAATAACCTTTTATTTGCTCTGAATTAAAGAGATAAGGATTGGAAGCTAGGGATAGCCTTAAAATAGAAGTACTATGTAACCTGGTTGGCGAAAATCAGTACCCAGTTACATGGTTGTAATTATATCTTGCTGTAATTATTAACAGCATTTCCCTTTTACTCTCAAAATTATCTTGGTTTGAATGATAAATTACATGGTCCCCCAATCTGGAAGCAATATCTCCACAATGCCCTGATATGGGTTGGTAGAGGGGACTGAGAGGCAGTAACAGTCATAAATGCTGACTTGGAAAATAAGTCATATAGTTTGGTAAATCATTCAGTTTTCCTGTCTCTTGACTATGTCATCTTCCCATTGGCTTTTAAATTCTTCTCTGAAAGTCATTTAATTGTGACCCAGGATACACATGGGAGATTACACACACATATAACTGAAACAAAGTTTTCCAAAACAATATTCTGTTAATAGCTTTACATCCCAATATTTTCTATTCCGTTCACCTTTGTTCTATTTCATTTCATTCCATTAAAAACAAAACAAAGCAAAACAGTGGTTGACTCACCAAACGGATTTCACAATCTAGCAATGGGTGTGACTAGCAATTTGAAATTTGCACAGGCCACTTGTTTAGCAGAGTACCAGGATCATTTAAAAACCCTGGTAGGCTCTAGCCACTCTTAGTTTTGGACAGCCTATCTCACATCTTACTGGACATATTAAAATGGATACACCCCCACAACCCACATTAAACATGTTTCATATGTAAGCGTGAAAAGTAAACTGCAGTTGACAGGCTGACATAATGCTCCATTTTGCAGACATTTATTTAAACACTTAATAATGTTGATTTTCTGGCTTTCTTTTCATATTTTGGTGCCAATAAACTTATTTTTCAGGTTGCAAACATTTTTGCGGGTCCTTGAAAAACTCATATCCTTGGTGCTATGCCTATAAAGCTGAATGGATAAAAGAGCCCTGCTCTCAGTTAACGATTATGAATTCATGAGTGGAGAGAAATGATGAAAGATTATTATCTCTGCTAGCTTCTTTGACAGGAAGCCACTGGGGCGTTGAATTGGGTGCTCAGTAAGGTGGGCTGGCCAATTTAGTGGAGAGGCAGCAGAGAAAGGCATACAGAACTCAGGACTGGGAAACCTGAGTTTGAATCCCTGCTCTGTACAGAACTTCAGGCAAGTTACTTGCTCTTTCTGAACCTCAGTTTCCCCCTCTGAAAAATGACAATCATATTAATCATGCCATGCCTACTGGGCAAGAACGTTATAAGGATTAAAATGAGATAATGTAAGTGAAAGTACTTTGCAAATTCTAAAGCACTACCCATTTATTATTAAAATATTCAGTGGATGCTATTTTTGAGGCTGCCCAGCTTGCTCAGGCTGTACTGAAGGGAAATTTATGAACACTAAAGCATCGTTCTCGGGGCTGTTTTGTGTGCACAAAGCAACTGTAGCTTAGCACCTATTACTATTAATGTTCCCCTGTTTCTCTCTAACACGATTTAGACAGACTCCTATGCGTCGTGAACCCTTAGGAAGTCTAGCTGCCCCTGAAAACACCACTCTTTCTTGCCAAACTACTGTACTAAATAATTATGCAATTGTTGTTGCCAATAACCTTGAAGAAAAATAGAATTGTTTATAGCAGTGCTACTAAAAAGTGATGGCTGATTTCCTGAATTTCCAGGACTCCAAACTGCTGCAATTTAATTTAATTAAAATAAAGACCAGGCAGAGTGCGTTATTACATATTGATAATGTATGCACACAGAGGCGGACATAGGGAATCATTTCGACAAAATTCATATAATGGATGCAGATCAGAGCCCCTGAACAAGCCAGTTTGTCAAATTATATAAGCTGTCTGTAGAATTTTAACAGCACTGCGAACTTAACAGTGATGATTTTTTTTACATTGTTTTGCAAGTGGCAGAGTTGGGAAAGAAACGAAATAATATACAATGATTTCCACATAGCATACCATATTTAGAACCAGAGAACAAAGTACTAGGGCCAAATTATTTTAAATGCACACATGGAGTTTTTAGCAGAGTCAAGATGTCTTGTCTGTGTATCAGACAACCAGATCTTTAAGCTGGATGAACTAGTGATGATGGTTTTTGTACTGCAACCCTGGGGGTGATTTTTTTACTTTTCCCTCCAGTTGATCAATATTGTACTTGGATTAATCAATCTTATCAGTTGCCATTGATACTTGTCCAAGGAAGTAGTTCACACAACCTCTGTGGGTTAATTTATTCACTGTGGTATTATCCCTCTAGTTGCAAAGTGTTTCATTACAAAAAATGATGGGATACCCTAGGATCTCAAGCACTCTGTTTCTCACTTTGGCTGTCCTCTCAACACTTAATTCTTCTTCTATGACACTCTAGCCCTTGGAAGTCACACCAATTCTCCACAGCAGAGCTATGTAGGAAATAAGGGTCCCTCATTTCTAACTAAGTGGGCATTTCAATTTAGGTATTCACTGTCACTTCAAACTCGGGTTATTTAAATCTGATCTCCTTTTTCCATCACCCAGAAATGGGTGTGACAGAGGTTCGTAATTAACTGGCATGGGAAGGAAGAAGATGGTAGACCTTCCTTGCCATACAGTTTTAAGCAAAATCCTTGCAAAAACTGGGACTGTGTGAATATTGGTTAAAGTCTGTTTCCTATTGCTGTTTAACAAATTACTACAAACTTAAAGGCTTCAAACAAGACAGATATGTCATCTTACAGTTAAGGAGGTAAGAAATCTGCAATGGATCTCAAGGAGCTAAAATCAAGGTGTCAGCAGGATGAGTTCTTTCCGGAGGCTAGAAGGCAGAGTGCCTTGCCCTTTTCAGATCCTAGAGGCCACCCACATTCTTTCGTTCTTGGCTGCTCCTTTCCCCCTTCTTCAAAGCTAGCAATGTTGCATCTTGCTGTGCCTTTCTTCTATAGTTTCCTGACCTCCCCTCCACATCCCTCTTCCATTTTAGGGACCCTTGTGATGACAGTGGGCCCACTGGGATAATCCAGGATATTCATCCATTTTAAGATCAGTTGATTAGCAACCTTAATTCCAACTGCAATCTTAATTTTCTTTGGCCACGTAACATGATATAGTCACAGGTTCCAGGGATGGACATCTTTGGGGGATGGGGTGGTGATGGCTATTATTCTGCCTACCAAAGGCTATCTACTAGGATTTCTGAATCCAAAACAAATCTGAGAAGGGTAATTAATATATAGCACCCTTGTTACTATCTGTTACACTTTAGTCTGTTTCTTCTCATATCAGTTAAGTGATTTTATAATATGGCCAGGAGTACAACTAAATGTTTTCCTCTTTGTTTGTTTAGGTTAAATCATATCTATTAAGGTATGAGCTCAATGGTAACATACTTGATCCGTTTGTCTCTTATCACCTGCACTATTCATTGTCTGTTGTGTTCTTAAGGTGCTCACAATCCACCTTCAGAGAAGCAGATTCTCCAACTTCATTCTGTCACCTGTTCTAATGCTTTACCACTATGAAGACAATTCTCTTTCCTAGTCTCCAAAGAGATGGAAATAGAGACTAGGTAGTAAATAAAATCCCTTTAACCATGATTAAGTTATCAGGGACATTTCCTACAAGGTAAATAATCCATATTCTATCTTAGGTACCACACTTGAAATTATTTTTGGCTGTTTTCCTTGGGATCTTTGCCAATTTTCTTTCTCTAACCTAAAAAATATGTCCCTTAAGTGCACATAAAATACCATGAGGAGCATTTTTCCCTCCCTCTTTGGTTATTTTTGAGTGGGTCAATTGTCTCTTGCTTTTATTACTGTTGTTAGCCTTAAAAAGGAACCAATAACATATATTTCAGTATTTTAATTAAGACCATTTTATAGTCAGAATGCTTGAAGAAGTTTTGACCAGGAATGTAATTAGGAAATGCAATAGGAAGTAAACCAACACCCACAGGCAAACAATAGGAATGGATCCACTTCATTCCTGGTGTATATACTAGAGTGCCTTTGCCTTGTTTTGTGTTTTACTTGTTTATTCAATCATCCATGCACATGTTAGAAGCTCAGTCATTCTGAGTGCTTAACTATAGCAAGGATGAAAATTTTGAAATTCTTAGCACTGGGGATACTTAAAAGGAAGAGATGTAACAAATTTTATGCATACATAAAGTAAGGTCAATAAAATGGTATAGACATTGTGTAAAACAGTTTTGTGGCTCTTCAAGTCAAACACAGAATTACCATAAAACCTAATAATTCTACTCCTAGGTGTAGTCCCAAAAGAACTCACAACTGGTATTCAAACAATATCTGTACATGAATGTTCATAGCAGCACTATTCACAATATCCAAAAGGTGGAAACAACCCAAATGTCTATATCAGTTGATGAATGGACAAACAAAATATGGTCTATTCATATCTAGCCATATAATGGAATATTATTCACTCATCAAAAGGAATGATATGCTTATACATGCTGTTATGAAACTGATGAGCTCTGGAAACATTATGACAAGTTAAAGAAGCCAGATATAAAAGACCACACATAATATGAATCTAGATGTTTGAAATATCCAAATAGGTTAATCCACAGAGACAGAAAGGAGACTGGTAGTTGTGAGGGCCTGGAGGGTAGGAAGGAGTAGAGAGTGATTGCTAGTGTGTATGGGTAAGTTTGTGGGGTGATGGTGAAAATGTTCTGGAATTACATATTGGTAATGGTTGCACAACCTTGTGAAAATACTAAAAACCACTGAATTGTATATTTTACATGGGTGAACTTTATGGTATGTGAATTATATCTAATAATACTGCTACTTAAAAAAGTAAGGTTGGACTGCAGTTATGTGAACCTTAGCAAGAAATGACTGCTAGACATTATCCTGATCAGCTCTTCATCAGAGGACTGGGTAAATTGCTCAGTGTCACAACTTGAGAAAAAAGTAAACAAAAACAAAAAAACAAAAGGCTGACCCCTTCCCCACAACAACCAACAACCCAGCAAGGGTGCTGGGAAGGGTCATAAGGGATTAAAAACAGAAATCCCTATGGAGGAAAGTTGGAGGGATTTTGGATTATTCTAGTGAAGCAAAGGCTATAGGATAACATACTGGAGAGGAGGATGTAAGGTGGTCAGGGTCTCCAAGCAAGAATCCGATGTCACCTCACAAGTGCTTCCTGCTGAGAGTTGAATGAAGGGACTCTACAGAGGTGTGAGCAGGGTTAAGGGAGACGTACTCAGTGACTGGCAACACTGAAAAGGGAAGCCTTCTGGGTTTGCAGTGGCAAAGGGAGGGAACTATGATATGATACAGAAAACCAGAGAGGGCGTGGGCATTTGGAGGAGGGGCTTCTGGATGGAAGCTGTCATCTTCTAATGGAGTCCTGCCAGACTGCAGTGAGACAGGACAAGGGCAAACGCCCCAGGCTCCTTCTCCTTCCACCCTGCAGTCCCCGGATGGTGCCACACACTGACTAAATCAAATGGGGAGCCAGAGAGCGAAGGTGTTCCAGGCAGCACAGTCCACAGACACCAGCCTCTCAAGAACATAGAGGAGGGCAGAGAAGAATTTGCGTGTGTGTCAGGGAGAGCAACTGTAGAATAACAGAGTGCCTGCTTGCCGTACCCATGGCTCCCTTCTGAGAGAAGCCGAGGCAGCAAACACTTGCACAGGTTTCACAGTGTATACCTTGTGATCCCAATGCCTTGGCCACAGCAAAACTAAAAAAACAATACCAGTGATGAACTTCTGTGGAGTGCTCAGCATGTGTGAAGCACTTTACATTGCTCATATCATTTAATACTCATATAATAACCTATGATTAACATTCTCTTTATGATACCCATTTTATAGAAGGAGAAACTGTGACACTTGGAGATTGAGTAATTTACCCAATGAAGGGATGATCTGAACCCAGGGAGGGCGTCTGGCTCCAGAGCTGTTCCCTTAACCACTACACTCACTGGAATAGGGATTGAGCAGGACTCCAGAGGCCAGCAACCTGGGTGGTAGTTATCCTAAGGGCACGGCTTTGCCTTACAGACGTGCTCTCCACTATGTGGCTGGCACAGTCTGATATTCCCTCTAGATGGACTATGAAGGCAAGATAGAGAGCAAGTCACCAGACCATGGGCTTTGGAGAACGGTGAGAAAAGGAGGGTAGTTAGTATGGCAGGAGAAGTGATGAGCTCAGTCAGCAGTGCAGCCAAGTCATCACTGTGGAAAGCAGTGCAGCTTGCTGTGAGGGGCCGACTGGTGCTGCTGCCACGTTGACAGAGCAGATGCTGGCTTTCTAGAACTATAGTATGTCCCAAGCAAGCCTGCAGCTTGGGGAGGCCTGCCCGTGAGGCCCCTGCTGCTTTTTCTTGCTCTTCCTCACACCCCTGTGTCTTTACAGTAACTCCCTGCTCACTGAGGAAACCTGAACCACTCTCTGTTTCTTGCATGCTAATAAAGTCCAACAGACATGGGTTATTTAAATATATGAGGGTCTCTGGGGCAAAGAAGAGTCATCAGTCTTTTTGTTTTTCCTGTATATTTTTTCCTCTGGAAAGAAAGAGAGGAAGTTGACACATTGTAGTCTAAAAAATGTAGGTCAGTTATATGGGAGTTGTGCCATGATAGACAATTCCAAGGGAGGATATGAAAACATCTCTTCTGGAGAACTTTAAAAATAGTCTTCTCATCTGTCCATGGGTGCTTTCCATGAGATACTGCCTGAGGGCACAAGAATTAATGGCTCCCAACTGTGGTTCCATAGACCTGTATCAGGTCCCTTAGGAAGTTTTCACTGTCTTCTATAGAGTGAGAGAAATAAAGGCATTGGTGTCTGTCTGAGCATCAGTATTAGACTACTTATTGTCATTTCTTCAGACAGACTGCTCCTTTTTTACTGTTAAGGTATCCTCCCCTGCCCCGCCTTATGAAATTATGGCAAGCAGACTGTAGTGGGGTTTTTTCTTTTAGAAATATTCTTACTTGGCAAAACAAAAAATTGGCAGATCTGTGTCAGTCTCATTTTTTAAAAATGTCATCTGTCTGAGAGAATTAAATATCTGAAAACCATAGGCCCAAAGGACCTCTGAAGGTCCCTGCCATCTATAAGATTCTAGGTTTTAAAGTCTTGCGATAACAGAAAATCAAAAAGACTAGGAAGGTGGGATGATTTTTTTATTTAACTTACCAAAGTAACAAATTAATGGAGTCTCATCATCTTAGACATAAAGGAGATGCCTATAAGCTAAAATTTTGTAGTTTCTAAGTGGAAATGACAATCCAAATGTCAAACCCCAAAACATGGCCTAAAGAATACCACGCCAAAGGTCACAGTTAGAAGGCAATATTCAGCTCTGGAGACAGTTACAAGTCAGAGAGTGTGTGATTCTACTGGTATGCAGCTGTCATGAAATGGGAACTAAAATCATTTTGAAAGAAAACTGTGTCCAAAGGGAACTCTTAACAGGCTCAGAGGGAGTGTGTAGATTAAAAAAAGCCTTAGACCCTTTAAGTAGAAGAAAACCCACCAATAGGCCAAGTCCAATTTAATATGCAAATAGTATTTTCTGTTTTCTGAACATAATGCTGCTATTTATGTAGTATTAGTTCAACATACCCAAAGCCTCCGCCAGGCCCCAAACCTTCTGTCCATAGATGTCGGTCTTGTTCCAAGCAAATGTGTAGATGAGATTAACTGCAGCAGGAAACCACTTCTGCATGAGTCGCCCTTCAATGGCTACTGTGAGGTGTACTTTGATCATGCCCACGGGAGTGGCTGAGTGTGTCAGAATGACCCGGAGCAGGGTTTTATACCCAGGGGTGCGGCTGCTCAGGTAGCTCAGCCTCACAAAGCTGGAAGGAATGGGGATCTCCTCCTGTACAACCTAAAAGAAAAAAAGTCAAGTTGGCTTTTATCTGGGCTTATAGGTAGACAAAAATACTGCATGCTTTGTTGTCTTAGAAACACGTGAGAGGAGAGAGTTTAAAGGGATCTACGGATGTCAGGGCAAGAAGCTTTGTAGCATTGTGTGATCTTAGGTTTCAAATTCTGCACTGAATCTGCATGGGAACAAGACGTCCAGCCAACCCTGAGGACTACTCTTCTTTTTTCCCTGCCAGGAAACACTGGGAAAAGAACAATTGCAGTTTTTCAACACTGTTCCAAAACTTGCTCAGGAGGAGTCGGAAAAGATCACACTGCTGAATGTCAAGCACTTCAGTGCTCTGGGCTCCATTACGCAGTCTTCTTATACAAACATGCACAAAATCTTGTTTGGTGTGTTAAGTCATATATCACAAAACCATTGCTGTGATCCTTATTCAGGCCAGGCTCTCTAAAAGCAAGGACTCCGGAAGCAGTCCCAGCAAGTGATATTTTATGACAGAGATTGTGGTTTCCCTAGAATTAATCTTTACTGATGCCATCAAACTCATCTTCTTTGGAGCTTTGGAATGACCCCGAGGGCCAAATTTTTAATCAGATTTTGCTTACATATTTCTCTGTGCCTGGATGTACGAATCGCTGAGAATAAGTTTTTTCACATTGGCATCTGTGACTGAGAAGCAAATAATTCCATTAATTCCTCTGCAAATTTTATACTGAATGTTGGTCCCAGAATGAAAATGCTACTTGGCTTTTTTTAACTAATTGTTATTACTTATTTGTTTATTAGCACAGATGGAGTTAAACAAGCAAAAGTGGCCACTAACACTAATCTTGTGCTCCGTGACTTTCACCTTTTAAAAGAGAGCTGAAGAAAGAGCCTATCCCATATATCTAAGGGGACATGGGTACTGCAGATATTTTTTTCCTCATTCATTTTTAGTTCAGAACCTTATCCCCTTCCCTTTCCACTGCTAGCACACGGTGGAATCTCCTACTGTCCAGGATTTCGGGTGATTCTTCTCTTCCCTTTTGTCTACTCTTCACCTGTCTTTTCTTCCTTTACATTAGCTTTTTGATACCAGAACTGCCCCTTGGTGGCAGAAGTACAATAATAAAGGATGCATGCCACTTACCACCTTACTGTTTCATTTCCCTAAGGAAACATGCAATCTTAGATCAGTTTGGAAACTGCTGTGTTGAAAGAGACCCATACTTCCTAATGACATCTGTGAAGGGACTGGTGTACCAGTCAAATGTGCTCATTAAATCCTGTCTTGCTTTTTTTTTTCCTTTCTAAGGGAAAACAATGGACAGGATGGGAGAGGCACCTCACTGGACTCCTTTTTCTGTAGAACACTATTTTTTTATGAGCCTTTCATAAATGGTATGCTTATGGGCACTGCTAATAGGTGGTGGGAAAGGTGGGAAAATGGAAAAACCAATTTGATCTTGGATCGTCAATTTATCTCTTCTTGAATATACTTCTCAAATTCGAGATCTGCATGACTTATGACTTCATTGTGGTAGCTTCTGAATGTAACTATCATTAAATGTTTCTATAATGTGGTGAGTGCATTGTCCTGTGGACGTTGGAATGGTTTAATATTGAAATGAAAATACTGAATGCTCAGTAAAGAAAAATTCTCAGAAATCCTAAAATATTAAGATTCAAAAATATGTCTTCCTCTGACTATAAATCTTGAACACTCAAAAGCAAAGCTTTAAATAAAACCCACAGACTTGAAAACTACCTTCACCAACACAGATAAACAAGAGGAGTTGTCATGACTTCTAAGAACAATGACAATGAGTACAAACTAGACAATGGCAAAAAACTAGATTTCATAAGGAGCTTTAATTTTAGAACCACAAATGGTCCCACCTCACTGACTATACTGTTACCACTATTGAGCCAGCTAGTTTTGTTCTTTAGAGCACAGTGTTCTCTAGGCCAAGGTTTTGGGTTTAATTCTTATGACAGCTAGCTCATCTTGCTTTCTTTCATGACCACAGATAGCACCCTGTAGCCTTGGGCAGTCACCTGACAAATGTGTGCCAGAGAGATTACATTTGAAGGCTTCTCTTGACAAATGAAGGGCAGAACATTATAGGGCTGGCAGGAATACCAGGAAAAGGAATCCAGCCATTATGCACTGTCGACCACCCCATGATACTATGACTTGTGCATTCAAAGGCCAATGTACCCACCTGCAGCTCAGGAACAATAGTTCCCCTCTCTGGACAGGACCCTCCAAATGATGTGAGTGGTGAAGGAAGCACAATCGGGTTTGGACTGACAAAGTTGGAGATATCGCAGGATGGTGGGTCTGATACAACTCTCTGCATGGTTACTTTCTCCACCACAATAAATTGATTCCAAGGCAACCAGAGTGTCCTCTTCTCAGACAGGAAAGGTGATCGGTCAAAGATTAAGATGACAGAAATACCGCCAATGGCTACGAGGTCAAAGCTGAGCAGGAAAAATATAGGACACTTTCAAACAAATGAACAACCAAAATAAAATTTTAGTGCCCTTTCCTTCTTTTGGGATTCGACTATTTCCATTTGTATTCTGTATTTTATAAGTTCTCTCTAGCTAAATATTCATTCCATGGATGACTTCTTTTCACTATCTAGTAGACTTCTGAGAAAAAATTCCATATTGCCAGTTGATAGTCACCTAGAATTTGTAAACCAATTTTAATACCATCTTAAGCACAATCACTGCGTATATTTCTACAAAGCTAGATCTGACATCACTGGTTCCCCCTTGTGCTAGAGATAACAGAAAGATGACCATTTAACATTCAGAAGCATCTTTAATAGAGAGCATTGTTTATTCATCCTCAAAATTCCCATAATGTAACTCAAGAAAACGAAGCTGTCAAAAGGTTAAATATCTTGCTTAGGGTTACAGACATTAGTATATGAAATTTGATGGTGTCTTTGAGGTGACATCTGGAGAAAGATACCAGCAGAGGAAAACTGTTCTGTGAAATCCCCTTGAACATTATAATGCCCGGACCCTCCACATCTGGTTACCTCTTTGACTCCTGATTCTATTTGAACTCTAGATTTAGGATTCTGGTTCCCTCTAGAATGTCTCTTGGTTCCCTTTTATACGACAGCCTGTAGTGGACCTTGTCCATCTGTGCTGACAACTCCTTCCATATCTCTGACTAGCAAGACTGCCTCTCCTGTAAGCTAAATCTGTCCATCACTTGATGTGGTCTCTGACATGACTCTTGCATGGAAGCATAACAGACTCAGATTTCAGTTCATTCAGCACTAGATGGTTCTACCTTACTTCTCTTTTAAGCATAATAATGTCTTTGAGATAATGCACTTTGAAATCATTCAAAAAAGCACAGATATAAAAATAAGATAATGATAAATTATTATCATTATATTGTAAAAATGGGTAAAGGGCAGTATGATGCTCCTTAATATTCAAAGAAACTTGAATCAACAGGAGAGAGATGTAAGCAATTCCTTACATTAAAAAAGATCCTTTTGTAAAACACTTTTTCAATGATAAAATGCCCCGGTAGGGAATCAGACTTAATTATGGATATCGCACTGCTCCCTTCAATGACATTTATTATATTTATTATAGTATTACCAATCATGTCTTGTTGCAGAAATCTCCTAGATAAAGATAAATGGACAGTAACAAGGGATGGGTAATACTGTATTTTTTATTGTTGCTTTGTCAGTCAAATAGCTGTAATATTAAGGCAGCTTCCAAAAAGAGGATTTGAAGAACTACAGTAGCTATGGAAAATAATCTAGGTTTGAAGTAAAAAAAGAAAACCCAAACGGCTTATGATTTAACACAGAGAAGCTGAATTCATAATACAGGAGCAGTTTAAGGCAAGTACAGTGAAAGAAAATCCTATGGTACTTGTCAAGAGATCTTTCCTCTAGTTCCCATTCTATGTTGATTTAACTCTGTGTCCTTGGGCAAGTTTAAGGTGTTGCTTCTCCCAAACCTGAGCTCAACTCCTTAAAATGGAAGTGCTTATTTATTTGAAAACAAAAACAAAGGAAAAACAAAAACAAAATAAACTATCCAAAAAAGAACATATGTACCTGGGAATTATTCTTTACTTCTAGAAAGACTCAGCAGGCAGGGCAGGCTTCTTGTGTTGTAGAAAGAATGAGATTTTTGGCTTCACACATACCTGGGTTGAAATCCCAGCTCTGCCATGTCTTTTTGTCTTTGTGCCAGTTATTTAAGTTATTTAACCTCCATGAGCTTCTGTTTCCTCCTTAGAAAAATGGGACTAATGTGACCTATCACTCAGCTACTACTGTAAATGAGTAAATGAGATAGACTTAAGGGTTAAGCAGATAGTAGGCACTCAACAAATGTTAGCTTTCTTCTCAAATCAGATCCATTGCCCTATTACATTTATAGATGTTTTCTCTTATAGTTCAGATGAACTCCAGGCCAGATTTTGATTGTCTCCATAAGCAGATACTGATTTTTCAGTTCTCCTGGGAATGTCCCCTAGGCTTCCTGTGAAGGTTAGTTTTATGGGATGACTTGGCTGGGCTGCAGTACCCAGTTCTTCAGTCAAACACTAATCTAGGTATGGCAGTGGAGGTATTCTGTAGATGTGGTTAATATCTACAATTGCTGATTTTAAGTAAAGGAGATTACTCTTGATAATGTAGGAAGGCCTCATCCAATTAGTTGAAAGGCCTAAGAGCAAACCTGAAGTTTCTCTGAGGAAGGCCTGTCTTCCATGCCCATCCTTCTGTTTGTTATATATCACTTTGGTCTCATGACCTAGACTCTTCTTGGTTCTCTAGGGAAAGTCATCAATTAACTTGTGCAAATGCATGGCAATGGGAGTCATTAGTTCTACTTTGCACGTAATGTATTTGCAGTGAACAGGGACTTTGAGAGAGTCAGTAGCTTATCCCAAAGCAGTGATACCAGTGGTGGGAACTACAGGCGTGGTGGACTATTGCGACTGAGGTTTGAAGACAGAGGACCCTTAGAGCATTCTACATATCACACTCTGTCTACTAGGTACCTAAAAGCCAGTCTCAGCCTTTCTATAATCCTTGGCCTTCAGGTATAGTTTCTCTATGATATTCTACTTTTGAAATGTATTTACTCAATCTGAGGTAGCAATAAGCAGAGACATATAATTGTCAGCTCTCATCACACTGTCACTTTATGTCCAAGAGATGACAGGGAGACTGTCTGGTTGGCGTTTGGGGTGCATATTGTGAACTTACACACTTTGTGGAGCCTGAGGGGAGAGTAATTGCTGCAGGGGACTCTGGTTGGTATCTGTCATCTACAGAAACCTAGTTTTCACAGTGACCTGGGCAGAAGAGGGTCTTGGCATTTTAATTAAAATTTAAAACACAAAAAAATAACAATAAAAATTATCTCTAATATTTTCTGTAAACTGGAAACAATTTGTAGACTTTTTAGATATCAAGATTGTTTTAGGTTCATTTGTGAATACCAAATAATTCACTGAAACCTTTGTACACAAACTAAAGACACTAAGGGCCCATCAGATTTCCCTGAGAAGTCAAATGTCCTTGAGTGCATATCCTGTTTAAAGAAATAATTCATTTCTCAATATCCAGCACATAGTTTAACATGCTGGCAAGAGAGTGGCCAGTTTTGTGTACCAGTGACTCATGAGCTAACTGCCAAAATTCCATCACTCAATCAAATTGGAAGAAAGGTCCATCTGAATTAATAGCTCCAATTGTGGAGTATTTGAAAGGAAATGTAGTTTTTATTGCTTATATGTATAGGTATATATATAAGAAATTTTTGGGTGTGTGTTTATATTTATATTCAGACTACCTGTGTCCAGGGTCATTTTCCTAAGCTTGTTATAACGAATGGCTGGCTGGCTAATAATTAGCAATATAATTTACATACAAAGAATTTGTATGATTCACTAAAGTCCTAAAAACAGTTTGTTTTCTTAAGTAGGTTAAGTATCATCTTTAACTAATTTTTTATAAGCATTTTCTTGACACACGGTTGAATAATAAGTTCAGCATTGCCCAAGTTGAACAATGAACAATTCTCAGGCGGTTAGGGCTAATAAGGTTTGGCTGTAGGTTCTTGAAATGGGATAGTCCCTCACACCGTGATAAGGCTCTCAGCCAATAGGGCCTTTCATGTGAGTACTGAAGCAGCTTGCTATGAGTAGTTCACTGTAAGTGTAGCCACCTGGAGACTAGCCCGCAAGGTGATTATTACAATGTTCCTGACAAGTCACAAATAGGTACCTTTAAGCTGGACACACAGGCCTATTGACTCAAAAATGCTGAACAAATGTCTATCCAAATGGCAGCAACAAAAATATTTTTGTGAGCAAATCCTTTTCCAGGATGAAAAGATTTTACTTAGGGCCTTTGCTTCCCAGGTCTCAGGAGACCTTGAGAAACCCTCAGAGAGCAGCCTGTTGGTTATGGCTGAAGGTTAAATCACTGTGGTTATATATGGGAATTGGGTAGGCTGGCATTCTTGTCAATCCACTGCAGCCACTAGTGAAATAGGTAGTGTAGGGAGGGCACATTTTAAAAAAGTCAATGTGGTTGGATTCTGTAACTTTTGGATGAAGTACATTTTTGGATACCTTCATTTCTGAAATATTTTGAGGCTGTCATGGAAGAACAGCCTAAGGGTTCCGTGGCTCCCTCTTTAATACCTGCACCATCTACTGAATTTTGAAGCTGGATTTATAAATGGAATTAGAGGCTAGAAAGCTTTCCACATGGCCAGGGTTTCAAGAGGACTTGAGAGTAGCAGTGCAGGGTTAGAAGAGAAATTTGGTTTGATTTAGAAGAGAGGAAATAAATATCAACAAGGACTTTTCTAGACACAGCTAGAATGAAGGTGGTACATACAGCTGATACAAACACTGTATCGGCCAAGCCCTGGTTTGACTCATGGCTAGAAGTCAATATTTGGTCCCTACAATGATCAGAAGCAATGTTGACTTACCTTCCATCTTGCCGGCTGATGGTAAACCCATAATCACTGTGGTGCAAGAAACTAACATTCACCCCTACTAGAGGGGTTCCATCTATGGCCACCACTTGGCCTCGAATCACACAAGCACGCCTGTAACACAAGATCAAAGGCAAATATAAAAGCATGTTGAGACTAGATTCTGGAAGCCAAGTTGGAGAAATTTTGGAAAAGAAGTCAAGTGTAACAATGAAAACAGTAATTTCACCAACCAGGTAGTAACCACTAACGTTCTGAGAAGGGTATGTGTTATCTCAATTGTCCACTGTAATTAGAAGTTCCTTAAAATATCATTTTGTTATTAAATAATACAGCCTTAAAATAGTGTTCCTTAACTTATTTAATCCATTCCTTACATTAGGGCATTTAGTTGTTTCCATTTTTTTTTCTGCATTGAAGTTCTTATTATTTTCTTGGGAGACAGTCCTAGTTGTGGAAGGATATTTTTCCTACTAAAATTAAAACTACATTAGTTAATAAATATATTGTATATCTGACTAACATCACTGCTGACCACCTCCCTCCAGTTCCTGCTCTGCTCCCCAGAGGTAATCAGCAATATCATTGTGTTGAGTGTATTTTCTGTGCAGTTGCATACATAGGTGTGAATATAAGACTCTTGACACATATTGTCAAATTGACTTTTCTGGAAAAATAAACCAACAAAAAAAGCAGACTCAGTTGGGGGTAAATTTTAAGAGTTAAAGTGCAAAAGAGACATGGTCCCTGACTATAGTACCCTGCTTCTTGCCCAATTGAAATGAAATATTTCAGGAGATTTTCCCTTTAAACAAATGAGTTTCATCCTTGCCAAAGTATGGGATTCCATTAGACTAGCCCCTAAACAGGGCTGTCGCCCATGGACATAGTCCACTACAATATGTATACTCTCAGCTCTAGCCCACCTGACAAGTTCTAACAAATTCTGGTAGTTTGGCAGTTAAGAAGAGGGCCCGGGGGCAAATTCCAAGCAAACAATTTTCCCTGGTCTGTCAATCTGGGGGGTTGGGTAGGGGCAGTTTTTCTCCAGAGTCCAATCCTAGTCTTGACAGCCCTGAGCTCTAGAACATGCATTTTATAGCTGGTAGGGTTGAGGAAGTTTGGGCAAGGCAATAGTTTTTTCCCAGGGCATCAATGTCATTTTTTTGTTTGTTTGTTCACATATGCCAGCTCCAGCTTTTTATTCTTATTAACATACATACTCAGTGTCATTTTCTTTTTAACAAGCGGGATTAAGGGTATCCAGTGAAGCTCAATCTTGCATTAAAAGGGGCCAGGTTATTTGGGCGAGCATGACTTTCCAAAGTAACCATAATAATTCCACCCTGGTATCATACATTCTTTGAACACAATCAACAAGTCCAGATAATGTATGTCAAGGCTCATGGCCACACATATCATTCAAGGGAGGGAAAAAAGAAATCTCTGAAAAAGCAAAAGTTGGTTACTGGCCAAAGTTTGTTTTATGTGTTATAGCCCATAAACTTCGCTACTAAATTTTACTGCAATCAGAGGTACTGGATATGTTATGCTAGTAGGATTTCTCCTGTGTTACTTAAGGCCTTCTCCCAACACAAACTATAAGCCATTAAGTATTACACAAAGCTGAACTAGTATGACTTGCTGTTAGTGTTTTTGTATGTTGCGCTTTCAGATCAACAATCCCAGTTGTGACATAGATTAGTGGCTTCCTTCTTTCCAATGAGCTGTGCATTTTATGAGTTTCGTAAATCATAGTTCTGAAGGGCAAGCAAATTGCATCTTGGCACTTGCTTTGCCTTGTCTGATTCCCCCAGTAACTTTTGGGGAGATTTTGAAATCCCATTTGTTCTAATAGAGAAAACATATATTTGAAAGTCACTGAGTTCTGGGTTTTGAACTAATCCTGACTGATCTGATCCCAGTCTCTAAGTCCAATGTAACAAGAAATGGAAATAAAAGGATGTCTCTAGTTTTATACAGTAACCTTTTGAAGGGCTTTACAAAGCAAAATTTGACAAGCTGCGTATAGATTAAGTAGAAACAAGCTGAGAAAATCTCCTGCAAATTGTATAGGGATTGGAGCCAAAAGGGCTGAGAACAGACTGGGTGTTAGTGAGGCCAAACCACCTGACAATCAGTGAAACATTACTTCCAGAGCCCTAAGTGCTGATGGCTTTTTGGGGGATGTGGTGGGGGGTAATTACTAACTTGCCAAGCAGGGCTCTACCAGTCAACAAGGTGGCCTTTATAACAAATAATGCCTACCTAGGTGGTCGCTGGTTCCCTTTTGGCAAGACAATTCTACACTCACTCATTTTATTTGTTCACATTAATCTAGATGTTGTGGCTCCCCACAGCTGTACTAGGCTCAATTATTTTTGTTATTATTTTGTCAAGCCTAGCTGGCATTATTTGCTCATATTTTATGACAGACACAGACCTGTCTCTTCTCTTCGCTGCTCTTTTATTCTCTACACAGCTTATATTTATGAAGGATCCAGGCTGGTGAGTGAAAGTCTCATAAAAGTCATCATTATTCCGTACATTTCTCTTGCATTCCTCTCTTCCTTCATTCTGTATCTCATTCTGAGTAGACTTGTCTTTTGGCACTTCTGCTCTTTAATATTCCTCATATTTTATGAAGCACACAGACTTGTGTGATAACGACTCATCAAAGTCATCATTATTCAAGACATTGTCTACCTGTTCTTCTCATTCATTTCACTCTTCATCATTCATAAATAATGTGCGGACTTGTCTTTCAACTACCCTACTTTTTTATTTCTCATATTTTATGATCCACACCATCTTACAGCATATGATAAAGCCCCATAAAACTTATTATTCTACATTTATCAGCATTGAACTCTCTTTGTAATGTATTAGACTTTAAATGTTCTAAGATTCCCTGTATCTTGCTGCATTTGCTTCCATTATTTACACACTCCATGTCATCCATTTTTCACAAGAATAACTCTTAGCTCCTTTTATTCCTGTATTACTAGTACTTATTATAATCTTTGACCAACATCAGTCATCCTGCATCAGGGTAAGTTGTCTGAGTTTCAGAATACTATTAAAGTATTCTTTTTTAATTTGCAATAATCTTGATTGGCACCGCATGCAGAAATCTAGGGAAAATATTGTATCAGGCAGATTCTCCATTTCAAAAAGCAAGCTCTGGAGTCTACTCACTTCCCCAGGCTACTCTAGCTCCAGATGGCCCTCAGGGAGCCTTCATATATATTCTGGGCAAGTATGGTGTATTGTGCTACTTCGTTCAGCTCAGTTGCCACTGTGTATATGCTTAGCTTCTAAATGCAATTTTTAAAATAATTGTGGATGGTAGCCTTGTGTCTGCTTTATTTTTCCTGATTTGCACAGCCACTAAAATGAAGTTTCTCCCCCATTTATATAATCTGTTCAGATTATGCTTCTTACATCCAAGGCAGCCTGTAGAATTCATCTTTTTCCCAGGTTAGATCCTTGCTGAGGTAGTGAGGTACGGATGGCGGGGGTCTGTCTTTGGTAGTACCACAATCCCACTTTCTGTGCTCTCTGTCATTCCAATTGTGAAGCCTCCCTGTTTCCTCTCCCACAGAGTCTCTGGCTTCTTCAAATCACTATCTAAAGGAGGCAGTCATACTTGGCCTGACCTGGGCCTGTCTTGGGGAAACATGTTGAACTCTTAACTGTGGCTACATCAAAACTACCTTCAAGGTAAGTCCTAATTCTTCCAGGACCTGTCTTTCTCTGAAAGTTTTAAAATCTAGTAACACGTGGAAGGATCTCTTCTGAATCTTTCAAACTGGGTAACAGAAGCTCCTGTCTGCCCTGTCAGGAAGCTGGCCCTGCACCCGGGTCCAGCAGGTAGAGGTGACCAGTGTGGCCGTCCTTTGTGTTCTGTGCATTCCCAATGGCAGGTACTGTGCTGCCTTCCAACTCTGCTGGGGGCTCTCCTGCTCTGAACCACAGACGGGTGGTTTACTCTATTTCCCTGAGTCTTGAAACACAAGAGTCTCTCTCTGCCATCATGGATTAGAGCAAGATAACTGGAACTTAGATGGACATGTCCGATGTGACTTTAAAAACTGGTACGGGGAAGATCACTTCTCCCAAGTATCTCTCTTTCTGTTCTCTAGGGAATATAGGCTGTTGCCAAGCTGTCTACCTGCTGTCACTATGCTAAAGCCGCAACCCCAAAAGAACTGCTTCTTCCTTTAACTAAATGCTGAATCGTCTAGCTGTTTGGAGCTTGGACTGAAGAACAGGGCTTCTTAGGAAATGCAAATCAGAATACACGTTACCAAGAGCTTTATTTAACTAGCAAGCTGCTTGTTAGACCGTTCTGATGCAAAAGATTTAATTCTGTATTTGACATTTTCATGGCATAGTCAAATTATCCTTAGCCTTCAATAAACTCTTGGTTCTTTTCTCCTCTTCCCTTATTTGTCGTCTTTTGTCTTCGGTGTCAAATTTCCAATATTCATTCAACACCCCAGGCAAAAACATTAACCTCAAGCACAAAAGTTGGTTTGAAAAACAAGGCTGAAAACTAAATTGCTGAAGGAAAATGCAATTTACTGTGCTGTATTTCTGACTAAAATATTTCCTAAGGAAAATGAAGCTCGGGGCTAGGGAAGGTAGAACTCTTTGCTTTTTTTGTTAATATGAGCCTGAGCAACCTTTGAAGGGTAACTTCAAAATCAAGGGCCTGGCCAGCAGGGTATCGAGCAGCAGGTGGGCAGGTTAGGTTGTTTCTCCTTAGGAACAGATGAAATCCTTTTCATAGCTGACAGCTCTGGTCAAGTGATAGCACTGAGAAGGGCTGGGCAGGGAGAGGCCATGTGAATCATCCGCTCACTGTTATTGGAATCCTGCCCTGTAAATTCCTCTATGAGCTGTCCTTTGGTTCGAGTCTTCAAGGGTCAGGAGCCTGCTTCTAGGAGGTGTGGTTCGAGGGCGCTCCTGTCATTTCTAGGCTCTACTGCTTGGTGGGGGGCGGGGGACTTTATTGGAATGCAAATATCTCCGAGTGATTGGGACAAAGGATTGAGGATGAGTTTTTATCTGCTGCCAGCAGGCAATGAATAAAGGATCTCAGAGCTGAATTTGGGGACTGTGGTATCATCGGTTCTCAGTCCTTTCTGAAAGAAAGAGTTTTCTCTTGTATTGTAAAACAGTGGTTCTCAAATTTGATCATGTACCAGAATTACCTGGAGGGCTTGTTAAAACAGACTGCTGGGCCCCATCCCCGGAATTTCTGATTAACGGGTCTGGAGTGGGGCCTGAGAATTTGCATTTCTAACAAGTTCCCAAGTGATGCTGAAGCTGCTGGTGTAAAGACCCAACTTTGAGAACCACCACTTTAGAGAAGGCAAGGCCAGTACATACTCGGCCAGTGAAGGTGTATGAACTGCTGAGGAGCAAGGTAGGGGGCTTAAGCCATATAAAGGTAGGCAAGTCACCAACTGGTTCACAGTCTTACCATTATGTAATCTGTGAGGCATGAATTTTTAACTCTTCCATACAAACCTCTGGAAAAGGCTTTGCAAAACTCTAGTTTGGGGAGTCACATTGAAACTGTCATGACAAAGTGGTGCTTGGACTACAAAATGACCTCTAGGGTCCCTTCAAATCCAGAGATTATGAAATGGAAAAACGTATTTTAACCTGATTAATCTGTCCCAGATAAGTGTCAATTTCTTCCCCATGCCTATTAATTCTCATGAGACAGAACTCATATCCATGTTATTGCACTTGACATAGCCTGTCTTGAATAAGAGTTATACATCTGTCAGTCTTTCTTACTAGATAGTCAATCCAGGGCAAGCGCCGTGTGACTTTCCTCTCTATGTCTTTCCCAGTGATTGGTGTACACAACACATGCTCAAGAAAACTTCATAGAAATTCAACTGAAATATTCCTATGAAGTTGTAAGATCCTTGCAACCTACCCACATGCTTCAAGGGTTTCAGAGACTACTTTGAGGTTCCCGCGTGACAGATGTCTTACAGTTCATGTATTAGAAGCCAGCATTCTAGATTGTGCATTATGACTTTCTTATCATGAGAATTTTGTTTGATAATTGACTGCTTCAGGGAATTAGTAGCCATGTGATTGGGAAGAATGAACCAACAGTCCCCCTCAAATGCTTAATATATGAACACTAATCCCCTTATTCCTTTATACATTACCATATAATCACGATGTGGTATTTCATAATTTAAATACATCTGAGGCTGCTAATATTCAGATATTTTGGGGATTTCCACATAACACATGTTGGTTTCTTGATATATGTTATCTAAACTGGTACAGCACCATGAAAACATTTACTGTTACAGAATAAACCTGTTTTCCTATTCTAAAAATGCCAACACAGTGAATGTTCATATGCAAACCCAATGAAATCTCATTAGTTTTTACTTAAATAGAGCAGGCTGAATTTTAATCTGACTCAGTTTGTCACTAGCCCAAATAAATAATACTTACTGAGTGGGTAACATTAAAAGAAGCTGGAAGCATTACCCATCAACATTCTAGGACTCTGAGAAAGGTGGTGCCATTGAAAATGCAGATAGCTTTTTAAGCAGAATTATTTTCTTCATGGCTAGCGATGTTTCAAGTAAAACAAAATGGGGGCACTCACCCTGAGGTAGGGTGGCTATTTTCCCATCTGCCCTGGTAATTGCTTGTCAAAAGTAGGCTTGCTTGGGATGCCTGAGATCCCCAAAGTAATGGGAAAAAGATCAAGTGTTTTGAAGCAATAAGAAAACTGATGACAGTCACGTTCTCAGGACTGTGTGAGGGCCAGTTTTCTTCATTTACACACATGATTATTTTTGTCCAGAATTTGAATCCTGAAATATTTGTCCTGGAAGCCCTTGCAACTCTTGAATAGTCTCAAGTTTTTGTTTTTTTTTGGTTTGTCTTTGTTTGTTGTTTGCCTGTTTTACTTATTACTCAAATGCTTTGTCTTCGTAATCAGCCTTGTAGCGTTTTATTAACTTCATTAACCTTACCTGTCACTTTGCTGTGAATTTGCCCTTTGACTAATGGGTAGTCACTAAATATAGGGGAAAGTCTCTCTTGTTGAATATACCCTGGCCAAGGATTGCTCTTCCCTCCATGAGGAAAGAGGTGTGGTCTATCTCTGTCTATATTAGTTCTATCTCTGGCTTCCTAGTAACACTGCTGTGAGTTTTCCTTAACAAATGGAATTACTCTTGGCCTTATTTGTTCCTTCTGGAAAGTGAGATAATAGCCCTTCCCTGTCCTATCCTCAATTACCTCACAAAGATGCCAGAATAATAAAATAGCCTAGTAAACTGATTGCCTTTTGAACTGCACCTTTCAAATTATATTTTATTATGTATGCTGTTAAATATATACAATATATATAAATATATATATTTGTCTAAATAAAATATTTATTAAGTACTTACTATGAATCAGGTACTATGTCAGGCACTTTCCCTATCTTACCTCACTGAATATGGATATAACCCTGAATAGGTACAACTGTTAGCCCTGTTTTAAAAATGAAGAAACAGATTCTGACAAGTTAAAAACAAATGCTCAAGGTAACACAGCTATGAAGTGGTAGAGTGGTGAAGATCTTTCAGTCTGGGTACTAAAGGACTCTAAACTGCACTGCATACCAATGTTAAGATGTAAAAAAACATGGCTCCAAATGAAAAGACAGTGTTCACCTATGAAGATGGTGTTATCCATAGCACATCATTACCTGTAGATATTTATGAACAGCTGAGCACTTCCCATGTGCAGATGAATAGTAGAGACGAGTTACAACATGTCATTCATTCTTTGTCCCCAAAGATGCATTTACTCTGCTCTCACTAGAGACAAATTTAGATGATAGAACTAACTAGAGACACTGCAAATAGTACGACTAAGAAGAAGGTAACAAGGATTTGAGCCTTTCAAATTTTGATCCTAATTAAGCTGCAATATAGATAAAATATTAGAAAATACCCATTCACATTGAGAAAAGCTGTAGATAGCTACTGGTATTACTAAGCCCAATTATTAAGCATCTCCAAATATCTGAGTTTCAACATATCACAAATCATGAATTGAACAGCTTTTTGAAGATTTGCACTCTGATTTTTTTTTTGTCTTCTTTGCCCAAGAGCATTTGCAAAGAAGTGAAAGTCACACATTCTTTTTTTTTTGGTACCTTTAGGTGCTGACTGTTGATTTCAGGAGCTAGTCAGCATTATAAATCTTGGAACCTTCGGCACTTTGTAATTTTTATAATGTGTCTTGAACATGTGTTTCCTGAACTTTAGCATTAGACAAAATAGTTGTCTGAAAATCAGGAGATCCCATCTTCACACACGTAACACCTTTCATATAAAGGAGATCAGGGTGCTTTATTAGCAAGTAGCAACAATCTTACTTCCCACTTAGGACAACAACTGCAGAAGTGATAAGCAGAGGAGATTGCTCAGGAAAAGCAACATGCTAAGACTAATAGAATCACAAGGAACCATGGCTGAGCTAAACTCCACTTGGATTCCTTTTCCAAATGTGGGCAGATCAGGTGCAGTGCCTCTCTTTAGAAAGAAAGGTGAATACAAGACAGATTTTTGGATGCTGATGCCTTAGAAACAGCTTCCCCAGCCTCTTGTTTATTCAATTTATTCAGCAATTGTTGCACTGTGTGTTTATCAACCCCCAGTGTGTACCTGGAATAATGCTTTTCATGTTCCTACATTAAAATTACACAAAAATCTGCCATTTGCAGATAGACTTGGAGGTCCCTAAGTAAGAGATTCATGAAAAGTGGAACACAAAGCATATGGATTTAAATTTAAATTTAAATCAGAAAAATTACAAAAGATTGATTATATTATAGACCATCTTCGGGTTACCTGTCGATAGACTAAACTGTAAATGTTAATTCCATGAATGCTTGAATGCTGTAATAACACTGTATTTCCTTATAAATATTCTAAAATATAAGCTTTTCTTACCTCTTTCATAATTCCAAATCAGGAAGTGGTTTCTATATATTTGATTGCTCTTAGGTTCAACACTGATGAAGATCTGCTCTTTGTTTTTTTTCTTTTCATGACCAAATGGTGTAGGGCTATTGCTGATTTCTTTTCTAGAGGCTATTTGGTTTGTCTGAGGTATTCAGTTTTCTTGGTGTACTCCTAGAAGATAGGTGCTCCATCCTGGTACCCGTAAAATATGTAGTAATTCCTAGAGAACAGTTTGTTTTACCTTTCCATTGCACACAACAGTGCAGAATCTTGATTCAGGGGTCTCTAAAAGTCACTACCTGGCTCTGGCTTGTGTGACTATCTATTGCATAAGGGTCTAGGTGGCAGATAACATTCATGCCAAGATCATCTAACATATAGATGAATGCTCCGAGGTCTCTGCTGCATGTCACCTCCCCAGAGAGGCTTTCCTGGACCACTCTATCTAGAATGGTCCCTCTCTGCCCCTAACCTTTCTTTATCTCATTTGGCAGTACTCACACCTACCTAACATTTGCCTTTTTCATTACCAGCAGGCTTCCTTACTAGATATGGGGAGAGCACTTTGCCTGCTGTAGCCCAGGGCCTAGGCCAGTGCCTCTTAGTGAATGAATGAATGAATGAATCAAGTAAATACTGTAATGTTCATCAATCTCAAGCATGAAATGGTTCATCTTCCCCAGTGTGGATTATCTTGAAAGAAATTGTAGGATCTTGTAGGATTCATCCTGATAAATGATGCCAAAGTGTCTTTAATGGGAATTTTTTCATTGTGGAAAATGGGAATGTTTGCGATGGTTTATTTTCTTCTCTTGAATTCATCTATTTAATAAAACATTTTAAATTGTAGGAAAAAATTATTTATAGCCCCAGATGTCAAAGGATGAAGCTTCTTGCAAATAGTTAAGCTGCTCACTGTCCAAATAAGCTTTGTATTTTTCTTGCAAGTCATCAACAGTCTCCTGTGTGTGTCACTTTCAGCAGCTCTCCATGCTCACCTGAGTCAATTAGTCCCATCTCAGAGTTATTTTGACAACTTCCAGGTCAGTCTCACTTCTGTAATTGTTTAATGACTCTGTCTCATTTGCTTGAATACCTCTTGTTTTATATCCAGTTAGGTTACATGTCTGCCCCATCAAAGCAGTTGAATTTGAGATCCCTGAATGGATGAAGTCTAAGCTCCCTTAGAAACCTGATGTTCTGTAATGAATAGAACTTACTGCAATTTGTAATTAATTTAATCATTTATGTATTTACTTGATGGTTTGATTGCCTCCACCACTAGAATATAAGGGGAGTTCTGTAAATAAGGGGACTCCCTTCCTTCCTCCCTCCCTCCATCTTTCCCTCTCTCTTTCTTAATATGGAACGTTTCATGAATTTGCATGTCATCCTTGCACAGGGGCCATGCTAATCTCTGTATCATGCCAATTTTAGCATAGGTGCTGCCAAAATGAGCATAGGGACTCTGTTTCTTACATTTTCCTTCATCCACACAGTTCCTGGCATGGAGTGGGTACTCAAGAAATATTTGGTGAAGAAATGAGTGAATACATATTCATCACTTTAAAAAAATGAGTCAATATCAAGATACTCTATTACCTTAGGGACAGCAGAGGACTTCGGTATTTCTTCTAGAGGAAGTGAAAGTCCTCAATTACTCTGAAAATACTAATAGTTCAATACAGTACATATTTTAAAACAACAGTAATTAGTATCTATCAAATACAGTTCTTATGTCTACTCTATATTCAAGATCAGCAGCATCTGCAGCAATCAGCTTCCTGCAACCTTCTGCTTAACCACAATCCTGATTCAATAACTCATTTTGCCATTCACGGGATTTCAAATGCATAAATTCCCAGCTCAACTAAGTGCAGAAAAGCATGTTTTACTCAACAAGTTATGATAACTAATTGTGGCTATTTCCAGGTATCATGAATCATTAGGAGCATGAATCAAGATTTTTTTTATTGAAGTGGGGTACAGTAAAGAAGAGGGGGTCTTGGGTGAGTAAAGAGTTTGCCAAGAATGCCATGCTCAAGGCATTTGTGGTGCCTCAATTTGTTCTGGGGCCCTTGTCTTTGGTTTTCTCATGAGACAGAATAATGACCCATACCCCAGGGAACTGGTTAACAGCAGTTTTCCTGCTGCCTTCCCGAAAATTGTTCCTTGTTTTCTTATTTTTTCTTGGTTCTAAATTCTGATTATCTAGCCCATAGAAGGCAAAGGGATACTTACACAAAGTACTTAGATACTTACACAGAGTTATAAATGATGTCAGTTACAGCCAGACTCTGACAGTGGGGGAATGTCTTGTAAGTTAAAGAAAAAAAAAGAAGAAGAATTACTTTGCTACTGTTATATAATCACTTCATCTTTTATGACTTTGTTCCTGTGCTGTTTGGAGAAAGGCAATCTTATCTGTAGGCTGGTTCTACATTTGGGAATTGACTTATTTGAGGTCCTAATACCATTTGTATGTTCTAAGCAATCCAAATGAGTTTTTCATTATTAGCAAATATGCAAAGAGCCCTTCAGTATCACTATAACTGAGCCACTCACTCATTCACTCTTTTTTTACGTACTCTCCGCCAGGTACTGTGTTAGGATCTGGGGGTACAGTGGGATGGTAGATTAAAGATGGGCACAAATGCTGTGATATTTCTCTCATCAAGGGGGGTGTCTACATCTCTCCCTTTGTATCTGTGACTGCTTTGACTACCAGTATATGACACAGGTGACACTGTCACAATTTCTGAACCCAGGCCTTAAGAGACTGGCATCTTCCCTTTCCTGTCTCTTGGAAAACCCCCTCTTAGAGCCCTGAGCCACCACAGAACTCTGACAAACCAAAGGCTGCCAGCTACACCAATAGGAAGAGCAAGTAGAGATGCTGTATGGAAAAAGAAACTCCTGCTTGCTGTCCAGCTGTTGCAGCCCCCCCGGGTACTTGAGTTATTTCAGCTGAGAGCCCAAATCTCACGGAGAAAAGGCAAGCCATCCTGGCCATACCCTGTCTGACTATTCGACCCACAGAATCATAAACTATAATTATAAAAATTGTTGCAATCCAATATGCTTTGGAGTCGTTTGCTGTACAGCCACAGATGATCAAAACAAGGAGAGAACACATTAGACTTGGTCCTTGTCCTCATAGAATTTAAGACTTAGCAATTAGAACAATTCAGAACTAGTACTGTATATCCAGTGTGGAGCAAGAAACTGAAGCACAGCCACTTCATAGAAACTAGAAGAAAGCTATCAGCTTGTTTAATCTCTTCATTTTAAAGCCGGGTAACAGTGCTGTTATGCTCTTAGTGCCATAACAAGTTTGGACCCAACTCTAGAACTTTTCAACTAAAGGTAGGCATTCCACCCGGCGTGGACACAGCGGGCTGCCACAATTGCACCTGAATTTTTAGATGTTGAAATTGTTCTTAAAACTTACTCTAAGTGATAAACATAATAATAAAATTCCTCTCAACGTACACATCCTTCGCATTGAAAGTGGACATTTTGCTTCTACTGTTGTGTAACCTGAATTACCTGATGTCATGATGGGTGGGATATATGACAGCACACATAAGAATCCAACGGCCCAGGGGACTTTATTAGTGGAAGGTGTGGGGCAGAGTGTACGTCGGCTAATTCACGAGGTGTACACAGGTACCCCAGGGAATGAAGGGTGGAAATACTGTTCCATTAGTGTGATTTCTATTTATGGTCAGTCACACTTTTTCTCTTTTTAAACCAACACAGTAAAGGTTCAAAAATTAAGTAAAGTGATAAAATTGGATTTTTAAAGACTCTCAGGGAAATAGATCAGAAAGAAAAAGATAAACACTTGGGATCTTTCCAAGGAAAACTTTGAGAAGCTGTGTAGTCCAGATATTGCAAACACAACTGCCAGCAGGGCCAGGCATGACACTGAAATGACATGACATTGAGTCGTGACAGCAGTGAGCCAGGTGTAAGGTAAACAGTGAATGGTGAGCTAGAAAGGCATGTCCCATCCCATCCAGAGGTGCAGCTGCCCCTCAGCTCCAGGCTGCCTATGCCATGCCCATGGCCCAAAGATGCCAAACTTCATAAATTTTCTACAGAAGGGAGACATTCTGATTTTTATATCAGATCTCCCAATCTCTATTGGGCCAAACAAAATACATCTGTGGGCTGGTATTAAACAACCTCTGATACAGACGCCTGATGTGGATTGATGTGTGGCTCAGCCTGTCATGGCTACAAAACACGCAAATGAGAGTGGCCAGAGGTGCTGTCAGTAGTTGTACTAACCCTGGTAAGCTTTTGTTTTTTAAATGCACTTCTCCATTAGTGATGGCGAGTGAAATGTCTGGCTTTGCAAATTACTGCTGTCGTTTAGTTTAATGTACTCTTGTTTTTACATATTTATAAAAACCTTTTACATTATTAATAGTGATTAAATGCTTAGACACTGAAGATCAATAATGCTTCTGTTCACCTATTTACATTATTAAAAAGTAATAAGTCATACAGGGCATGTAGAAAATGTGGTTCGCTTTGTAGTCGTGTTTGGAGTAGATTGAAAAAAAAAGAAAGACTGTCAGGCTACAGGGTAAAATGTACTTAGGAACACATGGTAACTGGGTTGGGCTTGCTAGAGACTCCACTGTGGGCACAGGAGGTACACATTTTCTCGCATGCCAGTGCAGCAAACTGAGAACAAGAAAGGCTAGTCTCACTTGGATGCACAAGGATGAAGAGATGTTTAACCTTTATGTGTCCCTGCAATAGACAGTCACCTGTATGTCACTGTGTTTAGCTCCAAAGGCTTCTGATGGTGGTAACACTCAGCAGCAAGTCAATTGTGTGGGTCACATTTTGCCGGGAGGCAAACAAGCCACTTGACAACACTGTCTTCATCTGCCTACCCAGCTCTCTCTCAATTACGTGGCAGAAACAAAAAAGCAGAGTGGTTCACCTCATTATGGCAAGTAAGTGTGCTTCATTTGTCTGAGGACAGCAACCCCACAGTCGGGGATGTATAAGGGCCGTGAGTCTTCCCAGGTCACCTAGCCCAGCTTTATAAGTAGTCAAAGTGGCTCAGCTAGTGGTTTAGAGGTCTGGCCCTCAGTACCAGTCTGCTTGGGTTCAAATCCTGGCTCTGACACTCATTGGTCGTGACCTTGAGCAAGTAAGTATTTGACATCTCAGTTCTAGTTTCCTCACCTGAAAAGGGGGATAAGAGTACCTACTCTAGAGGGTTTTTGTAAGGATTAAATGAGATAACACACATAAAAGCTTACTATGAGATCTGACACATAATGTGCTCATATAGCAAAAGGCTCATTTTGCCAGTCATTGGATTGTATTCTTCTATTAAGAGGAAGTTTATTAGCACTGGCTTGAAGTTTGTAAGTAACATCATTGAAATATGTTCAGTTGAACTGGATTTTTAAACATCTCTTGGTTTCTATGGTTCTCATCTTGACCCAGCTGCCATTCATCTAGTACAAATTAGTCCTAAGTCACCAGGTTTAAGGACACATTGAAATGGGGCCGCTGGGGTGTAACAGAGCAGTTATAAGAGTTGCTACATGACAAGCATGTTGGCTGTGTGAGTTGGGCAATTTATTTAATCTCTCTGAACCTCAGTTTTCCTCATACATAAAACGCCCCAATACAAATACATACTTCACAGGGATAATGAAGATAAAATGAAATAATGTATGTTTGAGACCTTTTCACACTGGAGAGTAGTATCTAGAGGTAAGAGCTTATAGCTATGATTTATATAGGTGATCAGAGTTGGATTACTTTACCCAGAGATACCCAGTAATACTCTTAATGTGTTGGTCTTTTAGAGGAAATAGAGTTAGATTGCTTGTCCTCAACTATTTCCTTGGAAAAGGCTTGCACCTTTTCTGACAGCTTAGATATGCCTGTAACAGCTGAGATCACTGCATAAAGGAGACCCATCGTCATTGTGAATTCAAATGTGACTTGCAGAGCAAGATGCTAACTTGGAGCATTTTGCAAAAGAATGAGGAAAACTTCATCAAACCAGGGGGAGGAGAAGGGCATTAATCACCCTGAATAACAGGTTTGTTCACTCTGTGAGTGGCTGGCAAGTACTGCTGAAGCACGAAGCTGAGCTGCCGGAGTTGAAATTTCCCCTTACTTTCCTAAGTTTATCGCTCAAATGCCCTGCTCTGGGTCACAGTGAGATAGGAGACAACGGTCTCCTTTCTCTCCCAGGTCCTGACTTCCTCCCTTTGCTTGAGTTCAGTGAGTCACTTAATTTACCTCCATGTCATGGAGGTTGTTATTTCTTTGGTTTTTGTTTGGACTGGCTTTTCCCTGAGCCTGAAGAAAGCTAGAGTTGATCAACCTTAAATAGGCAACTGAGTCTTATGGCTACTTTTGGTGGTTTTTGTTCCTCTGGTGTACAAGAAGTAAGTCTCCACTATCTAAACCATTATTTTGACTATAGCCCATCTGAAAGGTACCCCAGACTTGTGCCTGAACTGGGAGAAGCACTTCACAATGGGGATGACTGAGCCTCCTGGAAGAAGGCAAACGTTGATTAGGTTCCCCCGGCAGAAAAGGCCTTTCTGGTGATGCACCGGCATTTGGGTTTGGGTTTCTGTCAGGGACCTTGAATGGTCAGAATCACACAATAATAAAAAGAATGAGAAAGTTTTAAGTTTCAACAACAGTTCTAGTATACACCCCATGGGAAGGATGCTGAGTGCTTTAAATTTCCATGCGCATCTTTTTTTTTTCCTTTTCTGCTGTGTTTAGGTCAAAACTGAGTTGTAATTTTCTCAGATCGTCACTGATATCAATATAATCTCCTGAGCTTACTTTAGGAACTGGTAACATCCACCAGGAAGCAGCTGAGGCGAGTGGGATGTAGACAGGAGCTCTGAACAAATACTTTCCCCGTGTTCTTTAAATTCCTATTTACAATAGTCTAGAAGCTAGTGAAATATCCACTTGCAGGATGAACACAGGAGGACATTTTTAAGAGACCAGAAATGTTGACTTCAGTGCTTACTTATATCTATTGCTAATTTGTAAGATAAAGCATTGCTGAAGATGCATCAAAGAGTAACAATGAGCAAATGAACAAAATCATGTAATTAAACTTTAAGTAAGTTAATTTTTAATAATTTCTTCACCTAATGAGTTGGACTTTGGTCTCAGGTCTTCGATGATCATTCATGCTGTTGCTTTCCCAGAGGGTAGATTTTCACAAGTCTTGCATTTTACATTAGGGCATCAAATTTACCCAAAGCTTTCATATAGAAAATGTTTTACATTGTGGAATAAAACATAAAATGTAGCTTTTGAAACTCAAGAACTTTTCAAGGGATCAATCCAGAAGCTAAACAAAAAATTTTCAAATTACATTTCCATCCTATTTCTGTCATTAAAAGCCCTATCTATACTTCATTACAAATAATATGCATCATATATGTGTGTATACATATATATATGTATACACACATATGCATTCATATTTATATAAGTATCTTTTATGATAATCTCCAGAAATGAGTTTTGTCCCTTAACTTATCAGTACGGTCTTGGGCATTCCTGAGACTGCTTAAAAAAGAAATCACTGTAGACCATGTGGACTGAGAAGTAACCTGATCTTCAGAAGACACCTTCCTTTCAGTTAGGAAAAACATGCCACCTGTTCATTAAGGACTAAAATAAATACATATATACCTGCTGTCAAATGAGATCTCTGGAGGAATGACGTGAGTACTGTCCTTGCCGATGAGGAATTTGATTCGATCATAGAAGAGTCTTGAAGTGTGCTGAGAGAAGAGGGGTTGGCTTTGCTGAATGAGGTCAAGAGGGTCTGGCGAGCCCTGACAGAGAGGACTTACATAACAGCTGCTTTGTTGACAACAGTCAGGGTCCACACAGTCTGTCAAACCGTCTGGAAAAAAAAACCCGCCCAATTTTGAAATTTAGTTTTAAGAGAAACAACATAGTTTAAAATATGCATAAATGGAGAAACATATAGAACACAGCTAAAGGTAACTGTTCACGTTTTGAGTTTAGAGTCTATGAAATTCATGTTTCTCATGAATTATCACTCATCTTGAGTTTGTATGGCACATCCGTGAAAGTCAAGGTATTTCATTCATAAATCTTTCTTTCCTGACTTCCCTAGCTTTGGCGGGCTGTACTACAGTGTTTAGCATTTGGATAGAGTATCTGGGTAGGTAGCACTCTGTTTGGAAGTTTCCTTCTTCCTCAGCAATACCATTCCTCCAGGATAGCAACGATCTCTTCTCATTCTTTTGACTCTCTCATATCATGTACATTTATGAGCACACAATTAGCAAATGCTTGCTGACCTCAATCTGTATTTTTAAAAAAATCTACCAATATTCTTGTCTAGTGGTAATTCTCCAAATAGAGGTTGGTGTCCTCATGGTGACAAAGTGTCTACGGCAGGGCAGTGATTTTTAGACATATAGTCAATTGCCTGGGGAACTTACTAAATATGCATATTCTTGGGTTATGCATACTTAATCTGGGTTTCTGAAGCACACTAAAGTTTCAGAACCTCTTTTTTTAAATAGGAATTTGTAGAAGTAACTAGAGCTTACTTTGTTCCTAATAGCAGTTATTTGATGCACCTACTAATAAACCTCAGGTATGTGAATGTCATGAGTTGCTTTCTTTCATTTCCTAGACCTTCACCATTTACTCTAATCTGTTGAAACTATGGTTGGGCCAGTAAAAAAAAAATCACATGAAGTCTTCCTTCTTTGGTTGAGACATAATGCGGCATGCAAGGGTTTGAGAAGGAGGGGAGACTGCCTAGAATCTAGTAGGTGCAAAACACTGTGTTACGTGCTTGGAGAAGTAAGGAGATAAGAAGACCCTTTTCCTGTTTCTAGGAGCTCAAAGCTTAGTGAGAGAAAAAGGTGCACAAACCAGCTGACTCTTACACTAGTTAAAAATGCAGTAAGTGTTATAATAAGAGTTACATGCAAAGAGAAGGGGTTGGAGTGATTATCTGAGTATATGGACGTTTCATTCCACACCCAACAAGCAAAAAAAATTCAAGTCCTTCCAAGGTCTTAAAGCAGACAAAGGGCTCTAATTAAGATGTTTAACAAGGGTAAATATAAAGATGCTAATCTTCGTGGCTTGTGGTGGAATAGGTAGGTTCAGATGGATCACCAGCTCCTTAGGCTGATGATGAAAGCTACCAGCACTGGTTTCACGCAGCCCCTCGGCTTGCTCTCCCTCACGTGGCTGCTCCCACTGAGCTGGAGGGGGCTGTGCCACGGCTGGGGGCAGTGAGAGCCAGGAACACCAAGAGGGCGGGCATTTGAACAGTAGCCCTAGGGCACCCAGGAAATACTTTTCCCTACATGAGGTCCTTTCAAAGTCCCTATTCCACAGAAACTACTTTGATTTAAAATGTACGTGCTTTTTTCTTGCCTTCCCTGTTTGTTCAGGGTATTTTTGCCCCTGATTTCTACTTCTCTGTCATCTTTCTTTTTCACTGATGACTAACTTCTAAGTGTGGATTCGTTTCAGTAAGAAGTCCCCTTCTGCTCCTCTTTCCCCCTCATTCAGCAAATTACATTAACAGATTTTCTATAGATTTTAGATGCTGCTACCGCCTCTCTCTTCGATACATTGTTCTCAGACTCCTATTAGCACATTATCTCTTTACTCTGCTAATTAAACAGCTGGATGCACTGAAAAGCTGGCAAAAATATCAGGCTGATTAAAAGAGTTCTCCGATGTCTGGAATTGGTGCATAATATACTAAACAATGAAAAACTGCTTTTCAAATGGGCAGTCACCTTTATCTTTCAATTGGTAATAATCAGATTGGGCATTCACAGGTTTCAACCTGTCAACCACACAATTCTAACTTATTTTTGAAAAGAAACAGGTTTTAAATAAATAGTAATGCCCAAATGATCTTCAAAACTGGATTCTCAAACTAAACACAGAGCCAGTTCAAAATTGGTACTCACATTCTCATCTAGTTACGTGCTATAAATTCTAGGTGAATGTTTCATATTTAGTAATTGCCTATTATACAGGGCTGACCCTCTAAGACCTCTGTTTTCTGAGAGAGCAGCAAGACTTCTGTTGAATCTAGAAAGGTGGCAGGCAAGCCAACCAATAATGGCATGCAAACCCCAAATTATAATTCATAGGTAATCCCAGTACATGGGCAGAGATCTACTTCCCAATTATCACATTGGATAACACCCCATACAGTATGTCTAGACTGTTACAAAGAAGTGCAAATGACAGTCACACTGCATGTGTGGGTTTCTTTTTTTTCTTCTCCTTTTTTTTTTCTTGGCTATTAACGGTTCTTTTATTGTTCTGATTTGGAACCTGTGGCACTCTCCTGACAGCCAGGCTCAGGGTGTCAGATATGGACATATCAAATGTTAACTTACTTTACTTTTAGAGCCTGTTCCCCTTAAAGGAATAAAAATAAAAGCTGGCAAAAAAAAGAGGGAGGTTAAATTGTCTTGAAGGACTAAACACAGCATTCGCTGATCCTAGCTTTGCCAACCAGTTAGGGACTATGACAGTTGGCTCAACTGGGGCTGATGAAGATCAAGCACACTGGTTTTTTTGGTATGTGATCAAGTCATTCACTATTAAACTTTTACCTACTAGATGCATGCCCCCTGTTGGAAGAAGGATTGGATAAGGGAATATGAACGATAGAGGGAAAGCCCACATTTTCTGTAAAATGAATTAACGAGGATAATATCCTTTTAGGGACATCACTTATATGATCACCTTGATAAAAATGGACAGCTAGTTCATGATAGGGTATCCAAAAGGATTGTGAAACATGCACTGATTAGTTAATATTTGCCAGGTAAGGCACTAGGCACTTCCACATGTATGATTTCAACTAATTCCTGCAACAGCCCTTTTAGATAGTCTCAGCTCCATTTTACAAATAAAGGAGGGGAGGCAAATGTGGCTGTACAGTTGGAAGAAATATGGAGTCATATTAACCCCCACTGTTCTGACTACAAATCACATGTTCAGCATCATCATCTAAGCAGTATTACTACTACTGACCTTGGCTGTGAGACTTCCAAGTGCCTGACTAGTGTGGGTATGTAGAAAACATGAAGTGGTTAAGGTCAAAGAACCAGACTACTTTGTCTCTAATCTTAATTTCACCACTTGTAATCTATGATCCTGGACAAATCAGTTTTTCTCTTGGACTCACAGTTTCCTCATCTATGAGGTGGGGATGATAAAAGTACTTACCCTATAGAGTTGTTGTAAGGATTACATGCTATACGAACCACAATTTAACACAGTGCTTAGTACATAGCTAGCATTCTTCATAAATGTTAGCTGCTGTCAGGAACTAAATTCTAGACTGTACAGACTGCAAAGAGTCTAGGGATAGACCCTTAGGGGTGATGACGACTGTCTGCTGTGGCGGCTTAAAGTGTTCAGGCTCACTTCTATTGGAGTTGCCTTATCACTGGCCAGAGGGCAATTAACTTCTGTGTATCATATTCAGTTTGCTGGAATGTGTTCATTTGTCAGAGAAGTAGGATCCTATGTGACTCCAGACAGACACTAATGCTACAGTAAATCTTTATTCATTGAATTTCACAAATTCAGAATCTGTTATCATTTGGGCAGGGGCTGGATTGAAGCTTAACCTTTCCAGCATCTATAGAATAGAGCGTCTCCCAGGCAAATAAATAGTGAAAAAGAAACTGAAGGGCTAATCATTCCAATGACTCTGTTACATAGACTCTTAGGCATTTTAGTAACCCAGAGACAAGGAATTAATTATAAATCACTCATCAGTTTTTACTAAGGCAGGCCCCCTACAAGGCACCCCTGTTAGCTTAGTTGTTGCTATTATATTCACAGAAGTTACTATGACTGTATTTACTTTAGAAATATTCTGTAATTCTTTTTTTTTCATTTATTCAGGCTGACTTTCACCTTAGCATTTTGCTGTAGCAATACAAAAATATGGGAGAGGCTCAAGGGTACTCAGGATTTGACCTGCTGAAATCACTGTTGTTGTGCTAACCTCACACAATTTACTTCTTCTGGGTCAGAAAAGTAAATTGTTTTTATGCCACTAATGTTCATGTCCTCCTGGTCCCCACCTGCCATCAGTGGCTTCCCATACTGTTCAGAGTAAAAGCCTGTGTCCTGACAATGACTTACTTCCTCAAGGTCTAGTTCTTTGCGGTCTCTCTTACATATCTCTGACCTTGCTTCCTGTTATCCTGCAACCCCCTTCCCCACTATTCCTATGTCTGGAATGTTCTCTCCAATATCAACCTGGCTCACCCATCACCTCCTTTAATTCTTTATTCAAATGCCACCTTCTCAGTAAGGCTTTCTCTGACCAACTTATTTAAAATTCCACTCCATCCTATATTCCCTATCCTTTTTTTCCTGCTTAAAAAAAATTTCTCCATCACCCTTACCATCTTCTATCACACTATTTTAAAAAATTTTTGGTTTATTGTCTCTCTCTCACACTTAGAATGTGAGCTCCATGGAAGCAAGGAGTTAGTCCTTTTTATTCATTGCCATTTCCTCAATGACTAGAACAGTGCCTGGCTCAAAGTAAGCATTCGATAAATGTTTATTAAATGAATAAATGGATGTCCTAAAAGTCCTATTTCTATGACATCTGTAAATTTACCTAGGGATTAATAAACATTCAACTAATGCATCAAAAAACATGTTATAAATAGATTCTTGATTGATACCACGCCTTCACTACCCACTTTAAATTACTGTATTTCAAACATTGTCTCTTTCATTTTCACCACTGCAAAGTAGGCAGGCGTCAAGTATTACTAGCCTTAGTTGCCAGATAATGTGGTAGATCCAGTCATAGAGTGGTTAACTGAGTTACAGAGTTTAGATTTCATAACTTCCACTTGTATCTGGAATCACTTGGTAGTCTAGGTTCTCATAACTTAGTGATGATCCTTGAATAATTGGGTTGCTTGGACATGAGAGGGGTATGGTCAGAAGAGAATAATTAGGAATATGCTTTCTGATGATAGGTCTTTTGTCCCAGGCAAATCTTAAAAGTAAACATGGAGAGGGTATCTGGCCCTCAAAGAAAGCAAATGCTATCAATTCATTGCTTCTTCTATTTCATTTTCCTATTTATTAAACACTGCAGCATGCTGGTGACATTCAAAACATAAGGCTTATTGATCCACGAGCTTATATGTGTTCATAATTCATCCATGATACTGATTTCTAGATCTAGAAATGCTATATCATAAACTAGGCTTGCAAATAGCTACTGTTCTTAATGAATGGTGACTCGTTATGAAGAATAATTCCTGGAAGATCATTCTCTTTTAGGCAATTAACTTATTGATTTTACCAATGAATGTGAATATAGACCATTGAAAGAGTTTGTACAAGGAAAGCTTAGACAAACATGTGATAAATACTTAAAAGATCAGCAGAAAAGAGGCTTATTCTACATCATTTGAACCTCCTTGACAATCTTTCCACAGCATCAAAAACCACTTTCCTTCCTCCTATAACTAGAGTTAATAAAATGTAATCTTTGTGTGAAAGCTAAAGATCTTATAAAATCTGTACTGCTCTGTGTGATCTGGCCAGTGCCTGCCTTTATGTTCTTACCTCCCACCAAAGGCTCTCCGACATACTGTATTCCAGCCACAGTTATAAATATATAGTTATTTTTGTGGTTTCTTATTTAATATCTGTTTTCCTGTCAAGATCATAAACTCCATGAGGGCAGAAACTTATCTTATTTGTCATTTTCTCCCCAGTGCCAAGCACAATAATTGGCACAAAGTAGCAATGAATGAATGGAAGACTGTGTACCCAATATGAAATGTATGGCTTGGAGGTAACCATTTGTGTCAAACATCTGGATCAGTGCTATGCAATAGAACTTTCTCTGATGATGGGCATGCTCTAGATCTGCACTAATACAGGAGTCACCAGACTCATGTGATTACTGAGCATCTGAGGTGTGGCTAGAACAACTAAGAAGAAATGGAATTTTTAATGTTACCTAAGTTGAATTCAAATAGTCACACGCAGCCAGTGGCTACCCTATCAAGCAGTGAAGATTATGGTATCTCCAACTAGGTAGATGTCGGATGACCTATAAACTAAGCCAAACCATATGAAGTTTGACATTTTTACGAAGCCCAATTTATTACTGTTTGTTTCTTATTGTGGTTTCTTTCCTGGCTTTTATGTTTTAAGAAGTCCTTTCTCATCTTGAGATCTGTCAACTATATTTTCTTCTAATTGCACTTGAGTTTTCCTTTACTTTTAACTCATTAATCAGCTTGAGTGCTCTTATTTATCTTATTCTTTTGGAATATGGTATGAATTGAAAATCTAAGTCTTCTTAATAGTTGTCTCAGCACCATTTATTTAATGATACCTCTTTTCCCCACTGATTTTTATGCTGGTTTTAAAATATACTAAATTTTTATTCATACTGGGGTATGTTCCAGAGCTTTTATTCAGTGTACTGATCTGTCTACTTTTACTTTAGTACCATTTTGTTTTAATTATCATAACCTTAAAATATTCTGTACCTTCTGATAGTTCTAGCTTGCTCTCACTATTCTTTGTTTTAGTCATTCTGAGTCATTTAATATGATGTCTACATTTCTTTTCTCATGTCAATTCATATGTGCATGTAATGTATGATGATCATATTTTCCAAACTCCAAATCAGGACACAAGATTAACATGAGAAAATGTGTTCATGATAATGGTAAGTCTTCTCTTCCATGCACAGGGCTGTACACATGGTAGGTGCTTGTTGACTAAAGTCATAAATGATTCAATACATTTGATAGGTTTGTGATTTCTATAGTAATTAGTTCTTATATATGCAGGGCATAAGATAGCTTTGCTTTTTTGGCATGTTCAGAAAAAAATCCAAAGGTTATTTGTTCTCTGTTCTGTTTTTACTGTTCAAGAAGCTCTTAGGTAGTTCCTAGACCAGCTGTGTCACCCACACATTCAGTGCAGCCCAATTAGTTATTAAGAGTCACAATGCATTGAATCAGAGTGTAACTAAAGTCAGAGCTGTAGGAAGTGGCAGCAATACTAATGAGTTTTCAAAGCTGATCAGAATGCAAAAAAATCCCACCATTCTTTAAGTATCAGCTGTAATATGGAGTAATCAGGTAGCAGCCACTTGAAGCAACTGCTTGAAAGTGATTTTTTTTTTGATTGGGAAGATTTCTTAAGAATTACATTCTAAAAATTGGGACCACTTTTTTTCCAAAAGTGGTCTTTCAATTGGCACTTTCTGATTTAATTAAAATATACACAGACATACACACATGTATGAACAAGTATGCAAATGTTAATCATTTGTCATATTCAACTAAATGAATCTAGCCATTTTGGATAGCTGAAAAGCTGAGCCACCAAATGAAAGAAGTTTAATGGGATATCACTTATATAGTATAAAAATGGAATTATTATCCAAAATCTTAGTCATGGGGCTTTCATCGGTTATTTAACCCATCTTTCCATCTCAAAGTAGAACTGAATCTATATTTATAATCAATATCGTCTCAATCCTACTAAAGGAAAAAATCAGTAATTGGAACTCTCAATGAGTCCCTCTACTGCCTAAGGAAACAGTCATAAAAACATACTGAATTAATATCAGGGTCTTTGATTTTTGATTCCCACATAGACACACAGTTCTAAAAGAATGTTCAGAGGTCAATACACATTCAGAAAAATCTTCTATACCTTCTGTATCTATATATATACCACAGATATTAAGAATTGATAATCCATTAATATTTAATTGATCCATTCACTAAATATTCCTGGCTGCCTTGAGGTGACCTTGAGGCCATAAAAAATGCCTGATAATTAAATATTCAATTATTTTTAGCAAGCTGTACTTTGCTAAGGCAGTAAACCTATTTTGTCTCAATTCTGAGTTAGAAAACTATAATCAGATAGGTTATTAATGTATCTTCCGAGCATAAGCCTTTTATTCAATATATCACCTGAGAAATCTCTATTACTACTTCAGACTACCTAGGTTTACACCCTGGCTCTATCAGTTCCTTGGTATATGATTTTAAGCAACTTATTTAACTTCTCTGTGCCTCAGTTTCCTAATTTGTAAGGAAGTGTTAATAGTAGTTTCTGCCTCACGGAGATTAAATGAAATAATTCATGTAGATGACTGAGCACACTGCCTTGTACATAGTAAACTCTGAATACAAGTGAGCTAATATTATTAGTGATTCTATGTAGTGACTGGGCACATAAATACAGACTCTGCATCATGCTTAACATGTAACAAGAAAACCATACAGACAATATAATTAAGTGCTTGATTGTGTGGTGCCTATGGTAAGTACCATGGGACACTGAGGCAAGGGATGTCAGAGGTTTCATGGGAGATATGGCTTGAGCTAGGACTTAAATGATGGGCAGATAATGATGGGTGTAGAGCACAGGGCATACGAGGTAAAGGGGCATATAATGACAAGGACATAAAAGAAGGTGAAGATGAGTTTTAGAGGGCCATAAAAGTCAAGTAAATAGTTGATTAGTATACCATTTAGTTGAAAATCTCACTCTGGCTTCCCAAACAAAAATTTCAACTTAGATAGGTAGTAAACAGTCTTTTCAGAAAATGGTCTGTTATCCTAAGTTTATTGTATGTGTATGTGTGTGTTGGAGGGGGTACAGGGTAAGATACGTAGTTTATCATCTTTTAAGTAGTTCATATGAATGATCTCATTTAATATATGTAACAATCCTATCAGTAATATTATTGTCAGTCCCACTTTAGAGATAAGGAGATTCAGAAACAGAGCTATCAAGAAACTTTCCCCAAATATCATACGACCAGTAAGCATATAGCAGAGCTAGTATCTGAACCTAGAGTCTAACTTCAGAGCTCTGTGCTCTTAATCACAAAGTTGCTTCAATGTAAAATTTGTAAAGTCTTATAATTTTTAAAGATAAACTGCTGGCCAGAATAAGAAAAGGAGGAAACTCTTATTTCAATTTGGTTCTAAACTATGATTGCTACTTTATTGATTTAAGCCCTGTGTTTGGATTCAAATGAAAGGTATATCATTGTCTAAGCAGATATAAAAACCCGAGGTGTCAAATTTAATAGTCGACTTCATTTTAAGCCAGTACACAGAAATTAGAAAGAAAACCTTTTTGTTAGTTTCATGTTTCCCTGAGTAGAAAGTAAAAGGAAAGTGAGGATTTGTTGTTTTAGGCTCATTCAGAGGAGTTTGGGGCTGTTTTGAGGCCCTATTGAACAATGTATTAGATGTTTTTGTTTGCTTGACTGAAATAGAAGTGGTAACCCTGAGACCTTGGAGCCACATTTAGCTTTTTAAACATTATGTGCAGCTCTTGAATTAAATATAAAAAATTCTACTGTGAATTGTCTTGATGCTGTGTCATTTGAAAGATATAAAATGTCACTAAAAGGTAGAGACACAAGAGGGAGCTCTAAATAACTAAGAACAAAGAAAACTCACAATGTCTATAGTGCAAGCTACACTAGCATCTGACAGTTTGGGCAGAGGTACACTGATTTAATTTGGAGTAATAAATGTCATGGTTATGGGAAGCAGCATGGTTATAGTAGTTAAGAAAATTGACTTTGAAGTCATATAGCCCTAAATTGGAACCTTGGTTCTGTCCCTTTCTAGCTGTGTGACCTTGGAAAAGTCACCTCCCATCCTAACTCCAAGCATTAGTTGTCCCATCTATATATAGGGAAAATCATACCCATATGTCATAGCATTGCAGTGAGAATTAATTGAGATACAACGCATGCAAAGAGTTTGGAGCAGTGCCTGATCATAATAAATATTCAATAAACTGAGATTAAAAAAATAGTATGAACTTACACAACTCAGTATCATTTGTACTAAGGATTACTCATTGTCACTCTTGGGTCAAACACTTTAGAAATGACTCACCTCCATCATTGTCCAAGTTATCTCCACAAAGCATTTCCATGACAACATTGCAGCCTGTCCCACTCCAACCCACCTGACACACACAGTGCCAGCCATTTTGATCCAGGGTACATCGCCCATTTCCAAAGCAGAGCCCTGGGCAGCCATCTGAAAAGGCAGCAGAATGCAACAATCATGGAGCCATCAGAATGGGATTGAACAACAATCCTATATCTGCCTATAGGGAAGCATGTAATCATCTGGGCTCCACCCAGATGAGGTGTCGAATAAATGGAAGAAGAACTTGCTTGCTTAGGAAGCCTTCCCAGGGAATTTGTTATCCCTTTACTCAGCTTGCTTTTCGTTATAGAGCCAATTAAGCATGATTAAGGCTAACCCCAATTCCCAACCCCTGGTTCACGTAGGAGGAAAACCATGACGAGGACAAGAGAGGTTTTTGTTTCTTTTCGCAAAATGATCTCATCTCAATCAAAACTGGATGGGTGATATTGTGTCTAGTTATGGGCAATAAGTTGGGAAAAGACAGCAGGTTCTATGAAGAGAAACTTTCCCTAACTACTTCTGGTCTGTGCTGATTCCTCCTTTGTGACGTACTGCTTCAGAAATTAGGGATGTTGGAGTACAGTCTAGACCTCGCCATTAAGTGTTTGCCCGTATAGTGCCTTAGAAGTGTGCTGCAATTGCTTGTCATCTCTTCAGCTTCTGTCTTCAAGATGATTATTGATCTGAGGACTAAGGATTGAATTTTTTACTTATTTACCATCTCTCCCAGAAGCTAACATAATATTATGCCTGCAGTAAGTGCTCAACCAATGTTTATGGGATTAACGCATGCCAAATTCAGACTTCCAGAATTCTCGAGAATAACTGGCAAGCATAGTCAAGAGGGAATTGTTACACTTACATGACTTCTATCTATTCATAAACCACAAACACTGACAATGGTTCCTATTTACACTTTTAATTCTTCAGGGATGCCCTACTCTTTACCAGTAGTTCAGAGTTAGGCTATTCCAAAGGGCAACTGTACATGTGCCAAGTGCTCAGTGAGCAGACTGGAACAGAGACAGTGATAATGGCATATAGGTTCTGGAAATTGTCCCAGTAGCAAATCCAGGACCAGATCTGGATTTTACTGGAGGTAGTCCAAGCAACATTTTTTTTTTTCATTTTCTGTCTTTGAAACAAAATTCCAGAAGTATAAAAAACAGAATGTTTTTTTTTTTTGAATCTGTAGATGTGACCCAGTGTTCCTTCCAAATGGTGTTCTAAGCAACTATTAACATACCAGAGGAAGAAAAAAATTTTAAAGTAAAATGACAGATGGCTGTTAGAAAAAAGATTATATATATGTGTATGAATATATATATATATTCCTCAAGAAGTGGTATAGGATGAATATATACATATATATATGGGTTTAAGAAAGGACTTTATCTAGTCCATTCTCATGGGTATACAATGGATAAAGAGAAATTAGGGATAATTTGGAACATATTCAACCTGAGGCTGAGGTAGAGAAAGCACCAGAATATCTGACAGAAAAGCCCTTACTATCTCTATCAAAGGCAGTTCCCTGAAGGGACAAATGATGGGGTACTTATCCGGGAATAACTCTGACCTTGTAAGAAGGAAACCATACATGGATTTAGAGCTTTATTGTTGTGCTAAAGGAAACGTTCTGCTATCTACCTAAACGCGTTCATTTAACAATTACCTGTCTCTGTTACACACACAGGCACACAAACAAATGCGTAAAACTCAACAGAAAGACAAAGACAAATAGTTCTTAAAACCGCTTATCAATCCATTACACACTATGGCCAAAAATGACCCTTTGATGCTGGAAAAACAAATTGCTTTTTAGCCCAACTGTTACAGCATAAACCTGACAATATTACACTTCAGAATGCCAAAAGGAAAAGGAAAGAAAAGAAAACCCCACTGACCCTTCCTTTCCCACATGCATATTTTCCGTTTACAATATTTTTCTCTTACACAACTAGTGAGAAAAATCTTACCTCGGACAGCATCTAAGTAGTGAGCTAAAAAGGGGGGAAAAGAGTGATTGAGTGAGTTTCTGGGAGACCAAAGCCATACAACATGTACTAATGGTTTAGCATCTGTTGCCTGGGAGGAGAACAGCAAACTAACTGCTGAAATGCCCGCAGCTCTCAAGTTAGTACACGGGCCCGTGTAGTTTGTGAATAATATGTTCTGTGGGAAGGATATTAATGGCTTTTCTGCAAGAAACTCTATTAGGCTTCCTAAAAAAGTGTCATATTTCATTAAAAGTCTAAGAACTGCATTTTTACAGTTATTTCAGTAATAATTTTCATGCCAAAGCATGAGCTTGAACTTCTTATTAGTAATATCTCTAGAAGGGAGTTCTGGAGTAACCACCTTTGGTAATCATCACAATATTTAAATCCTCTTATGTGAAGGCAATAAACTTACTGTAGGGCAGGAATGTAATTCCTTAAGCTGCATCTGAATCTCACCCCTCACCACCTTTTTAATGAATCTTAAATATTTTCCACAGTCACAGAACAAGACTTACTGTACCTTTAGTAGAGTAGTAATGCAGTTTATTAAGATTATATGTTATATATATTATATATATTATACATTACTTTGGCAGGATCCAACCATTATTAAAACAAAATACTGTCACCTGAAAATGAAAGCTGTAGTACAATCGAGTGGGAGGAAAAGGCCCACAAACAATGAATTGGGTGTCCAGAGGCCCATGTTTGCCTTTGCTAGGCATGCATTTCCTGTGTGCTCCTGGAATGCCCCTGGAACACTGTGACCTAATTTCCTTAGCTGAACAATGGGAATCATAGTCGCCCCGCTGTGTACACAGGGAACCTCTGTGGCAGATATGCATATGTCTCAAGGGCTTTGATTATTTTTCAGAAAATTAAGTACTTAAAAACTGAAGCCTTTGTTATTATTAGTGTTTTTTAATAGTGTAAAGACCATGTGCTAGATTGATTATTACATAGGCTCTCTCATACCCACAGACTGTTTACCCATGCAACATCCTGAAAATTTGTGAAATTGGTAACAAGGGATGAGAGACGGTGAGTGCCTGGATACAAAGTCTTTATACTACCCCATAAACAATTCAACACAGATGTTGTCTGATGGTAGGTCAGAAGTGTCTTCCTCATATACATTAAAGACAGCCCCTAATGATACTGAATGGCTCCTGTTAAAGTATTCCCATTTAATGAAATTTCCTCTAAGTACTTTCAAGTGAAATAACCTATCCTTTTCAAAAGGAAAAATGGGCAGTGAATGTTACCTTCCCAACAAAAGCACTTGTCTCATTAACTAACCGCAGTGTATTCCAAAGTATCATCTTTGAGTAGCTCAAAGCCCTTTAAAGCAGAAAATGTAAGCAATACTGAAATAATAAGGAAGGAAATGACACTAAAAGTAAGATACCAACAAAAAAGGAAACCTTCCAGTTAAAACCTTCAAACTTAGGTGAACCCTCCCACTTCTCTCCTCTTCCTCTAACCTCAAGTTCTTTGAAAAGCCTGGTGAATGACTTGCTAGACTGCTTTTACTTCAATTAATACAATTTACTTAGTTCAAAGTATGGTGGTACTTACCAATTGTGCAGTGGTCGCCCTCCCATCCAGGGCTACACTCACATTTCCCATCTTTGCATTGGCCATGCTCGGCACAGTGAGAATGGCAGGAGCGTTCTTCACATGTTGGTCCTACCCAGCCTTCCTCGCATTGGCAAATTCCCCGTGAGCAGACTCCATGGCTGCCACACTCCATGGTACAGAGCTCTGTGGGGAATTCAAAGGTATATTTACTTATTTTATTAAAACCAGAGAAACCAGAGTGTACTTTTTCCAAAAAACATTAGAATTACCAAAAATCCCAGTCTACACTCGTATCTTAAATACATAAATGAAATGGCACAGAGATCTCTAGCATTTGAGTGGGTGTACAAGGAACTCTATAAAAAAGATAGTTAAGTCTCTAAATATAAAATAATCTCTAAGTCAAACTGATTTTGAGAAGTCCATAAAATGATAATGGCATTCAAGGCTTAGAAATGAAGCCAATGCCAAATAAATGTTAAGTGGGTCTCTCTAAAAATTGAGTAAACATTTATTAAGATCACAAATAATGCTGCAGGGATTTTATGATGCTCTAAGAAATCACTGGGGAAAACACACACACACACACACACACACACACACACACACACAGTAAAATAGTGCCCTAACTTCATTCAGGAAGAGAGGTTTTATTATTGGTAAGATAACTTTCTAGTAAAATTCATAATATACAAAAGGCAAAGCTGCCTATGATGGTAACAGTCTTCATATCTTGAAATGTCATTCAATACTCAATATTTAGTCAATATAATCAAGTATATACTGACTCTTCTGAGGTTCTCTCCTCTGTCCCCTTGACTTTTTGTTAATAAATGTTGAATATTCATAAAATTATGATAGTGGAGAAGCCAAAATAAAAGTTTGACAAACCTTTTCTTGATTGAATACTCTTGCTGGAGGAAGAGAAAGGGGATAAAAATAGAAAGAATGCCTATAGAGAAAGAATGTAATAGGTTTTGGATACAATTTACCATATTTCCTTGAAGGAAAAAGGGTATTCTGGAAGCCAAATTGTCTTTCATAGTCTCAAAACCTGAAACTGCTTTTATATATTAAGAGGTACTAACATGTGATGATATCAGTATTACCCTATACTACATGGAACAAAGCTCTTTATATGTAACAAAGGTTTTTACTCTATAGATAGCAGAGTTATTTTTCAGTAAGTGAGAATATTCTTCTGATAAAGGTGTGGTTATCGATTTTATTACTGTCTAGATCAATTTGTTCGCTAATTCTTTCACATGTATTTTTTGACAGTCAAGTTATGATAGGAGGGGTAGTGGCTGTGAAATATTGATTCCTCTGTGTAAAAGCTGTGTACTTTTAGGCAAATTATTAACATGCTTTCTTAATCTCTGCTTGTGTAATTATCCAATGGAAGGAATAATAATTACACCTTACAGGGCCATTGGACAGGTTTGAGATCTATTTCGGAGGTGGAACCAATAGGATTTCCTCAAGAGTGGATGCGGGGAATGAAGGAAAGGGAAAAATAAAAGTTTTGGCTTAAACAAGTGGGTGGATATTGCTGCCATTAATGAAATGGGAAAGGCTGAGGGAAAAGTAAGTGTAAAAGAGCAGATTAACTTGGAGATAGCATACAGATAGCCAAGTGAAGATGTCAAGCAGTAGGATATATGAATTTGGAAGGCCAGGGCTGGAGATATGAAATTGGCGACGAAGACATTAAAAGCTGAACTGAAAGGGTCTCTCTGAGATTAAGGCGCTAAACTGGTCAAAGCCAATCAAATCAGAGCTAACTGAAACAACTAGAAGCAAATATGTTGCAACATATTGCTTTATACAACTATACATTTTAGGCATAGAGGAATATATCAGTCTGGGGATTTCCTGAAAAGTAATAGAACTAGATGAACAGTATCAGCAAAATGGCAGATGAGGCTATCCTTAAACCACCTCAATATAAATCCTTAGAAATGTCAGATATAATGTAACAATATTAAAAAATGCATGTCCTAGCTCAAAAGGAAGAGAAATTCTCAAATGTCAGAAGGAAAGAGGATGCTAACAGCCAAGGAAGTAAGCATATATGTCAACCCTCTGGCTGACTTGAGGGGTTATTATACCCAGTAGTGAGTAGGGGCTTGGGTATTTATGCCCACAGAGGGAAAGAGATGAAGTCTTTAGACCATTAAAGATGGGGAGTTGGACTGAAACTTCTGTAGAAAGCAAAGACCCTTACAAGGCTGCAAGGTGAGGTGGGAACTAACAAACTCTATCCACTAGCTCACAGACATGTCAAGGAAGAATGAACTATATGCTACTACTACTACTAAATTTGGAGGTTAGAAAAAATAATGAAATAAAATACTACCTAATAGTAATATGGACAATCAAGTGCTCTGAGTGAAATATTTATTAAGCCTTGTACTAGTCAGGAGTTAGGTAAGAGATACTTTGTCAAGGAATCAAATAAAAATTTAGAGGTGGAATTCTGTTTGTAGTAATTGTGGCCTAAGTAATTTTTACTATTCTCTTCTGATGAGAACTAGAAAATCCAGACAGAATATATTTAAAAATCTGTTGGACATTACTGGAGTTCAAGAGAAAAAGAAAACCCAGAGAGGTGAGTCTGACATTTACGGATGCCTTTCCTTCTAGAAGTGTCTGTCAGTTCTGGTAGAGGCAATTAGAAGACTCAGAGGCTGGACAGAGTGTTTGTCAGTTTTGCGGGGGGAGAAAAAAATACTTGACTAGATAATGGCTAAGGAATTTCCAATACTGAAGAAAACATCAAGCCAAATACATGAAGCAAAAATTGAAGGAACCAAAAAAGAGAGACAAATTCCCAATCACAGTCAGAGACTTTAATGCCCCCCTTTCTCATTAGCTGATGGAATAAGCAGACAACAAATCAGAAATACATGAAATATTTGAGCAACATGATTAACAAATTTGATCTAATTGACACATACTGAGTACTGCAGTAAATGACTACAAAATGCACATAATTTTCAAGTGCACATGGAACATTTATGAATATTGACCACATGCTGGATATAAAGCAAGTCTCAACACACTTCAAAGTATCTAAATTATTTATAGCATGTTTTCTGTCTGCTATGGAATTAACTTCAAATCAGTAAGAAAAGATAACTATAAAATTCACCTAAGTTTGGAAATTCAGAAATACACTTCTGAACAAACTATAGAATAAGGAAGAAATCATCATGGAAATTAGAAAATATTTTGAATTGAATGAAAATGACAGTATTGTACATCAAAATTTGTGTAATATAATTCAATCTGTGCATAGAGGAAAATTTACAAGGTAAAAAGGAAAACCGACTACAATGACCCAAACATCCATTCTAACAAATTAGAAAAAAGAAGAGCAAAGTAAACTCAAAGAGTGTAGAAGGAAGAAAGTCATAATTATAAGAGCTGAAATTAATTAAATAGGAACAAACATACAATAGAAAGGATCAACAAAGTCCATCTGCTTGATTATTTATACAGACCAATAAAGTTGATAAACCCCTGATGGGGATTAATCAAGAAGAAAATACAGAAGACAAATAACCAATATCAAGAATGAAAAAGATGACATTGTTATTGATCCTACAGACATAAAACATTATGAGAAAATACTGCAAACAACTTTTTTTCAACACACTAGGAAACTTCAATGAAATGGACAAATTCCTAGAAAAACACAACTTACAGTAATGAACACAAGAAAAAATGGAAACTGAATAATTTCTATAAAGAACCTTAATCCATAATGAAAAATATTTCTACAAAGAAAGTCAGTCTCAGATGATTTCACTTGTAAACATACCAAACTTTTAAGGAAGAACTGCCAGGCTTGCGTAGACTTTTCTAAGGAATAGAAAAAGAGGAAACACTTTGCAATGTGCTTTATGAAGCCAGCATAACCTTCTACATAAAATTCTGACCGGGATATTATACGAAAAAATACAGGGCAATCTCACTCATGGATATGGATGAAAAATAGTAAACAAAATATTAACATAGCTAATCTAGTATTACACAACATGAAATATGTAATGACCAATTTGTGCTTATTTTAGGAATGCAAGATTGTTTTTTAACATTTGAAAATCAATCAATGTAATTCATCACATATATGGAATAAAAGAAAAATCATATAATCATCTCAACAGATACATAATAAGTATTTGATAAAATACTAAACACCTATTCATGATAAATACTTACAGAGACTCAGAAAAGATGCCTGTGATCATCACTTCTATGCAATATTCTAAAGGTCCTAGTCAGTAAAATAATGTAAGTGAAAGAAAAATACATGTATAAAACTTGAAAAGGAGTAAATAAAACCATCATTATTCAAAGATAGTATGATTGTACATGTATAAACTACAGAAAGAATCTATGTAGACAAATGATTAGAATTAATATATAAATTTAGTAAGATCTCTGGATACAAGGCTAATATATAATACAAAGTTATTTCTTTGTATCAACAGCAAACAATGAGGAAAGTTTTAAATGCCATTTATAATAGCACTGTAATGTTATATATCAAGAAATATATTTAACACAATGTTTGCAAGACCTACACTGAAAAACTAGAAAACTTTATTAGAGAAATTAGAGAGGACCTGGATAAATGGAAAGCTGTATCATGTTCACAAACTCAGCAACTCAAACTAAAGATGCCAATTTTCCCCAAATTGTTTTGTAGATTCAATGCAACCCTTGATATTTTAGCACTTTGTGTGTGTTGGTGTTTGTACATGCGTGTAAATGTTGATCAGCTAAAGAAGGAGAATAAGGTGAGAAGATGTATTCTAGCTAATAGCAAGACTTATTGTAAAGCTATGTAAATTTAGACTGTGTGTATTGGCACAATGGCAAATAGACCAATGAGAGTGAATAGAATCCTAAAACTTATAAGGATACTTGATTTATATTGAAGGAGGGACTGCAGGCAACTGGGAAATGACTACTGTTTTAAATTAAATGGTTTTAGGAAATAGAATAGCCATTAGAAAGAAATTCATCTCTATCTCCATATACAAAATCAATTCTAGATAGAATGTAGTAAAGATAAACTGACAAAGCTTCTAGAATACAACATAAGAAAACAATTTCATGATCTTAGGGTAGGAAAAAGTTTCTTAAACAGTACACAAAATGCCATAAAAGCAAAAATTAATGAATTGAACTATATCGAAGTTAAGAACTTCTTGTCACCAAAAGACAAAGAAAAGATATGTTATAAGTGGTGGAATATACTCACAACATATGTAGGTGAAAAAGAGATTGAATTTAGAATAGACAAAGAACTTCTTCAAGTTGATAATAAAAAGACAGATGACCCAATAGAAAAATGGGCAAAAGAACTGAAGAGGTACTTTATAAAAGAGGACGTGCAATTAAAAAAAAAGGACATCCAAACATATAAAAGCATATGTAAACAAGCTTAGCATCGTCACTTATTAGGGAGACACAAAATAACAATAAAAATAACAATGAAATACCACTGCATACCCACAAGAATAGTTAAAATGTAAAAGACTGATGTAGTAACTGTTGGTAACAACGTGAAGTAATAGAAAATCTGATATACTTAGGTGATTCCATAAATTGGTACAATCACTTTGGAAAATTTTGATGCTGCCAGTTTGAGTTCGATACATACATATACCTCGTGGCTCAAGGATCCCACTTCTCAGTGTTCACCAAAAGATATGTATGAAAGTGTTTACAGAAGAATTATGTGTATTAGCCAAAATATGGGAATACCTCAAATATCCATCAGCAATAGAATAGATAATTAATTGTGGCAATCTTGCAAAGAAATAGTATAATAGTATACCACAATGAAAATGGATGCGTTATAGCAATGTGCCATAACATGGATGAATACCCCTCCAGTAATGTTGAATGAAAAAAATCAGATGTAAAATCATATATACTGCAAGATTCCATTAATAACATTTCCAGAAGGCAGGCAAGTATTAGAAGTCAGGATAGTTGCTTTGGGGAAGAAGGGAGAAGTAATAACTGGGAAGGGGCACAAAGAAGGCTTCTGAGGGTAGTTTTCTTATTTTGAGTTGGGTTGTGGTTAACTAGTATTTCATACGTGGGTAATTCACTAAGATGTACACTTAGGACTTTTGCACTTTTCTGTATGTGTGTTATATTTTAATAAAATGTTAAAAATTCAACATAATGACCAAAAGAACAGAAACAGAATATATAACTTCCTAACAAGAAGAGGGAGAAAAAGAATGAAGATAATTCAGTCAATCAAATAAAAAGCAGAAAGGAGAAAAGTCAAAGAAAAAATAAATATTGTAAATAGGGAGACATAAAAGAAGATTATAGGATATAAATGCAAACATATCAGGAATCCCAGTAGGTAAAAACAAATTGAACTTGCAATTTAAAAGAGAGACTGTGGGACTGACTGAAAAAGGAGATCTAGTTATGCTCTTTCTGTTAATAAGAGAGATGTGCTGAAACATACAAATACAGGAAAGTTAGTAATAAAAGGAAAAAGGCATTCTAGGAAAGAATCAACCAAGAGAAATTTGGTGTAGCTATAATATTATCAGACAAAACAGATTTCAAGGCAAAAAGCATTTTCTGTATAAAGAGAATCATTATATAATGATAAAAGGAATAATTCAGCAGAAAGATGTAATAATCCAGACATTGTAAGAAAATACAGCTTCAAGCTATACAAAGCAAAAACTGACAGGCTGATAAAAGGACAAATTGTAAACTTCACAATCAGTAGTAAAGTAATAAGATAAAAAATTAGTGACGATGTCGAACATTTGAATGGCACAATTAACAACTTCAATATAATGGACAGATGTAGAACCCAAAAGCTATGACTTTATAATGCATATTCTGTTCAAGCACACACAGAATATCCACAAAATGGCCAAATATTAGTTCACAGGACAAGGCTCGATAAATGGCAAAGATTTTACATCCTATACATCATGTTGTTTCTGCAAACTGCACTACAATTAGAAACCAGTAAGCAAAAAGCAAAAGAAAAAACACAGAAAAGTGTTCTTTAAAAATACACTTAAAAATAATTCATGTGTTACATAAAAAGTATACTGGAAATTAGGAATTGACTAACAATGAAAATACTATTTATAAAATCTTGTGGTGATGCAGTTTAGTCAGTATAGGAAATTTACATCATTACCACATTTGGCAGAAAAGAAAAATTGAAAATTAATGAACAAAGTGTCCAACTCAGGGAGTTAGAAAAAGGACTGCATATAAATAGAAGGAAGCAAACAATAAAGGTAAGGGCAGGAGTTAATGAAATAAAAAACAAACAATAGAGAGGATCAAAAAAATCAAAATATTTGTCTTTGACATGATTAATAAAATGGAGGAACCTCTGGCAAGGTAGAACAAGAAAAGTAAAAAGGAAATAATACAAATAAACATTAAAGATTAAAGTCTAAAAATAAATGAGAGGGTGTTATGAATAATTTTATGCCAGGAAGTTTGAAACCTTGGATGATGTAGACATTTTTCAAGAATAAAAATGGACTTGAGAAGAAATAGAAAGCCTGTATACACAATCAAGACGAAAATGACCTGATGGTTTTACAGGTGTATTTTGCCATACTTCCAAGGAATGGATGACCTTTGTTTTAAACTATACCAGAGAATAGGAAGAGAAGGCTTCCTTAATCATTTTATGAGACTACTATAATCTAGTTCCAAAAAGGGTAAGAAAAAGAGAAGGGACTTTTTTATAGGTGAATCTCATAAACATGGCTGCAAAAATCTCCAATAGAAGATTTGGGAATCAAAACAACAATGCGCACACACACACACACACACACACACACACACACACACACACACACACACACAAATTATAACCAAGTAGGCATGAATGCTAGTATGGTTTAACTTTTGAAAATCAATGTAATTCATCATTGAAATAATCCAGTTCACTTTTATCTCACTTCATAGTAGATTTAAGAAAAATTATCATCTGATTTTATATAGAAAGCATTATATAAAATTCAGTTTCTATTTATGGTAGCCTCTCTTAGCAAAATAAGACTAGAAGGGAAGTTACTGAATATGATAAAGGTGATTTACTAAAATCTTGAAGTAAGCATCATACTTAGTAATAAAATAATAGAGATATTAACCTTAAAGTCAGAGGTACAGTCATCCCCCATTATCTGCGGTTTCACTCTCCACAGTTTCAGTTACCCACGGCCAACTGTGGTCTGGAAGCTGATGATCCTCCTGACGTTATCATCAGAAGGTCAGTAGCAGCCTAACGCTAAGCACAGCTGCATCATTGACCTCATTCATCTCATCACGTGGGCATTTTATTCTCTCACATCATCACAAGAAGGGCAAGTACAGCACAATCAGATATTTTGAGACAGAGTGAATCCACATTCACATAACTTTTATTACAGTATATTTGATATAATTGTTCTATTTTACTATTAGTTGCTGTAGTTAATTTCTTACACTGCCTAATGTGTATATGAAACTTTATCATAGGTATTTGTGTAGGGGAAAAAACACAATATATATAGGGTTTGGTATTATCCATGGTTTCAGGCAACCACCGGGGGTCTTGGAACATATTCTCCATGGACAAGTGGGGACCACGGTACTAAATTAACTACTGCTTCTAATTCGATGCTGCACTGGAGATCTTAGCTGTTACAGTATGGCAACCAAAAATATAAAATGTGTAATACCTGGAAAGGAAGAGACAAAATTGAATATATAGGTAAACTATGAAAACTAGAAGAGAGGATAGCAAAGTTGTTGGATACAAGATCAACAGAAAACAATCAATATTAAACCTGTGTATCAGAAACAGCGAAATTAGGACATGTAAATCTAAAAAATCTCATTCATAATAATAAACCCAGCAAAAAATTCAACATTCTTTCATAAAAGATTTTAAAACTTTTTGAATCAAAACCATACAAAGTCTCTTATCAGTGGAGAGATGTACTGTGTTCATGGCTCACAAGCCTCAGTATCATTAGGATGTCAATTTTCCTCTGTTAGTTCAGTAAATTCAATATAATTCTGGTCAATATACCAACAACATTTTTCATTGAGCTTGAAAACCTGATCCTAAAATCCATATGGAACAGAAAAGACTAAGAATACCCAAGAACATTTTGAAGAAGCATATTCATTGATGTGGGTGTGTTCTAATGTACATGTACATCCATAGGAAAATGGATACATAAATTTTGGTGTAGTCATACAGTGTAAAAAAATACAGAAGACAACTTGCATAAAATAGAGCTATGTGCCTCAATATGGATAAAACTTATGAACATAATGATGAAGGAAGAAAGCAAACTATTCACATGAAATTTAAACCCACAGAACAATATATTTCTACAGGTATATACATATTTGTAAAAGCCTAAAAATATGTACAGGGATGATTAAATTTAGGATAGTTGTTTCTGCTGCAGAGAAGGAAGAGGAATGGAATCAGAAAGGGATACACAGGGACTTCATTTGCATTTGTAAGTTTTTAAAGCTAAGTTGTAGGTTTAGAGTTGATCATTATTTTATTTTATATGCCTGCAATATTTAATAATAATTCACAAAAAAAGAAATGAAAGAATCAGTAAGAAACAACTGTCTTTCGAGACTGCTCTACTGAATAAAGAAGTGGAGACAGGACTTAAACCTAACTCTCGCTCTCCTCAATACAAAGCCCTCCTTGGACACAAGCCACAACCACTAATTTGATTTACAGTTTCATCACCATAAGAATCCAGGTGGGAAGCAATACCCTCATGACTACAGGAATCCTCTAAGAAATAAATTACTACAAATGGAGAAGCAGATCTTAAACAGTAAGCATTCCTCATTTTGAGCTGTACCGACATTGCTGCACTAGTATCCTGTTCCAAATGGAGTTTGTGGACTGATTCTAAGATATTTTTCAAGCCCAATCTTTTTATAATCAACACTGGGGTGCATGTGGGGGAAGGACTAACAAAAAACAGATGGTGGCAATTGTATAATCTATAAACATGATAGAAATGATATTTGCTCTAATATATTTGTCTCATGAATAGTTCTATTCTGTGCGTAATATTTTCTATCTGGTTGAAAATACATTAACATTACAAGCTACAAAATATGACAAAAGAATTCTAAAATAGAAACATTCTTCTCTGCAAATGCATTGGAAAAGAACGTGAAAAATATAGGCAGACACTTTAAAGTTCTATTGAGACATTTCATTTTTAATAAGTTTCTTTATGCATGTCAACAATGAACAACACTTGTATAAATTGAACTAGGATACAACTGGAATTCTTCTTTGTTGAATGCTGACAAAGAACAATTTGATTAAACAGTAAATCCTTCAGAGCCTCCCTCTGAACTATTTCTCTAAGATTTACTTTTTAGACAAAAGTTCCCAGTAAATTCTGTTGTCCTTGGCACTTTGGCTGTGTCTCATATTAGATAATGATAATATTGGGCACCCCAAAATATTATCTGGATATCAGTTAGGTTCTAAAATAGACATTCCTGTAACATTTTCAATAATACAACATGACGTTCTAAACAAGGAAAGGGCACCTTTGATGTAACAATTCATAGAAGCAAAGAAATTATTACATGGCCCATTTGCCCAGCATCTAGTAAATTCAGTTAAAGATCAAAGGAAATCAGGCTGGGAGCATAAGGAAAATCAAGAATTGGGAATGAATGAACCTGAATAATAGAGAGCTTCTCTTTCACAGACAATAATACAATTTCTGTTGGGGAAACTATGAGGATTTTCTCATCATTTTGGTGATTACTGTGGGAAATAAGAGTTAGGAAAAAAAGTTGATTTGGTAAGTGTGGTCATTGCCAACTCAAGCAGCTTTAGGGCTAGAAAAGTTTTGACAGTACACCAGGCTCTTTACTAAAATCAAGGAATGAATCAACCAAGAATAATAAATATTATTAGAACAAAAGTTTGTGTACTTGGTATGGCTTTTTCAAATATTTGAATCATTTTTTATTTTACTACTTTCAGCTCTCTCCATTCCTCAGTGGCTGACGTTCTGCTTGAGCATGGGACTCATTTATAGAACACATGCTCATGCGTGCATGCATGCACACATATACTTTTTGGTGTCTATTTCTCTCAAAAGCACTTGGAAAAATATTAGTTGATAATTTCTCTATTTTACTGCACAGAGTTAACTTCAATACTACCACTGCCAGATCTTTACAAGTACCTTCCTGTGACAAAAATTTGGTTTTACTATGGGTTATACATCACATGCTTTTGTGTTTGAAATGTAATAGTGTGCCTGTCATTTCAACCCAGAAGGCCTATGATATAAGTATAACACGTGTCCTTCAGTCCCGGCATTATAATGGGCTTCAATATATTTTAGTAATCTTAACAATATTTTATGGGTTATTATCTTAGTGTCAGCTGGCACTTTCTGTACAAACAGCAATATACAAGGAGCAGTAAACAACAAAACACTCCAGCCTATACAAATCTTGAGGTGAATCTCTGGTTCTTGATGGATAAGAACAAAAATCTGAAGGAATCTAGTATTTGCAGATCAAGAGTTGATTTGACTTTAAGCTTAATGTTTCATGGATTATGGTTGTCATGTGGCTTTGGGTTCCTTTTATAAAATGGTGAACTGTTCTTTGGTAAATCTGAGAAGCCTGACAAGACAGAAAAAATCATGCCTGGCTTACAACTTTTGGATTCAATAAAATATTCAGCTGACATTTTTCAGTATCTAGAATCTTCACTTTGGAATAAATAAATCCTGTTTCCTTTTTGGCCAAATAAAATATTCTCCCATAACTTTAGAGATCATATTCTGCTTAGCTCAGTCATGAGAAGCTGGAAGCACAGAGGCTGAGGTGAACCTCAACTTATTTGTGGCCATCAAATGCAAGACTGGGTGTCTTAGTCTTCTCATTATAAACCCAACACACTGGCCTAGCCAACAGTATTCCCAATTGCGAGACAATGTTGAATTCTAGATAACCGTCTCACAATGCTTTTCACTTATCCCGGTGGGTACCAGATTGTCAGGGTAAAGCCATCACCCTTAAGGAGAAAATACTGACTTTGGAAGCCCCCAACCTATCATTAGTAGAAGGCCATGCACTCTGAACTGAATGTTCAGCTGAGGAAACATTTGTGTTGTTTCATCCATGGCTTTTTACTTAGACTTTCTTACGATCATTGTTACCTGTCTGCTGTCTGTGACTACCTAAAAGGGCAAGCCTGACTGGCTCATCAAGGTACATGGTTCATCAAGACTCATGTTCTTGGCCTCAATAAAACAGTGCTCGTACTTATAAAACTACATACAACAACTACTAGAACAATTATTACTCCATCCTGGCGCTGAATGGCTACTTAAGAAGTATTTATTGGCAATTAGGAAGCTGTTTTTTATATACAAAGTTTAGCACTTTTTTTCACATGATTTGACATCATGTTAAAATTGCACTAGGGAGAACTTTTCCTCCCTTCTTTGATATTAGACCTGTTTTTCTTTCTTGAAAATAATTTTGACACTACCTCTCTTCTCCCCAAAATGAATGTCATTAATCTCCTAGATGCACATCTAGAACTCCTGCACGGTGTTTTGCTAAGACAATAAGCACGGTCTGGTCCACATTCCCTGAAGCTCAACAACCAATAGACTGAGAGGTCTTCAAAGACACATCTAAGCTCCCAAACATACCTCATACTTCATTGGTGAAGCCAAAGCTGGTTGTGGAAAGGACTCTTCATGCAGACTAAGAAATTTACTCTGAATGAAAAAGAGCTTACAGAGTTGTTTTCTCCCCTTTCAACACTCTTGCTAAGGGCTCTCAGCTTTAGAAAATGAAGTCTGATTGGGGTCCATGAGAGAGACAATGCTAGCAGTCATCAGGCGGCATCTGCAGCCATAGTAAGCTCTTACATCCCTAATGCACAAGGTGTGTTCAAGGCATTACAGAGGCATGGAAAGCAGCTTTCTGTCAAAGACCTGGGGAAGGGCGGCATACATATTTACAAAGCTGCCATCATTGCCCAGCAGACCATGGATCCACAGTTTATTTTTACCTCTATAAATAAATATGACAAGGAGAAAAGAAATGTAAAGATTCCAGAGTCAACAAAATCCTCTGCATGAGGAAGACAAAGGCATATAAGTGTCCTTACATATTATGATGAATGCACAACTTGGTGTCACTTAATATATTGCTTTTTAATCTCTAATTTTACTCTATGGCAATCAACAAATGTTTAAAAGGCTATATGGTTATTAGGGTCATCTGAACTTTTAAGGGGCATATTATATATGTTTCCTGAGGCTGCCATATCCATTCTTGCAAGGACTAAAATGGAATAAAGAATTTGACTTCATGTTTACCCTTGTCCCACAATATCAACATTTCAGTGAGGTTGCACTGTACTGTAGGAAAGCCATGGGCAGGTAGTATATTAATTTAGCTACATTTAGGCAACGTTAATGACCTTGACTTTCTTTCAAGTTCACAAATATCATGTTACATATTTCTACCTGGCTAGATTACTAAGCACCTTACACTCAATATGTTTATAACCTACCTTTTCATCTTTATGCGTAACCCAGTTTTTTAGCCTGATTTCACTATTTTTGTTGATATCATGATTATGTTCCTGGTTTCCCATACTAGGAATCTTGGCATTATGTTTTCATCTCCTTTTTCCCTTATGCTCATATCTTTCCAGGTCTTGTTTCTGTTTCCAAATCCACTTCTGTTTCTTTCTCTCTGGAGAGCTAGCGTAGCATAGCAGTTCAGAGTCTGGACTCTGAGACCTAATTATCTGGGCTGGAATACTAGCTCAGCTATGGGTTAACTCGGTGACCTTGGGCCATTCACTAAATCTTTCTGTGCTTTGGTTTGCCACCTATAAAATGGGGTTGTTATAAGGATCAAATGAATAAACATATGTAAAGTGCTTACAACAGTGCTGGGTACATAACATAACAAGTGCTATGCAAGTGTGAACTTTATGATTATCTCTGTTTCCAATGCACTTAACAGGGTCTTCATCATCCTTTGTCTTGAGTCTCACAAAAACCCTGTTACTGGTTTCTCAAATACCCTGTTCTCTCTTTGAACACACCACAGCTAGTTATAATCTAGAATAATAGAATCTTAGGACTTGGAGAACTGTAAAATTCATCTAGTTCAACCCCTCTCTTTGACACACAAACCTCTACCTTTCTGATATTTTCCCCAAAGTTTAGCTATTACTTCACAAAACCAGCCAATTCCAATGCTATTTTTATGCAGCCATATAAGAAAGTAATTTGATTTGAGCTGAAATCTGCTGTCCTCTTTCTTTCACCAATTTGTTTTGTTTCTCTTCTTCTGATTTTTCAGAACTTGACATACTCTGTCTTCCACTGGTCAGTTCCTCAGATAATTGAAAAAAGCTATTTGCTCTCAAAGTTTTTATTCTAACTATCCCTGAGTCCTTCGAATGTTCCTCATATTACATGGTTTGTTTAACCTTAACATCTTGGTTACTCTGCTCTAGACTAAGCACAGTTCTGGTCACACAAAATGTATAAAAATATTTCATAATTTCCTAATGTACACAATGTCCAAAATCCTTAGCCTAGAAATCTAAATCCAAATTCTTTCATTAATTCATTCAGTAAACATTTATTGAGTACCTCAGTATAGTTCAGGGTATCATAGGACCTTAATATATGTTCAGTAAATAACTTACTGATGAACATAAAAGTGTCTGACTGAAATTTTCAGTCTGCGTGACTAGAAAAATGTTGGCACCGTGGAGGGAAATCAGGAGGGCTGGAAAAGGCAGTGATGGATTGGGATGAGAGCTGTGTTTGGTTTTGGATGTGTTGAATTTAAATGTTGGCATGAGATGCAGAATGACAGCTATTTACTAAGCTGGCACACTGCAAGCTCCATGCTTGGTGCTGTTGTGGGTACAAAAAGATGGGAGGAAAGGGGATCATGTTAATTCTTAGGCACTTGGCCGAGATTAACTCAAAGTACAAAATAAAACTAGTGGTTATGAGCAGGGATTGCCTTTTCTCACGGGTGCTGGGTAAACTCCTTTTCTAAATTTCTCTGGTAGTCCTCAAAAGTAAACTCTGAATCTCTCATTTCATTCTTTCTTCATTTAGTGAGGACTTCCTTTTATACAATCATTGATTTGAAAAGCCTACAATGTGAGGATCGTTAACTCTTGCTGAGACTTAAAAAAATCAGTCCTCATAAGTTATAATCGTCCAGCCACTTGCAAACTACCCAAAAACACACTAGGCAAAGGCCCTTGCTTTTTTGGAGGAGGAAAGTGTTATATTCCTTTGAGGTTTGGTTTCCAATTTTTAAGAAAACCAAGAGCAATCCAAATTCAAAGGAGAGAGGCAGGTTCCTCCCACTCTATTGCCAGCCATTCCCTGGGGGAAAATAATGTTTTATGCACCTCCAAGTCAATCACCTCAAGAAACCAAAAGTATTCTTTAAATTGAAACAATATGAAATATAAATGTTCATCTAATAAATTACAATAGTGTGAAATATTCTTTTACAAAAGTAGAAAATATTGGCTGACTTGAAAACTGCAGAATGTATTCTCAACTAAAAAATCAAACATTTTGATCACTTACATTATAAGTGAAAATATCCCCTTAATCTTTTTCATTTTAGCATCTAAGCCCAGGCTGAGATTTATTAGGTTGGCTCTTATAAAAAGAAATGAAAGTCAAAAGTCTTATATAGGTTTTAATGTATTCAACCACATTTCAGATTTTCCTTAACAAGCCTAAATATTAAACAGCTTTTAAAAATGAGCATATAAAATAAACAAATCATCTTTATCATGAAAGCACTCTGATTTTACTTTCCCTGCATATTTAAATGATGACCCTTTTAGAGTTATCCAAACCCTGTAACTGTCAAATTCTTAACTTTCCACTTTTTAATAAAAATGATTTCCATAAAGATTAGAAATTAATCTAACCTGACTCTCAAATCTAATATATTTTAGTGCTGGAAGCTGTAAAAATTCATCTATCTAGGTTTAATAAAGAAAGTTTTTTCAATTTAAATATACATTGCGCTTAATAAGCTTGCATGATAATTTCAACAATGTTCATGGGCTCTTTAAATTACCTTCCTGCTGTGTCCCGGATACAATCCAATTTCATTTTTGAGCAACTGAGTTCAGAAAAGATTTAAAAATCACAGTGGTTGTGAATGACACACCATGAAATGACTAGAAGCCAGCCAATCAGATTTGCTCTTAGGCTGACTTCAAAGACACAGCTTGCCTATACTTAGATAAACCTAAAATATGTGATTTGGGGATGTATATAAATGTTTGACTGAAATGTTTATCTTTTACCCAAATATTTGTCATCGTGAGGGTCAGCATTCCTTCCTTTTATACTTCCTTTCAACTTTCCATCCATTCATCCATCTCATAAATATCAACTGAGTGTGTACCATGAGTTAAGCCTTGTGTTAACTGGTGGAAATACAACAAAGACAGATGTGACCCCTGCCTTTGTGGGCATAATATCTATTGCATAAATACTCAAAGAAATATGGAGCCACAAATTATGATAAGTAGTACAGAGGGATAATACAAAGTACAATGAGAAAGTATAACAGGGTGACTGATTTAATTTGAGAGGGTCAGGATTCTGACCTTTTCAGGCATTGGCCTTTAAGTTGAAACCTGTAAGATGTGTGGGTATATGTGTGCGGTGGTCAGGCAGATGAAATGGATAATATGTGTCTGAAGTAGAGTAAGAGAGAGAAGGGTAGAATGCCATGAGATGAGACTGGAGAAACAGACAGAGGTCAGAGACTTCAGGGCCTTATAAAATTTGTTAAAAACTTTGAACTTTATTGTAGTAGCATTGGAAAAATGTTGAAAGGTAGTAAGGGAGAGATGAAGATCAGATTTGCAATTGAAAGGTCTCCTTGGATATAATACAGAGAATAGAGTGGAAGGAAGGAGAGGAGATTCAAGGAGATCATTTAGGTAACTATTATGGGAGTCCAGATGAGAGACAATGGTCATTAGGGCTCGGGTGGACTCAATGGAGACAGAAATGGATATAATCAAAATGTTTTTAGGAGGTAGGAGCAACAAGACTTGGTGACTGATAAGATAAAAAAAAGGTAAAAGATATGGAGGTGCTACAAATGCCATCTAGGTTTGGTATGGGCAACTGTGTGGGTAGTCATGCTATTTTTATTGATATAGGGAATAATGGAGGAAGATCAGGTTTTAGGGGGTGAAATCTTGAATTCAGCTTCAGGCATGTTACCTTGAGATGCCTGTGAGGAATCCAAGCTGTCGAGTAGGCAGATGGATCTATGGGTCTGGAATTAAGAAGATAGGCCAAGACTAGAGACTGAACTTGTGAGTCACCAGTAAAAACAGTAACTGAAGCCAAGGGAGTGAATGTAGATGAAGATAAGAAATGAATGGGGCCGAAGAGTGGGAAACTTTAACATTTAAAGGTCAAGTAGATGAGGAAGATCCAGCAAAGGAGTGAGAGGGATTTGCCATTGGCATAGGGAGAAAATCAGAAAAGGACAGTATCAGAGGAACAACAGAAGAGTTTTCCATAAATATGGAGCAGTTAGTTATGGCAAATGTGACTAAAGGTCAAGCAAGATAAGATTCAAAAGTGTTCACTATATTTAGTAAAATGATGATCACTGGTAATGGTAACAGCTGTTCTGGTGGAGTGACGGGCCGGTAGAGGCCAGATTGGAATAGGTTGACGAGTGAGGAGAGTACATATATTGAGGATAAGGGGCTAAGGATAAGCTCTATCAGAGAAGAGAGTTACAAATATGAAATTAGGGAGAAAACTAGAATGAACCTTGTAGTGTTGGATTGGAATTGGAGATATTAATGGAAATTTATGTTTTCTACAGATGGATAGACAGATAAATTAATATAGGTATCCATGAGTACATTATGCATTAAATATATGTGTATATTCCCTAGCCTTCTTCACTGCAAGGGCCTGGGAATAGCAAATCCTAACAGCAATGAATTTGTGTCCAGAACTTGCTTTCTAAATACCATTACACCAAATACCATTACAGGGATAGGACAGGGAACTTATAATGAAGTGGGAACATTTTGTTGTGTCAGAAAGGAAAGAAGTGCTCAAAGAATGATGAGGACATGTGAAAAGGACACAAAAGCCACCTTGAAAGAGGCTTTTCACTGGCTGGCCAAAATGAAACGATTTGAGTATCAAGATAAACAGAAATAGTATCAAATATAATCCATTGAATTATATGGGAAACCATGAGTTCAAACAGATACAAATAAATGAATGAATAAATTGAAACTGTGATGAGTAGTGGAGCATTTACATAGCTTCAAGGTATCTCTCCACAAAACACTTATTAATTATGAGTGGAGAGGGGGAGAGTACAGTGGAGATGCCTTACAGAGCCTATCTTAATCAAGCATTCAAAGTTAACTTCCCCAGTAGTGAGACAAATGAATAATGGACACCACCTGATGAGATACAATGAAAACACAGCATTAATTCTGTGATATGCTTGTCAAAGACACATAACCTAAATCTAATTGTGAGGAAATATCAGAATACCTAAAATTGAGATGAATTCTACAAACTAAATGACCTATGATCTTCATGAATGTCAGTCGTGGGCATCAGGGAAAGATTGAGGCACTATTCCAAGCTGAAGGAGAATAAAGGGACATGACAACAGAAATGCAATGCCTGATTTTGAACTAGATCGTTTTGCTCTTAGGGGCATTATTAGGTTAACTGGCAAAACATGAATAGGGTCTGAGCATTAGATGACAGTAACATATGAACGATAATTTCCTGATTTTGATGGCTATATTGTAGTTATGTAGACGAGTACCCTCATCAGGAAATACACAATGAAGGATTTGGGGGAAACAGGTCAATAACTTATTCTTAAATGTTTCAGGAGAAAACCCTTTATACTGTACTTACACTTTTCTGTAAGCCTGCGGTTATCTCAGAATGCAAAGATGATGGAAGGTACAGAGGTGGAGAAATGAAGTTGAAGCATTAAAGAAAGGCAAGAGATAATTAGCTACCTAGCAGAGAATGCGGGATTCAAAAAGAATCTCGTTTTTCAAGAGAGACAAGATCATGTTTAAGAGTGCTTGAGAAAGATCTAGTAGATACTTTGGAGTTAAGCTTACATGTGAGAGAAAATGAGGGAGGGTGGGACGTAGAGTGCAAGTGGAGGAACTGACCTTTGATAGGACACTTCCTGCATGGTAGCAGGAGGAAGAAATAGGGCAGGGACACAGACACAATCTGATTTTAGATCTGATGGCAGGAAATCGATGGCGTTCTCATTTGACGGTTATTTTCTCTGTGAAGCAGGAGGCAAGGTCAGTTATTTACTGTGAATGAATGAACAGTGGGGAAGTTGGAAGTTTGAGAAAAGTAGAGGCATTCTGAAAAAGTAATTGTGGAGGATGACAGAATGAGGTAACACGAGGAAGACAGCAATATTGCTGGGCGGGGTTAAGGGCCCAGGTAAGGCCAGTGAACATGAATATTTCTTGGTACTAGTATCTATCCAAACCATGATTTTTCTCCAACAGAGTTTGGTTGCTGGGTACACACAGAGAAAAGGCTAACGGTTGACATTATTCATTATTCAAGTGTTGCCAGAGAGGCCCAATGGGGCAGGGGATTTTAGGGTATTTGCAGGAGAGATTAGAATGATATTTGTATCGGAACTAGGGAGAAATAAGTTTTTTCTATATTCTCCCTTAAATGAATTCCTATAAACATATATGTATTTAGAAATTCTGTAACCTTTTACTGATGGAAAAAAACCCCCATTGAAACTGTCACTTAGTAAACTTCTGAAGTGTTAGAATAAATCCAAAGTTGAATACACTCCAAGCCGAAAATCTTCCCCTTCTCAATAAATTATAATAATGTTCTCTAGTTTGCTTATTGCTTGGAATCATTAATCAGAACTTTAAAGCACTAGCATATAATTACAGATTTTATGTTGAGAAGGTCCTATCTGTTCTGCAACATTAGAAATGGGTTAAATATGTTGATTCTGGAGTCACAGGACAGCTGGGCCACAGTGCCTGAAATCTCAGCAACAAAGGTATTACCCGTTACAATTCGGATGTCTCCGTGTCCTCATGAGCAGTTCCACTTATGTCTGCTTTGCGTATTGCGGTTCTGAAGATTTAACTGGAAGTTTCTGTTGCCAAAAAATGGAGTTCAAAATTCATTGACCGGTTGAGTGAAAAGAACCCTTAGCCAGTGTTTCAGTTTTCTCACAAATTTTAATTATGATGTCTATATTATTTTCCTCACCAGAATTTTGGGAGAATTTGCTGACAAAAGCGTTGTTAAAATAAATGATAGTAAGACTACTGGGAAGTTGAAAGGAGAAAAGTAACTTCAGAGTTTGAGATACTGCCCTGGGTAAGGAAGACTTGGGTGGGAGGGTGGGGGGATCCTTAGGCAGAATGAGGGTGCTGTGTACAGAGGAGAGGAACAAGGGCAGAAGAGCCATAAAGGGGAAGGCAGGAACCTAGGGGAGGTTATAGGCCACAGATAAGAAACTTCACTATTTTCACAATTTTGATGAGATCATGCTTTCAACACGGCAAAATCTGAGCTAAAATGATACAACTCTGCTATAGATTCAATGTTTGTCCTCGTGAACCCTCCAAATTCCTATGTTGAAATCCGAATCCCCAGTGTGATGGTATTATGAGGTGGGGCCTTTGGGAGAGGGTTAGGTCATGAGGGCAGAGCTCTCATGAATGGGACCACTACCCTTATCAAAGACCCTAGAGTGTTCCCTTACCCCTTCTGCTGTGTGAGGACACAGTAAGGAGGCCGACCCTGTCTACGAATCAGGAACTGGGTGTCTCACCAAACACTGAATCTGCTGGTGCCTTGACCTTGGACTTCCTAGCCTCCAGGAATATAAACAGTAAATTTCTGTTGTTTGTAAGCTACCTAGTCTGTGGAATTTTGTTATTGCAGCCCAAATGGAATAAGACAAATCTTTTCCCTGGATGTGTCAATCTAAGAGGAGATGAAAACAGAGGGAATCATACTAAGAATGTTTTACTGAGTGCTGTGGGTTAAATGATATGCCCTTGTCATAACCCCTGGAACCTGTGAATGTGACCTTATATAGGAAAGGGACTTTGAAGATGTAATTAAGTTAAAGATCTGGAGATGAGATCGTTCCTGGATTAACCCAGTGGCCCTAAATTCAATGATAAATGTCCTTATAAGAGACATAAAAGGAGAAGAGAAGAGGAGAAGGCCATGTGGAGATGGAGGCATTGATTGGAGTTATGTAGTCATAAACCAAAGAATGTGGATAGCCACCAGGAGCTGGAGGAAGCAAGAAAAGATTCTCCTCTAGAGCCTCCAGACGGAGGGCCTCCCTGTTAATGCTTTATTTTGGACTTCCAACCTCTAGAACTGTGAGAGAATAAATTTTTATTGTCATTTAAACAAAGAATGGTTCCACTTCATGCATTCTCAACCTGTAGATCTTTTGGCATTAAGCAATTACAATGATAGTAGCCACTGCTAACATTTAATGGGAATTTTAGATACTAGGCCCTATGCTAAATAATTTAAATGAATGCCTTCCCTTAGTCCTCACAACAGCTCTAGGATAGATACCTGTTAACCCCACTCTATAGATGAGGGAGCTGAGGTGTGTAGCAATGTGCCTAAGGTCATGTAGCTACTCGGCAGCAGGGCAGGGTTTGAAGCCACAGTCTGACTCTGCAGCCCATTTGCCTCCTCTGCTGGACTGCTCTCAAGAGTACTTTGGTTGCCCCACAGCAGCTGGGCAATAAAGAGAATTTTGTTTTGAAGTACAATCTAAATCCAGACAGTGCAATGCTGTACGATAGGTACAAGTGTACATCACAGTGAAATGGAAACTTCTCAAGACGTCTCTTGTCACTTACTCCGAGAGACCAGTTGAGTAAAGCAGAAAAATGATAATTTCTACAACACCAAACTTACCTCAGCAGGCATTAAATTGGGATGTTATTCTAATAAAAATGTCTGATTTTTCTTTTTTTTATTTAAGCTTTTGGCTCTGTAATATATGCAAATGGCACTTTAATAAAATCATTACATTATCACAATAACATTTCACCCTTTAATTTGACTATATTCCTCCTTTATTCTCACACCTTTGCACTAACTTCTGTTGTAAATTTATTTAATCTACATAAATCATTCAACATAATGGGAAAAAGACATAGTAATATGGTGCCATCTCAAAATCAGCAGTTCCTCCTCAAAAATGAAGGCACTCTGCTCTGCCTTGACATTTGGATTGCTCGGCTGTCATAGGAAATTCTTCTACTTATACACCTTCCGTTCCCTTGGCGTTATCTCTTAATTATATTTTTACTTTAGAAGCTAACAGTGATATAAAAGAGTACTAAAGTGTAGTAGCTTCAATCCCACATTTTCAATATCTCTCATGTATGCGATGTCTTAAACTGTTGGCTACCTCATTACTTTTTTTCTAAAATTTTGTTCCTTCAGGGGATAGGGTTCTTTACTTTTCTAAATAAAAATACCCCAAACGATCAGTGTGAAGTTGTGGTGGCAGAAACTCATCTTCAGGTACAAAGTCATCGATGTGTATGGTAGAATCAAGACACCCAACTGGGAGTCGCAGATCTGCTAGTTATTACCCACATGAACCTGGATTTGTGGTTTAGTCTTTCTGAATCTCTGTCTTCTTTTAGAAAAGGAGTATGCTATCATCCACCCTAACACACAGGAACATTGAAAATACAGTGTAAATATCTGAAAACACTTTGAAAATTCGCACAACAAACCAAAGTATTCTTGATATACAGTCATAGCATAGACTTGCATGATTAATAGACATGGATTTGAATCCTGGATCTGCCATCTAGTGGCTATGTGGACCTGATGATATAGTTTCCTAATCCGTCAAGTGAAATAAAAATGTCTACTTAAATGGGTTGTTTTAAATGGATGACATTTACGAAAGTACTTAGTACAACACTCACTGGCACATATTATTTCCCTTTCCTATCCCTGCCCTTCATGACTTTTCTACTTCTGAAGAACACCTCTAGATTCAGAGCAAATATGATAAACCATTTAGGATCAATAGTAGGTTTCCCCTCATGGAGCTCATAAAAAAAAAAGCCCCAAGCACAGAGACTCTGGAACTACTGTGAAGTCAAAATGTCAGGTTCAGGATTTTCTTGGAAAAATCTATTTGAGTCCAACCAAACAGGAGTCTGCATTTTAGAAAACTGGCCTTTAATATTTAGAGTATGAGCTTTCCAAGTATTCCCTCAAGTTCAGTGCCACCGTCTCCATACTAGATGGGCTTTTCTTTTGGTAAAGATAATAAAAGGGGTGAATTTCACTACTTTCGACGAGGTGGCTTTACGTGTAGAAAAACAGTTTTGTTCTTTCTCAGGTCCAACAGGAAGTTTTACTTAAAAAATCACACACAAAACAACTTTTTTCTTCTTTGGTCTATTCCTCAAACAACTCCAGCTGTGACTGAGGACCTTCTGCTATCTACGGAGTCAAGGGGCAAGAGAATTGTTGGTGAGTTTGGGGAGCACATTCCATTTTCTAATCTCCAGTATCTTTTGCCAATGTTGAAAGCACAGTTACGTAACATTTACAAACCCCCTTCTGGTTTTGCTTTGCCAATTTCATCTTGGGTAATGTTTGCTTTTTCAGTGTTGTCTGTGTTTTCACCCTCTGAGGACTGATGTCACTTGTCCAGTAACCTAACAATGATTTTAAACTCGATTTTCCTATAATGAAACATTATTAATCCTTGGGGTATTTACTGTAATACAATGTATTGGATAACATGGAACATGATCTACTGTTACACTGGAATGCCAATGTCATGCATCATTAATAAATGCACAGTTCCCATTAAGTGAGAGGCTTTTAATTAGCATACACATTTTTGTCATCATATATTAAACTAGGCATACTTTTTCCTCATCTTATGTTACTTTTGCTGACTTGAAAAGTTGAATTCTTATTGTGGCAATGTTTATTAAAGCCTCACATTTATAAACCACTCTAAGCTATTTTCAGTATTGAAATGACAATTCGATTTTCTCCAAGCTTTCTAAATGAAACAATGTGATGTCTTTTTTGTTAAAAAACAATTTCTATGGAACCTTTGCAACAAGACTATGTGCTGTCACCATAAACCTGGTGTGTTTGGATTATATGGGTTTAGCATAGTATTGCCCACAGACCAGCTGCTGGGGATCCAGTTTTAAGTATGTAGATTGTTGGGCCCCAGTCTGATTTACTGAATCAAAGTGTGGGGAAGGGGCCTAGGAATTTGTCTTTTAATAATATTCTAGATAATTTTCATGCATTCTAATATTTTAGAACCACTGATTTGGTGTGGAGAGAGTAAGCGTTCTTCCAGCTCTCTTTTCTTTCTTTAAGAACCTTATCACACTCTTAATCTGAATCCTTTCTCAGCAACCTCATGCTGTCCTGTTGACTATTAAAAGATGTGTAGGTATTCTACTGTGATGACAAGATTGGGAATACAAAGGTTCTAGCCCACATTTTGTCACTTACTATCTATGACCTCAGACAAGTCTTAATACTTCTAAGCTTTAGTTTCACCAATGGCAAAATGGTGGAAAATAGGAAAGGAAGGGGAGGAAGCAAGATTATTAGATGATTTAATATCTAAGATTTTGTCTGGATTCAGCATTCTTGGATTTTGTGAATGCTCTAGTTGCTAGAAGGAGAGTAGCAGAGGGACAAAGGACAGGAAGATAAGCTGAAGAAATCACTAGGTCTGCAGGAGTGGAAAGAACATGAGTTTAGGAATCAGACAGACTAGGGTTTAGTTCATAGATCTGACATACTACTTGAGTCATCTTGAGCAAATTATATTACCCTTTGGGCTTTAATCTCCTTGTTTATTAACATGAGGCTAATATATATCTTACAGAGTTCTTACATGATTAAGAGAGATAAAACAGTATCTGCCCACAGTACCCAGCAACAGGTCTTCAATAAGTAATAGATGTGATGAAGAAGAGGAGGAAGAGGAAGAGGAGGAGAGAAGGCAGAAGGAAACAAGAGGGAATGAGACAGAACAGTGGGCATTTGGGTACTCTAGTAGATTTATTTGATAACAAATATTGGTTGGGAACTTAGATGTTCTAGGTACTATTCTAGGCACTGGAGATACAACAGAGATCAAAACAGATAATTTCTACCTTGTGGAGCTTATATTCTGATGTGTATGTGTGTGGGGTGAGGGTGTGGGTGTGGCAGACAATAAATAAATGAAGGAATAGCAACTAGAAACGTCCTGAAGTGGAACCATGTTCAGAGTGTTGAGGAATAACAAGGAGGCCAGAGCCCAAATAGGCAGCTAGAACTGAGTGAATGAGAGAGACAGAGGGTAGGAGGAGATAGGATGAGAGAGGTCATGGGACTGGGAGGAAACAGACTGTGGGCCTTGCAGGCCATGGCAAGGAAGGGAGCCTTTACTTTTGAGTGGAATGGGAAGACACGGAAAGTTCTGAGCAAAGGAGGGTCATGACCTGACTTACAGAGGATCACTTTTGTTGCTGTGTTGAGAATAACCTCTAGGGGGACAAGGGGGACACAGAGAGACCAGTTAGGAGGCCACTGCAATAATCTAGGAAAGAGATGCTGGTAGCATGGGACCAGGAGAGTGGCCATGTAGGTGGTGAGCAGTAGTCTTTTGCTGGATATATTTTGAAAATGGAGCTAATAAGATTTGCTGATGGAGTGGATGTGGATGTGAGAGATAATGATGACTCCAAAATTTCTGGCCTGAGCAACTGGAAAAGTGCAATTGCATTTCCTGAGTTGGGGAACACCATGGGAATAGCAGGTATGGAGAAGATAATGCATACATGTGAATCAGTTGATACAGTGAGAAGTCAGTCAACCAACCTTCAGTGAGCACTTCCTGTGTGAGGAGCCCAGGAACAGGTGCCCTGGGATTTTATTAGTAAAGTGCTCTTGTTAGTATTATAAGGGAACCAAGGAACACTGTCTTTAGATTTAGTTGAGTGCTTACAAAATAATTTTGGGAATAAGCTGCAGTCTTCCTCATGCATGGGAAGTCCACATTCAGAGTTAATATACATCACTTTTCAGCTTTCCAAAGCCATATTCATTATCTGTGAACTACAGCTTTAACCAAATCAAATGAAAACTAGTACAAGTTGAGGGGTTGCAGCTTTGCTATTTGCTTACTCACAGTGATGCCTTACCACCGGTCCAGTAACTGCCTTAATTGCTTTCTGGAAATAATCCCACCCCATCTGGTGGGATGTTTCTGAAGCGTTAAGTGCTCCAAGAAAAAGAGCTTCTGTGCTTGACAGTAAGCGCATTGCCATCAGGAGCCTCACTGGCTGTTCTGTGCTTCAGTTTGTGCTGCTTCCCAGAGCTGAATGGAACGTTATTGTGCCATTTAAATCTAAAGAAGGCATTTGCACGCTGATGATGTTATCTCAAGTCCTAATTTGTGCAAACATCGATCTGCTTTGAGCAGAAAAGAAATCTACACTCAGACAGTGAGGACTGAGCTCAGATTAATAGGCAGGGGAAAGGGCTAAAGCACCAGGAGGGTAAACTATTTTTTTCATTGCAGGGTGCTTCATCAGATTTTCTTTCCAGATTTATTCCTGCTCCAACGAAGAATATTCTTTTTGAGCTAAATCCAATTTGTATATAAAAAATACACACCCCTATTGATTTCACTGGGTTTAAAATGGTATTTTTGCAGTGCAAAAATCTAATCAATACAATCTTATGAGTTGGACTGGTAATGGTAAACATACTAACAGATATTTCATTTCATGGGGCCAAAGCTCTGGAAATTGATACTGCTGAAAAGGATTACTCATTCACCATTGGGTATAACTTTGTTTACCCAACCATGATATAGGTGTAAAGCAGAAATACAATTATGCTGTGGCCAACACACAAGGGGTTTCTGAATAGTAGAACTTGCCTTCCCCGTATCCCCTGAAGGCCCATAGATCATACAAGTTGGCAGATCAAATAAGGATACTGTGGGAAATCGTTCACAATAAATGAAAAAAAGGTTAATCTGATAGGGTGGAAAATTAGACTGACATAGTCGTTGAAGAAATAAAAGTCTCCTAAGCCAAGATCAACTTTTTAAAAATTAAGCTTTTAAAGGAGATAGATTTGCAGATCCTTGACCTAGTGCTGTTATTTCTTCTCTTCCAGGTATCTAAAACATTTAGTTTTGAGCAAGGCATGCTACAAGTGAAATTATAAGATAGTTGTTGCCAGGGGTTCAAACTGCAGCCAACAAGCCTTTTAACATGTATAATCAAAACTGTCACAAAACCAAAGGAACTGTGTTTCATCATTTCTAGTGGACTTGGAGTGGGGAAATGAAATTCATCAAAAGATATAACCCAGACTTGCCTCTGTCTCAGGCTCACATAACCCTGGCTGCCCTCCCTGGGGTTAAGTGTACTGGAAAACTACAGTGCAGGAACACACAGGGGTTGAAACTGGGGGAAATAATTCAGCTAGAGGACAGAAAAAAGCAACATTGTCCCTCAGGACTATGATCCTTGAATAGAAGATTGATGCCTACAGGCAAAGAAGCATGAAGTCAAGGGAAACATATGGCTATGACCATAAATATACAGTCACCATATGAGGCAGATATTAAAAATTCAGATATAGATTTTACCCTGGAATCACCCAAGGGCAGTCTAGGCAATAAAGATAATGCCAGTAAATACCATGTTGTGACCACTGTGGATAATCAGAAGATAATAATCAATATTTCCTGTAATCAAGTTATAAGCAGGGGCTTTTCTCATAATGCTTTCTAATTTACTAGCCCATGTTAACATGGGCACCTAATCACCCCATTAGGGGAGAGATGGAGAGCTATTTTTGTTTTGTTAATTGGGAAACAGAGGCCAAGAATAATTTGTCCAAAATCTTATAGCACAGTTTGATTGTGTTGCTTTAAACCCCTTCAGAAAGCTGACAGTGTATAAGCTCAAAATATCATCTGCTTCTGCTGTAGTACAATAATAGGAGCTAATATTTCAGAAATGAATTGGAGAAAAGATTGTCTTCCATGACATACAAATTTATGGGTTTGGAGTAGGTATTCCCTCTTTACATTTGAACATATGAAGTCACTGTAAGAGGAATACGCACTTCAGATGTCCAAATTGCCCCGCCTTTGGAATCTGTATTGTAGTAATTGTCATGGTTCAGAGCTATGAATTCCACTGTAGTCTTCTGGTCTCTAACAAGCTTTGCAAAGTTTATTGCCATTTACCTTGTTTGATTATAAAGACTTGCGTGTCTTCCTACTAAGTATGTGTAGTCAAATCTCAACAGGAAATATTTCTTTGTGGGTCCTTAGTGAAATGAATCAACCTGACTTAGGAACACCAGTGGCTGGGAAAAGGGGTGATATTACCTTCACACAGATCCTTTCTACCAGGGAGGTATGTAGGCTCTTGGGAGAAAACATTCAGGAACTTGGTCTTTTGTCCTTCACCTTTCTAGAAATTTTCAGCATTATATTTGATTTGCAAACATTTAAGTTGGTTATAGTTTATAAAGTGATACACTTACTCTTTTGTATCAAATATATAATTTTTTCTTTGAAACATGCTATGAAGCATGCAGCTTATTTCTGCCTTTCAAACAAGAGGAAATTGAGGCTCAAAGAAATGAGTGACTTAACTAAAGTCACAGGGCTGGTCAGCAGCAGAGCTGGAATGAGACCTGGGACACTTGACATTTAGCTCTTGCCATTATAGCAGTGGTTTTGAAAGGACACTTGTACTAGTCAGTATAGGTTAGATTAGGTAACAAGTGAGCCCAGATCTCAGTGGTTTGAAACATCAGAAGCTGGCTTCTCATTCAGGCTGCATATCCAAGGCAGGTCAGTAGGTGATGCTCTGATCGCCATTTAGAACACTGCCAATCAACATGAGGCTTTTAGGATCTTCAGGGTTCTTTTAGGGTCCAAAAGAACATGTAGAATTGATTGTGTGGTGGCTCTTGAATGGTTCCACTTAGAAATGTTACACATAACATCTGCTCGCATTTCGTGGGCCAAAGCAAGTCATATGGTCACATGTAACAAAGCGGCCCTGTACCCCATAGGACAAAACACTTGGAATCTCAAAGGAAATCTTACTTAGAACCCCCGTTTATATAAAACAGATAGAAAATGGTGGAGATCCAAATCCACTTAACTTCCCCTTGCTTCTTTAGAAGATACTAAAGTATCTTTAAGGAACCTCAGGATTTAGCAAACACGATTCAAAATCACTGCCTCAATATACACAGAAAGCAGACATACAGAATAAGTATTTTTTTTATCAAAGATAAGAAGACCAATAGTCTCTTTCAGGGTCATGAGATTAAATAGAAGCTAGGATGGGAACAGATCACAGAATGGTCCATTGTTTGTCTCTTGTTCTACCCACTAGACTTTGGTTCTCCCACTGTGATACAGAAAATCCTCAAGAATATTGTGACTTTTCATGTCACAATGTATTAGGTACACATAATGTTACCCATAATGAATGCTAAGTCTCAAGTGCACAGCATGGCTTAGAAACTAATTTCTAAAGGAGGTACACATTTTCAGATTCATTTTGAACTCTGCAGCTGCCTCTTACCACTAAGCAACTTGCCTTGCATATAAGAGTAAATGTTTTAATATAATATGCCTGTAAGTTTTCATCCTTGCTGAATTTTAAAATATGATTTGTTCAGAAAACAAAACTTCTTTTATTGGATTGTGGCTGGAAGGAAAATGATTGTTTTGAATATATGAGAAAGGTCATTCAGTGTCACTAGTTTTTATGAAGAACAGTTTCAATCAAGACAAAAATCAAAATGTATGTATATTTCAGGGAGACTTGTTTAGGCATAGAATAAAAATGGTTGAAAGAGTGATGTCAAGGAAGGTAGGTGTGTGTGTGTGTGTGTGTGTGTGTGTGTGTGTGTGTGTGTGTGTGTGTGTGCGTGTACGCACAGGGGGAGGCACGTCAAATCTCCTGGGGGAGCTTTTTCAAGCTATACACACTCTACCACACCCATTCTGATAACTACCCCCTGATTAAGAATATACTGTAAACAGTCCCCCTTACTGGGAGTGGGAGCACTGCTGCAGCTCTCAGGTAGATTAGGTAGAATAAAAAGGTTGAATCCTCCTAGGTTGAAACAATATTCTATACTACAAACATATGTGGCAATGTTTTTCCTAGGAATTAAACCCAGAATTCTCCTCCCTCCAGTGGTGTCATCCATCTCAACTATGTGATAAGCACACCGACATTTTTCATCTGAGAGCAAATGCCCAAGGGAGAAGAGATTTCTTACTGTGCTTTGCATTGGAAATGACAACTGATTACATAACTATATACAGAATAAAGAAATTTTTGTTTGAGGCCTATATTTTCCAAGTTGGGGAGGGGTAGAGAAAGGCACGACCTGTGCATCTGAATATTCTTTCTTCTCTTTCTCCCTTCCTGCCTCCCTCTCCCTCTCCCACTGTCTGTTCATCTGCAGGCTTGTTTGTCTTGTCTTCCTATCTCTATCTCTCTTTCTCCCAGAGCACATTCCACGTCAATTTTGGGTTCACATATGAATGCAAAGACTTTTCACATACAATGCATATGTAGTTGATGATAGTGGAGATGAGTAAATCAATTTACTAATCCATTTTCTTTCCAGAGCAGGAAAGAAAGAAAAGCCACATTCCATCCTATTGACTGGATGTTACCTTCCTTTCCCTTCTATATTCTCTAAAGTTGAGTGAAGGTTCTAGTTCAAAGTTACCTTTCAGTGTTGAGTTAGAGGTATTCTTCGAAATAAGGTTGCTACAAAAAGATACTGCCTGCTGAGATGATCAACAACGGACATTTGTACAGAGTTTTACCTTTTACAAAGCACTTTCTGATCCATTATCATAATGTCTCAAGTCATGTACATCAACTTAAACTTTCCTTGTTTCCCAGGCTTGAGGCATAATAAGGAAAAAACAGAAATGACCAGGGCAGGAAATGAGGTCCATAAAATCCAGGAAAGTGACACCTGCTGATCCCAATGTGCTTGATTTTAATGTATATGTATGTCAAACTTATTCTGAAAATAAAACAAAGGAAGAATGGAGTAGAATCCTAGTTTCAATAAACCATTAAAAAAAACCAAGTGTCCTTGAAAATTCAGATAGAACTCAGGCGAATGAAGAGACCATGGGAACTGGGTGAACCAGCTGGAATAGAGGTCAGATGGTCATAAAGTACTTCATTCTTCAAACTATTCTTGAAACCTTTAAATCTGCCCATCTTATCCTCTATTTCATTCCTTTCACTGCCTAATAATATCTCACCTAATAATATCATGAGAATCTTTTCTTCAAAGTATTTTCAGTAGCACTAGATGGTTGGGCCTTAACAATACTAAAAGATCTAAGACACTATTATTTCTGAGCCTAGTTACATCCTTCGACCTGGGCCACTAGGGTTTCTTTTGAACCCATTTTAAATGGCCCCACCTGGCTTTCCTACAGTCACACTCCTTCCTTGGGGCAAGAAGTTCACTGGGCCAAAGGTGAATGCCTACCTGGCATTTACATCTCTAGCCGCCCACTAGACCACTCCCTCTTCAGCTGGAAGCCCAGAATTCCCTGTCCTAATGACTTGAGTCTACTTGCAGGCCTATGTGGGACTCTGCCTGGTATGGGATATGCTGCCAACATAGGCCTCCCTAACCTTGAGGGATGGCCAAAGGACAATAGTTTTCTGGGGGTGGCAGGATATGGTATGTGGATAGAGCTTGGTTGGTGTATCCAGGTACATCTGTGTGAAGACCTTCATGGTGTGGAACAGAGTAAGGGCTGGGAGGAGAAGGGGGTCTAGACACAGACAGGAGGTCTCCATTTGTTCTGCTCTAGGCTCCATAAATGTTAGCACAAACATTAGGGGTGGCCCTGTCTGCCCTGTATGCTTGTAAAAATGCAGTCCTCACATAAGATTCTCAACAGTCCACTGTATGGAATCTCAAGGTAATCTAGAAAATTAGCCGTGGTATAGATTGTTGCACCTAAAAGGTTAATATATCTACTTTCCAAGAAGCTCCATGTTGTGCTTGCTGGTCCATGAAAACAATCTCCAACTCTTCTACTTAGGTCATGCATATATAACACGACTAGACTGAAATAGGGTGGCTGCGCATGGGATGATAGACGGGAGGAAAGGAGCCAGGGTTTATTCAAGCTAGAAGGGAGGTTACCCAGACAGTACTTTAGAAGTATGGGAACAGTAATTAGAAGGCAGAACCAAGGACAGGGGGTATGAGGAATTAAACCCTTCTCAAACTGAAGGGGATTTGAGGTATAAATGTAGAAGGGGTTTAAATATTATAATTAAAGAAGTTGAAAGGAAAAAATAAGAATTGAGGTATGAGATGGTCAAAACCAATGGCTCAGGATCTAAATCTATGAAATCTGGGCACTGAGTGGGTAATTTCTTTTGTGTGTGTCCCAGTTTCCGTAGCCAAATGCCGCTATCTGGGAAGTTACGATAAAGGTATTTCCAAGAGCAAAATAGGGTCTCTTTGCTACAAACAGTCCCAAGATTTAATATCATGACAATAGCTATAACTATCTGATGTTATGCCTAGAAGCCACCTTCTCTACATTTTTAATTCCTGTTTCTTCCACAAAAGGAAGAAGCCAGCCATGTATTTTGATGATAATATAGAGATTTATGCTTCCTTTACAAAATGTGTAGCTTTGGGTATAGAAGGACAAGCAAAGCAGCTGAGTAAATGTCAGTTGAGGTGGCATTTCATGCCTAGATCAGAGGTGTTTCTGCATGAAACTGTCTTGGTTTCTAAACCCTGAATTGAGAGACTGTTGAAATTCCCACATACTTTGTTGATACTCAAACATCATCTCAGTTATTAAATAGCCTGTGCCAGGAGACCTGTACTCACTCAAGAAAGTTAGTATTTAATCTAGGTATTTCATGAATTTGGAGAATGTGAGAAAATCACTGTTTTCTCTGGGCTTTGGTTTCATCATCTGTCTAATGGTAATGATATCATTTCCTCGCAGGATTGTGGCAAATATCAAATGTAATGTTTGAGGAAGAGCTTTGAAAAGTGCAATGCCACAGAAAGGTATAGTAGCATGATTTTTAGCCAAAACTTCTTATAAGAACTGACAAGTTCTAGGAAGTAAAGTAGAAAGAGAACGGTAATTCATGAATTACCTAAGTGTTTTCTCATAGTCACTCCTTTTATTTTGTTTTTTTTTTTAGTAGTAGCATATATACTATTATCAAAACTATTTAATGGCTTTTCAATATGGATGAACTTCTTTGAAGTCTGGATTATTCTGTAGGGAGAAGATATTTATTAAGTACCTACTAGAGCCATGTAATAATCAGTTTTACATGTTATGTTACATGTTACATGTTATGTGATTTATTTCTCAAATATGTTGGTATTATTATGTTCCTTTAGGGATGAGGACATAAATATTCCTTGTAGTCATTACATTGTAGTCATACATTGCCAATACTCAGATCTGGACAGACACTGGTAGATCATAAAACTAAACTGTTTCAATGGAAATTACTTAAGAGTATTCTTCTTTAAGCTTGGCCACCATGATTAAGAATATCAGAAGTGTTTTGCTGTGACTTGCAAGACCTTGGACATGCCTAAATGTTAGCATGGCACCATCAATTTAGTTATTTTGATGGCCATCTCCATGGTTGAATTGACCACACATCTGTTCTGATCAACTGTACAGCAACTGGCTATTGATATGGCCAAAAGCCCCAGATAAACCACAAAAGATCAATTCCAGGCTGTGTCCAGACTTATATGAAGAAGATGCTAAGCATCTCTTTTGCATCCAGAGAAGACTGAACAAAGTTCATTGCCTTACATTAAAATTTGGGAGATACCAATGAGCTATAAGCAAGAGTGGAGGCAGTGTTCTCGACATATTGCCCTCGTGGCACCTGTATCACAGTCATTTGGGAAGCTTGTTAAACACGTTGATAGCTGATCCCCATCCTAGACCTCCCGTAATAGAATCTGTGGTGGGGGCTGAAATTTATGTTTCTTAAGCACACCAGTTATTTCTGATGCACACACAAGTTTAAGAAATGTGGCTGCAGAGTCTGTCCCCTTGCAGAGCTTTAAGAACCATACTAAACAAGGGTGTGAGTCCTTATTCTTTGTGAGGGTGCAATATTAGAAATAGAACGCATGGTCTCTATGTTCAGAACCTTCCTTGTGTGTGAGTTCTATGATGGGAGCAAAGGGGTTGGGATTTTTTCACTATTGTATCTGCGTCATGTAAGCAAAGCACCTGGCACAGAGTATTTGGTAAATATCTAGAGAATGAATGAGTGGAATAGCTTACACAGAAACTCAAAAGAAGAGAAAACTCCCTGCCCAGGATGTTTGTATCTGATGGAAGGAGACTCCACCATACTGAGAGTTCTTCCCATTTTTGGCTCTGGTGCTAAGAACACAAGCATCTAACCAGGGCAAGTGGTCTGCAGAAGAGTCCTCAGACACTCCCCAGTACATGGAGTTCAGTCATTAGTCTTAGGCTATTCTCATAATTTTTAGACTTACTTTTGATCATATGCCAAAGTCCTGAATGTCAGTACTACGGATGTGATGTCGTTAATTAGGTTTCCTTCTTTTGTGCAGAAATTAAGGTGCTCAGTATCTTGTCATATGCCCTAAGAGGTATCACTGAATAGGTGTCACTAAATAGGAGTGACAAGGGTGGCTTGAGGCAAAAGGATACTAAGGAATTTCTAATAGTCCCTCCCTAATTTTCACACCTGACTAGATTGAGCAGAGCCAAGTATGAGGAAAATGGTATGTGTGTAATAAAGGTAGGCAGGCTTTCGGAGAAGGTTTGTTTTTGAGGGAACTGGATCTGAAGCAGCAGGAATTGAGAATTGACTGGATAACACAGAAAGGAAAGGGGGCAGGGAAGAGGCAATATTTCTGACCCTCCTTCCAGTAATATCAAGCAGCAAACGATCAAGTAGAGGCTGGCAGGCTAGCCTCTGCCTTGTAGGTTGCCTCGTTGTAACTCTAATACCTTTGACATATCCTCTCTCTCAAATCAATGAATGACTGCATTAGGCCCTTCTGGTTCAGCTTGGCTGGGTTCCAAAAACCAAGGGGTTTCCATCTTGCTGCCCTATGATTTTTTACTTTAAATTCCTCAGGGACTTGAATTAAGCTTTTCTTCCTGTTATTACGATGATTTTTTTTCCCAGAAATGAAACTAGTTCACCAGTTATTCCACCCCACCACCACCCCTAAACTCTTTTAGAGTCTATAAAAAATACTGAGATTCCTGGACAACAAGGCATTCTTTATAGCTTCATCAGAAGAGGCAAGAGGGCTTTAATGAAATGAAGGGAAGGTTAAATATTATGGGAGAATAGTACCTGGACTCCATTCACAAACATACTCATTCTGAAGAACTTGCCTTCCCCCTTCTTATACCATCACAGGAAAGCAACAACTGTAAGTAAAAATGTAGAACCTAGGAACCATGAAAACCCAGGATATTTAAACCAGTGGCACTCAAACTTCTTTATCTTGTGGAATTCTCTGGTGAATTCTGTGATTTTTCCCATTCCCCTCATCATTCTTCTACTCACTCGGAGGGATGTGGTTAGTTTCATGCTGCTTAAGCTGGGGTCAAACCTTTTGAAATATATTGGTTTATCCATCCTACCCTTACTGATTTATCATACTCCAAATTCTTATGTGCACTCAGTTGCCATCTGGCCTTTTTTATCCTATTCCATGATTTGTATATTCAAGCACCAACACTAACTTGTTTAATTCACTTAAGGTTTGTAACACATTTTGCAATCTGGTGGGGCAAGTCCTTGCTCATTACTCAGTAGAGTTTTACAGTTTTCTTCACATTTCGTTACTGAGTGTTGAGAATTTTTTTTTTTTCCCTTTGTAACCATGATTTTTTTCATTATGCTTTCTGTCTCCCCCTGCAACCCATGTTGCCACCATCTTTTTTGGCTTTAACCTCATCTTCCTGGTCTTTTTCCTTGTCAAATGCCACAAACATTTACTTTAAACAATTGCCTCTACTTCTATATTATATGCCTATTTCCTAATTTTTATGTATGTTTTTCTTTAATTACATGCTATTACAAATCATTAAAGAATATATTCTCATTGTAAAACCTTTGGCTACAGATAAAGATATAACAATAAGCCATCTTGAGCTTCCAGTCATACTGTCTTCTCATGAGGGTAACCACCAATAACTCTGATAAAACATCTTTCTATGCATTAAATTAATACATGTAATAGAGATGCATAACTTCTTAGGTATATTTTAACCTAAATAGTTTAATACTGTACACATTTTTCTAGAACTGGGAAATATTTCCAAGACATATTGTTAAGTCCATTTAGAACTAACCCATTCTTTGCTATATAGCATACCAGAGTTTGCATATTCCATATTTTAATTCTTTACAAGTGGACATCAAGATAATTTCTAAACTTTTTTCTACTATAAATGATGTTTCTTTGTGCACATGTGCAAGCATTTGTCTAGGATATCTGTTCAAAATGGAATTACTGGGGTGAAGACCATGTGCACTTAAAATTTTGATAGATACTGACAAAAGGCTGTACCAACTAAGATATCCACAGCAGAGTAAGAGAACACTTGTTTCCTGACACTCTTGACCAATATGTCAATATGAAGTGAAAAAAGAGATCTCTTTTTAATCAGCATTTCCCTGATTACTAGTGAATTCCACATTCTATAATTGCCTTCTCTATTCCTAAATCCTGATCTCTGATACAGAAAGTAGTAAGGAAGAAAAAGGCATCCCCCAACCTAGCAAAAACACTGTCAATATTTGGGGATTTTTGCATCTATTCTGTACTTTATGCACTTTGTTGATATATGAGAAACATACTTTCTAGCTTAATTTGAACTTCCTGTATCTTAAGAACTTTCTTGTATAACATGAAAATTCTTTGTAAACACTGTAATGGCAATGTAATATTCCAAAATACAGTCTGTTTGGCCTAACCATTCTGATACTATTGAACATTTAAGTTGTGGTTGATTTCTTCTTATTTTGAATAACTTGCTTATTTGAATAACTGCTGTAAGTAGCCTGGCACACTTTCCACATTCCTGTCTAGAAATACCGTTTGGATTACTATCCTGTTTGTAACACATTATATCCAGCACATAGTAGGTGCTTAATATATGTCTGGTGTCTTACACAGAGCCCAAGTAAAGTTCTTTCCAGGGCTGAAATCATTCTTCTTATCTTATGGAAATAACTATTATAAATGATCAAAGTCACAACCAAAGTACAAAATATCACCAGGATGTCCCTGAAGAATAAATAATAGGAGTTACCTAGAAGGTAGATTGTGTCTTATCTCTCCATTTGAAGAGGAGTTGCCAGAGACCCAAAGAGAAGAATAGAATAGAACAAAATTAGAGGTACCTGTAATGACAGAGACTGGGTTCAATCCATATAATACAGAAATTCAGAGAATGTTGAAAAAGATTTCTTTAATCCCTGTTATGCAGGGGTAGCAAACAATTGATGTTATAAGAAGCATGGAGATATTTCAAATTATTAGGTATTTAGGCCTGATACTAAAAATGGAGAAACCTTTCGTGCAAGCTAGCTTTCAGCTAAGAATAGTCTGGAAAAGTGAAAGATCCAGACAGGTGAGGATGCACTTAAGTTTATTTGTATTTTAATTTGGACCGTTTAAAAACATACCTGCTATTTAATATTATCGGACTAACTTTTGAATTATGTATGGCAAGTCGGTTTTATTCCAATTTTTTTTTAAATGAGTGAGCTAATAGCAATTAAGCAACTCGCTACATTCTCAGAAATGATTTTTCGGTCACTTTGATTTTCATATACTGCTGGGATCAGAACAAGAAGACTCCATCTCAGATAATTAAACTCCCTTTCCTCCCAAATCTAGTTGTATTGAAAATATTAGGTTGAATCATATGGAAGGGTCACTTTTATAGGTCGAATATCAGCAATTTCATGCAGCTCAGTCTGATATTCGGGGTGAGGAAAGAGGAGATGAATCGCCTGACCATTTTCTCTAGTTTAATGTCACCAGCTTCCCTTGCAAAAGACTCACAGGATCAAGACTCCCACTGATACAAGGCTTGCAGGTCCTTTGCTGAATGAAGCTCTCACATTGATATGTAATACAAGCAGAAGAAAGCCCCACACCAGAAACCAAAACAGAATAGAAAACCTTGGGCACAGTTCAGTTTTCAAGGATATTTTAAGTAGGCACATGTTTTCTTTTCATTGACAGTTCTCACCCTTGCCAAATCAGGATGACTGACACCCTTAATTTGCAATTTCCTAAATTTCAAGAGGTTTTTTTCTTTTTGATTGCTATCTAATGGTTTACCCTAATTATTTTTTTCAAGTTGCAGTTTCTGATGTTTAATTTCAAAATCAATTTAAGATGTCTCGAGCTCCATTAATACACTGTGATATTGCTTCAGTCATTTTCTTGCGAAGCACTTACTTTAAAAAATGCATCATTCTAATGATTTTAAATTACTCTACGGTGCACGTACCAATTTACAACTATTACAAAATTTTACATTTTTTTCCCCAAAGCACTTCAGTTTTAAAGATGTTCTGTATTTGGAGACAGAATGAGAGAGAGGGTTAATTTTAAAAGGGTATGAATGTAATTTACAGCCTTTAAAATTCTCTACCCTCTCTGATGTAGAATGTAACCTAAGTAAATAAAATCTTATGTTCAGTGGGCATATAAAATAAGCTTAGAATGAGGACATTATTCTAAAAAAATTTTCATCTTGTTCAAACTAATGACAATATTCTTTATAAAAGGACACAAACTCATTGTGTGTGTAAGTACAGCAATGTATGAGCATGTGAATGTGTGCAAGTTTGCATGGGTGTGCATGAGCAGGCAAGCACGTGTTTGAGTGCATGCATGAGTGTGCAATAGTGTATATGCATATATGTGTGATTATGTGAGTGTGCCAGAATGTTGAGTACATGGGTATGCATGAGTGTGTGGATTGTGTATATGTGCATGACTGTGTAGTGTTGGCATACTTGTGCATTTGTGTGACTACACGTGTGGTAATGTGCTTGTGTGAGTGTTGCAAGTGGGTGACCTTCTGGTTTACGTACATGTTTGGAGATTAAATGCTACATGCACCTTTATTTAGTCAGTCATTAGAGTGTGCTCCAGAATTATTTTACTAGCCTTAGCATAGAATGGGAGAAATGCTCCCTCCCACTACACCTATAACACATCTATAAGATATTTGCATAAAAATGCACACAACTTATACCTTGCTTGAAATGTGCAATGAAAAAAATAGCGGTATTCAAATTTTGCCCCAGTATTTTGCACCTGGTTGTATCAGTTTAATAGATGTAAATCAGCTGCCGAAGTTGGGAAATCTTTCTTCCCCACTGCTTAAAAATTTTTTTGATTACTTTATTCTCTCAGGATTCCTCATTTACAGTGACACATGTCACTCTCATAGCGATTGAGGAGACTTTGGGATTAATGTTTAAAAGATTGTAATTAACATCCTTTCCCAGCCCTGACCACCTTAAATTTGCAGACAGCACCAGGCACATTCTGGGGCCAGGCTGACATTTCCCTTTTGTTGATTAGAGCATGCTGCTCTCTGGGAGATAGAAGGCAAAGCCCTAAAGGCCAAAGCTACCACGTAAGGAGTGCCAGAATCTTTACATACATTATCTCATTTAATCTTTACCACGACCTTGCAAGGTAGTATTAATTCCATTTTTCAGATGATGTGCTGTGGCTCAGAGAAGTTAACTGAGCTGTTTAAGGTCATGTGGCAAATTAGGAGTGAGGCTGGCATCACATTCAGGTCTGTCTGACTCTAAACCGTGTTCTTTGCACTATGCTGTGCTGAACCTATTGACTGAATCTGAAAGTATGACCTTTACAGAATTTATATCTTCCCTCACTGGGCATGGGGTTTATTTGGCTGCCTGCTACTCCCTGGCCCTCAATTGCCTTTTCTAATGATGCCTAAAAACTTGATTGATATCAAGTTCGTATCTACCTTAGAGGCAATGAATAAATTCATGAACCATACTTCCAATGTTAAGCCTCACTATGCATTTATTTTAAAGTGTACTGGCTTGGTTAAACTTATGACTGCCTGTGTAATAGAAACTAGGTACTGAATAACTATCATGTGCTAGAGATATTACGTCCATTTCACAGATATGGACACTGAAGCTTCAAAAGTTAGTTACTTTGCTTTAAGGCTACATAATCAGAACCAGCCAGCTCTACACCCCTGCTGACAGCCCTGCATAATCTTCTTGGTCTGGCAAAGTGTGGGTAAGTCATGGATCTAATCGAGCCTCAGTTTCTTCCTTTATAAAATGGGGATAACAGTATTCTCACAGCAGGATTGTTACAAGGATGAGAAACAATATACATAAAGCACCCCGAACATAATAATTAATACATGACAGTGATTATCTGAGTTGTTAGAATTAACAATGAGTTTAGGCTTTGGCAAACAATAGACCTAGCTTTCAAAGGTCCTGCCTCCTACAGGCTATGCGATCTGAGGCAAGCTGCTGAATTTCTGTTAAGTTTTCATTTCCTCATCTATAAAACGAGCATTGCACATTATAGCACCTTTTCCCAGACTATGTTCCGAAGAACACTGCTATCTCCATAAAATATGAAGAAATGTTAAGCAAAACCTGGGCTTTTTGATTGAAGTTTTGTGGGAAGCTCTGGTAGAAAGCTTTCCTTATGCAGGGATATTTTAGAACATGTAATATGAGAATTTGTGAATTTCCAAGTGGCAGCTAACACATGTAATATTTCTTCCTTTAGTTTTTCACCAGAGAATGTTTTTTGTTTGTCTATAACATCTTGCAAAAAACAGTTGTATAGAAAATACTTTGGAAATAATGACTTGTCATGAAGATTAAATGGATAATATTTGTAAAGCACATATACAGTAGGTGTTCGATAAGTGTAATATCATCATCATTACTATAATCATCATTGTAGTCATTAATAAATCCCACCATAGTACAGAAAAGGTATGTCCAATACATTCCTGGAAATAGGGGTCTGCAAACTCTGCAACCAAAGGTTTTGTTTGCCAGGTTAGGGTGAGCTAGTGCCAATGGCAGAGGAAGCTTCACAGACAATATGCTACATTAATTACATTAGGTGTATTACTTATATAAAATAGATTTCTTAGAGCCACCAAAGGGTTCTTTCCACGAGTAAGATTTTTCTGGAACATCCCAGGCTGGAATTCCACAGGTAGAGAACCTGTTGTTGCATTACCTTTTCTGATTGGTATTAACACGTTTGTCAGGCCTTGTTTTTAACATAGGTATCTTCTCATGTACAAGAGTTTTGCCTCTTTCCTTCTCCACTGAGTTAAGAAACAGTAACAACTAGGAAACTTGGCAAAGGTAAGGTGAATTGCTGTTGAATGTGTAATACATAACAAGACTATCTTCCTTCTAGTCCTGATTCAGTTCCCTGGCAATGTAGAAATGATTTGCCTCTACCCTTGTATATCTCCTGCCAAGGTACACACAGTTTGCTTGGATACATGGTCCTTTTAAAATCATCTTTAAACTTTTATCCATCCTCTGCTCCTTATGGTAGAGTTAATCATATCTTAGGAGCTGAATTCTAGGATGGTGGTGGATCCTATTGCTTCCTACCAGAAGTCTTCAGGGACTATGTGGGTTGCTTCTCAACATGAACCAATCTTGGAGAGAGATATATATTATTAGAGAGAGATGTATTAACCCAAAAGGAAATTTCTTCACATATAAAACATGTATTTATGCACCATACCTGCTGGTATTGAAGGGTAGGATGTGGAATAAATCTACAAGAAACTTTGTATGTAGCCTGGAGGCCAACATTATAGATTTTATTTGCTGTGTAGGAACACTGACTAGGATTAGCTTCTCCTCTCCATTTTGAAGGTGGATATTATGAAAAAGGTAGTAGTTAAATCATTTCTTAACTATTTTAACTGTTAGTATAGGTGTTCTGGAGCTTTTTTACATTTATGTTTGGGCTGACATTGTAAGGCGGCTGAGAGGATTGAGACGCACTGAGAGGTTTTCACACTCAAACAGTAATCCATTGAGCTCCCCAAACCCTTTCAACCCTCCCCTCATGTGTCTCAAGTAAGGGACATCTGTCATTATGAATGGAGTGATGATAATTAAAGTGGATATACTTTCGGTCTCTACTGTCCTAGTATCTTGTTTCACAAGAATCTTGGACAAAGTCAAGTTCTGGTTATTAAAAGCTTATTGCTCAGTGAAAACTCAGATTTAATAGGACCTGTGAAAACAGCTGAATTGGGTTATTCCATTCCATAAAGAGGTCAGGCTCTGGCAGGTACACATGTATGAATTTGGAGAACAAGATGACGATGGCTCAGATGACATCTGACAGCTTGGTGATCCCGGGCTGCCATCATCCTGCCTTTATGTTGAGGACACAGAACTGATAATTTACCCTGTTGTGCCACTTGGAAGCTAGAAAACTACACTGAAATATGAGGTTATTTAGCTGTGCTTCGTTAAGATTACATTGCTCAGATTCTTGAACCTAGGTATGGTCACATGACTTACTGGTCAATGAGATATAAATTTAATGTTTCCACCAATACTTTCAATGATTCTTCTTAAAAGAAAGGGGCACCACCCTTCTCCACACACACACCCATTCTTTCATCTTGCCTGAAATAAAGATGTGGTGGCTGGAGCACTGGCTGCCATTGCGTTCTATGCAGATAAGGGTCTCATCCTAGGGATAGCAGAGGTGTAAGCTAGAAGAAGCTGTCTTTCTGGAGTCACCATCCAAGCCTTGGATTGCCTACCTCTAGATTTCCTTTGTGTGGGAGAAGCTCACACTTTTATCTTGTTTAATCCTCTCTTTTCTCCCCCCCTTGGGGGAGGTATTTCCTGTCACTGAGTTCTAATTTTAGCTGACATACCAGGAATACAAATTTTCCTTGAATTTAACTTAATAATAAATAGCAGGATTTAAAGGGAGTAAAGACACAGAACAACTATTTTTTGGCCAACTTTTCAATACAACATCTCTTCTACAAACATAGGAAACAATATGATTTGGGTAGGCACAAAAGAATATAATGGCTTTAGAGTAGCAAAAATTTTCGTACTCCTTTAAATTAATTCAGCTTTACAGTGTCCAAAAACAAATTTCTTTGAGACAGCTACTAATTTATCTTCAACTTACAGGACAGTTAGTTGTCTTTGAAATGTGTCTTTACAATGAGAATTGAAATATAATAATAATAACTGCCATTTATTGTTATAATTCAGTGTCTACTATGGGAGAAGCACTATGCTGGGTATTTCACATACATTATCTCATTTAACCCTTACAACTACCATACAAAGTAAGAATTATTTCCCCATTTTCTAAGAGGGGCTCAGAGAAACCAAGTCACCCAAAAGTCACACAGTTACTTAGAAGCAGAGCTGGAATTTGGGTTCATTTCTGGCTGAATTTTTCTATGCTGAACCTCTGACAATTTTCATAACATTCTGACAGTTAAGGAAGACATGCTGGGATCCTGCCCTGTATATGCTCATTGCCAATTTTCTAGAGATTCAACAAAAGTGCTGACCGTGGAAAGGTAACATCTGTTGAATTGGAGCAAGTCTCTCTGAATGGTATATTGGACAAAAGGTCTAAACCAGAAATACCGAGACTCATCTCTCATATTAACTATATTCCTAATTAGCTGCGTGAACTTACACAAGTCATTCAACCTTTCTGGGCCTCTGTTTCCTCATCTTTAAAAGGAGGGGGTAGAACTAGGTGATCTCAAAGATCTAATCTAGTGCTGATATTCCATGATTATGCCGGTAAATCTGTCAAAGAAGAAATGAACAAAGGGAAGCCTGTTGGAAAAGAAAGTAGCCAACAGTATTTACAGTGCTTTAACTTTCATTGCTTGTCATACCAAATTCAATTTAAAAAATGAATGGACTTAGTAAAGAAGTGTGGGAAGCTTTTGATTGTTGAAACTGTTTGCTCTTGACTCCTCTGTTAACTTTGACTGTTATGGTTTTAGAAATCTCTTTTGAACAATATTTCTCAGGACATTCTTCTAATGCACATTAACTGAACCATTTGCTAGCATGGAAAAAACTCTTTTAGGATTGCTGGACTAATGTGTTTACCCATATTTAGTAGAAAGAATTCTTGATTCAACTGGAACTTAAAATATTTTCTCCACTTAGAGTGAAAAAAATGTTAATTAGTAAAAATAAATTTAAATGTGAATTTAGTTGGAAAGCACATTTTGCAAATGTATGTACTAAGACGCACAGTGGTTGATTTGCCCAATACTCACGGAGAGTCAGAGCTGTCAGGACACTGGCGGCATCTGCTGATCCGGGTCACCTAGAGTTTTCGGAGGGTCTAGAGTGAGGGGACAGATTGCTAAACCTTAGGCCTGTGCAAGATCAGGATCTGTATTTAAAACCAATCTAGAAGAAAATGTGCCTTGTGAAGACAGGCTAGAAGAAAATGATCTGTCTCAGGCTTGGGTCTGAAGATGTTATATAATAAGCCTCCTCTGAGACTTCCTGGCCACTAGCCAAGTTTTATGTGGGTTTGGGGCCTGAATTTATACTGCTTATGTGGTCCAAAAAACTGTAACCTGAGAAGTTTAAAGTTTACCCTGATCTGTAGTACAGACAGGTTCCTGACAGAAACAAATGTAAATCCTCCTGAGAGAAATAGTTTCTTCACACAAGACTTAGAGAGAATTTCAACTATTAGAACCCACATTACAAAATAACAGAGACAAGAAAGAAAGCAAGCATATGCAAGAGTTGACAGAAACAACAAACCAAAGTTCCAGACCCATAAAGATTTAACGTCCTGTATTTATCAGATACACCATATAGAATAACTATGTGTGATACATTAAAGAAAAGAGAATAACTGAAAACAGGATCAAGGAGCAAGAAATTATCAAAAACTAATGAGGCATATTAGAAAAAAAGATAAATTAAAATTTTAGAAATAAAAAGTAATCACTAAAATTAAAAATTCAGTGGAAGAGTTAGATAGATACAAGAAACCCAACTGAAGAGGTATTTAGTGAGCCAGTAGGCAAATCTGAAGAAATTACCTATAACAGAGAAACAAAGAAACGGAAAATAGGAAAAAGAAGTAAAAGACATGACGCCATAGTAGGACAGTCTATTTCCAAAAGGAGGTAATAGAGAATATGGGAAAATCAAGAGTCAAAGAAATAATGACTGAACATTTTCTATGATTTATGAAAGACATGGGTCCTTATATTCAAAAAGCTTAGCAAGCCACAAACAGAATAAAAGAAAATTAATCCACACTGATCTTTATTTAGAGAGGCCATTGAGCTGTGAATTCTATGGCCAGCCTGAACTCTGACACATACACAATAATGTAAGTTACCCTGGCTCTCAAAGCAAATTAGTTCCTTCAACTACAAAATGAGGAAACTATTATCTTCCCTACTTACACCTTCTAGACATTATGAGAGTAACAGGAACCGTTTTTCTAGGTTACTAGGAATTTGGAAGTCTGGGTACAAGTTAAGTTCTTTATAGCAGACCCAAGTACTCATTCAGAATTTCTATGAGCTCCACCCTATTATTTGTCTAGGTGCAAATGTATTGTACTTATTCGTTGATGAACTAACCTCTGTCCTTCCTACCCCTCTTCTTTCCAGTGAATCAGAAGAATACATGTAAATCAAATATCTGTAACAGCCTTGCAGATATTTTGTGTCACCAAAGCTCAATATGCAATCCAAAATCTAATAATGACTCTGGATTATGAACATAATGATGGAATGAACAAAATGGGTAGGTAAGTATTTGAAGAAAAAAGTTAAAACCATCAGATAAATGCAGGATAGTTTTTTTAAATTAAGGTTTCATTGATATACACTCTTAAGAAGGTTTCACATGAAAAACAATGTGATTACTACATTTACCCATAGTGTCAAGTCCCCACCCATACCCCAATGCAGTCACTGTCCATCAGTGTAGTAAGATGCCACAGATCCAGTATGTACCTTCTCTGTGCTACACTGTTCTCCCTGTGATCCCCTACACCATGTGTACTAAACATAATACTCCTCCATCCCCTTCACCCTCCCTCCCCACCCACCCTCCCACACCCCTCCCCTTTGGTAACCACTAGTCCCTTCTTGGAGTCTCTTAGTCTGCTGCTATTTTGTTCCTTCAGTTTTGCTTCATTGTTATACTCCACAAATGAGGGAAATCATTTGGCATTTGTCTTTCTCTGCCTGGCTTATTTCACTGAGCATAATATCCTCCAGCTCCATCCATGTTGTTGAAAATGGTAGGATTTGTTTCTTTCTTATGGCCGAATAGTATTTCATTGTGTATATGAACCACATCTTCTTTATCCATTCATCTACTGATGGACACTTAGGTTGCTTCCATATCTTGGCTATTATAAAAAGTGCTGCGATAAACATAGGGGTGCATATGTCTTTTTGAATCTGAGCAGTTGTATTCTTTGGGTAAATTACAAGGAGTGGGATTCCCGGGTTAAATGGTATTTCTATTTTTAGTTTTTGAGGAACCACCATATTGCTTTCCACAATGGTTGAACTAGCTTACATTCCCACCAGCAGTGTAGGAGGGTTCCCCTTTCTCCACAACCTCGCCAGCATTTGTTGTTCTTAGTCTTTTCAATGTTGGCCATCCTTACTGCTATGAGGTGATATCTCATTGTGGTTTTAATTTGCATTTCCCTGATGATTAGTGATGTGGAGCATCTTTTCATGTGTCTGTTGGCCATCTGAATTTCTTCCTTGGAGAATTGTCTCTTCATATCCTCTGCCCATTTTTTCATCGAGTTATTTGCTTTTTGGGTGTTGAGGCATATAAGTTTATATATTTTGGATGTTAACCCCTTGTCGGATATGTCATTTACAAATATATTCTCCCATACTGTAGGATGCCTTTTTGTTCTGTTAATGGTGTCCTTTGCTGTACAGAATCTTTTTAGTTTGATGGAGTCCCATGAGTTCATTTTTGCTTTTGTCTCCCTTTCTCGAGGAGATGGGTTCAGGAAGAAGTTGCTCATGCTTATATTCAGGAGATGTTTGCCTATGTTGTCTTCTAAGAGTTTTATGGTTTCATGACTTACATTCAAGTCTTTGATCCATTTCGAGTTTACTTTTGTGTATGGTGTTAAACAATAATCCACTTTCATTTTCTTGCATGTAGCTATCCAGTTTTGACAACACCAGCTGTTGAAGAGGCTGTCATTTCTCTATTGTATATCCATGGCTCCTTTATCATATATTAATTGACCATATATGGTTGGGTTTATATCAGGGCTCTCTAGTCTGTTCCATTGGTCTATGGGTCTGTTCTTGTGCCAGTACCAAATTTTCTTGATTACTGTGGCTTTGTAGTAGAGCTTCAAGTTGGGGAGCAAGATCCCCCCTGCTTTATTCTTCCTTCTTAGGTTTGCTTTGACTATTCGGGGTCTTTTTTGGTTCCATATGAATTTTAGAACTATTTGTTCCAGTTCATTGAAGAATGCTGGTGGTATTTTGATAGGAATTGCATTGAATCTGTAGATTGCATTAGGCAGGATGGCCATTTTGACAATATTAATTCTTCCTATTCATGAACATTGGATAGATTTCCATTTATTGGTGTCTTCTTTAATTTCTCTCATAAGTGTCTTGTAATTTTCACATTATAGGTCTTTCACCTCCTTGGTTAGGTTTATTCCTAGGTATTTTATTCTTTTTGATGCAATTGTGAATGGAGCTGTTTTCCTGATTTCTCTCTCTGCTAGTTCATTGTTAGTGTATAGGAATGCCACAGATTTCTGTGTATTAATTTTGTATCCTGTAACTTTGCTGAATTTAGATATTAGATCTAGTAGTTTTGGAGTGGATTCTTTAGGGTTTTTTATGTACAATAGCATGTCATCTGCAAAAAAGGGACAGTTTAACTTCTTCCTTGCCAATCTGGATGCCTTTTATTTCTTTGTGTTGACTGATTGCCATGGCTAGGACCTCCAGTACTATGTTGAATAGAAGTGAGGAAAGTGGGCATCCTTGTCTTGTTCCTGATCTTAAAGGAAAAGCTTTCAGCTTCTTGCTGTTAAGTATGATGTTGGCTGTGGGTTTGTCATATATGGCCTTTATTACATTGAGGTACTTGCCTTCTATACACATTTTGTTGAGAGTTATTATCATGAATGGATGTTGAATTTTGTCAAATGCTTTTTCAGCATCTATGGAAATGATCATGTGGTTTTTGTCCTTGTTTTTGTTGATGTGGTGGATGATGTTGATGGATTTTTGAAAGCTGTACCATCCTTGCATCCCTGGAATAAATCCTACTTGATCATGATGGATGATCTTTTTGATGTATTTTTGAATTTGGTTTGCTAATATTTTGTTGAGTATTTTTGCATCTATGTTCATCAGGGATATTGGTCTGTAATTTTCTTTTTTTGTGGTGTCTTTGCCTGGTTTTGGAATTAGAGTGATGCTGGCCTCATAGAATGTGTTTGGAAGTATTCCCTCTTCTTCTACTCTTTGCAAAACTTTAAGGAGGATGGGTATTACGTCTTCACTAAATGTTTGATAAAATTCAGTGGTGAAGCCTTCTGGTCCAGGGATTTTGTTCTTAGGTAGTTTTTTGATTACCAGTTCAATTTCATTGCTAGTAGTTGGTCTTTTCAGATTTTCTGTTTCTTCCTTGGTCAGCCTTGGAAGGTTGTATTCTTCTAGAAAGTTGTCTGTTTCTTCTAGGTTATTCAGTTTGTTAGCATATAATTTTTCATAGTATTCTCTAATAATTCTTTGTATTTCTGTGGTGTCCGTAGTGAATTTTCCTTTCTCATTTCTGATTCTGTTTATGTGAGTAGACTCTCTTTTTTTCCTGATAACTCTACCTAGGGGTTTATCTATTTTGTTTAGTTTCTCAAAGAACCAGCTCTTGCTTTCATTGATTCTTTCTAGTGTTTTATTCTTGTCAATTTTATTTATTTCTGCTCTAATCTTTATTATATCCCTCCTTCTTCTGACTTTAGGCCTCATTTGTTGTTCTTTTTGTAGTTTCATTAATTGTGAGTTTAGACTGCTTATATGGGATTGTTCTTCTTTCTTGAGGTAGGCCTGTATTGCAAGATACTTTCCTTTTAACACAGCTGCGTCCCACAGATTTTGTGGTGTTGAATTATTGTTGTCATTTGTCTCCATATATTGCTTGATCTCTGTTTTTATCTGGTCATTGATTCATTGGGTATTTAGGAGCATGTTGTGAAGCCTCCATGTTTTTATGGGATTTTTCATTTTCTTTGCATAATTTATTTCTAGTTTCATACCCTTGTAGTCTGAGAAACTGGTTGTTACAATTTCAATCTTTTTTAATTTACTGAGGCTCTTTTTTGTGGCCTAGTATATGATCTATTCTTGAAAATGTTCCATGTGCATTTGAGGAGAATGTGTATTCTGCTGCTTTTGGGTGTAGAGTTCTGTAGATGTATGTTAGGTCCATCTGTTTTAATGTGTTGTTCAGTGCCTCTGTGTCCTTATTTATTTTCTGTCTGGTTGATCTGTCCTTCAGAGTGAGTGGAGTGTTGAAGTCTCCTAGAATGAATGCATTGCATTTTATTTCCTCTTTTAATTCAGTTAGTATTTGTTTCACATATGTAGGTGTTCCTGTGTTGGGAGCATAGATATTTATAATGGTTATATCTTCTTGTTGGATTGACCCCTTTATCATTATGTAATGTCCTTCTTTGTCTCTTGTGACTTTCTTTGTTTTGGTATCTATTTTGTCTGATACAAGTACTACAACTCCCGCTTTTTTCTATTAGTTGCATGAAATATCTTTTTCCATCCCTTCACTTTTAGAGTGTGTATGTCTTTGGGTTTAAAGTGAGTTTCTTTTCTTTTTCTCCTCCTTTTTCTTCCTCCTCCATTCTTTATATATTAGGTATCATATTCTGTACTGTTTGTCTATCGCTTGATTGACTTTGGGGATAGTCAATTTAATTTTGCATTTGCTTAGTAATTAGCTGTTCTGCTTTCTTCTCTGTGGTTTTATTACCTCTGGTGACAGCTATTAAACCTTAGGAACACTTCCATCTATATCAGTCCAGCAGAGATAGTTTGTGGGAGGTAAATTCTCTCAGCTTTTGCTTATCTGGAAATTGTTCAATCCCTCCTTCAAATTTAAATGATAATCTTGCCAGATAAAGTAATCTTGGTTCCAGGCCCTTCTGCTTCATTGCATTAAATACATCATGCCACTCCCTTCTGGCCTGTAAGGTTTCTGCTGAGAAGTCTGATGTTAGCCTGATGTGCTTTCCTTTGTATGTGATCTTATTTCTCTCTCTGGCTGCTTTTACTAGTCTGTCCTTATCCTTGATCTTTGCCATTTTAATTACTATATGTCTTGGTATTGTCTTCCTTGGGTCCCTTGTGTTGGGAGATCTGTAGATCTCCATGGCCTGAGAGACTATCTCCTTCCCCAGATTGGGGAATTTTTCAGCAATTACCTCCTCAAAGACACTTTCTATCCCCTTTTCTCTCTCTTCTTCTTCTGCTACCTTATAATGCGAATATAGTTGTGTTTGGATTGGTCACACAGTTCTCTCAATATTCTTTCATTCTTAGAGATCCTTTCTTCTCTCTGTGCCTCAGCTTCTTTGTATTCCTCTTCTCTAGTTTCTATTTCATTTATCGTCTCCTCCACCATATCCAATCTGCTTTTAGTACCCTCCATTGTGCTCTTCAACAATTGGATCTCCAACCAGAATTCATTCCTGAGTTCTTGAATATCTTTCTGTACCTCCATGAGCATGTTTTTTATTTTGAACTCCCTTTCAGGAAGAGTCATGAGGTCCATGTCATTTAAATCTTTCTTGGGAGTTGTATTAATAATTTTACTCTGGACCAGGTTCCTTTGGTGTTTTATATTTGTATACGGCACCCTCTCGTGTCCAGAAGCTCTACTCTGGAGCTGCTTAGCCCCTGAAGCAATGTCAGGGGTCGCAGGGGAGCGGTACTGGTGCCTGGGAGGAGGAAAGAGCTGTTTCCTGCTTCCCGGCTGCTATGTCTGTCTCCACTGCCTGAACCAGTGGGCTGAGCACACAGGTATAAGCTTTTGTCCCAGAGCAGCTGGATATGGATCCCTGCTTTCCACAAGCTGCTGGAATCTCAGTCTCTCCAGGAATTCTGCCTGTTTTAGTTTTCCAACCCTGTAATCATGAGAGTATCATGAAAGCACCATGAAATGTAGGTTTGAGCTCTCAGAGCAGATCTCCGGAGTTAGGGATTCAGCAGTCCCAGGCCTCCACTCCCTCCCTGCTCTGTTTCTCTTCCTCCTGACAGTGACCTTGGGTGGGGGAAGGGCTTGGGTCCCGCCTGGCCACAGCTTTGGTATGTTACCCTGTTCCGTGGGGTCTGCTCTTTTCTGCAGGTGTAGGCAATCTGGTGCAGTCCTCTTTCCTGTTGCTCTCTCAGGGTTAGTTGTATTAATTATATTTTTGTATTATATGCGGTTTTAGGAGGAAGCCTCTGTCTCACCTCTCATGCTGCCATCTTTGATCTGCAGGGTAGTTTTATTACAGGAATGAAAATATCACTCAATTTATTTGGGAGAGATACATGGGGTCTCTTTAATACCTCCAATCATCTGATTTTGGTATGCAGCATTTGGACGACTTATTTTGATCTGTCCCTGTGTCCTGGCCACCAATTTTACACAGTTGAATTCCAGCTTCCTTCAACCTCTCTCAGCCATCTCCACTATAAAGCCTTTCTTCGTCTGCCTCCCATCAGAGGAGCGCCGCGGCAGAAGGTCACACTGCGGAGGTAGGGACCCAGGGAGTTACTTTCCTACAGAGTCTCACCTACAGGGCCCAATATACCTTTCAGGTACACCATTTTCTGGGCTTATTTTCACTTCACATACACATGAATTGAGAAAAAATGTGAAATAGCAAACAGACATGGGGCTCAGAATAGGAGTGGAGTAAATAAGAGGGGTGCACTTAATAGGGAAGCACAAAATTCACCTGCTTTCTTTGGCAGCTCCTGTTGGTCCATCCAAATGTATTCTCTACTGTTAACTGTACTTTAATCATGGAGAAAAGCACACATCTGACGCTTTTCTTGCCTCACAATTGCCACCTTATTTAAATATATGTTCCTGGTTTGAAAAACAAATGTAAAGCTTTAATGTCGTGGAACAGTCAGTAGGGTTAGCTCACATTTACAGAGAGGCAGCTGCAAATTTGTCTGTTAGTTCAAACTTGTCAAACTGTCAAAAGTTTCACTGGATTTTTGCATTGTTGCCTGCTAATGATAGCATAACAGGTGCGGGTTTTTTTGTCTCAGAAGAAAATGTAAAAGACGTATTTTGAAAACATTTGATAGTTGATGTGCTTTGGGTTCACCTTGCTGTACATACACTTATGGCCATTAAATGAACTCTCTTTTATGAAGATAAGGGACTTTTGAATCTGAGAATGTTTTGGGGTTCAACTTCTATTTTCACTTGGGACAAAAAAATAGGCTTCAGGGGTGATAAACCATCTCTGAGTAGGATGTGTTGCTAGGAAATCATGATCACAGTATGATTTTTTTCCCCATTCCACACCTACTGTCCAAGAATATTTCTGTTGATTCAGTCTTACACACTTCACTTGACTTGGAATTCTCCTAAGGATGCTTTGGAGTTGTATTTCTAGTGCCACCAATCAACTTAGTTGCTGATTCAATAATCCAGAGTTAACACTTTGACCTCACTGTAGTGTTAATGGTGTAGCCACTATGTTTCAAGCAGGGTTTGTTTTATTAAATCAATCAAATCAGAGTCACCTTAAGGTTTATCCTTTATTTTTTAATGAGCAGAAAAATAATTACATTAAAATAAATTCAATCAGATGTTTTCATACTTTGACTAGCAAGTTAAAGATAATTAAGCCTACATAGGAATTATCCATAAGCCTTGTGTCTGTGTACCCTACAAAGTGCTATAAAATCTCTCATCATGTTTCAGTGACTAGTTGCCTATATTTAAGCTTTTCTTAAGTCCAGGGAATTTGTAGCATCATGATATGGTTTGCTAAGTAATGTAAACATTTCTTCTGAGAACTCAGCTCCTGTTCCTAGGACATTCAGGTGTTATGTCCAGAATGGAATAGGAAAAAGTACCTGCCATCCTAGGTTCCTAATCTGGTGACATTAATTATCTCTTTTCTATTGAAGATGCTAAATTCCAGTTACTCTATATATGAGTAGACTTTTCTCTTCAATGGCATGATGAATGGCTACATAGTTGTGCCAGGAGCACATGCATTACATTTTGAACAAACCTTTTTCTATCAAATGGCATGTCTGACTCTGCTGTTACTGTAATGGCTGTAGGAAAAATACAGTGTATATTTCAAACGGCTTAATCAATACCTGGAAATTGCAGGAAACTAATGCATTGTATGTGATAGACATGTAGCATCAGATGAAAATCTTTTGATTATTAGTATTTTCAATAAAGGGAAAAACTAATAATGTTATTAAAGCACATGGTACTTGTATAATCAAGGAAAGTTTCCCTAGCAACAATAATTATATGAGCCTCTTACAACTTCCTCCTCTAATTATCTGTTTTATTAGTAGATGCATATCACCATCCTTTAGGGAACACTTAAAAACATAACGAGACACTGTTATAATGAAGATATATATATACATACACACATGTTTATGTGTGTGTGCATATATATCTCTATAAATAGAGGTAAATTCTCAAATGACATGGTCTATATATCAAAGTGTGGATGTCTTTATAATGAAAACAAAACTATTTACAATTAATATTTTCTCACTATACACAATATGGAGTTAAGAGAATTTATGGACTGTATCCATGAACCATTCATAATCAGTGTCAACAGCTCAATATACAGGATCAAGAATCACAGATCTCAGTGTTAGAAGGGGCCTTAAGGGCCGTTTGATTAATATTTTACCATTTCAAAAATGAGGCAGCTGAGACTCCAAGAAATTAAGTGAGTTACTCAAGGTCACTGTGCTGTGAATACACACACACACACAATCATCCCTCTAATGGACAAGATGGCCACATGCTATAGGATAGCCTGAAAACAAATATCCTTATAACAAAGCTTATGGGATCTTCAGGAACTAACCCTGGTTTGATGGGACATACAAGGATTGTAAACCATATGATTTCTGTGGTATAGCAAAGAGTATGTTCAGAAATATGTCAGGGCCTAATGTTCCATATTTCTCTGATCAATCCATTTCTAAGATACAGTATAATAATAAGAAGGGATCACAGTAGAGAAGGGCAAGAGTTGTCCTGTGTGAATGCTTACCTTCTATGAATTTTGCTGTCAGTTATATGCAAATAACAATAGACAGAGTGGCTCAGAGGAAGTTTCATGAAGAAGAGAGGAATATAAAGCTCTAAACTCTGCTTTAATGCTCCCCCTCAAACACTAAGTGACCAAGAGAAGCCATATTTTATGAAAGAAATATAGCAGATGCATTTTGCAATGTTGATATTAGAGGTTAGGGGGTGAATATCTTTAGTATAGGCTAAATGTTATTATTGAGATTTCATGGCAAGGAGTTGTATTTTAAGGGAGCATGATTTGACCTGTGGTATATCCAAATCTAAACCACGTTGTAACACCCTTCTATTGTGTCCCCCTTGAGGTTTTTAAAGACTAATGAATCAACGTTTGTGAAGTACCATGAGGCCTTCAGGTTAAAGAACCTACAGTAAGTATATCAATTCAGCACCACTTACAACACTCAATGTACCTAGAAAACAGACTGAAAATAACCAGTAAACCATTCATTGCTGTCCCGTTGGTATCAGAGCAGCACAGTTAACATGCTAACAGCTAAGCTTCTGAGCTTAGAGGAAGAAAATGATCAATGGCAAAGAGCATATCCACCTTTGAAATGACATGATCCATTATAAGAATCAGATGTTAAATTGCTCCCTGTACTAAGCGCACTCAATTAAGTCCGCACAGTGAGATCATCTCGATGGTTAAATATGCTCTGTGGGAACAACCTTTATGGAGCTTAAAAATCACAGAAGGACTACTCCTACCATGGCACTGGAGATTTGGAAGGCATTTCCTTCCCTTATTTTTTCAATTTGGAAGCCTTTTGCTCGGGAGGCTGCTGCATTTTGGGTCATACCTGTTCACCCTTTTGCTTCTTTCAGCAAGAAATGCTTCTTTTTCTATTGGGTCCAGAATGGATAAATATGACTTCAGTCCAGGATCTCTGGACAAAAATGCATCATTCATGCACTTCATATTTGATGCCCTTCATCTCCTTGAACTTTCCCCTTTCAGTAGCCTACCCTGTTCACCTGAGGTCCTGCTCCTTGTCTAACTCTTCCTTCTTCCTTTGGTAGGGGTAAAGGTAAAGGGCTGAAAAGAATACTAGATATGAAATGAAATCAACAGACCTGGTTTCTATTTGCTGGTTTCTTACTAGCCAGGTATATGGTCTTGAACAAGTTATTTAACCTCTCTGGCCCTCAGTTTCCTTCTGTTTCAAAAATTTGTATGTTCTTGGATGTTGTTTATTGCCTGTTTCTCCATCCAGACTGCAAGCTCCACTAGCACAGGAATCTGGGTCTTCCTCACCAATGTTATTCCAAGAGCCCAGCATGTAGCACGTAGTAGGTGTTCAGTGAAATTTGCTTTATTATGTGAACATTTCATATTTCCATTAGTGGTGTTACCATGCATTCAGTCTTCCAATGTAGAAATTGCTGAGTCAGTGAAAATTCTCGCCTCCCCTTACTCTTAAACAGTAACCAAGTACTATTTCCTAGACTCTCTCCAGTCTGTCCCTTCCTTGCATCTGTGCTTAAATTCCCATATATCAACTTTTCATCATTTTTACTGCATTCTCTAAACTATTGTCAGAGTGATCTTCCTAAAATACAAATATGCTTATGATATTAACTTCCTTAAACCCCTTCAGTGGCTTTCCCATTGTCTTCAGGATCAAGTCCAAACTCCTAGGTGTGGTATACAGGCCCCTTCATGACCTGTGAAGTCTTCTGTGACCACCTCCTAGGCCTTCAGATAAGGAATGGTTAAGTACACCTTAACCATGGCATTTCTCTCTTGGCATGGCACTTAGTGAAAAATATTTTACATCTCTGTTCACATTTGTCTCCCCAACTTTATATGTGCTTCATATAAAGTATCCAATTGCTTTGCATTCTGATGTGGACATTATAGGAGCTCAATAAATGTTTGGTAAATGAATAATTAAATTAGGAGGTAGACTCACACTCCTCAGAGCAAACTGCTTAACCTCTCTGTGCGTCCGTGCATTAGAAGCCTTAGGGATGGTGAGGCAGGCAGACTAGGGGCCACTATGTTTGGGAAACCATCGAACCAGTTATCTCTACACTTTCTTCCAGACTGAATCTTCTATGGGGCTCTCATTTTTTTCTCCTCATTTGATTTTTTTTTTGGTCAGTAAGGGTAGTTTGAGGTGAGGGAGGATTATGGTAGGGTTTAGGGAACTTCATCTGGAAAAGAGGGAAGGAGGATGAGTGTAGAGGCATGTTCATAATTAGCCTTTCCCCCCTCTTCTGCACAATTTTCTTCTTTGCCAGCAGGACTGGTGCATGTCTGTGCCTATTAGGTTGGAGGGGTGGGCTGGGGAAGAGAAACTCTCAGTAATTGAATTTAATGTCAATTCACTGGAAATACAAATATTTGAATTTTTGCAACTGGTGAGTGGTATATTACCAGGAATTTTACCCAATTCTGAGGCATCAGGAAGGCCACATAAGGGAAGTGAGTAGCCTGAGGGAGAGACTGTATGATACAGAAACACTATTCAACCAAGAAGTGTTTACTAAGTCATATATAGACACAGAAATAGGCGTGTTTTCGACTCAATTTAAGAACACTTGCATGGTAAATACACTAAATATTGGTGTTCTCTAGGGTTCTGACTTCCTCCATTCTCATTTTCCATACTCTTCTTGGACAATAATGTGCATTCATAAGGTCTGACCCGTATCCCAGAATTTGTCTTTGGTTCAGGATTCTCACTTATATAAATTTCACTCTTGACTATCAATCCCTCACTGGCCATATTCCCCTGAATCTTGTGCAGATACCGCCAACTCAGCACATCCACAACTGAGCTCACCATGTCTGCCCTTCTTCACGGAACTGGCTTTTCCAACTTGGCTTTTTCTCTTTAGCTGGTAGCACTTCCTTTTACCCAGTTACCTGAAGGGCCTACCCCGGCTCCTCGCTTGTTCAACTCCCATTGTAACTCCTCTCTGCTCTGTCCCCACCTTGCCACTCTTACAGGTACAGGTTCAGTTCAGGCCCTCCCCGCCATCTCACTCCTGGCCTACTCCAATAACCACGCTGCCTTTGTCTCGGATGTTCCTGTACCATTCCCTCCAATCACTCCTCTCAGTTGCTGGCAGAGTGGTACATCTAAAATGCAATTGTTTTAAACCACTAAGCAGCTTCCTATTGTGTCAAGAGGAAATGCAAATTCCTTAGCATGGTATATAAATACAGTTTCCTGTGCTCTGATCCCTGCCCATCTCTCCAATTTTATCTCCTGGATTCCTAGGCTGCAGTTATATCTGATGATTTGCAAGTCCCCAAATGGGTCATTTGGATTCACATCTCTATTTATTTAAGTTACTCCATCTGCTTGGAATGTTCTTTCCTCTCTTGTCTACCTGATGAACATGTGACCATCTTTCTAGTGTTCATTCAAGTGTTAAGACTTCTCCAAAGTCTTGCCTGACTGTAGGGCCTCTTCTCATAGAAAAAACGAGCTGCTCCTTCTTTGTATCTTGTGGCACAGGGCCTGGACAGAGTGTAACAATGATACCTTTTTATACATGGTGAGTTTGGTGATGGGTCCCTAGGACAGTACAGTATAGTGGTTAAATGGATAGAATGTGAAGCCAGGATATCTTAGTCAAATTCTGACTCTGATACCTGTTCTATGGGTGACTTAGAGCAAGTTATTTAACCTCTCTGGGCCACAGTTTCCTCATCTGTAAAATGGGGTATCCATCTCACACAGTCATTATGAAGATTAAGTGAATATGTATACACCACTTAGAATAGTGCCTAATATACATAATAATTGTTCCGCAAGTGCATGCTCTAATATTAATACCAATATGAATATTATAATTTGAAACTTGAGGTTCTAGGCCATGACATTATATCTGACACATGGAAGAATGGAAGGTGTTCAATAACATTTAGTAAATAAGTTAATAATCAGGTTAGAGCCATACTACACAGTCTAATAATACAGAGCTACTTCCCTTTCATAACCCTCTTCTAACTTGCTCAGTGTGTCTCCTCCACTAGACTATAAGCTCCTTTTGTGCAAGGACCACATTCATCTTATTCACCACTACATGCCCAGCACTGAGCGCTATGCCACACATGCATACATTTGCTAAATGTGCAAATGATTCTTAAGATTTGCATTTTAGTTCTTACTACATTGTCTTTAGCATTTTAATCATTGTGAATTGCAAAATGCAGTCTTCTCCCCCATCTTACTTCTATGTGAGGCAACAAAATTTTGTACAGCAAAGTAGTATATGAGAATTAATTCTCTCAACAGAGGAATTCTTCTGTTTCTTTATAGCATAGGATTGCAGATTTTTTGTGGCTCCTAAACTAATTCAGTGGTATAAAAAGTCTCACAGAGGACCTGTCCTTCCTGCTTTATCACATGTCATTTTACATCCTCAACAAAATTTAACAAAAGCAGAGACTTTGTAGGAGTTATTATTATTATTCGTTTAATGAGCACATGGCCTAAGGATAAGAAAAAAATAGAAGGAATGACCCATTACTTTTAGTTTAGGTGGAAAAACAAGTCATGTGCACAAATACCTACATCACAATGTCCTTTTTACTCTCTAGCAGTGAGTACAGTTGGATTTCAGAGGATCCTGTTGATGTGATCAGACAAAGTTTTATAGAATGACTAAAACTGTAGTTGGTCTTGGTAGATGAGTTGGATTTTCATAGGTGAGAAGGTAACAGCATTCCATGCTGAGGAAAGGGCATAGAGCAATGGTGAATATATAATATTTTGGGGGTAAAGGAGAGCGTACAGATTACTTTGGCAGGAGGAAGGATTTATGTAGGAAGCAGAAGTAGAAGATAAGCTGGAGATAGAGATTTGGAATAGCAGATGAGGGGTTTTAATAACAGATGAGGCCATCTGAAGTTTACCTATAGACAATGGAGAACTGTGGATGATGTCATGGTGGGGGATAGCAAAAGGAAAGTGGAGTTGTGGGAAGAGTAATTGGGCAGCACTATGACAGTATGTAAATAGAGTGGAGTTCCGAGGCTCAGGTGTGTTTTTAAGTGATGAGACACCCAATGGAAACATTCAGCAGAAGGTTAGAAATGAAGAATTATTCAAGTTTGGGAGAGATCTAGATCTGAAGTAGTCTATATAATGGATAGTAGGCGACAGAAATGGGTGAACTAACTACAAGAGAATACAGAATGGGGACAGTGGTTCAAGCATAGAACTCTGGCAATGAAAAATATGGTTAAAAGATAAGCAGTGTGTTTTACATGAAAAATCCAGTGAGATACTAGCCTAGGAAATTGGGAAGCCCTTTATGACCCATGAAGACATACAGATCAGGCTTTAATATTACCTTAAGGGAAAGACCAGTGAGAACCTGGGAGTGGAGGAAGGACGAGAAGATAACGATAACGCCAATGTGCCTACCTGCTGAGCAGTCAGATCCAGTCCACTTGGGATCGCAGCTGCACACTCCAGTGTCCATAAGAAAAGTCCCGTGTCCTGAGCACTGCTCTTGACATATAGGAAGTGGAGTTTCACAGTTGACTCCTCCCCAACCAGTAGAACAGTGACATTCTCCTTTTACACAGATGCCATGGCTGGAACACATCGGGTCTAAGCAGTCCTCTGACGGTCCAAAAGAGAAGAAGAAGGTTAAAATGGAACAGGTGTGGCCAGTACACCTTAGGATAATGAAACCTATACTCATATTGACTTCGTAATATTAAATCATTAATCTTGTTTTAATTGGGCACTAAAATGACTTATGCAAAAGCTGTGTTCAAACCCAGAAGGTTATTAACACTTAAAAATATACTAGGGTCTCATAAAGGTTGCATCTTAAATTTAGAAGAAGGAAACACACACATATGTTGTGTGAAACTGTGAGCAGTGTGTAGAACTCCCACACGAATGAATGTGTGGACCAGTGTGGGCCTTGAGTAGGAAGGAATTCCTCAGCTTTGCAAAAAAGACCAAGAGTTTTTACCAAGTCATTCTTGTATTTTCTGAAACTGGAATTGTAGGTCTGAGAAATGGCTTTCACCTGATGTGTCCAGCGGGGTTTATATATATATATATATATATAAAATATATTTTTAAGGTTAGATTATTCAAGGTTGTGGATGAGGTGACTGCCGTTGCATGAAATCACACAATATAATCAATGTATTATACTATCTCATTGATTCCTTAGAAACACTGAAAATGCAACCTTTTAAGCCTGATTAAAATTTTTCTTTTTCTTTGTGGCTTCTCACATCAGGACACTGTGATATAGTTATCAATGTTTTGGACTACCACAGATCCAATTCTCTTTGTCTCTGATTCTGTGAATCTGCAAATTTTGTACACATCCTTACAAATGTATAAGCTATTGTAGAAGTAGACTCATATGCCTGCCTTGGGAAAAACTGCTTTGTCCTTTTACTGAGTGACTGTTCCATGAGAAATGGGAAGATTGATTTCCAAATTTGTAGTCTTTGAAACACACATATCAGTTGCAACTAAAAAAAAAACTTACCAATAAGGACGTATGCTATTAATTGCTTTCCCAGCAGTGGAAACAGAACGATACAACCTGCCTTCATTTGCAAAACCGGCCTAGTTTTAAGGCGTGGCTTGTGGTCATGGAACAGAGTAAGTCTAACTAAGCATTATTATAATTAGTGTTATTGCCATTATAATTAGCCCCTGATCTCAGGGTCATTAACACATTGTTTTCATACCTGAGCTGCTAATCAGCAATAAATTCCAGAAGGTACATCTAATTTGATTTAGTTTGTTATTTAGAGGGAGAAGGCAAGTTAAAAGTACAGAATCTTGTTTTAGGAGGAGGCCATTTTGTTATGCTAAAAGACAACAATAATTTTAATAAGCAAACTCACATTCAACTTAATAGAGTTTTTTTTATATTAAAAGTCCACCTTCAATGAATAGGTGAGTCATACTTCAATCAGAGGCACAAAGTTATATGGTGACCAGGCAGGTAGCAGACATAAATGAGATGGGCTGGATGTAAGAAAACAGAGTGTATTGGGAGTGAACTGACAGCAAGTGTCCAGTTGAAAGGGAGCTGCCTTTATTTGGCTCCAGCTGTCACGGTGTAGGAATGTGAGGCTAGGGTTATCAGACTTTCTAGTTGCTCAAAAAATGCAAGAAATAGAGATTTTTAAAAATGACACTTCTCTAGTTTTAAATTGTGGCAAATAAGTCACATTAAACAACAGAAACACCACCATACCATCACCAGTTTGTGAACCAAACAAAATCAATCCATATGTCTAGTTCAGCCTGTGGGTTCCTGGTCTGTTGGCTTAAAACACATTTTCTATTGCTTGGCTTAAAACACATTTTCTATTACATCTGAAAAATGTATACCATTAAATATGGCAGGCCTTTTTCCTTGTTATCTTGGTTATTCTACCAATTTTCTTAGAGACCCCTAGAAGGCAAATTTAAGCTAGGTCCTTTTGCAATTGCTCACAAATTTTAAATTGCAATGGTCTAAATTAATTAGGTTAAATATTTTTCATGGCAAATTGTAGATGTTGTGATTACCACTGTTTTGGTAAATGTATGTGTATCTGTACAGCATCTGAATTTACAACTTAAATAGAATGACTGGGGTCGGGTTGACATAAAAACAATTTCCAAAAGTAACTCAGGAACTCTGGTGCCCTGTCTAGGCCTGGAGCCATCACTGGAACAATCTTCACACCAAAATTCTACTATTGCTAATAGGACGTGGGCAACTAAACTCTTGGTTGCTCATGGAGCAGAATGAGATTAAACCCTTTAGAAGTCTTAATAAGCCATCTTTAAAAAGCAATTATACTGCATTTTCAACAGCCTCTTTCTTGAACAACAGTTATGATGAGACCATCTTCCATGGTAATGGTTTAATATTATTTCAGAAATCAGACTTATTTGAGAAATGTGGCATGAAAAAGGTTTGATTACTAGTAAACTTATTTTCCTATGTTTGTCTTTAAATGATAGAATGACTGCCATTTAAAAATATGTTGTGTGTGTATGTGTATAACGGCTAAAGCTCCTTTGGGGTGAATTTTAATATAAAGGCAGTGCCTTGAAATTCATGAGAGGTAAGTTGGCTTCCTTAGGCATAGAGGTCAAGTTTTAGCATGAGGTGTGTAAAAATAAATAATATAAAGCGATAATAATAATGGTGATTACAAATCACTCCCAAAGAAAACATTCACGAAATGGTTCTAAATGTGCATATATTATTATTTTTATTATGTGCTTTAAAGTAAGATGTAGCCTAGTGCACTCTGTAATAATGAAGGCATATGAACTAACACTAAGATCATCAATATGGAATTTCTCCAGTCATAAAGAAGCATTAGAAACGAGGGGGGAAATGCCATTTTTCATTACTGCTCTGCAAGTGTCACATAGTTAGCCTCAAGTTAATATTAGACTGTCCGAAGAAACATGAACATCCTTGACTCTAGTCCCCTGTTCCGAGCACCAAGGGCATGCTGAACATCTATGATTTGCAAAGACCACTTGCATCTCTACCAGAAGCACAGAATGATACGTTGGACAACTCAGTGAGAAAAAAGCCTGAAGCAATAGATTAAAATGGTCCTCTGACCTTCCTCGCATATTTCTCCTTTGTATCCTGGCACACAGATGCAGACGCCCATGATGCAGGTGCCATGGCCAAAGCACGTTGGGTCAATACATTGCTCTTCGGGAACGTCGCACTCTGGCCCCTTCCAGCCATTTCGGCAGACACAGTGCCCTTTCTCATATTCTCCATTCCCGCCACACAGCACAGGGCATGAATCTGAAGGTTGGAAAGTCAACTTGTAATGTTCTTATAATGCTTTTAAAATCTCCAAAGAGCAATTCTCCATTGATTCTTGTATAATATTTAAGGCAAAAAAATTGTAGTATTTCTGTCTTAGCTTCTATTAAATAGGAACATGTTTGTGATTACACACAGAATTTTCCTCTTATGGGACTGGGGAAGAGACAAATTATAAAAATATCTCGAGTGGAGAAATTATTTCAAGTGTTTGCTTTTGATTCCAGCATCCTCTTAGACAGTAATTATTGTTATTTTCATCATCATCTTATTTTAAGGTAGGGGTCTTCTCTCTAGGGCTTTGGTTTTTCAAGTAGATATATGCTACTATTAGGAAGAACAACCCTAAAATTTAAAAAGTGAATACACTGGGAGTCATTCATATTATAAAATGTTCTCTCTAGAAAGCTGTACATTACTGATGCTGAACAGATGTCTGCTCCCATCACACATGGCACGGTCCTTTATTAGAACACTTCCTCTACTTTATCACTGTTGTGACCCAGTTAAAACTCCAGGCTCCATGAGGGTAAATAGGGTAGGACCTGTAAGTAACTTCACTGAAAAGGTATATGAGGGTAGGACCTGTACTGCCTATCTTATTTATTTTTTAATACCAGCCATCATCTGCAACATAAGCCTCACTACCTCAAGATCTATCATGGAACTGGGAATCTAGCAAGTGCTGTAGCATTCTCTGTTGAACAGAATTTAAGCTAAAGAAACTGAGTGGCTGAGCAACCTGAGACTGAAGTATTAGCAGGGCTAGAACTTGAAAAATACACTGAAAATGAGCAGAAAACATCTCTAAAGTACTAACGGTAAGCCTATGGGAAAACACAGTGTGATTTACTTAAAGCTTTTCAAGAATTAAAGTGGGAAAGTCTGGGAAACAGTAAAGTCTGCCAAGTTTGACTTCTGACTTCCCAGTCTTTACTTTCTAGGCAACTTACCTGTTTGGCGATTGCCGACCCCTTCCAGTTTACACTGGTGTGCATAAGCAATTACCCACTGTGCCCACTCTTAAAGTCCGTGAGCTATGAATTTGTTTATGAAGGAAATATAAGTCTCATGTACAGGTTGGGCCAGATCATCTGTACAAATTCCAGCTGCTCCATAACCTTGACTACATTATCTCACATCTCTGAGGTTGTTTCTTTGCCCATAGAACTGGGGTAATACTAGGAATTAGAAGAAGCACCACAAAGCTATTGCTGCTATTGTTGCTGCTGTTACTGTCCTCCTCTTCTTTCTGCTACTGCTACCAATTCTGAATTCTCAAATGACATCTCTTCTGCTAATCAATCAGAAAACAAAACATTACCTCTAGCACAGTCAGGCCCAAGGAATCCTGGGAAACAATGACAATGGCCGGAGATACACTCTCCATTTCCATTGCAATTGGTCGAACAGTCATCCATTATTTCTATTAATAGAAAGAAAAAGAAAAAAATGGGTAAACTTCTGAGCTGTAAAGTTCTTTTTTTTTTTAATTGCCAAGAACTCTGGACCTATAACAATCTTGCCTTTCTACTGTCTACAGAGCACTTACTATTTAAAATCGGGTGCCAAAGATTTCTGTAAGATGTCACATGCAGTACCAAATTATTAAAAGGCACCTGGATTTGCTGAATTGGCTATTCAAGAGTGAAATTGAAAACCAACCTCAACTCTAAACTGCATAAAAGTCTAGATGAATCACATTCTTATGAGACAATCATGACAAAGCTAAAAATGCACTAGGACTATTTCTCAATGTACTAGGACATTTCTCAAAACCAAAACAGGCTTAAAAATGCAGCCCAGAAGACTAAGCCTATTGTTTGTTTTTCAAATTTAGATTGTAGCAAACAAAAATCTCTTCTCAAGCACCTTAAAATGTTTAATCTACTATCTTGACAGCTTAAATATGATAATCAGTATTTCATTTTCATTAGTAATTGACAATGGAACGCTTTTAAAGTAAGTGTTCATATTAAATTCACCACCACTAAAAGCATTAGAACCTAAGCATTTTGTTGAGAAACGCTTTCTGCACTGTAAATGCTTATTAGTTCTCTGCCACTCATTTCCCTTCAAACCATTCTTAGAGAAGATCAGGTCTCAGGGGAATTAAGAAGGCTTTGAAGGTGCCCATAGGTAGTTCTGGGGACATAAACATGAGCTTTTATGTTTCTTGTAAGTAACTTAACTGAAAAGGTATATAGTCATACAAAAGTCAGTCCCTGACAATGATATTACAAACTGTTTCTAGTTTAAAATTGTATTGGAGGACAGCAACATCAAAGTCCAAGTCCATGAACTATATTATACTGTGTATGCTTTACTCTTGCAGGTTTTTTTCCTATTATCTTCTCATTACTCTTTTCTGTAAGGTTTTCATACTTAGTACTCTTAGATTCTGAGTTTTACGTTCTAGTCCATTAAACTCATACTTCTCATACGTACCAGTTTTTCCTTTGCAATCCAAATTACCTACTTCATCTAGTTCCACTTGGATAAACTATTTGAAGTTAGAAGGACATATTCTAGTAAGTGGCTTTGGCATCTCCCACTGAGCCCTGAGAATTTATAATGAGGGCCAAAAAACAGTATTTCTGCAATTGAGGCCTTTTGACCACATGTTTCAGTAGGACCACCTGAGGCACTTAAAATACAGATGCCTGGGCTTCACTCCAATCTCCTGAATCTGTCTCTTGAGGGATTCAGCCCTGTAATCTCCATTTTAACAAACAGCTCAGGGAACTCTGAAGGTGCTCAAAGCATTAAAGCATTGAGAAGCCATGCTTCAACTAGTAAACTTCCATAGTTAGAGAACTTCTGTTCTAGACTTGCAGTTCTGCCTTGAGTAGAATAAAAGCAAGAGGAAGAAAGTAGTGTCTAGTCCTTGCTGGGGATTCTTAGCTGAAAAGGAATCCAGTGGCTGTGTGGATAGCCACCCTATTATCAGTCAGAGATTCTTCATCTTAGCCCACATGAACATATCAGATAGCTTTTTGCACATTTGTGATGGACTATTCTGATTCCTATATTAGAAGACTGAGTGAGTTAAGAAATTGAAACACGGCATTTGCTCAAGTACAACTGGGCTGGCAGGAATGTGGTATTTGACAAAGAACTAACCACTTCTAATACATTAAAACATTAGTTATTTTCAGAAAATCATTGATTTATTTAAAGGGTCATTGTAAAAGGCACAATGAGTCTTTTTTCTTTTTCATTCAAAGATGGCACAATTATTTCTCTATTTCCTACTTCTTGAGCTTTCTTGTACCAAACTGTAGTGGCAGTTCTTAAATCTGCATTTGGATTTCCCTTGCCCTGGATGGTTAATAAGAAGCCATGGAGGAAGCTTTCCAAGGTAAATATAGTTGAATTTAATTTCACACCAGCTCCTATTGACGACCTTATGGAAGCAGCCTTGTGGGAATGTAGCTATTGTAGAAAAAATGTTTAATAAAGTTTGCTATCAGAACAAATAAAAATCCCTACATCTTATTGACATAATTTAAAAGCTGTCCCTGGGTCCGCACTGCTGCACAGAGCTTAACGTGAGCAATGCAAATGAGAAGAGAAGGCAATATATGGAGGTTTTGGAAGCTGCCACCTCCACTGGGTGTCAAAGAGACACTGGGACAGCTTAGAGACTCCAGGAAGACGATGGCTACAGCAGAAACGTAAATAACTCGTGATGAGAAAGAATGTGTTTTCCTATTTATGTTGGCCTCCAGGAAGCTTTGCTTTCTATCTTTTTAATCCTACTTCAGAATCACTGCCTCGACTCCAGTTCGTTAGAGTTGAGACTCATCTCAGACTTCTCTGCTTAAAACCGTTCTTAGGCTAGACTCCCAAGCCTCCTGGGATGTGCATCCGCATTGATGACGGAATTTGCTCCTGGCAGGTTTTCTCATGGGAGAAGCTAAAGGCAGTGAATAATCGTAGGGAATGAGTATTGTCTAAAGGGCATTGGCTTTGGAATCAGGCATACCAGGTGTCTGAAATCTCAGTTTTGCCACTTCCTGGCAGTGAGACTTTACCAAATTATTTACTCGTTCCAAGCCTCTCTGTTTCCTTATTTATAATGCAAATATCACTATACCTATTCTGTCAGGGTTGTGATGAGAATCAAAGAAGAAAAGTGGATGTAAAGCATCTAGTGCTGTGCTTAGGGCCAAGTTGTCTCCAGAAGTGGTATATGTTATCATATTACAGAAAAGGTTAGCTGAGATTGGGGGATATTGACAACTCTGTCTATACTGCGGCAAAACAATATATATTAACATACGGCAGTGGCTAGCCTACATTAGTCATTCAGTGAGAGTTGGTCATTAGTACTGTCTTGATCCTTATTGGTAGCAGGCCGAATATAGTTAAGATCTATCATGTGATTCTAACATCATAAAATAGACAATAAGCTTTTAGAACAGTTAAATTCATACCTTAATTTGTTTAATCAAACATATCAGTCTCTTTTCACTATGATTAAGATAAATTATAAAAACATTAAGAAATTAGTGGGGAGAATTTAGAGTAAATAACATATAACTGATTTTTTTTCAGAAATTTACTTCGATTCTCTTTAAGTGGAATTGTAGGAGAAATGTTTCTGTTGCTTCTAATGTTAAAAAGACAACAGAAAAGTAAAGAAACTGACTCGTATAAGGCAAAAAGCAAGTATGTTATTGCATAAACTAACAGTCTCATGTCTGGATAATAGGAATTATATCTCAAAGGTTAAATTCTTTTTGGGAGGAAGTAAGGGACAGGAAAAAAATCTCTAATCACATTTCTGGGTCTATTGATTTTTGAAAGGTTAATAATTTGTTGAGTGTTTTAACTTGAGCTTAGGGGTAAGGATGACAGGAAGAGAAAACCACAAATATTTTAGGTCTTCTAATTGCTCAATTTCTTAGGAGAAACTCAACCTCTCATAACTTGTTGGCATCTGCATTACCCAAACTGGGCCCTCAAAGAAAAATTTCAAGAATGGTGCTACTGCGCCCATTGAATCTGCCCTACTGAGTCTGTGAGTCCCTAAACAGTGTCATGGCCTAAACAACATCAATTGTTTTTTCTAATTTAACAAATACTTTGTCATTTGAACATGAAAGGTCAGTGGAGTTTTTCTCTAGGAGAAAAAATCATTGGTGCATTTCTACTGCATTTCTGACTACTTTAGAAGAAAGTTTTTGATAATCTTATGGCTGGAATACTGTTTTGTACTGACAAGGTCTTCAGCATGAAGTAAAAATAGAACATAATTGTTATAAAGAGCAGATGGTATATCTATTAACAGTCTACACAGCTTTGTAAACATATGGTTGAACAGGTTAACTAAAGGATAAAGTGGTGAGAGTTGTACAGAAAACTGACAGCTGTAAAATATTTTCCCGTCTTTTAAAAGACATGTGTTTTAGGAAAATTCACCAATAGAATACTGTGTCTGTGGGTTGTTTACCTGCAGAGCTCTAAAATTGCTAAAGAGCTCAGCTTTAAAATTCACAAAAAGGGTCATGGGGAACAAATTCACCAACAAAAAAAAATGACAGGAGTGAGGTGTTTCTGATTAACAAGGGTGGAAGTGAGTAACAGTGTGTGTAGGTATTGTACAAAAGAGAACATGTTTTAAAAGACCCTGAGAACACTGAAAGAGCCATTGTGATCATTTTTTAAAACTAAAAAATTCTAAAAGAAAGGGCTTTGAATGGCCCATTGCTACCCTTAAGACTCTTCTCTAAATAACTCTAAGGTTGTATTTTGAAAGCTTAATGGTTCCAGAATCAGTTGTTCTAAAGAACTGGACTGGTGCTAGTTTTTCCATTTCAAAAGTTATTTATTTGCACTTTCTTTTCTAATAGATCTTGAATTAATAGAGCTTCTCTTGCTTATTCCTTTCTTCGCTAAAGTTGTTGATCTATGCAGCCTTGGTAATAATATTATCCAGGTAATCACTGTTGTTGGAAACACAGAACGATGGATGGGCAAGTATCCTACAATAGCAGCAAATAAAGGAGCATTTAAAAAACCTTAATCAGCATTTCATGACATGAATGACCACAACAATATAAGCCTTTCTCAGAGTGACATTTCATGAAAAATGACTTGAAGGCAGAGTGAGCAAGAAGCTTAAATAGTGTTCGTATCGCTTTACTCACTGATTGTGTCTTTCTAGAGTGACACTGTCAATTCAAAATAATAGCCAAGGCAGCTTACCAATTGCTGTAGTTAACACAAATACTTGCTCCATCTTTTTTCCATCATTGTAAAATGCCAGATACCAAGGGCCTTGGTCCATGTATTCTATGAAACCTGTCTCTTGCAATGAGGTTAGGATCAGGTTCCGAGGGGAGTGCTGGCTGTCGTCAGGGCCCTTGGAGTCCTGCTTAACCAGCTGTTTTCCATCCATTAGTTTTACAAAATCAAACTGGAACAAACACAAACATCAAATATGAGCCACTACTTTTACTTCTACATTGACAAACATCTCTAACTTCACTTGCCCTGTTTCATACTTCTTTGTTTTGGAGGTGCACGAAGCAGAAGATGAAGTTATTCATTCTTAAGTATATTACCATTCTGAAATAACCCTGCTGGATAATTGTTATAAACCTTTCAATCTGAGTATTCAAAATTATTGTTTAAAAATAAGGAAACCAAGAAATAGAAACAAATCTTGTTCACTATTATGCAAGAGAATCTTGATATCTTACTAAAATATCAGGGAGAAGATACTGGAAACCACACATTTCCCACAGAAATGTTACCATGACCTTGTTGACAAATTAAAAAGTTCTACAGTTTTTAACACAGATAAATGAATAGTCAACAATTTGAGTACATTCATCATGATACTACCTTTGTGGTAGCATATTTAAAAATTCAAAGGATCCCCCTCCTTTTCTTCCTTAATAGGTGAACAAGCACATGATACATACTTCCTTGGACATTTTCTTTTTAAGAGTCACATTTAGTGGCATTCTAATTCCCTGCCTATTCTGACCCAGAAAGTGAGGTTTGGACTAAAGTCATAGCTTTTGGGGAAAAAAAAAAGCAAGCTCCAGGTGGTTATGGTCCCTTATGCTACTTCTTAGATGAAGCAGGGCCCCAAATGGGTTCATGAAGGAAAGAAAGAAGGGAATGAAAATTTGCCTTTTTCTCTCATTTCCCTTATTGATTTCCCAGCATTCCTTTGCTGGGACAAGGGGTCATGGTGTATGGAACAGTGAAGGGGTGTGGGCACAAAAATAAGTAAGATGAGGGGGCTGGGAAGGCTCATGATCATCCTGTCCCAGGAAACCAGAAGTCAAGCTGCAAGAATATTTCTTAAACTTCCTTTTCTCAATCTGCTCTGCTAACTGCTATTCCGTATTTCTCAATGTTAGTTTTTTTCATGTGCTTGAATGTGATTATTTTGGGTATTTGCTCATTACAAAGACTGCCCTCACCTTTAAGTCCAACCTACTCTGCAAGCCACAAACGCTGAACGATTCATCCCACCACCCTCTACTCTCAAAGGGTCAAGAAATACCTAGCATATCAAATACCTGAGTGTGTGTAGGTGGAATGTTTCTTCTGCCATAAATTCCCAGCAGAGAGTCCTTGGCTAAAGAAATGTTGAATTTCAGATATATCGGATGGTGGATAGTAATCTGGAAGCGCCAGAATAAGCCAGGTGGGATGGTCTGCATGACCTGTGCACCAATGTCAACTTCGCCGGTGTCTATTGCCCGTCCCTTCTGAAACACTGGTTTTAAAGGTAAAGACAATTACACATAATATTAATTTACAAAGCCGTGATTTTTAGTTTCTCAAGAACACATAGATCAAAACAACTTACTAAGTAAGCTCTTTGTTCCTCCCCACCCCACCCATCAATCAAGGCTTTATCCAAATTAAGTATCTTCCCAGGAACCTTCCCTAACACACCACTATATTGGTCTCCCCATTCTCTTAAACTGCTGTCACATTTATTTCCATCATTTGATTCATTTTTAACCATTATTTACTAAGTGCTATCTGGGTAGCTGCAAGAGATACAAAGATGAGTAAAATGCAGTTCTTGCTTTCAAAGAGCTTTGAATGTAAAAGAGAAAATAGGACAAGTACACAAATAACCACCTTGTAAAGGAAAATAAGTGCTTGCTTTTCAAAGGAGGGAAAAGCATTTGGTTGGAGGATGCTCCTCATTCCTAGCTGTCTTTAGCCCCTTTATCTTCTCTATTCTTCTCCTTAGCACTTAATCACCACCTAACATATCAGATGTTTTTTTATTTATTGTTTATTGCCTGTTTTCTCCCAATAGAATATAAGCCCATGAGGCTGTGGCTGGTTTGTTCATAAAAGAATATAGGCAAGTAGTATGTGATTAGTACATATTTATTCTGAATGAATGAATGAATGAATGAATCAGAAAAGGACATTTATGAGAAGTGGTATTGAAGATGGACCTTAAAGGAGGGAGAGGATTCCAACAGAGTTGTTGGGAAGGTGTCCTACATGGAAGGAACAGCTTGAACCAAAACAAAGAGAAGGGAAACTATAAAGCTAAGGTGTAGGGTGTGTGGATATTTAGAGGAGCAGTTGGAGATAGGGTTGGAGGGAAAGGATGGCATCATATTCTATAGGACCTTGATGTTCTATAGGACCATATTCTATAGTGCCAGTCCTAAAAGGCTCACTTAGTAAAGAATGGAAAGCCATAAAAGGTTTTTAAGAAAAGGGGAGAGATTTGGGGATATTAGAAAGGCTAATTTTGAGGCAGAAGGTAGAATGATTTAGAGCAGGGAGACACAAGAATGATATAGGAATTATGGGGCAATAATTCAGATGAAATGATATGAAGATCTAAATTTAGGGTATGCCCAACAGCTCATGCAGAAAAAGTGCATTCTAATCTATTATAAAATAAACAAGTGGGGCTACATCAAACCAAAGAACTTCTGCACAGCAAAGGAAACAATCAATAAATTGAAAAGGCAACCTCTAGAATGAGAGAAAATATTCCCAAACCATATATCTGGTAAGGGGTTAATATCCAAAAAGTTTTTTAAAACTCATGTAACTCAATAGCAAAAAACCCCCCAAAGAATCCAATTAAAAAGGGCAAAGGACCCAAATAGACATTTTTCTAAAGACATACAAATGGCCAAAAGATGTATGAAAAGATGCTCTACATCCCTAATCATCAGGGAAATGCAAATCAAAACCAGAATGAGATATCATTTCATACCTGTTAGGCTGGCTCTTATCAACAAGACAAGAGGTAACAAATGTTGGCAAGGATGTGGAGAAAAGGGAACCCTTTATACACTGCTGGTGGGAACGCAAAATGGTACAGCCATTTTAGGAAACAGTGTGGTGGTTCCTCAAAAATTAAAAATAGAAACACCATATGATCTAGCAATCCCCTTTCTGGGTATATATCTGAAGGAATTGAATCAGGATCCCATAAAGCTATCTGCGCACCCATGCTCACTGCAGCATTATTCACCATAGCCAAATGTGGAAATGACCTATGTGTCCTTCAACAGATGAAGGGGTAAAGAAAATGGGAATACATGTATATACAAATCTACAAAAGGAGGAAATCTTTTGCCATTTGCAACAATGTGGATGAATCTGGACAACATTATACTAAAGTGAAATAAGCCAGAGAAAGCCCAAAACTGCATGGTATCACTTACATGAGGAATCTAAACAAAACAAAACCAAACAAAACACAACAAAAGGTGATTTCATAAAACAGAGACTAGAATGGTGGTTGCCAGGGCTGGGGAGAGGGACAAATGAGATGGTGAAGGTCAAAGGGTTAAAATTTTCAGCAATAAGAAGTCCTGAGGTTCTAATCCAGAGCACGGTGATTATAATTACTAATAGGGTATTGTATGCATGGGAGCTGCTGGGGGTAGCTCTTCAGCATTCTCATCATACACACACACACACACACACACACACACACACAGCAGAGCTAACTGTGTTAACTATGTGAGGTGAAGGGAAATGATAATTATCTTGATCTTGGTAATCATTCTCCAATGTGTATTATATCAAATCATCACATTCTGTACTTAAAATATATATAAGTGTATTTGTCAATTCTTCAATAAAGTTTAAAAAACCCAATCACATATTATCTAGGGAGTATAAAACCGTATTATCTTGAAGAATGATACAAATATCAATTAACTTCAGATTACTGTAAATTTTTAAAATCTTATTGTAATTTCAAGCATGAACGCTAAAAAACAAAGAAATGGTTTTGAACTAGATAAAAATAATCTCTCTAAATGAAAGGAAAGAAGGGAAGACACAGACTAGATGAAATGGATCAATTAGAAAACATAAAAGAAGATGGGAGATAAATTTCATATACCTGTAGCTCTAACTAAAAAAACAAATGGCAATGAACTAAATGCTTGCTTTAAAAGGTATGAGTCATCATTCTGATATAAACAGTAAAATCTAATTACATAATTTTACAAAAGATATATCTAAAATATAAGGAGAGTTATTCATAATAGGAAAGTTATTTCCCTGGGAGGAAAAGGAAAGAAAGAGGAAAGAAGGAAGAAGACAATGGTGCAAGGCCCACAGCCCACACACTGAGAAGCAAGGGTCTTAGGAAACCTGAACACTTGGTGTGGTGGCTAAGGGAGGGATCAAGATTGGCCTATGACCGCGAGTCCGAGTGACCTGGTGCGAATCCCCAAACCAAGAAACCTAGAAGGAGCTGGTTTGAGTGGGGGGATGTCAAGTTTGGATAGTCAGATCTTTATTATTTATTGCCATAGTTCCTACTTCTTTCTGATGTGTTAGTTTAATATACGTTTCTGTGGAATTCCCTGTTAAGTGGTGATGAGAAGGGAAGGAATGGAAGATGAGGGGTAAGAATTAGTTTGCTTGATAGTAAGCAAGAAAGATTACACCTCAGGAGAGAATGTTCAATTTGGCCTCATTTCACACTGCCTTTATATTTTTCAGCCATCAACTCCTTCTCCACACCAAACACAGTTTCAAAACACACATGGTCTCAGTCCTTTGTGTTCACTGGCTACAAAATTAACAGCCCATTAAGAAACACACCTGCCGTGACTTTATTCAGAGGCCAAAGCCTTGCAGCTTTTAACTTCCTAAAATACCTCCATTATTGCTTTTTGTGTTAAGGCCAAGAGTAATAACTATTTTAAGAATGTTCACTGTTAACTGTTAATAATAGATTTCAAATGCAATTTTGAACATAATTATGTATTACAGGACACATAATTTTGTGGAATTGACATTTATAATAAAATATGCCCTTTGAGATGATAAATGACCAACTAAGGACCTTATTTTTCACTTTCACTAAAAGTTATTTTTTCTGTGTGAGACAGAACAGTCTGGTTCCCAAAGGGTTGATTATACATTTAACTCCTAAGGTCCTGGAGCTGACACATGTCTTCATTTGAGCAGGCAATTAACAGACTGTGTCTATGTGGACACTTGTGTCTTCCACTTAATGTTCAGTTTGCCCAACTGCCACCCTCACTCAGGGCTTTTATCTCTTCTTAAAACACCTTATTTGGTCATGCAAACAATATTATAAATATAAAAGAATTCAAAATGTTTTAATTTCAGCAAACATTATTTTAAAGGTGCTAGAAACAGCCTTTAATACATACAGACATTGTCATTTAAAAAAATCAGGGCACAACTGGCTGATGGACATTAACCTTTATATACGAGCCTTACCAAATGCTACACCATCTCTTCTTTCTGCACTTTTTGCATCATATAGTGCATAATGAGGCTACCTAAATGTTAGTCACTAAATCAAAAGAAATTCATGAAGTTGTGTTGGAGTTTCCCGGTTTATCAGCATTTACTAAATACCTGAAGCATACACATATGTCATTAATAAAAATGATTTTAAAAAGAGATGGTCTTTACCCTCTGAGAACATGTATCACAGTTAAAACAAGGTAGGTGAAGAGACATGACAACATGTATGAACAGCAGACTATAATTTAATACAAATAGCCAAGCAAGCTAGTTGCAGCAATTTGGTATTAGGTAAGAGAAATTCTCATAGCTTGCAGATGGAAAATTTCTCAGCCTCTAACCTTTTCGAGCTTAATGCGTCAGAAAAGAAGATGTCTCCATGTGAGCCATTTACATCAGTGAAGTCTGCTCCATTTTATCGTCTCTAAAAATTTGTTATGGATTACAATGTAGGGATTATTAGTTAATTTATTATTTCATTATTTTTCTTAATGTAGCTCAAAGGGGGAAACTAAAGAGAAAGAAATGACATGCAGAAAAACTAGATGTAATGTGAATTCATGAACAAATTCTGTGTCAATACAGGTGAGTGGAATCACTGTGGCCAGACTTAACATTGACTCTGACCCTTCATTTGCAAATTGTCAGCAGCAGAGTTAAAATACAGCACGACAGTACAGTTCTTGCAGTATTCATGCTTTAATTGTTACTTCATCACGTCTTTTACTGAAGCACACCAGAAGGCCCAGGAAGACCATATTCTCCAGGAACAGAACACTTCCTTGTAAATCCAAGATGAAGTGCAGGGAGCCACACAGCATATCAAAGTGTACAGTCCTGTATTTATCACACTCTCACCAATATCCACCAACTTAGTTTGAGCTAAATGCTCTGTTTATAGGTTGCAACACAGGCATCAACTGCTGAGTGGGGAAAAACCAATGGCAATTAAGGCTATGTTGAAGGACAGCAAACTAACTTGTGGTTGTTTAGTTCAAAAGGAAAAGGTCAAGTTATCTAGAAGGTAAACATAGAAGCCTGAATTGGTAACAGACATTGTTGTCAGTGGCTGTATCGACTAAACCAAGGCTTGGTAATATCTAGTCTCAGACGTACCTGGATGCCAATAACATGATTATTACTAACCTTTCTTTATAAGATAGGAAGTAAATAACTATATTCCGGACATATCTATGTGTTTGTTTTTTATACTTAATATAGCTAGACTGCATTCAGTGATTCTGTGCAAAACTCAATGGAACATTAGTAGAAATATTGACCCATGGTCATTAAAAAGATTCCACTACCAGATCCTTGTGTAAAAATGACTAGGTTAAAGGCTATGGTGTTGTCCATAGCAGCAATCAAAATAGTCTTTTAAAGACATCTGCAAATTCCATAAAAGCAATCTAAGCTAAGAAGGTACTGCTTTAACCAAAGGGAATGTTGTCCAAAGAGATGAAAAAGAAATATGCCCTAAGATCATATTTGCCTTTCACCTCATCCTACAGCATGTTCAAACTTTTCAAAAGACATAATCAAATGGCTTTGGCATGGTCTTTCACCTGAATTAGTCCTAGTGTGTGTCTTATGATTTAAGTACCATCTTCTTTTTGTTCCTTCAAATGTAATAATTATTTCACAGTAACAAGTCTTTGTGAAATTTAGAATATCAGTGCTTGGAGCAAAACGGGGAGGTGAAATCAACCCTTATTCCCTGTGATCAAAAACTGTAAAGAGATGAAAAGAGGATAGTGAAAGGCTACCCTTTCTATCTATGGTGCCTTGTAAAATTTTCCTCATATGAACTCTTGAAGAAAAATATATACTCAACTTTTGATTCCTCAGGGACAGATTTTCCAGATTGTGTGTTATACATGCTTTTTATATCCATCATATGACCCAGGAGTAGGCAGGAGAAAGAAAAGGGAGAATGAACCTTGTACATAGTAGGCCCTTGGTAAGTACTATTTGGATGAATTAATAAAATAGTGATCCTGATACAATTTATTTAATAGTGTTGATAATTTATTTTGACATTTTAGTACAAGGTTTGGTGGGAGGAAGAAATGAAATCATCAACACACAGAGACCTTTGGGAATTAACTGTGAATAAAATATGGTTAGAAATAAATACCTCTGTCTTACTGACACTGATAATAGCTGATTGTGTAGAAAAGTCCATTAACTAATCTTACACATGAGAAATACATTACTGTATAATTTTAAACAGTTATGGCCAGATATTGAAAGACTTCGGATTCCAGCTTATCTGGTATTACATCAATTTTTTCAGACAGAAATGAAATGGCAATGGGAAAATCTTACCCTTAATTAAAGGACTAACGTTGAATTGCATTTTGACTCTGTATATCTGTTTGTTGAACATACAGCATTTAAAAGCCAGTTATTACTTCATTGCAAGAACTTCTACTTTCCCTAAAATCTTTAGAGTTTCCCAGTTCTTTGGATGTGGTCTTTTGACCATTAAGTAGTATTCACAAAAATTAGTTTCCAAATTGAAGCCTTTCCTGATTTGATATACAGTCCCACCTGGTGAAATATAAACTTTGTTTATAGAATTTCAGTATGCTGATAACCAGTGGTACATGAAGTAGCCAACTTTTTGAATTTCTTTGGTGAAAACTGGAATTGGTACAAAACTCAAATTTGTTATCACACTGTTACATATTCAAACATTTACTCAGAGTCATGGGTCAACACGGAATAAAATACCTTCTTAAAAGAAAACAATATTGCCATTTGGAAAAAGAATTCAAATGCTAATGAATAAATATGGGTATATGCAATGAAAAATACAAAAGTGACATAAAGGAAACAATTTCCATTTATAGTATCATTAAAAAGAATAAAAAACTTAGGAATAAACTTAACAAAAGAAGTTGCAAGACTTGTACACTGAGAAATACAAAACAGTATTGAAAGAAATTAAGAAGACCTAAATAAATGGAAAGATTCCATGTTCATGGATCAAAAGATTTACTATTGTTCATAAGGCACTACCTCCCAAAATGATCTACAGAGTAAAACCAACCCCTATCACAATTCCAGCTCCAATTTTTCCGGAAATAGACAAGCTGAGCTAAAATTCATATGGAAGTGCAAGGGACCCAGAATAACTAAAAAAAATCTTAAAAATAATATGTTGGAGGCCTCACACTTCCAGATTTCAAAACTTATTACAAAGGTGCAGCAATCAAGACAGTGTGGTACTGTTATTATGACAGATACAGTCAATGGAATAGAACTGAGAGTCAAGAAATCAAACATTCCATTTATGGTCAATTGAATTTCAACAGGGGCACCAAGACAATTCAATGGAGGAAAGAATAATAGTTTTAACAAGTACTGCTGGATAAACTGGATATCCATGTACAAAAGAGTGAAGCTAAACTGCTTACTTATACCATATACAAAAATTAACTCAAAATGGACCGAATATCTAAATTTAAGAACTAAAGCTATAAAATCCTCAGATGAAAACATAGGCATAAGTTTTGTGACTTTGGATTTGGCAATAGTCTCTTAGATATGACATTAAAAGTACATAAAACAAAATAAAAAACAACTCTGGCTTCATCAAAATTAAAAACTTTTGTGCTTCAAAGGACACAATCAAGAAAATGAAAAGACAGGCTACAGGATAGGAAGAAATATTTGCAAATCAAATATTGCATAAGGGACTTATATCTAGAATACATTAAAAAGTCTTACAACTCAATAATAAAAAGACAACTCAGTTGAAAACTAGGGCAAAGGATCTGAGTAGACATTTCTCCAAAGAATATATACAAATGGCCCAGCACAGGAAAAGAGGTTCAACATCATTGGTCATCAAGGACATTTAAATTAAAACCACCATGAGGCACCACTTCATACCCACTAGTATGGCTAAATAAAAACTATAGACAATAAGTAGATGTTAGCAAGAATGCAGAGAAATTGGTGCCCTTACTCAGTGCTAGTGGGAATGTAAAGTGGTGCAGTGTCTTTAGAAAACAGCTTGGCAGTTTCTTAAAGTTAAACACAGAACTACCATATAACTCAGCTATTCCACTCCTTTTTATACACCCTGAAGAAATGAAAACAGGTGTTATACAATTTGGTGTCCCAGTCTATCTCTGAGGGTCCTTCTTCCTCTTCTCTCCTGCAGAGAGACTTTGGACCCTTCATGATCTCCTTTCTTACTATCGTCCTCAATGTCACCCTCTCTATGGTTTCTTATTCTTTGTCTTCAAACAAGCACAAACTTCTCTTTAAAAAAAAAAAAGAATAAAATGACCCAACTGCCCCTTCCTCGAGTTATCATGCTATTTATCTCCTTCCTTTCCTTGCCAAACTGTCTTCATCTGCTGCTTCTATCTTCATTGTTATCCATTTACCATTCAGGCTATTACCATCTGCATTTCCCCCTTACTACTCTGTGATCCCATTCTCCTAAATATGCACTCCTTAAGGTCAACTAGGATTGATTTTTCTTGTTTCTCAAGGCTCAGCTCAAACTATTTCTATAATAACAATCATGTTTTCATCTTTTAAGCCTCTTCATCACCTAAACATCTGATTCTATTTCTGCACAACAGTGGGTTGCATGTTACTTGGCCTCATGTGTAAGTGTGCACATTTCTTCCAGTTCTTCTATTTAACAGGATCTTTCTTGCGGACAAACACTATGTCTTCTGCTTCATTTGTTAACTCTGCACAGTACTTAGTTTACTTAAAATAGCACCTTGACTCATATAGCATTAAAAATGATGAATGTCTATGTTTCTGAATAGTAAGATTTCAATTCCCTTCCCTTGATATTATTTTAATGGAGAAAATGAGGCAGTCAAGAATCATTTCTCTGACAATCTAACTTTTCACTTTTATTCTTCCCCCTCTCTGAACCCACTGGCAATGGGAAGATGATAACTGGGTAGAGTTCTGATCCAGATACCTTTGGTAGGATACACAACAGAAATAGGAAAAGGCAACTTAAAATGACTAAGGGAAAATAGAAGCTACAAGAAGAGAACAAAAACTAAAACCAAATGGTCTTCATATTAGAAAGGTGAAGGCTAAGAAAGGAAATGTAATTATTATCTATGGGATTGCCAAGGTTATACATGGGGGAAAGGCAGACTTGTGCATTAAATCCTGGAACTCTAGGACTTTAATTTCAGAAGTAAATTTAACACACTAGAATTACCTTTGACTTCAAGAGAAAGCTAGTAAGTGTTTGAACTTCCTCCAACAATAATACAGGCTGAAAGATATAAATGGATGCTCAACAGAATTAGATATACACGTGGCTGATAAATTTCTACAATGGACTGGTTCTTCAAAAATCTAAGATGTTATAAGGATATTATGAGAAGGTCCCCTAGGCTTTGAAGGACTACTCCAAGGGGATGAATATGCCATCCTACAGCATGCCACTTAGTGCCCCTGTCAGAAATAACTTCTGGACTAGAGGGACAAGAGAGACACATTCTATTTGGCATCACAGGAAAGGTGTGTATTAGTTTAAAAAAAAGTAAAATGAGGATTAAAATGAAACAAGAATAAAACATTAAACATATATGACCAAGAACATTTAACATGAATTTTTTATACCGTAAATAAGTTTGCCTTTTAGCATAGTGAACCCTTTCCATAAATCTGTTTTAAAAGTCAGGTCTCCACTATGCTTTAGAAAAGCTTTTGTTAAAACTGAAGTATATTGATAAAGTGATTTAATATAGTTGAAAACAAGCTCCAGCACTCTGGCTGGGCCCCCTGAAACCTTGTGTTAGAGAAACATCTATATAGCATTATAGGAAACATTTACCGTAATTTGCCATCAATCTTTAAAAATAATAATGTTATGCTCCCAACATTGTTGTCTTTGTTAGTACATTACTACTATTTTATTCATGTGGTTTGTTGTGCTTATATGAATTATTTCCAATTCTACTACAATATCCTGAGCTCTAATATCCTTTAAGTAAAAGATACTGAAACTATGGGTTGACTCAAAGGGCAGCTGAGTGCATTTTAATATCCACATGTCCTATGAACCAATAGTGAAGAACCACAGAAGTACACTGCAGACCTGTGTTCCATCTGAATGCACAGTGATTACCTGGGTGGGGTTGGTGCAGTTCTGTACTTTGGTACCACAAAATAAACCTTTACCTATTGACTGGGTCTGAGAAATAAACATCAGTGAAACTGTAAGTAAATTTAGATTTCAACCCATTAGTCAAGGTGCACAATTGCACAAGTGTCAGTGTATAAATTGCCTCCCATGTAAATAGCCACAGGTAAAAACAAAAACAAGAACAAAATTCAAGCGTGCACACACACACACACCCTCCGGTTAGGTTTACAATGAGAGGAGGTCACGAAAGGTACATTTTGTGCTGTTTAACATTCAATTCCCAAGGGCACTTGAGTGAGAGAGAGAGAGAGAGAGAGAGAGAGAGAGAGTGTTCTGCTTTGAGAGTGGGAGAGTACTTGCTGAAAGTAGATCTTTGATATGAAATGTAAGGTTTACAAAGTACTCTGAGGGAAGGGGTATACATTTGACCATATGCATTGAGATCTTTAATCAAGACAGCTGTTAAACAATGGGCCTTGAGAAAAATTTTTTAAAAAAGAATGAAAGGGTCCAAAGAAGGGTACTGAGCAAACAGTAAGGAGAAACTGGATGCTCATCTCAGCCCTGCCTGTAGCTGTGTCTAACATGCAAGGCAAGTCACTTAACCTGCTTTTGTTTTCCTTCCAACTGTAAAACAAGGGTAACAATAGCTGCTACAACATAAAACAGTTATGTGGATAAAAGACATTAAAGTATTTTGAAATTGTAAATGCCCTCTAAATGCAGACTGTCATTGTTACATACATGTCAAAAACCCAAACTTGTAAGGCAGAGCACTGGAAATTAATTGAATTGCAACAGAATTCTCTGCAAGCACTTTAAATGGCAAATGTGATTTACCAATTTTGCAGACACTTTCCAGGAGTATACACTCCTTTTGCAAAAACAGGTCTGCTTTTACTTGGAATGGCTAATTGTTCTTCCTTAACTACAAATTCGAATTCACTGACTCATAACCTACATGGCTGGAAGGGACCTTAGAGCTCAGTTGGTCCTACTGAGCATCACCCCGTGTTTGTCAAAGCCCTAGCAGCTGGGAAGAGACTGGAGGACAAAGAAAGGAAAGGGGAAGGGAGTAGGAGGGAGGCAGGAAGCTGCCCTCCGCCCCCATTTTATCTGGAGAAATGTGGCTTTTATCTGATTTACATTTGAAATTTCTGGGTAAGATTTAATTTGCAAATGTGCACTGCCCACTACCCCTCCCTCCCTCCCTCCCTCCTCCCCAAAGGGTTGCAAGCTGAAGGGGAGCAGAAGGGGCCACCCCAAAGTATGCCTCTTTGGCATAAGAACTGTTTCAGGCTGATTATTTTTAAGAAACAGCAGACATGGGAGAAACTCAGAAAACCTAGTACAAGTTACCTTTTGTAAGAGACATTAACTCCAAGGGAAATCACCATTTGTAAGGGTGCCTTCCTGGCTGTACCAGGAAGAGAAGGACTGAATCTCTAGGAACTCTAATCAGCAGAGAAGGTAATGACCTACATCTGAACAACAACCTACCTTACCCTTGTTTGCTATGTTTTTCATGACAACCTCCCGTAACTGGCTCCCAATCCCAAACAACTTCTTTTGTCTTTAGCTGGACACTGTATTTAAGGTGATGGCTTGGGCTATTTCCGGGAGCTCCTCAGTTTTCCTGGGTCTCTTCCATGTATACAGGAGGTATACATGTTATTAAATTGGTTTGTTTTCCTGTTAATCTCTCTTTTTATAATGTGGGGGGAGGAGGGAGGCTCAGTCAAGAGCCTAGAACGGTGGAGAGAAGATTATTTTTCCTCCCCTACAAAGCCAATTTCCTTAATTTTTCAGAGAAAAAACTGGAGCCCAGAGAGGTGAAGCTGTAGTCTCCAGTCTTGGCTAAAGCAGCCACACAGCAGGCTGTAAATTGTGTCATATCAATCATCTATATGTTGTTTACATGGTCATATATTCAGCACATACTGACTAGAAGATGTTATTGTTTTCTTTAACTTAGTGGAGGTAGATCTTGCAGGATGAATTTAAAAGAAGAGCCACTTTCCCCCAAGGCCAGCCTTTAAAAATCGTAAAGGGGATAAAAGCTGTCTTTAGTCTTCCTTAGCTCTCTGTCTCTCCACCCACCCTTCTTGTTCCCAAGCTCTATTTTGGCCTCCAGCTGGTAACGGAATAGCTTCCTCCGCGTTCAGATCACGCTCCTGACAATGTTGGACTTTCCCTGGACCCTATGCTCCTGGAAAACGATGTTGGTTAAGAAATACCTCCCCCCACCCCCCCGAACCTTTTATTTTGAATCCTCTCACCCTGTTATATTTTAGGAAACAGCTTACTGCAAGACAAACAAAACCTCCAAATAACCAAATTAAAAAACTCTTTCCCATAAGACTTTTTGGATAAGGCTCTCTGTGTGCATTCTTTCTCATGACTCCCATAAGAATGATATAGGACTTCCTTGTTTACCTTTAACAAGGCCAAATAGAGACCTTTTTCCTTTTGCCAGAACCTGCTGAAAGACGAGACACAGACCCTCCAATCGCCCATTCTTTGTCTCATAAATAATAAGCTGAGGATTAGAACTATTTGTTCCCCTTCAACTAGCTAATCACAGAGATAAACATTTCCTGTTCAGCTGACTTACTGAGACTTCCCCTGAGCACAAGACAATCCCAGCTGTAAATCATCCCATGTGTAATTTACCTACTGCTCTTATAAAAGTCTTAAGGCAAATCTGCTTTGCACAGACACTTCTTTCCTGTCTAAGGTGCTTCCCCCAGTGCAAGAGCCTGAATAAGCTGAATTTCTTTACTTGTTTGGTTTTAGTCTTTGATATTTCCTTAGAAAACCTCTTTAGCAATTTATATATTTAGTTTGTGTTACATTAGTACAATAAGAGATGAGAAGACAGAAGAGGTTTATCAGGAGTCCTGGGTTCTAGTCCCCGTTCTCTCTGTATGTTCCTGACTGTTCCGGACCTCAGTTTCCTCATCTTTAAATAAGGATGTTGGATTTGATAATCTTTTAGATTTTAACATGCTATATATGTTGATAAATTACATTGTAATTATTTTTAAAATTTCAATTTCTGGACATTACATGACTCAGGTCTGGGATACATGTTTTATTTTTTCATATCCACTGCTCTGTTTAAAGTAGTTGTAACATGTTTACTGGTTAAAGGCAAAGAGTCATGACTAGTGTGTAAGCTTCTAAGGCAGTAGTGGTCGTTTTATGTTTTAGTACACTGCTTACAATTTTATAAAGGTTTGTTGAACAATTGACAATTGGTTTTTCAGGAAGATTCCAACATGAGGATATGAGTCATATCTTCTTCTTGAAATTGAATTCAAATCATTCAAATAAATTTCAAAAAGAAAATTTTGGTATACCAATGTCTATAATCAAACATTCTTTATCTCTTTCATTTAGAAAACTAAGTGGTGAGAAAATTCTTTCATTTCCTAATGAGAAGCAGATACATATAACCACTGTTAATAGGGAACCAATTCCAGTAGAATTTGATTTTTTTTTAAAGTGCCATTCTACTTATCCATCACTTTGATGACAAGAGGTGATAATTAAAAAATAATAGATGTTAAACTGTTAAGTAAAGAAAGATCAAACTTTAAAGAGAGAAAACATCTAAATCCCAAGAAGGCCATCATTTGTGTTAAAGTTGATACCAGTGTTAAAGTACGATGTATAAGTACCTAATGGGATGTCATTAAACTCAAGGTAATTTTCCAATCATTTGGCCCAGTCACAGTTACTGCTAAATTAAACACTGTGGTAGGCACTGTGCTATATATGCTTAACACGCATTGTATCACTTGTCACAACCACCATAGGAAATAGGTACTATTATTATCATCCTTACGTTGGCGATGAAAACTCTGGTAAGGCAAGGTTGTATCAAGTAATTGTCTGAGGTTAGAGCACCTGTAAATGACACAGTCAATATTCAAAGCCCCATATGTCTGACTCAGGTCCAGGCTAACCGCAGTGCTACAATGTCCAATCCTCTAGGAGAGGAAGGAAAACAATGTAGAAAGAATGATCTGGTTTTCAGTTCTGCATTTCAATGCATACAGCCTCATTAAGGCAAGCTTCTACTACTATAGTTATGGGGTGTGTGATGTCTAGAAAATCATAAAAGGACACAGCTGCCCATTTGAAAATATCCTTATACTATATTACATCTTCTGCAAGGTTTGGTTTAGTATACACATGGCATTATAAAAGAGGACCTGTGTTTTTACTTGATAAGTAATATGCAGTAAAGACCTAAAATAGCAGGACTATTATGTGCAGTTACAGTTAGGGTTTTATTCAGACTTACATAGAAAGTCAGTTTAAGATAACAGCTTGGTTTATATATGGCATCAACCCTTAATGACTTTTCTTAATAAAGTATTAAATTGAAATTGGTCTGGCCTGCTTGTTCTAACTGAGCAGAAACAAGAATATTTTTCATTCATGAAACTTGGTACAGCACATCAAAACACAGGTGTACAGAATTTTTCTAAAATCTATCACAAATAGACTCTGGGGCTTTGCTTTCATTATGTAAAGTGTCTTTTGTGGTTTTCATATATGTTTCATGTGTGAATTTCAGGGTAGTGTAAAAGTTAATAGACAAAGCTCTGAAATCAAACAAGTTTCTACCTCTGTGACCTTGGGCAAGTTACTTAACCTCTCTGTGTGTCTGTTTCTTATTTGGAAAATAAAGACTATGATGTTACCTTCATGATATAATACATGTTAGATGCTTGGAGCAAATCTTGTCACCTGGTAATTATTTAATAAATGTCAGTCATCCTCATCAATTTTGTGGAAAGACATCATAGAGATCTGAACTAGAATTAAAAAAAGAATATGCCCTTACAACAATGAGGTGATAACCCTCTGCTGTCTTGCATGTTTCAGTTTCCTCAAACAGATAAGTCATGAAGGATTTCCAGTCTGAATGGCAGAAACACCTAGGCATATGATACCAAATGGTGGCTTTGGCACTTGCAGTTATAAAGGAATCAAATAGTAGGAGAGAGGGTAAGAGAGTAAAAGTTCAAGTCTGAGTGTATTGAGACCCTTTTCTCTGTCATCTCTGACTCCTGTACTACCCTCAGCCTCTATCAACAGCAACGACGAAATTGCTGGGAAAGATCAGCCCAGGCTAGAAACAGTATTTCTGAATGAGGATGTCAAGCAAACTGCATCATGAATAAAAAGCTCGATCAAACCATAATGTTTTCCTGAACCCTAAGCATTAACTTTTTACTGAAGCATAGGCCAAAGCAAAGTTACTTTTTCAAAAGCAAACAAGCAAAACAGAACAAAATCCAGAAATAACCTGCCCCAAAACACTAAAAACAGAAGTAAAGAGGAGTAAACACAAAGAACTATAAAACATATATATATACCTTGTTTGTAGCAAATGAACAAAGATATAACTGTCTTACCACCCCTATATAACTGTAAGCTTCTTGAGGGTAGGGTATGGCTCATTTACTCACTCATCTGCTTTATTTGATCTGAAAATATTTGGAATAGTGTGGGCTATACATTTTATTTTTAATTTCTACTTTTAGAATTGACATCCTGAAAGTTTACATGGCTTGAGTCCCCCTGTGCTGAATCCTATTTCAAGACAAATCATAATACAAACTTCCAGCCATTGTCACTATTTGCATATTAAGACTAAGATGATTCAATTGAAAAAGATGCTGGGAGTGTTGGTACTGGGACATTTATTGTAAATAAGTCGGATAGTTCAAGCTTATGTTGGTTAAGTTTAACAATTCAGTGCTCAAAGAGCTTTTTTTCTTTTCCCCAACAAGGAAGAATTCATGTTCCCCCACTTTGACATAAACATTCACCCTTATATTAAACATAAAAGGTCTCTTCTTATTATAAACTGAAGAAATTTCCATATACCCTTTGTAAATGTTATATATAAATGCTGGGCTTGGACACAGGAAACTTAATCAAAATCCCATGTTGCTTCAGGGTAGTTATATGTGAAATGCAATTTCCATTGTACTGAAACCTCCATGCTGTAAATATTTATCTATTTTCAAAATTGTCTACATATTTGAAAAGTTTAATTGGTTTATATTCAAGGCACGAGAGAAAGGAACATTTCCTTTCACAAGACATTGACATGCATTTATTCTGTCCACACAGATACTTTCAAGTAATCATGAAATTTAATGTGAGGTGAAACCATCCTGGATTTGGTTCTACTGACCGACTTTGAAGAAAAGTAATCAATAATCAATCAATCATTTTGACCACTGTACCTTTTTTCTCTGATTTATCGGAAACTTTTCCTCCAATTGGAGAGTAAGTAGTATCCATGGATTCGGTGCCTCTGTTCCCTTTGCTAACTCCATTTTCATAGAGCTGTCCTTCAACTGGTTGCAACTGCCAAGTCAGGCCGAACAAATGTACTGCTGCAAGAAAACAAGCCATACATGAACTTATTCCAGACTCACTGAGAAGGTCTCTAAACCAGCTGTCCCTATGCACCTAACAATGTCAGGACGAGTTTTCTTTTAGTTAGGCCAAGCAACTTGGAGTTCATACCTACATCATACATGTAGTTGCTCTTCTAAGTAGTTGTTAAAATTTTGAGGCTGAAGCTATCCCAATGGTAGTATTAGAAGTTGGAGTATTGGTTAAGCCACTAAATGGGATTGGACTCTGCTCCTCAGCACTGTGACCCTTTCCTTTTCCATTTCCCTTCGTGTAACACTAGTTTTCATCAGCAAACTGTAGAGTAATGGTGGACAGGCTATTTTAAGAACTAGGGAGACCTTCTCTATGGCTTTGATTCAATTCGATTCAGCAAATATTTCCTGAATGTGTAGTATGTATAAGGTATAGATGGCTATATAGGGTAGGAGCTGGAAGTTACACAAGTATAACATAAGTATAATATAATGAGGAATACTTGACATGATACAGGTTCAAATTGCTGTCAGAAGACTCAAAACATACCAGTGTTGATCAATGTGCAGGAAGATGGGCACTCTCATACACTCTCCATGAGAGTATGAAAAAAGTCACCTTTGTGGAGGGCAATGTGGCACCATTTACCAAAAAAGTTAAATTTGGCTTACCCTGTGAGCCAATAATTCAATTTCTATGAATTAATGAATGTGTACCAAACTGCAAGGCCATCCATTGTAATATTTAAAAACCAGTAGAAAGTTATGATCAATCTAAATATTCATCAAAAGGAGATTAATGAAATAACCAATGATATTATAAATAATACAAGATTACATGGCTATTAAATCGTGTTGCAGAAGACTATGAAATGGCGTGGAAATATTGGTGATGTATCAAATGAAAAACATCCATCCACTAAACAGTATGAATAGTGTGATCTATAGTATGCATGTGTGTGTGTGTGTGTGTGTGTGTGTGTGAGAAAGGGCTGGGAGGAAATATAGCAACACATTAACAGTATAGGGGGCTTATGGAGAGTTTTAATTTTCTTCTTTATGACTTCTGTAATGTCTATGGTTTTTACATAGAACATGTATGATGTTCACGAACTTGGGAAAAATAAATTTTTGTTTAAAAATAAACTGTTTAAAGGAACAATAGATTAAAATTGGCTTGGTTTATCAGGGATGCTTTAATGCATAGGTAGGATTAGAGATGGATCTTGAAGGATGTGTAGGGCTGTGACAGGTGACAGCAATGGGTGGGCGCAAGGGAGCAGGTCAAACAAAATATGACTTTGTGAAGCATAGGGTGCATTTGAGGCAGAGCGAGATACTGGGGTTGGTTGAGTTCATGTATATATAGACGTTACTGGAAGTTAAGGCTGGAAGGGCAAATTAGGGGCATATTTTTGAGGACACTGAATGCCACACTTAGATGTTTGGTTTCAATTTCTTAGGCAATAGCGAACCATTTTATTTTCTGAGCAGATGTGTGACATGATTAGTGTTCTTTAGGAAGATTAATTTGATAGCAATGGGGAGAACTGATGGTTTTTAGGCAAATAAACAATCTCAGGACACCCTTTGTAGAAAGATAAACCCTGTAGTAGTATCAGAAAGGATGAGTTGGAGGCCTAAAAATTTGGAAAGGACACAAATTGGGATGGCACTGCAATAATCTAGGTGAGAAATAATGAGTGTTTCAATTAGGGTGGTAGCAGTGGGAATGCAATGAAGGCAATTTCTTATTTATTTATTTATTTATTTTTTAATTAAGCTATCATTGATATACAATATTATGAAGGTTTCACATGAGCAACATTGTGGTTTCAACATTCACCCGTATTACCAGGTCCCCCGCTGCTGGTCCCATTGTAATCACTGTCCATCAGCGTAGCAAGATGCTATAGAGTCATTACTTGCCTTCTCCATGCTATACTAAATGAAGTCAATTTCTTAAGGAGAAATTGTGTAAATGTCATCTCAGGATTTGGCAACAGGCCCTCTGTGTGTGTGTGCATGTGTGTATGCCTGCATGCCTGTGCATATATGTAGATGTGAGGGGGCTGGCATAGGAAGAAGTGAGGGAAAGGGAGGAATTCAAAGTTGTTAAGGTTGAGAGTCTGACTACTGAAATCACAGGGAACCATGAATAGAGTTAGGGAATTCTGTACTTAACCCAGCACTAAGCTACAAATAGCTGGTGCTGCATACGTGTTTGTTGAATGATGACTAGTTGGTTTGGGGCAGGGTGGAACTGATGAGCTATCCTAATAGTCATGTTCAGCACAGGATGTTTGGAGGTTTGAAGTTCTGGAAAATTATAAAGATTAGAACCAGACTCAGAATCACATATGCATACAGGCAACAGTTGAAGTTGTGAGAGTGAAGGAAGAGAATGTTAGGAGAAAGGACCTATGACAGAAGCTGGGGAAATCCTTATATTTGTTTTCTCATTGCAACTTGAAACTTCAACCAAATCTTAACAAAAGGGGGGAAAAAGTGGATCATTCATAAGCCATCTCATAGTTTTTTCTTTCTTTCCTAGGCAGACTGAAAGGGGCTAATTTTATGTCTACTACTCATATATAGTATATGGATTGTGACCAAGAACAGGAAAGCTAGCCAGATAGCCTATTTAAAAATCATTCATCCACTTTCAGTTGGAGCTAAAGCGATTTCTAACACCTACCTTCTAATTTGCCCTTAAAACTTCCAAGCATTTAATTAGTTTCTACCATTTTCTTTGGATTAAGGCCAGTGCTGCCTGACGAACTTCTCTTGCAATTATTGGAAACAGTTGAAACTCAAATGATACTGAGAAAGTACGGTATGGCATGCTAATAAAGCTGTATTAGTGACGTCTCTGAGATTTCCTTGCCAAAAGACTCACATGGTTGGTTTAGTTGGTGCCTATTTGCTCCAGTTAAAGGTGTTTATCAGTTTCATAGAAAATTTGGTCTACTCTGTCCCACAAATAATTTGAATATGATGAACATTAAAAGCTATACTGAGAATGGGTTTGACTCCCTTGGTTCAGTTGCTTTTGTGAAATTAGGCTGGCCATAAGGACAAAAGGCAAGTAGTTCTCATTTTGAAGATCAAGGGGGATATTTCATATACATTAAGTTAAGCCAGTTTCCTGAGGGCACTCAAAAATGAGACAGACATTGCATGTGCTGAGATTCATTTCAAAATAACAAGGCAAGGATTAATTTGTCACCATCAAATGGAATGGACTGCTTCTAGCCAATCAAGACAGCTAAAGAAGGGTGAGGGCACATTTAGTAGAAAACCCTTTGAGGGTGGTGAAGCTTTACAGTTGTTTGAGTTTTCTGTGTCTTTTCCAGGCAACAAACTGTAATGCATATTTCTATGAATATATAATGAAAGTTAACTTATTTGCTATAGACTGTGGGGACCACAGCAAGGCTACTGGTCTTTTCCAGAACTTGCATACGCTGAGTTGTGAAAGAAAGTGAAAAGTTATACGCAGGGTAGACTGAGGTAACTAACTCCAGGGTTTGAGTTCTATTAGAAATAAATACTTTGTTCACACTAACACCAATCAGTAAAATTATGTTGACCTTTGGAAAGTACCAACACACCACTAGAAAGATATTGGCAGTACTTCTACCATGGGGATGTATTTATTGGTTCAGTCAACAAATATTTTCAAAGCCTATGCTGGGCACACTGGGAATGCTGGGAATAAAAGGTAATAAAAATATTTAACAGCCACCAGAGCATAAGCACCAGCTGACTCATATGGAAATCAGATATAAACAACCAATATAGCGTAACTAGGACATGCTGCTTGCATATCAGCCTTGGGTGTAGGATGAAGAAGGTACAGAGTCCTTAACTTTTAAAGGATCTCCATCCATATCTATACTATGTGTTAATAGCCACACTCTTTAGTCCCCCAGAGCAAGTATAAACATACGAGCCAACTGGATAAATTAGGGGCATAAATGGTTATGAAAAAACAGGGCAGTATTAAGTTATATTCATATAGGAATTCAACAAATATTTTTTGAGTGTCTACTTTGTGCCAGACACTGTTTTTCTAAGTTTACAGCAGTGAATAAAATAAAATAAAAATCTCTACTTTCCCAGAACTCATATGAAAGGGTAGTAGGTTAAGACAGGCAGACAATGGATAAACATATAATTCACATAATAGAGTCATATGGAAACAAAGAAACAAATAAATGAAATAATGTCAGAGTTATAAATGCTATGAAGAAAAAAATAAGAGTAGACAGAAAAGGCCTCTTGGAGGAGGTAATATTTGAACGAAGATTTGAAAGAAGGAAACCCTATGAATATTCAGTTTGAGGAAAGAACAGCAATGACACAAGGCCCTGAAGTCTTGTATGAAATGTGTGAGAACACTAAAGAGCCCAGTGTGACCGGAGCTCAGTAGGAAGGAGAAGAGTGGTAGGCAAACTCATAACAGAAGGGTTGGCTCTACAATCCTGTTAACTGCTGTGCTCTAACCAACCTCACAAACCGCTCACCAGTAAACCTTACAAGTGAATGGGAAGTGATAAAACTAAAATCACACCAAAACGTTTACCTCCAAATGAGCATCGTTGGTTATAGTGAGTGGATCCAATATATAAGTACCCCTGACTCCAAACAAAGTCAAATTTAGTTTTCCAAAAGACACACATAAAAATGTCCATCCTTAATGAGCAGAGATGGACATTACTGAGATCTCCCAGGGAGTATTAGTCCCATGATTTGCACTTCACTGAAATTTAATGGTTGGACAGAATGTGTATGCCTATTTAGGTATTCCAGGAGTAATGCCTTTTCAGCTGATTAAGAATGGCAGTCCCTAATGCCCTCCTAACAAATGTTCCCTAGTGCCGAGCCCTGTACATTTTATAATTATTATCCTTCTTGTTTTATTCAATTGCAAAGAGCTATGCTCTGAAATTATAAATTTATTACAAAGTTAAGTAACAAATGGAGTATCTCACTGTCTCCAATTGCCAAACTCAATCAAGCATCTCAAGGCAGGCTGATTTCATGAGAAGGAGCTCTTCTCAACATGGATTATTTCTATAGGCTGATACTTCCAAGTTTCTCTGCAGGTATTTCTCTGCATGCTCTGTTAGGATGTTGGTCTGTTTCTCTTAAGTAAGCTTGATGGTCTCTAGTATTATTTATAACTGATAATGCTTCCCCATTCAATTCCCCTTCAAAAGGCAAATATTCACTTATTAGAGAGAAACCATAGGAATGTTTCACAAGTAGATGTAGGAAATACATGCTGAATGAATGCTGTAGGTACGGACTGTCCAATGTGGCAGCTGCTTGCCGTGTGTCTATCAAGCACTTGAAATGTGGCTAGTCAGAATCAGAAACTCAGTATAAAAGAAAGAATGTTAAATATCCGATTAGTAATTTTTATATTGATTACATGTTGAAGTGATATTCTGGACATATGTTCAATTAAATGAACATTTTATTTAAATTAATTCTGTTTCTGTACTTTTTTAAAACCCCTTTTAATGTGGCTACTAGAAAATTTTAAATTACATTTGTGATTTGCATTATATTTCTATTGGACAGTGTGAATCTTGACTATCTAGAATATTTCACAAAGAGATATGGTGCTTCTCTTTCAACACCCTACCACAGAACCTACCATGTTAGATTTAACATATCTATTTAAATATTTGCTCCATCATTATCAAGCACTTGAAGGGCAGGCATCACATCTTCTTCATCTTTTTATCCTGGCACCTAACTCAGTGCCTATTAGGCAGGAAATACTCCCGTTACACACTGCCGATAGGACTGTAAAGTGGTAAAGTGGCTTTGGAAAGCAATTTTGTGATACCTATCAATATTTGGGTTGAGAATATTCCTTGACCAAGGAATTCTACTTCTAGGAATCTGTACTAAAGCAATAATCACATAAAGGTGCATGTACGAGGAAATTCAATATAGCATTGTTAACATAATGACTTTGTTAATATAATAAAAAATATATAGGACACCAGTATATCCATGTATTGGGGAGTGGTACACCCACACTATGAAATCCTATGTAAGAAGTAATAAGACTGATACTGAGAAACTCTCTGATTGGAGGAAACTAGGGAGACATGACAATTAAATTCAATCAGGGATCCTAGATAAGATCCTGGAACAGAAAAAAAAAAGAAGTAATGGAAAACTGGAGAAATCGCAACTAAACTCTGAGTCATGCTAATGTTAATTTCTTACTTTTAACAATTATGCTGTGATTATGCAAGATGTTAATATCGGTGGAAGTTGAGTGACAGGTATACAGGAATCCTGTGCTACATTTTTAATTGTTTCTGTTAGTCTAAATTTATTTAAAAAGAAAATGCTAAACAAAGGGGAAAAGGACTGATGCAGTCGTGCATTGATGCAGCTTGTACTACTTTTCAAGCACCAACTATGCACATATCTTCCCAAATCCACCTTCCGTGATTTCATGTTGGTAGTTGAAATCGTCCATGGTGAGTGTATTAACACTTCGGGAGTCAGCAAATGGTGGGAATCAAGGCGATTTTTGCCCAGAGAGCTGGCTGTTAAACGTTTATCAGCACACCACTGGATGACCCATATGTATTGACATGAAAAAATGCTCTGAAGTTTTGTGTAAAAAAGACTGTAGAACAATGCATATCTGATAATCCTATTTAAGTAAAAAAAAAAATTTATATATATCTCTATACATGTAAATACATAGAAAGAGAACTGGAAGGATTAATACCAAACTATTGACCTTTAGAGTGGGGAACAGGGGGACCTTCAACATTTTCATAGTATTGTTAGAATCTTTACAATGATAATATATTCATATATGTTATATAATAAAAAAATACTAGTTCAACAAACCTTTTTAAAAGCTGAGTGGATAGATGTGTTGTTTTATTCTATCTTTTATTACTATTTTTGTCTAAAAATAGAGCTTTACAGAACATTTTTAAAGCAGCAGAACAATCTAGCAATTAAATATGAATAATCCCTAAACACATAAGGCAGATAAAACAGAATTCTTTTGAATGAAAGGGATTGGGGGGGTGGGTCCAAAAGCCTTGCCCAAAAGCTCCAAAGATATAGTTAGAAATCTATTGGCGTAAAAAATTATCCGTAAAATGTCTAAATAAAAAAATATGTAAATAGGAAAAATTCTTTTCAGGCATTTAAATTTATTAGAATCTCTTTATAATGCTAGTATTAGGAGACATGAAACCTTCCATCTTAGTCTGTATCTTTTGATGTTTTGTGTCCACTCTCTTACACATAATATTCAAACACATAAAATTCAGATCTGCTTAATAGTAACAAGGTAAGAGGGATTTGACAATAAAAACACAAGTAAACCTTGAAATTGCAATATTTGTAAGGCAAATACAACTTTGCTTTCAAGGAATTCATCTTGCATCTCCAAATGCACACATGGGCAGCTAAGGATGCTGTATTTATTTGTTGCGAGAAGTTGAAGTTTTGGTGCTATTTTCTAATTATAAATAAACCTGTTTATCAAGTTTGAACTCTGTCTCAGAAATTCAATCCTGCACATTACAGATGATGCCATGAGCTTTAAATCATGCCAAGACAAAAGCATATGTGATATTTTTCAAGAAAATTTGTTATTCCTCTTTGTCAGTGATTTTTTTTTCCCCCACCAGTTCCCTTACAGATCTTGCTTCATGTGCCTTCAGGCTAAGGAATGCTACTGCTTTTGTACTTTACTTCCAAAGCTTGTCAAAGGTACAGATCTACTTTTATGTCGGACAGGTCCCTTCCTGAAAAGTATACCGACTACATTACCCAGATGGTAACCCCTGATGACTTCAGGCTTTCAAGTTAAGCCCTATAGGAAGCAATCGCACCAGACCTGGTACTTCAGTGGACATCGTATGAAGCTAGATGCGTCCACAATAAGGAACATCACTGCAAAAATAAATGCTACTTGAATTAAATGCAGTGACTGCTAACATTACAGAAACCAGGCTATCTTTCCATCTTAAAATAAATCCCATTTTCATTATATTAAACATCAGATTGGTATACGAGTGAACTACAGCCCTTTGATAAATTACCTTCAGATCTCGGTTTTATCCTGGTAATAACCAGATTACACGCAGGATTGAAAACCATTAGTGTTCAGAGAAGCATTTTTCAAGAACTAAATAAAGGAAGTAATGCGTGTTTATTTATGGTATCTTACTTTTGCCTCAGCAGTTTCATTCAAGTTTTCTCTTTTTTTCTAGGGTTATACATATACATTTTCTACTAAAAACATTATCTGTGCTTGCACTACATCATGAACATAAATAAAACACACTTAAATGTTCCTTTTCAAAGCAATTTGAATGGAGTCAATATGGCTTTGAGAGCCTGAAAAGTGGTTGTGTTGGCTATGGGTAGAATTTCCTTTGAAAGAAAGAACTTCACTAATTTAAAAAAATGAAGCAAAAAAAAAAACATTTTAACTTGAACACATTTACATAACACATTTTGCAAGTCCGTCACAGTGAAATGGTAAAATAACATGTCAACTAAAGAAAAGATTGAGACAGGACAAGAGAGGCAACCACGACACCTTTCTTGTTGCTCCACATATATGAATTTGAACATTTTTCTCCATTGTAGCATAGCGTGTTTTTCCCCCTTAGCACAGCCTTGGTATTATCCAATATTGAGGCTAGAAAAGATTCTATCAAGGTAATAAATCATTTTAATATCCCAGTTCTATATTATATTATCTTAAAACTTTCATTTACTATGTATTTTATATTTTCCATTCCACGGCTGCAGCAATATTTATAAATAACACATCTATTTGGGTGTCTTATCACAGGTTTAATATATGATCTCCATTTGCAGTTGCATAACGGGCCCATCTGTGTATTCCTTATCAGACAGACACAATTATTTAGTGTTTTCATCTCAAGTCACAGCACCATAAGTGATCTTCATCACTCAAATCTTACTTACTTTTGCATTATTATTTGCTTTGTGAAGTCAAGAGGAATAAGCAGCATAATGTTGGGATACATTTTTTCCAAAAAAAACCCACACCCCATCTTAATGAAGAATGCAGCAAAAATATCAATTTAGCCAGGAATCAGCACTTTTCATTTTTCTTAACAATTTCCTTTTTCTTCCCCATTTTGCTTCATTTTCTGGTCAATGAATTCCCTCTTTCACTATAGTCCAAATCACTGCCTATTACTTCCTTATTGATATGGAAGTCTTTTAGATTCCTAAACAGTCTCTCACCCTCTTTCCTGGTTTGAGTGCTTATTGGTAATAATATCCACTCTCTTTTAAAAGGATCCAAATAAAACTGGTGACTATGGAAAATGAGAAATAGACCTGAACAGAAGCTCTTTCCTCCTTTTGTTAGCCCTATTATGTATTTAAATCTTAAAACTGGAAATGTAGTCACTGATTTATAACATTAGCCCCTGCTAGCTGATGCTTTGAAATTCGCTTTTCTGATTTAGCATCATGTTGTCTTAGTCACAGATGCATGGTATGTGTTCTTCTGCAACTTTTTGATTTTGAGATTTTAGAAAGCTTTCCCATTACTGGATTATTCAGTTACCATGACAGAGCAGGGCTTATATGAAATTGGGAGTCAGGAGATAAAATACAGAAGATGGAAAATGGATGAGTGGTAGAAAATACAGCTGGGTAGGTACTGGGCCTTCTTCGCTGCCTTAGGAGATTTGATCGGATGGGGAGCTACAGAGAATGAGGCAGAGATTACAGTGATGCAGTTAGTTCTGGGTTGTCTGAGGTGGCACCACGACAGTGTTCCTCTGGGAGAATCACCAGTGTTTGGGCTTGATTCATTACCAGCACCCCCACACCTTCTCCTCCTTTGGTGCTCTTATTATTGGTTGGCTGATTACTATGTATTAGAGACTGTCTTAGGCCCGAGGGTAAAAGAGTAATGGCTTGGTTACAAGAACGGCTGCCCTCCTGGAGCTGCCACTCTATCTAAAGGGAGGCAGTTGTCACATGGTAGTTAAGAGCCTGCAGGTTAAATGGCATGACTGTAGCCACAGAAGTTGTGGAGAAAGAAGAGAGAGAGGGGACAGATGGGGGTTGGGGTTCTGTTTTTACTGGGGTTATGGGTGGGGCATCTAAGGTTTCATGGTGTATGCCTTATTGATGAATTTAAAAGATAAGAGCAGGAATTCAAGCACAGGATCAGAAAAACAACTGGCCAAATGGTCAGTTATCTAAATCAACTATATATCTCTAAAACAAAGGAAACTTGGGGAAGGGAGGCTCTGTAACTAGTTCTAGTGAAAGACTAGGGACTCTGGAGCCAAGGAGTCTTGTCTCAAATCCTAGTTCTGCTACAGTTAGTAGCAGTGACCTTGGGCAAAGTACTTAATCTCTGTGTCTCAGTCTCCTCATCATAACATGTGCCGAATGATAGCACCTTCCTCGTAGGATTCTTTTGAGGACCTTATGAGTCAGTACATGTTAGGTACCTAGAAAAATGCATGGCACATAATAAATACTCAATAATGTCAACCATTATTGGTAAGCCTTGTTAACTCTCCCCTTAAGCTAGCCTTTCCAAAAACCAGCTTGGAAGTGGAGAAAGGCAGAAAAGCTCATTGCCCATGGCATCCTCTGCTTTCCTGCCCTAGAGGTTTGCCTAGCTGTGTTTTACTAGAGAGGGCAATGTAGAGGGACTTGGATCTTCAGAGAACTTCAGCTGCCATCTTCACACAGTATGGCAGAATAAAACAAAAAGAAACCCCAAACCTCACCTAATTTCGTAATTCCAAATCCTTGACTTAATTTAGAACAGACATTCATTTTTCTCCTTATCCCCGCCAATGTCCCCCAAGTACTCATTTCCTTAACTCCATCATCATGATCATGGGGTTGGGAAGTTGTAGATTTGGGGTTATCTTGGTAAAAGGTTTCTGGAAGTTAGAACATCCCTAAAATTTGTAAAATTGACATTATTTCTTAGTACCGTGCACTTTCTACAAAGATTAGCAGAAAGCCATTAGAGTCTCATTTTATGACACATAACAGAATTCTCACATAGCTGTATAGTATGAAATGGGTCCCAAGAAAATTTTCAGCTGAGTTACCCAGCACAAGTATGCATTCCTGGGTGATGTATTCAACTCTAGTGAATTGATCTGTGCGGGTAAGGGAATAAATCATGGTATTTTAGGACTCAAAAAGAGGACAGACTAGTAGGGCATGGTTTAGAAAAGGGGGAGCCAGTGTCTTTACAGTAGAGAAACCTGGCAAACACTGCCTCAGCTGAGTAATCATGTTAACCTCATCAGTGACAGCATGTACATGATAGCATGAATGCTTGATGTGATGGTAATGGCTCTTCTGTGGCCTTCTGCCTCCAAACCCGTAACTCCAGTCTAAACATGAGAACATCAGCAAAACTCAAAATGAAGGACTATCTGAGAAAAACCAGACTAATGCCACTCAAAGTTGTCAAGGTCATCTAAGACAGGAAACTGTCACATACTAGAAGAGGCTGGGGAGATATGACATTTTACATAATAGCCTATCCTGCATGGGATCCTGAACAGAAAAAGGACGTGGGGAAGAAATGGTGAAATACAGATCCAATGCCAAGTTCAGTTAATAGGAGTTACCAATGTTGGTTTCTTAGGTGTAACAAATGCACCATGGTGTTCTAGGATGTTAAAAATAGCAGAAATCAGATGAGGGGCATATGGGAAATCTCTGTACTGTCTTCCCACCTTTTCTGTAAATCTAAAAATGTTCTAACATTAAAAGCTTATTTGGGAAAAAGAAAAGACCACAGATCAACCACTTGGTTCAATCTCCTCATTTCACAGAAGAGGAAACTACAGGCTGGAGAGAGAAAGTGTTTCACCCTAGGACACACAGAGACTAGCTCCCCTCTTATTCAGGACTGTGAGAAGATGTGGTCTGTTTCCTCTATTTGATGACATTTAGCACTGAAATGATCTGGCTGGAATATTGGGCTAATGAGGCCAATGTTATAGGTTAAGTTTTTATGCCGACCAGTTGCCTTTGCATAGAGGAAAACTTGGCTGTTTGCCCACAGACTGATTATTGAAACTGATTTTGTCCACTCATCTCAGGTGAGTGCGTAGGAGAGCACTGGAAGCTCTATAATAACCCTACATCAATTCAAAATACATGACTACCAGTAGAATAATTTTTCACATGGACTCTTTATTTTATTGGATTAGTGGGTCACATGAAACTGAAGTCATGTATATGCCATATATTTTCTACTGGTTTCACAATCTCTTCTCTTTTTTTTCTCTCAACCTTTTGAACACTTCTGTTAAAATTAATCACTTTGTTGTCCAAAGGCGTGTTTTCTGTTTTTGAAACAGATTCAAGTTGTGTTTTAAAGAAAAGATAGACTGTGCTTAAGTTAACTGAACTTCATATAATCCCTAAAAAAGGGTCTAAATTTTTTCTTAATATTTCCTTAAATACCTTGCCAGAATGTCAGGAGATATGCAAAAAGAATATGGCAGTCTCTCAGTTTTTATTTTTTCCCCATGTTTTAAAGCTGTTAATTTTGATTCTTTATTATCCAATATTAAAATATGTGGTTTATGTTAAAATCCTTAATATATAAAAATTCTTACAAATCAGTAAATATCCACTGAACCCTCTAGGAGAAACATGGGCAAAAGGCGTCACCAATAAGCAATTTGCAAAAGAAGAAATCCAAGGGAGCAATGACAGTTTCAAATGTCCAGCCATAGTGGTAATTTATGAATGCAACAAGTTAAAACACTAAAATATCATTTTGCCTAGCAAAATGGCATTTTTCTTTTCTTTTTTGTAAGTGATGATGTCAAAAGTTTTCAAGGGTTCAGAGATATGAGCACTGTCACGTCCTGTTGCAATGAGTGTAGAGTGTTGCAAAACGTTTGGACAAACTGGCAATATGTATACAGTGTTGGAAAGGTTTTTAAGCATTTGATCCAGAATTCCACATTTAGAAATCCATACTAAGAAAAGGTTCGAACATATTTAAAAACAACCATGCTCAATACTGCTGTGGTATGATTTTGAGGCTTGTGGGCATGTACACTTGTCTATGGATACAGTGCCACTTCAGCTATAGAACAAATTCAGCTATATTCACAACAAATTCTGTCATTTGTGGAAAATACACTAGTTGATAAATTGAAAAAAACCAATCATGCTCAACATGAGGTTATATATATTAGCAAGATAGTAAAATGTACTTCAATGTCCAGCTGACAGGGATTGGTTAAATCAATGACTGTATCTACACAATAAAAGATGATGTTGCCATTAAAAATAATGTTGTAGAAAAATATTAAGAAATCAAGAAAATTGTTCACAAAGCGGTTGTAAGCAGCATTTATTAAATGAGCTCAGTTTTAGAGGCTACTTAGTGTAATAAGGGAGGGCACAGGGTCTTGTTGAAAAGTTAAGCAGACATGAAGAGTGATGGCTCTCCCACTGACTGACTAGCAGTACAATTTGGGGCAACTGCTTACCCCTTCTGAGTGTCAGTTCCCTCAAATAATAATAATACCTAATTTGAAAGATAGTATGACTATGCATAAAGGGACCTATGAGAGTTAAGGTACAACTCATGTCTATTTCTAGAAATTAAGTACCCACTTTTTTTTTGTATTACAATAGACTCACGGGCTCTTTTTTGTAGTTGTTCAATGTATATTCCATTACCATCGTTCTCTCTGACGCACGAATTTTGCCAGCGGGAGCCCCTTCAGACTGTCTTCTGTCTGATTTTGACATGTGATCACTTCCTTGCTTTCTAACACAAGATGTCTCACATTTACCTTGCATTTCTTTCTCTGCCACAGACCTTAGAAACAGCCATCTCCTCAAGGAGCTTTCAGGGAAAAAAGTATTTAGAAACCAAAGTTTGGGTATAAAATATGTTCATTCTTAATGAGGTGTCATTGTTAAGTCCTTTAAGAGGACAGAAGGATATACACACATAGAACAAAACTTTAAGATTTTATCACCTGCTTGTTAACATGTATGTGTACATGTATATACATACATATATGTATATATATGCACACATACATATACCTGTACACATACATGCATTCTAAAAACAATGAGTTCATATCTACATCCCTACTCTAACACCACAGAGTTCTTCTGCTCCCCCATTTCATATCCTTACTTTCTTTTTCACACAGTGAACCCTGTTCTCAATACCATCAAGGTATTTTCTCGTTTGCTGATCTTACAAAACACACAAAATGGGATCAACATTACTACACCCATGCCACCACCAGAACTAAACCTACTAAGCAAAGTTCAAAGTTTGTTTTTTTGTTTAGACTATGTCCTTCTGAGGGTGTACAGACTTCTGTATTCAAAAAGGGGGAATCTTCCTAAAACAGAAAGAACTCTTAAAATCTGAGACCAAGAGGGCCCAAAAAACCAGTAGAAAAATGGACAACAGACAAGAACATACAGTTCACAGAAAAGATCCTTAAATGTATGAAAAGATATTCAGCTTCACTCATAATGAGAGCAATATAAAATAAAACTACACTGGGATGCCCTTTCTGGCCTCTCTGATTGACAACGATTCAAAAGCTTACAGTGCCCCGCTGGTAGGCTAATAGACACAGAAGCATTTTCACACATTGCTGACAGGTATATGAAATGAAACAACCCCCGTGATGGAGGTGCATGCCAAGTAGCCACTTACCAGTTTTTAAAATTTCCTCCCGTTTCAATGGTTACTGTCCCTCATTTCTTATTTTGCATAGGTTTAATCCTTTTCTGTTGGTCTAAGGTACCCATTAGTCTGCCTATTTGTAGATTTTTAACACTTTGTTTTTCTATTATTTCTGTACTCTACCTCATTCATGTCTACTTTATTATTTCTTTCTTGTGCTTCTATTTTATTGCTTTTTAAGCTTTACAGTCATACTTTTATTTTTATTGATATGAATTTTCCTCTTATAAATGACTCAGCTGCATCCTATACATTTTGACATATGGCATGTTTGTTATTATTTCTTAGGAAATTTTGTAATTTTAGGTTTTATTTCCCCTTTCACACAAGATTTGTTTAAAATTTTAAAAATTTTCAGGTGGAAGGGCTTTTCTCTTTTAAAAATGTTCTCATTTTAATCTCTCATTTCATTTTACTGTGATCTGGGAATGAGGTTTGTATTATTTCTACTTTTTGAAACTCATTGAGACTGCTATTCAGACTTACTATATGATCACATTTTGTGAATGTTCTGTAAGCACTTAGAGAAGAAGGTATATTCTCTATTATCAGGGTGTTAAGTTCAATATGTAACCATAGCATCTGATTGATTTGCTTTTTAGGTCTTCTAAATACTAAGTTTCTGTCCCTGGGACCTGTCTTTAACAGAGAGTGGGGTTAAGATTTCCTATTACTAGTTGTTTTTTGTTTATTTCTTGTTGCCTCTCTTGTAGTTTCTGCTTTATAAAGGTGATTATTAGGTTATTTGTGCCTAGATAGTCATTGCTTTTCATAGAGTATCCCGTTTGTTGTGTTCAATTGTGTTTACTCTGAGTTCTGCTTTGCCTGATATGAAGATAATAAGCTTTGCTTTCTTACTGCTTCTATTTACTTGGTAAACCCTTTGCCTACCCTTTAATTTTTGGCCATTTCTGGCTCCTATTATTTCAGGTGTGTCTCTTGGAAACAGTATAGACTTAGGCATGGCTTTGTGAGCTATTTTGATAATGTCTTCCTTTTAATAGGTGAGTTAAATCCATTTACATTTATTGATGTGACAAGTATGTCTGGTCTCAGCTCTTGCATATTATTTTGTGTTATATTTACAGTATCATGTTAATTTCATTATATTTCTATATGGAGTTTGTTTTCTTTGGTTTTAAAAATTTTTTGGGTATTTTAGAAGATTTATATTTTCCTTCCATTGCTTACCTTTAAGCTACTAGCTTTTATAACACCCTTGATCCTCTTCTGCTTGCTTGATCTACTATTTGGCTTGTCAGCTTGAAATTTTATTTTTTGACCCTCTATGTGGCAATCAGTGAGTTTATTTTATTTTCCCCTTTCCTTTTCTCCTCTCAGTTTTAGCTGCAGTATTACTACTTTGTCAAAATACATAACATTTACATACTATTTTCATGTACTATTTTCCCACCTTTGTCTCTACCTTTGTTTTAATCTTAAATCTACAATTAAGCAGATCTAAAGCTCACCAGAGTCCTTTTGCCAAAGTTTCCCTCAACATCACTTAGTTGGATAAAGCTTATTCTCTAAATTGTAAGTCAACAGACTATAACCCTTGGCCCAACTGGCCACTGCCTGTTTTGTATGACCTATGAGTTAAGAATGGCTTTTACATTTTTAGACGATTGAAAAAAAAAGTCAAAAGAATAACAGTACTTCAGGGCACGTGAAAATTTTATGAAATTCAAAGTTCAGTGTCCATAAATAAAATTTTATTGGAACATAGTCGCAGTCATTTGTTTACATATTGTCTATGGCTGCTTTTGGTTATAAGTTGAAGAGTTGTGACAGATTTTATGGTGTACAAAGCTTAAAATATTTACTATCTAGTCATTTACAGAAAGTTTGCTGACTCCAAGTCTATGAGGACTTGAGTACAATATTCTCTGCATTCTTGAATGTTTAAAACTGTTTTTCTATGCCCTTAATAATTGAAAGATGACTTGTTTGAATAAAGGCCTTGCCACACTCTTCCTTTGTTGAGTTATTTGAAAATGTTGCTCTACTCTACTTCACTTTGTCTGTTCTCTGTTGTCAAGATGCCACTTTAGATGATGCCAACCTGATTTTTCTTTCCTTTGTAAATGACCCTTCCTGCTTCAGTGACCATTATATTTTTTATTATTATTTTTTCCTTATCATTAAAGTCTACTATTTTTACTGAAATGCAACTTGGAATTAACTGTTTTGAATCAGCTTTACAAGGTCCTTTCACTTTTTCCCTTGAATATTTGCAATCAGGTCTTCTATCTCTGGAAAGTTTTCTCTGATTATAGTTTTAAATATTCTATTTCATTGTTTATTTTTCTCCATTGGAAACTACAGTTATTTGTACTCTGGATTTCTTTGCTGATCTTCTATATCAATGATTTTCTCTGATCTCTTTTACTTCTTTATTTCAACTTCATTGTCTTCACTATTCTAGTGACCTTCCTCATTGCATCTCATTATATTTTCAAATCTTTTCTTTCTTGGTCACCATTCATGTAGCCTTGTCTTTTTCTTAAATTTATTTCCTGAATTCAGAGAACCCTCATTTTGCATCTTTCTTTCACACATTTTGTTCTGAGTTTTAAAATTTATCATTTGACTATCTTTTTCATATCTTAAAATGTTTGTGTAAGGATACTTAAGTGAGATGTTTTTGTTGAAGTTTTCTTCTGCTTTGAGGGTGGGTATTTGGAGAGGTTTTTCATCAGCTGAAATGATTCTTATTTTCTGTTTTCTTTTTATAGAACTTTGTATGGATGTTGTCTGCCTTTTTATGTTCATTCTGAAATATTTTATTTTCTTGGATCAGCAAGGAGAGTTGGATGCAGATAGGAGTTTTGGGTGGTTTCCCAGGTTACTATGTTTCTTATAGTTGTTATTAAAGTCCAGTATTTTTAAGCAGTGGTGGCTTTTGGACAGGGAGTTTAGGATATCTCATAATTTTGTAATTCACTTTCATTTCTGCAGGATCTTGCAATTTTTCCTCTTGCTCCCTTCTTTCCCATCACCATCAAGACTCCAAGGGACAATCCTTCTAAGTCAGTGCACCCACTACCTTCAGAATTTGTGCCTTACCAAGTCTACCAACTCTAGTTCTGTGTGCTTTAAAGCACAACCCTTTCAATTTTCAGTAGCCAATGTTTTCAAATATCCGGTCTGAGATCTGTTCTCAGTAGCTGTCCAGCAAGCATCGGACTTCTTTATAATGGGAGTTTTATTATTACATCAGCCATTTCTAGGCCCCAGCTCTCATATATTCTTTTCTATTTAGTCTTTGTCTGACTCTTGGCCCTCGCATAGGCTATACACCTAGCTCTACTTCCTTTGGGTGCTTATTTCTTTATTTATGTGTAATCTGAAGTGTGTAGAATGATCTGTCTCCTAGTTTTGCTACTCAAGTGGCTTTTGTGTGGTTTTATTTGCTCTACTTGTTGACTTGAATTTCTTTTTGGAGGAAGTGTGGAGAGATTTGGATTTAAGGAGCCAATGTTATTCTATAGGAACTCAGAACTTACTATTTATATCTATTTTTACATTTATATAACACATATGCAGACACAGACACCTGAACACTGTGTACCCAGTATCTACAGGGCTCTAATGATTCTCTAATAATGGAGAACTGTTATAATTTTACCCGCCTAGGATTCTTTATGTTTAATTCCAGGCATCTAGATGGCTGGCCAAGCTTAGGGCTACCATTTGTGACTCTCACCAGGGTCAGATTTACTAATAGGGTAATTGTGTTTTGTTTTCAGGTGTGTTTCCTGCCCTTTACATAATTCCTCCTCCTAAATTTCTAATAGTAAATCCATAACAAGTATCTCATTTCTTTGGCTTAAAGTAGTGATGGCAAATCTATTTCAGCTTCTGAATAAACTATAATTGCAGAATCTAGGCTAAGCAGCAAAGACTGTTGTATCTGATTATTTATATCTTCCGTGGGTCTGGGCAGAGAAGTGAAGACATTAGTGTCAGAGATTTACCATTCTCAGTTAACTACTCTGTCTTCTGCTAATCTTGGTGATATTAGCAGGAATGTTTCTGAAATGGTCAGTGAGTAATCGAAATATTTTTGTTTCTTTTCTACCTACTCAAATCACAAAAGACACATGCACTGTGAGTTTACATAAAAATAAGACTTTATTTATCAGTTTGTTATATATGTTAATAATTATTTCTGCTTCTTTTGGGCCAAAAGACACACCTATCACTGGACTCTATAAACTCCTCATTTTATCATTTTTTGAAAGTATATTTATATATTTAATTTTGATTGCCTATTTAATCTTATTTTTAAATTTAAAAAAATTTAAAAACTTCTTTGTTGATGGGGTCTTATCTCTACGTTTTATATTCCACTGATTCAGAAGATTAGATTGATGCCTATCAGCCAGAAGAGTTATGCTGGCTAACCCAAAGGCAGGATTTGGTCAGGAAAACCAAATCACAAACATACAGCAGACAGGAACAGAAACCAAAGATACTAATGGTTTGTTTGGGTTTTGTTCAATTTGGGAACAGACTGTGTTTTAGGCATGACAAAGAAAGGATCTATTTGTACCATCTGGTTTTCAGATACTCCCACAGCTTTCTATGTCGGTAAATCTTAACTAGTGCCATCTCTGCAATATCATATATGTTAATCCTTGGGCATATACGAGTATAGCCTGGGGTAGCATTGAGCGTGTGCAGTGCTTTACCACATTTTCCCACTGGAATGAAAATTTTCACCTCCAGAAATCCAAAGGATTCAAGTTGGTTCAAAAGCCATGAGACCCTTCAGCTACTTAATGGATTGACTGAGCTGGCTTTACTGCCAAGGTCAAAGATATAAAAAACTTCTTGGCTCTCTGCTAGGTGGTGGGGAAACTACTGAACTATGTGATAGCTTCAGAGGATCTGGAGTTCATCAGGATTCTACGTCTAGAGGTAGCACGTGATCTTGAACAAAACTACTCCATTTCAAAGATTTCCACTTTCTTTTACAGCAAAGTATACTTGTTCCTAATTTCTTGACAGCTGGCGTCTCTCTCCTATGCACTGTGCTCCTATGCAATAGTATTAGTTTGGTTGCTTGTTATGAGTAAAATCCAAAATCTCATTTATCTACTCTCTCTAATATTATTTTCATTTAGTGCTATAATTTTGTTAGTTAATTCTGCAAAGAATTTGGAGATATGGCATATACAAAAGACACTATGGGGCATAATTTACTATCTGTGTTTAATTAAAATAAAATTCAAGATCATAAGGAAATCTAGGTACTTCCCTCAGTGAACAAAGGACAAAACTGAGTTAAGGTTGAAATAAGGTTGTTTACAACATAAACAATGGACTGGTTGATTTGGTGAAACCTACAAATGTCAAAAGCAAAATCTGCCTCTTCTGTACCAGATGCTAAAACAGCACAGATATCTTGCTGTCAGAATCACATTTGTATTCATTTTTGGCCACAGCTACAACTAGTTTATCTGAGAGCTCAACAAGCTCCCCTGATGTTCTCTGTACATATGTTAGCTGTTGGTTTCCTGATCATTTGTTCGGGACACAAAGCTCATTTAACATAAAAGACATGAAATGGAATCAAGAGTTATTTTTTTAAGCACCATATCATAGGTCTTCTCTTCTAGTTACACATTTCCTGTTGCCAATTCAACTTGATAATCAGATATTGTGAGGCCTTTGTTTAGAAACTGTCCTGATAAGACTTCACTCTAGAAGTTAACTGTAATATACTGTGAAATAAGATTTACATTAACTAGATGGGCAATGCTCTGATGGGGTTTTGATGAGCAGAAAAATTACAGCGGGTCATCTTGGACCCTCTGACTTTGTTCATAATTATCCCAGAGATCAACGGGAACCTCAAGGAAGGAGCTCTTGAAGAGCCATCCTGTGATCTGGAATTCCACACAGGTCTTGCCTATACTGGAGGATCCTATATAATGCAGTGCTCTACTTTAAGCATTACCCAGAGATAGTGATGGTGTTGTAGGGGAGTTATGGCCATGAGCAAGGTCAATGGCTAAGATGAGGCAGTCAGAGGGTAGCATATAAGCATATAAATTACAAAACCAAAAGAAAATTAGTGACACTGCTTTACATCTTGAAAATCTCTTTAACATCTGGCTTAATCAAAGACAGTTGGATTCTCAGCATTCTTTGATTCTGCTTTTGCACGGAATTTCTTCTGATATCACATATCATGGGGCCTCTAGAAAACTCCACTGTATACTCGTGAGAGAATTACAGTGACAAAGTTAAATAATGTCTTTGGGTATTATGAAAATAGTTTCACCCTGTGGGTACTCTCACTGATCTTGGGGTCCCTAGTGGTCTCCAGACCACACACGGAGGAGCACTTTGCTATTGCCACCAATAACTTTTCTTCCAACCTCTCTAGTTGTTTCTTCTTAGTTTGCTTACCAGATAATTTGTGCTTCGGCTTCTTGAATATTAGTATTCCCCAATGTTCCAGCATTTGTGCTCTTCTTGCCTTGTTCTACTCACATGGTTTGGGAGCCCTCATAAGTAGATACCTCTAGAATTTCAGTGCTGTATATTTAATGATGTACTAGGTACCTGGACCTGTCTCTTTGTTTCTTCCCCTTAAACTTCTTCCTTTTCTATTCTAGCTTGGCCAACAACAGCATTACCATCTATCCAGACCCTAAGCCAGACAATTCTTCAATTTCCTGCCATGTTTAATCACACACTAAGTCCAGAGTGTTTTATCTTCTAAATACTTTTTGATTCCATCTTCTCCTTCTCCATTCCCAGAAGTTTATGCTCTCACGATCACTCATCTGGATTATAATCACAGCCTCCTAATTTGTCGGCATGACATCATTTCACAACCCCCATCATCCTGCCTGCCAATTCCAACTTCCACTGCCATTTGAGTGATTTTTCTATATGTAAATCTGAGCAAATAATTTTCTTGCCCTAATGAAAAAACTCCCCATTTGCTCTTCAAATAAATTACAAGCTCCTTACCATGGCTTAAAATGCCTCTCATGATCTGCTCCTGCTTGTTATCTTCATTTCCAGCTATGCTCCCATAGCCTGCATTTGTGCTTCCTCAGATTATCCAATACATTTGTATTTAATAAAACATATTATGTTTTTCCACATCTCTGTAAAGGGAATATTGCTAAGCCCCAAATGAATGTGTCTCCACCCTGTAATATGCCACCTCCTAGTTTTGACTGTGATGAATCAGATATTCTGTTGGTGATACTGGCCCTCCCCACTCTGGCTGTTCTACATGAAAATTCAGTAAGATTTATGAAGTCTAAAATGGGTTAACCCACCATCTGTTTCAAAGCCACTGCTCTAATTTAGTTTATTCTTATTCACTTCAGAGTAAGTATAGCTTAACGACTTGTGCAATGTGGGTCTAAAAATATTCACGTAACATATATATACATATACATATGTATATATAATTTGGGTGGGGAGAAACTAAGTTAAACAGGAGTGAAATCTCTTTTATGCAACAGAATTCAAACTATTTACTTTGAAATCAGAGATGTCTTGAGAAATTTTTTCTGAATTTGCAAGATTGATTCTTGATCTTCTAAAACTTCTTTAGCATGCAAAGTTCCAAAATTACCAACATGCTGTCCAGTCCTCTTTTACTATGCCTTCCAGTGGATCTTGATCTATTTCACAAAGCCTCATTTTAATTTCCCCACCCAGGCTAAGAAAGTGCTGTGTGGGAAGTACTTTGTAGGATGACTGCCTTTCCTTGAGACAACACAATAATCTCTTGAGGCAAGACAATATGTTTAGTATCCACTACTCATTCACCTAAGAAATTCTCTCACTCTATGTCTTAAATCCACAGCGTGCTCAAGTTCCAAGAAAAGCGTAAGTACAGTATTTGCCTTTCACTGAGATGCCTTCATTTTGAGCCATAGGCGCTAAGGTTCTGCAAGTTAGTCATATGTGATACAGATTCTTCCTGTCATTTTGGTATGCTGAATTAGGACTGAATTTATACTTTGATTTATGACAGGTATAAGTGCCACTTAACATAGTGGGGATAAAACTTATGGAATATATTACACTGAAGGTGATATCAAATAAGAATATAAATCTTTTTTAAAGAAGAGTTCTGATAAATGCATGGATGGCAGGTTTATAATTAGACTGAAGTAATACCACCATTTTCCAGATCCCTGCTTAGAGAGACTGCAGGTAAGTTGGTAGATTCATGGGTAGGAGGCAAAGTCAATGCTAACTCAGAAACTACCATCATTATCATGAATGGGTCCATGACAGTGAACTGAAAGTAGTAATAAGTATCAAACATGACATCAAAAGGATTGATAATTTTTTTTTATCAATCCTACAGGATAAAGTAAAATGCTTTTTAGCATTCTATGCTGAGTCATTTCTTGAATGTTATAAGGTATAATGCATTTTAATGAAAATGTGTTCCAACCTAGATATGGCCTCCAGATAGAAATACAAAATCATTTGAAGGGTCAAAACACCAAGGAAAAGGAAAATTAGTAAAATAAAGGCAAAATAGAGATATTTTAGAGGGGTCAGAAGGAATCAACTCATTAAAGAATTTTTGTGAAACGGACATTCCAGCTCTGAAAAACCTGTTTTAGATAACTTTGGCAAGAAGAGAGACAAAAATAGTTCATTTTAGGATAAATTATATGCTCATTATGCTTACCTCAGCTCAAATTAATAATCCTAATAATAATCCCGTTCCACTAATAATAATCATTAATCTTTAGATCTGCTAAGCAATGTCCTGGGTGGTTTACATGCTTTATTTCATTTAATTAAAAAGAAAATCCATGAGGAAAGCATTCTCAACATTCCCACTTTATAGATAAGGAAACAGGCATAGAGGCATAATGAAGTTGCTGGTAAGTGAAAGAGAATTTTCTGGTAAACATGTTTATCTACATTTAGTAAACTTTGTGGGAAGTGGCATTATATATTTAGATTTAATGGGGTAAAAAACTCCATGTCTATTCTCTCCATTAAAAAAAAATACCAGTTCTGGAATTTTTCAAAATCAAAATTTGCCACATTCAATTTTACTTCTTCCCTGTATTGTGAGGTATTTGCACCTTCTTTGTGAGGAAGGCAAAATGAACACACTCCAATCCTCTCTTTCTGTTACTTTCAGCGCTTGCTCAATGCACCATAACAACAGCCCCAGGAGGTAGGGCAATTTGAACTAGTAAAAACGAGGCAGAAGAAAACACAGAAATCAGTGTTACTCAGTTGTGGTGCAGAGAGCAAGGTGGAGTAGGCCCTTTGCTCTCTTGAATAGTTTCATCCCTAAAGTTTTGATCAGAGAATTGGGCTCAACAGTCTCTCTCTCCCATCTCTATTAATACCCATTCTGGTAAACTTTCTATGTGCAGGGTCTATAGTACGTCATGGCAAAGAGATTTATGGACTTAAATGATTTCATCTGTAGAGTTTGGCCACTGCCTGCATCCCCTGAAGGTGGTATGAATTGCTACTAATTTCATGGCAAAGGGCAAGGAACATCGATGTCATTAACTGATGATATTGGGTTTGAGAGCCAGAAATCCCTACTCCCCAACTCATTCGATGCAACAGCCCATTTGACCGCAGGCACAATGTATTCCTGCGAGTTTCTGTTGCCTCACAGAAACTGCTGACTGTGGAGAAACTTGATCAAAACATCAAAGATTACCAGAGAAGCCGTGTTTGTGCCCTTCACAACCATTGATGAAGTACCTTAACCTCGCCTTCGCTTGACGCCTTGCATATGGTCATCTGTTTTCCTGACTACTACTTCATATGGTTTATTTGTAAATTCAAGCAAACGTGCTGCTGACTGGCACTAGTACATCACTGATACCAAAATATCAGAGAGGAAGAAGCATAAGGACATATTTTTTGATTCAGATGGAAACTATTACAGATTTACGGGGAAGTGATGACAATAGCCATTCCATGATATCTTCATATAATCAGAATCTTCTCATGCCTCCCTTCACCAAATTTGATGACCTCAAAACTTTTTCAAAGGAATTATTCTCTGCCTGACCCAAAAGGTAGAATGAGTAGGTGTGGGGATGGGGCTGGTTGCCTGGACAACGCAGGTCTGACTTTTCACATGCTGGATTTCCACTGCTTTCTAATGACTACTTACAGAGTCATAATGCATAGAATGTCTATTGATGTCCCATTGATATCGATGTGTGGACTTCCCCTAGTGGATTGAGGGTAGCACAGCATACAGCCATTAGTATCAAAAGGTTATGTATAATGGATAATAGAGGAAAATGAAACAGCAGAAAGAAATTTGCACGGGAAACAGAAGCAGTAAATAGTTTCAGTGAAAGATTTTACTTGGGTTATACAGCAAGTGCAAAGGGGGATTGAAAAAAAAACGATGACTCTTACAGACTCAGCAAGAGTTGAGGGTGAAATAATTTCATATTTTGAAATATAATACATTTTTATTTCAGCCACAGAAAGCCACTGAAAAATCATCTTGTGTGTTACAGTACTTACGTGACATCTTTCACCTGAATGCCTGTTTATGAATTCTCCCTTTACCCTCCCGAGGTGGTCAGCAATATGGCACAGATGGGGTAAATCGAGGAAGAGATTTTAGCTGATTTATCCAAAGTTACATAACGTCCAATTCAGGACAGAACTCAGAACAAAGTTATAGCATTTGCCACTAACATCTCATTTAGAGCCCATTCACCATACCCTGCCAGCATTTAGCCTGATATATCTGCATCTTAAACACCTCACAGTAAATGATTTCAACAGATACCTCTCAGCAATCAACAAATTTTAGTTGCATCCCCATTGCAATGGGTGACCGGGTAAACTGAATTAAATTTGTAATTTAATAAGAAAAAAAGTTGTCTGATGGATTTATATAGTAAATCAAGGAGCAAATGAGCTGCACAGTTTACTGTAGTGCTGGGAGGCAGCAAGGCCTAGTGCTTAAGACCATGTGTTCTGGAGTCTGTCTGCTCTGGCTTAAAGCTCCCCACTTCTTAGTAATATACCATCTTAGTCTCAATGTGACCTCTAAGTGACCTGTTATGTTTGCTGTGCCTCACTGTACTCATTTATAAACTCTACATAATACTGATACCTACCCTTATGGACTGTTGTGGGAATTAAATGAGCTAATACAAGTAAAGTGCTTAGCGTAATTCATTGTTTTCAACAAAGTTTTAACAACAGGGTTGCTATGTGCCAGGCACTGTTCTTGGTGCTGGGATACAGCCATGAACAAAATGGTTAATTCTGAGAACCACTGAATTTTGAGAGTGAATCATAATTATAAAGACACTAATGGCAACAACAACATTTATAAAACATAGTATATTGTAGTCACTACTCCATGTTCTTTACTATATTAACTCATTTAATTTTCATAAAAACCCTACGTTACAGGTACTGTTTTAGACCCATTTTACAGAAGAGGAATTGAAGGCCTTAAAAGGTTAATTAATTTGCCCAAGGTAACGTGCCTAATAAAGGGCAGAGGTCTGAATATCCATGCTCATAACTATTATACTATAATGTCTTATTGTCATGTCAAGTTTATATGTTATTTTTTACCTTATAAAAAAGGCAGTCCTTGAAATGACTGAAATGTTCTTTCATGTGTGAAACAAATAAATATATAATCAAATTAAACAAGTCTCAGAGTATATACTGCATTTTTTGATGCAAGAGTGGTCATCATAATAAAATTAAATAGAAACACAGTAAAAACCTATTAATAAAGAGCTTGCTATTACCTGAGTTTGTTTATACCACAGGTTAAGTCTTATATCTAAAATATTATCTTTCTATATAGTAAAAGTTATTAGAAGATAACCCATAAGATAAGAGTTTGTCTTATAATGGAACAAGAACATTTTAAAGGGCTTCTAATGTATTTATACTTCTCAAATTACTCTTTGTTTTAAATGATTTCATATGAAAATCATGTTGGTATTACAGAATTCTCACCCCCCACCTTCATTCCTTTAGCATTGTTTCTCATTACAGGTTATTACAAAGCAAGTAAACACACATGATGGGTTATCCTGACATATCTGAGATAAAAGACACAGTTTTGAAATTAGAGGGTAGTATTATCCACATTTAATAGAAGCATTGTTCAAATATATTCAGATTGTTCAATGAAACTATAAGACAAAATCATGAACATAAATAAAGGCTATGATTGTATATGCTGACTTTATCAGTGCCTTCCCTACAAAATGTTTACTTACCATCCCATTCTGTGACTCCTATGAAAAAACTGGTTATGTGAACTTTCTTATTTTAACATTTTGAATAAAACAGAACCAACAAAATTTCCTTTATTATTTTATAATTATAAGGCATCTAATTCCTTTTGATCTAACTCGCAGAATCATATTCACTTCACCTTTGTGGATAATTCTGCTTCCAATCAGGAAATCTAGTTAAACCCCTAAAAAAGTTTCTAGTGATATACCTGGAAAGAATTTTTTTCCTACCATGATATTCTATTTTTTCTAGGAGTAGTGGTTCCCCAAAATACATGTTTCTTCAGTTAATTTACATTTTAGACTGCAGAACCACTCAAGCAAGGAAATTAATGCTCAGTCCAAATAAAATGCCATCCAGAAAAATCAATACAATTTGCTATCAAGTGAGGGTGACTTTAATCAGGGTGACTCAAGAACAACAATATTTTTCTTAAAAGTGGAAAGAGTGCCTTATAACTGTGTTACACCTCCCCAACAGTATCCAGCCAATTTTGCAGTCATTTACCTTGCGAAAATAAGAACACATTTTTTTTTTCAGTCTCAGAGTTTTAGTAAAACTCTGAATTCTTGGGAAGAAATTACATGCTGGATTTTCTGATAGCTTCCTAATAACTACTACTTTAATGAAATTGCTACCTGAAAATTCACTAGCAGTATTATTGTTTAACTGTAATTTAAGAAGCTATTGTAGATTGGTACTTATGACTTCTAATGAGAAAACCATAACAACCTTTTAATTGAAAGGAAAATGGTTAACTACAGTAATTGCAATCAATAAGGCTATGTTACTAGTATAAATATTTCTCCTCAAAGAACATTCCTTACTCTCCTCAGCAGTATTTAAAGTTAAGAAGTGCAAGAAAACCCACAAAAAACTAACTAATTAGAGATCCATTTGTTATTTATAATACTAAGCCTTGGTTCAAATTTGTAGGTCCCAGAGTTGAGAGAGAACCCCCCCACAACCCCCCCCACCACAAGCAAAACAAGACTTTGATTAAGAAGAAAACTGAAGCATGGGGAAAAGGACTTACCGATCACATAGGCTAGCAACAAGGCCAAAGTCACTGTGATTGCAGTGGCGCTCAAGGCCGTGCACTTCCAGTTGCAGCACCTGTATGGTTTGTTAAAAGTAAACGCAGGTCTGGAAAAGGTGCTCCGAGGAAGCGGCCTGGGAGGGGGCGAGTACACGGTGTTGGACGTCAGAGGGTAGTTCTGACTGGCCGCACTGAAGATGGCTGACGAACCGGATCCATGTTTAAACAGGAAATGCCTGCGGAAAGGAGACACAAGTTGGGGCTATAAAAACCAAAGCCAGTGGCTTCAAAAATACAAACTCCTTTAATTCCATACAATCGTGCATTGACCAAGCTCTGGGGAACTGGGAGGGTCTCAACGAAACTTTCAGATACCTGAGCTTTAACTCTAAGTTGCCCTTGCTGGTCTCCCTTTTTTTCCCTCATTTAGATCTTAAGAGGAAGAAAGAGGTCTTCTGTTCCCTGACTGGCTGACTAGTGAAGTTCTCAAACTCAGAGCATTCACATTCCACATTTGATGTCATTCACTATACTGCTCCCTTTTGTTAAATATGATTACTCAAGAGCTGATTGCAAAACAGAAAGAGAAATGACATCAGGGATTCTGGTAATGGAAACGTCCTAGAAACCAGTAGTTTATTCAGTGACTTTCACTAGACATATTTTTACCCAATATTTTATTATAAAATTTGTCAATGGACAGCCAAGTTGAATTTCATAATAAACACACATGTGCTCACCAACTAGATTCTATAGTTAACGTTTGACTGTACTTAATCACATATTTATCACTCTCTCCATTCCTGCCTTTATCCATCAGTCCATCTTAGTTTGTAAACACTCTGGAGTTAGTCGCATACATCAGTACATTTCCCTTTGCATATTTCAACTTGCATATTATTATCTAGAGTTCAATCGTTTTTACAGATTTTCAATGTAAAATGTATGAATAATGAGTTAGACATTTTAAAATTCCACATACAAGTGATATCATACAGTATTTGTCTACCTTTGACTTAGATCACTTAGCATAATGTCCTCAAGGTCTATGCATGAACTCCTAAAAACAGAGAGTAGAATAGGTTACCAGGGGCTGAAGGGATGGGACATAGATAGGTGTTGCTTAAGGGTGCAGACTTACAACTAGTAGATAAGTAAGTCCTGGAGATCTAATGACTATAGACAATAACAGTGTATTACAAACCTCAAACTTGCTTAGAGAGTAGATCTTGATTATTCCCACCACAAAAAAAGAAATGTATAGTTATGTGATCTGACAGAGGTGTGAGCTAATGCTACAATGGTAACCATTTCACAATATACAAATTTTTCAGATCATCATGTTATACACCTTAAACAATGTTATATGTAAATATATTTCAATAAAAAAATTATACATGATGCAATGCACCAATTTTAAGTGTATATTTGCTGAGCTTTGACAAATGCAATCACCAGTACAACCCAAACCCTGATCAAGCTACAGAACATTCCTATCAGGTCAGCAAGTTCCTTCCTGCCTTTCTGTCCCTATCCCCACCCCGCAGAGGCACCACTAGTTTGCATTTTTTTCTACCATGTATTTTACTTTTGCCTGTCCTAGCACTTCATGATGCTGTCATACTTGAATTACTATAGGATGATTATTGGCTGCTCATGACTATTGTTAGATGGATATTTCATAAACAGTAGTAATTTATTTACATGGAAGGAGTTGCCAGACACAAATAAATGAAAGTATGCTTTCTGTGCATATACTTTACACTTACTGAGCGCTAAGTGCCTCACATCGTGCTAAACACTCATTATCTCAGTTAGTCTTCACTTATATGAAGGCTATATTATTACCCTCATTGTTCATTTAAGGAAATGGAAGCCTAAAGAGGTTAAATAACTTGCCTAAATTCACCTAGTAAGTGAATGACAGAGCTAGAATAGGAACCCAGGTCATTCTGGCACCAAAGTCCCTAATTTTAACCACTCTGTTGCACCGCCTGGGGCAGTAAAATGCGCTGCTAAACAAAACCCATTCTGGTGCTTCATTTTAATGTACTACAACACAAAACCCCCCCACTAAGCAAAGAGCCAACATCCCTTTACACATATGACATATGCCCAAATGCATAAATCATTAAGATTATTTTAATACTGCTTCCAGCTTCCATTTTTAAAGAACAAAAGCATATGTATTTAAAGGAAAAAAACAACTGTCTACATGCCAGTTAATTAAAAATACCCATATATTTATCTACCTATCCATTATACCCACATACCAAAGTTCTGCTTTAGTAGCAGGAGGGTAAAGATTATTTAGAGGGCAGGGTTGCTGAGGGGAGGGCAGATGCACAAGCCTTCCTGGAGGCCAGTTTGGCATTATGTATCCAAGACTTTAAATGCACATATTCTTTGCCCAATAATTATGCCTACAGGAATTTATCCTTAGGAAATGATGTGTATGACAATGTATATAAGAAGTCATTTGTTGCTGTGTTATTTATAATAGCGAAAAAATAAACACTCAAGTGCTCAATAATAGGTATTTGGCTAAGTAAATTATTTTACAAATGCGTAGTAGAATACTATATAACCATTACAAATTGTGTTGTGAAAGAATATCTATTCACCAGAAAAAAATTTTACAGATATCACCAAGTGAAAAAAGGGAGGCTTCAAAACAGTGTGGGTAAGAGGATACAATCCATATATATATGTATCTATCTATATGTGTATTCATGAAAAATAGTAATTTTTGTTACTTTTGAATAATAGGGTTAATTTTTGAAGTTTTCTGCCTTAAGCTTGTATTGCTTTTGTAACTAGTATCAAAGAAATTGGGGGTGGAGTGAGTGGAAAAAATGCACTGGCTAACACCGATCATGTGCATAATTGGTTGTTTATGTGAACATGATTTATTGAGCACCTTGAAAGGACAGAAACCAGAGGAGGCACTTTATATGCAATATTTTGATCCTCACATGTCTGTGAGGTTGGTACTATTATTCTAATCTTCTAGATGAGGAAACAGAAACTAGAAGAGGTTTAGTAGCAGTAAAATGGAGATAAGAGTCGTTACAACAATGAGAGGTGACATTCTTCAAGTGCTTAGTTATGCCAGGCATTGTTCTAAATAATTCATAAAATATATCATTTAATCTTGACAACAACCGCATTACAGCAAGTATCTCCATTTAGAGATGAGAAAACAATTTTACAGCGAGGTTAAGTAACTTGTCCATGGACCCACAGCTAGTGATTGGTAAAGCTGAGTTTTGAAACCAAGTAGTCTGGCTCCAGAGCCATTGCTCTTAACCACAACATTACAGTACACTGTATTAGGGTTGTGCAGTTAGTAGACTCATTAAAATTTGAATCCAGGTCTTTGAAGGCACAGAAGAAACATGCTTTGTGCTGATCTTGGCCTGTGGATGACATTAGGTTGAGCCAGACTTTTACCCCATTCCCTTTGGGATGAATGACAAAAATGTGAGAATGATGGCTACAGAATCACAGAGTTGGAAGGGATCTCAGAAATCATCTAGTAGCCCAACACCCCTATTTTGCAGGCCCAGAGAATGCACGTGGACTACCTACGAATAACATAGGTAGTAAACGGCATGAATGAACTTGGAATTGGAAACTTCCAAGGTTGTGTGTTTCCATTACCCTATGCTACCTGCCAACCAGTCTTCACTGGATTACCACCAGGTTCTAATCTCCTGAGTTAACTAACTAATCTGTTCAAACAATACTATATAATGCATGTCTATTTGTCTGTATGTCACATGTTATTATAGTAAGTTTTAGAGATTGTCTTAACTATTTTGGATGAATGTGCAGCCTTACAAAGAAGCTACCCTTTACTTGTTAAGAATATAAAGATATTGCTGCATCTGAAGGCACCTAAAATATTCTCAAACTGGAGAAACAACATATAGTGGGAGTAAGAATAAATACATTTTACTGAAAAAAGTGACTCACAGCCACACTCCTTCCTTTTGATTGTGCTTCCCCTTTAGTCCCTGAAATAATCTCCTCCATGTCATAAGGAAGTGGATTTCTTCTTTAGTGTCTGGTTAACTCTCCCAGCCTATGTCTTCCACCTGGCCATCCAATTTACTAGTGCGCAAGAAGTGTAGTGAGACTTTAGAGACAGAAGAGCAGAGTAGCCTCCCCACCTCCCGACCTCCTGACCTCCCCACCACTGCCCCCTGGTTATTCTGGAGGTGACAAAATGTCATGTATAACTGATCCTATACAGCAACATTCTGATATGTTCTTCTGGGATAAAAGAGAAGCCCAGCAGTATGGGGCTCTTTTTTTCTCTCAATATTTGGAGATATAACCTTCGATTCTCTGCATATTTATGAAGGAGAACAATTGGATTTTTGAGACAATGTAAGTGGCCCATATGTTAGATATTGATTTGGTTTGGTATATCATTAGGAGGTAGAAGAAAGACAAAGAAAGATAGAATTGTTGGCTATTATAATGGCAATTACACGCAATAATCAATATCCCTGAGCACTGTAATTTTATCCTGATATACACCAAAGGATTTCCAAATGCAGTTTCATAAGTAAAATATTACAGCAAAATGAATACATTCAACAGTCGCAGCAGAGCAACATTTAAACTAATTCATATTTGAGCGGAATCCAAATCACAGTCCTCAGTGAGGGTAGGTAATAAAAGGAGTTCACGTGCTAAGGTTCCTGTTTTCTTATTAACAAGCTGAGATTAAGATTCCATGCCGAAAGTGATCTACCCTTTAATGTTGGTCATGAAAAACAGCCATGCAAATGGTATGTATTGTCATAGGTTTTGCAGTCCATTGTTGGAAAGTGAAACTACCGCCTAAATGTGTTTTCATAGTCCTTGAAAAAAGTAGGAGCATAAAGACAAATGCGCAGTGCTAGACTTTCGCTATGTGCTCATAAAATCAGATCATCTGTCTAAGCACATTGCTTTTCCCTGAGGACCTGAGGATATACTAAAATGTTGCTATCAATTTCATATAATTGGGTTTTTTCCACAGAACAAATGACAAAAATGCAGTTCAAGAGTTTATGTGTAAGTAGTACTCTTCTTTGCATCTGTTTTAATATTCAAGTTCAAATTTAAAAAGGAAAAGCAAGATATTGCCAAAAGGAAATGGGCATATAAGGAAATTGAAAAAAAATATCTTCAAGACTGATGAGACCCAGTGGTGGTAAATGGGAATATAATAAATGCTCCTGTAAGGATTTTAAAATCATCTATAAAAAAGGGGAAAATGTACTCTCTCTTTTTAAACCCCTCATGCTACATAATTCTGAGGGTATCTGTTAGCACTAAGTTATGTGATTTAATGTGGCCCTTAAAATTCTATAGGAAACAGACAAAAATCTATAGCTTTCTAACAACAGATGCATAAATAACCAATGAGTTTTTTCTTTTACATCTTGTAAACATACTTATGAGGCAAATATCTAAACCTGTATTCCCTTAGCTATAAGCATTTGACTCAGTTTTATACTCAGAGGAAGGAATTCAATTTACTTTCAGTTAGATGCTGAGGTTGATTTAAAAAAATAAAAAAAAGAAGACTGCAATGAAAAGGACTTGAGCCAAGTTATTAGGGCCAAATCACATTCAGATAGGATAGTAAAATTTGGGTAATTATTCTTATTTTTAAAATTTTATTAAACACATTTTTTGTTGTGATAAAGAACCACAAAATATAAAATTTACCATCCTAACCACTTTTAAGTGTATAGTTCAACAGTGTTAACTATACTCTCGTTGTTGTGAAACAGGTCTCCAGAACTCTTTCATCATGCAAATCTGAAACTCTATACTCATTAATTAAACAGCTCCCCTTTCCCCCAACCCTCTAGCCCCTGGTAACCACCACTCTGCTTTCTGTTTCTATTAATTTGACTAGTTTAGATACCTCCTCTAAGTGGTATCATACAGTATTTGCCTTTTTGTGACTGGTTGAGTTCCCTTAACATCATGTCCTGAAGGTTCGTCATGTGTAGCATGTGGTAAGATTTCCTTCCGTTTCAAGGCTGAATAGTATTCCATTGCCATGTATGCACCACATTTTTTCCATCCATTCATCTGTGGTTAGACATTTGGTCTCCTACCCCTTTGGCTATTGTGAATAATGTTGCTATGAACATGAGTATGCAAACATCTTTTTGAAATCCTGCTTTCAATTATTTTGAAATATATAGTTGACCCTTGAACAACACAGGTTTGAACTGCATGGGTCCACTTATATGCAGATTTTTTTCAATAACTATTTTAGAAAAATTTTTGGAGATTTGCAGCAATTCGAAAAAACATTTTCTTTTCTCTAGCTTACTTTATTGCAAGAATACACTATATAATACATACAACACAAAAAATATGTGGTAATTGTCTGTTTATGTTATCAGTAAGGCTCTCAGTCAAAAATCGGCTGAAAGTGATCTATCCTTTGATGTGTGTCATGAAAAACAGCCATGCAAATGCTATGTATTGTCATAGGCTTTGCAGTCCATTTATGGAAAGTGAAACTACTGCCTAAATGTGTTTTCATAGTCCTTGAAAAAAGTAGGAGCATAGAAAAAAAAGTGGGAGCATAAAGCATAGTTAAGTTTTGAGGCAAATATTATACATTGATTTTCAACTGTGCATGGGGGGTGTGGTTGGTACCCTTAACCTCTGCTTTGTTCAAGGGTCAACTGTATACCCAGGAGTGGAACTGCTGGATCATACAGCAGCTCTATTTCTAAATTTTTTGAGTGACTTCCATACTGTGTTCCATAGCAATTGTGCCATTTTGCAATCCCATCAACAGTGCAAAGAGTTCCAATTTCCCTACATCCTTCCTAACACTTATTATTTTCTATTAATTTTTTTATGGAAGCCATTCTAATGGGTGTGAGGTTACATCGCACTGTGGCTCTGATTTGCATTTCTCTCATGATTGGTGATGCTGAGCATCATTTCATATGCTTGTTGGCTGTTTTTCTATCTTCTTTGAGAAATGTCTATTCTTAGGTATTTATTCTTATGCTTCCAAAAACATGAAAAATATAAAAGAGAATGCCCTGCTGGGTCAGTCCCATTTTCTTCCCTGACAAGAATACCTAGTATTGTTTTGCAGCAAAGTGTGGTTACTGGCCAAGATATCAACCTGCACATCTTCTAGTTTTCCCTTAATAGCCCATTCCTGGTAATCCTTTTTAGGATTAATACCCCAAAAAAGAGTATTTATCTAACCTGTTCTAGAACAACTTCCTGGGGTAACAAATTGTACTTTGCTACTAGCTAAATAGAGGATTTCATTTTATTTTTCCTTGTTTTTTTTCTAAATTTTAAGGCACTCCTGTCCGTACATCTCCTCCAAACCTGCTGTGCTAAGTATTCATGAAAAGTTTATACTCTCTTTATGTTGTTCATAATTTTTAAGAGTTTTAAAAAATAATTTCAGGATATTTGTCTAACCCTTAATTTTTCTAGGCTTAAGCTTTGGTTCTACAATGTATTCTTGAATTGCAATACTCTCTACGGTCTCGATTGTCATTCTTGTGATTTTGCAATTGGGGTAGTTAGTAGTTAATGGGAAAGCTCTTTAAAAATATTTTTGTGGCTATTTTTCCCTCTCTTCTTTTAATCAGAAGTAGTATCTGCCCTATCTGGATTGTATATTCCTTGAAGGCAGGGACCAACTCTTAATTTCTAGGTACGTTGTCTCATACTTCAAAGGTAGTTAATGAATATTTATTGATTTGTATGGTGCCTCTGCTTCTTCTAAAAGGCTCTTGATTCACTGTGCAGAATGAGTGAGGCTTGGGGACTCTAAAACAAGTCATTTGTGAGCAATTATCTCTTGGTTTATTGAACGTGAAAGGACGACTACAAGCTTTCATTTCATTTTCACATAACCTAAAGGAAATAAATAAGTCAAAGAAAAAGTTGATTCACATTTCATCTCTTTCTGTGAGACAGTTGGGTAATGAAAGAATTACTGTTATAAAAATACTAATAATTAGAAATAATCACTGTTAATGGTAATGATAATGGCAACAGCAATGACCATTTGCTGAACATTTACTACGTTCCAGGCATTCTGTTAAAATACTGTGGTTTTTTTCTCACCGAATCCTCACAATTACCCTATAAGGTAGATGATACTATTCACATTTCACAGTTGAGGAGGATGAGGATCAGTTATTAAGATGAAATGAATTTCCCAAGGCCATAGAACTGGTAAGTGATAGAGTTGCAAATCTACCTCAGTTTTGCTGGTTACTAGATGGTAAGCTACATGACAGTAGGACACACAATGGTGCTTTCAAACAACAGATGCTCAATAAATGTTTTTAAATTAATGCATGAACAATAAAATCCATTTACTTAACCACTGTGCACACATTAACTCATCGTGTCACTGTTATCCCTCATAATGTTAATCATTGAGGTAATAAAATCTTAATTCACATGATTATCTGGCATTTCTCTTTTCAGAATGAATATATATAAGCTTAGTGTTCCACTAAATAGGTTTTTTAAATAGGTTTTTATGGAAATATTTCTTTCGACTCTTAAAGTTACAGAAATGACAAAATGATATCTTGAAGGTACATGGATAATTGTCACATGTCCCTGTTTAGAATATGGGGGACATCAGAACCTTTTTCATCCAGTAGTATATCAGACTTTCCTACATAAATTAAACATCTTTCTCAAACAGGATATTCAGAGATAAGTTGGAGCTAGGAGTGCTGGTGTAGATATAGAAATGCTAGAGAAAGACAATACTACATATTATACAATGTTTGACCCAGTGGCTTTAGTAGATCCAAAATAAATTAAAATAAACAATTATCCTTTATTTCCTAATAATGCCCTTTGAAGTCACCCACTCATTCTCTTTCTACAAGGTAGATCCATGCTTTGTAGAGGTAACTTTAATAAAAATTTGACATTAAAAACCCTACATCAGCTGAAGTGTAAATATCAAATTAATATTTTCTATTAATGCAAATGTTCCTTCCTATATAAGTCTCAGGCCAATACATAAAAGTTATTTACCTAGATAACTAAGCTTACCAATTTTTCATTCTCTCTATACTTAGTAATAATGTAGGTCCTGAGATACGGTGTGGAAGTTGTAATCTTTTCAAACTAGAAAAAATTTGGAAAGCTATTGGTGGGTGATATTTTCAGTCCTCTTATGATTTTATACATCTTCTCCATGAAGGAATAGTAGAATGCCACTCCATAGTTTTCAGTAGTTCACTTCCCAACAGGCACCATTTTAAATGGGAATAAACATGTGACTCCACTTTGTGTGGAATAGAGCATATGTGCAGAGAGAAGCAGAGATGAGACTTCATGCGATTCCAGAAAGCAACAGAACAATAGAGAGAGTTCCCTCTCTCATTAGGCCTGGCTGTACTCATTGTCCTTTCCTTTCCTTGTAAGATTATTCTGTATCATTTTTTTAAAAACCTCCCTTTTACTTGATTTAGTTTTAAAACATTTCTGTTCCCGTTAACCAGATAATTTCTGAGGTAATAAGCAATTTTCCTCATTGGGGAGAAAAAACACCCAGGATTTATACATACAGTACAACCACAACCGTGTACTGCCCCCTCCCGCACACAAACGAAAACAAGCAGAATAACAACAAGTCCCTTCTCCACAGAGGTCTGATCTAGAAGAAAATACATGGAAATCTTAATAGTAACTATCTTTGGGTGATGGAATTTGTAGCTGTTCTTCGTGGTTTCCTATTTTTGAAATGAAGGTGTACTACTTCAAAGATCCTTCATGATCTGGCCTCTGCAGGCCTCTCTGCCTCACTATCATTGTCTCTACTGCTCTGTAAGCTCTGGCCAGCCTATGCCATGTGTGGTTTCCCAAATGTGCGATTTATTTTCAGGCTCCTTTTTAGTAAAGAACAATATCAGAAGAGCTAAGAAATTTCCAAGACTAGTGTAGATCTAAAAAAGGCAGAGTGTAGGGGAAGAGAAAGGAAATTTTATAGATAGGTAGAGATAGATATATCAATAGATAATAGCTATATATGCAAGGGGAACAGATTGTTAGCTGCTTTAGGGGTTACTCTGGCCTCCCTTGTCTAGATCTGATCTAAATAGTCAGCAGTGAGATACTGTATTTTTCTAGCTTTTTGTGTTCCCAGAAAACAAGCCAATTAGGTACATGCACAAACTGGTATTCTTTCAATGTGTCGAAACTGTTTCTCTTGCTTAAGACTCTTGCATAGAAATGCAGGATATGACAAGTTAATTGGAGATACAATTATATGAGGAGTTGCCACTGTATTAAAGGGAAACCAGTTGGCAGGGGGAAGGGAACTTAGAGCTGAATGGATTTAACTGAGTGGTTGTTTTAGTCCATTAAGGCTGCTATAACAAAATACCACAAACTGGTGGCTTATAAACAATGGGAATATGTCTCCCGCAGGTCTAGAGGCTGAAAATCCAAGGTGAGGATGCCAGCACAGGAGGGTTCTGGTGAAGGGCCTCTTCCAGGTTGCACACTGCCAACTTCCTGCTATGTCCTCAGGGGTTGGAACAGGCTAGGGAGCAATCTGAGGTCTCTTTTATAAGGGCACTAATGTCATCCATGAGGGATCCGCTCTCACAACCTAACCACCCACCAAAGGCTCCTCCTGATACCATTGCCTTTGGGCATTCGGTTTTCAACATAGGAATTTCGGGGAGATTCATTCTATAGCAGTGGTTTCCAACCCAAATTACCCTATAGACTGGAGAATTAAATAAACCCTCGGACAAAGGTTCAGAAGAAAGGTGAATGAAATGAAGGTGGGTAGGGACAAAGAATCTGCAAGCATCTGAAGAGGGGTTGAGTAAAGTGAGCAGGTAAGGAAACAACAGATTTTGCCTCACCATTAATGTAAGAGTGTTTCTCAGCTGGGGAGAAACTGGCACCCAGGAGACATATGGTAATGTCTGGGGACATTTTTGATTGGCACAACTAAGGGGAGGGCACTACTGGCATCTAGTGGGTAGAGACCAGGGATGCTGCTATAAACATCCTCTACTGTGTGGGACTATCCACCAGACAATGAATTACCCAACCTGGAATGTCAGTAATGGCGAAGCTGCACAACCTTGGTCTAAAACTATGCCTCCAATTGGAACATGCAGTTATGAACTGTTCAGCATCCCTATGGGAGGGAATCTGTCACCCTTTAAGACTTTCTGAAAAAGATTTTCCTGCCTGGCATGCATGATCTTACCTTCCGCTTAAACTCACAGCTGTTCCTCCCTTGAGGCTGTTTGCTCTTGGGATTGGTCTGTTATCCAAACAAATATCCAGACCCCTGGGGCCAGAGAGCATATACAACCCACTCATCATTACCTCAAACATTTACCCTTGCTGACCATAAAGACAATCTTTGTAAAACAGGGAGAAGAGAAAACATTTTCTACATTCAATTTTTAAAATTGCTTTTCAAGTTGCACCCCTCATGAACCTGTCATGAAGCATAAATCCAAAACCTGAAATACTGATTAAAATATGCAGAGTATATAATAATCCCAGCAATTGAAAATTAACTCCCCTGAGGGTAGGCCATCTAAGAAACAGTCAAATTCCGCTTTGTGCCATGCTCTAAGGCTCAGTAACTAATACCACTTGAGCACAGAACAATTTTCAGGAAGCAGACCTGCCTTCCACAGAAATGTTCTCTCCCTGGTTCCCTGCTGTGTGCATTCCAGGGCGCAAAGAAGAAATGCATTGGTTTGCTTTAATTGTTTAGGGATAGCACAAGGAGATAAGCAAGGTAAGGTCAACTTTGAGAGTATAGTGATTTTATGCACTTCTTTGACCTCTAAATATACATTTGGTAAATATAATATTAAATTTGAACTTATTTTCTCCTGGCATCATTATTAATACTAAGGAAAAATGTGATCATGGATTTACAGGATGCAGTATAGAAATGGCTCGTTGGAACTTTAACCTAATCCAGGTTGTATTTTTATCTTTGAATAAGAAACATAAAATGAAGTTATATTTATTTCATAATTAGACAGAGAATGACAATATGAAAGAAAACACTGAAACTACTTCAGCTTCACAGTATGACCCAAGACAAGGTATGTTTCTATACAAGGTTTTGCATTTTGAATCCTGTCTCTATGAAGGGTTTGTTCTTCAATTCCTTTATTTAACAAACTTTTATTGAGTACCTTTTGTGTATCGGGAAAAACATATTTATAGACTGGCTTAAAGATTGCCTTCTTATATAGTTGACTGGCATCATAGTTACCCCCTGACAGACAGGAATGTGCAGTGTATTCCTCATTTCCTCCTTGGCTACTGGAAATTCTGAAGGAATCATGACTATTCAACTTAAGTTTATCTGACTTGTTTAGGGACCTCACCTAGAATTGGTAATTTTGCAATTAATTAGAATCCAACTAACTAGAAAAGCTCAATTGAGCAGGATTCTTTCAGCAGAGGAGCAAATGACAAGAAGGCAAGCCACAGAAAAAACAGAGAGTAAAGCCAGAAAGGGTCTCAAATATCACTTAACTTTATTCCCCCATCAGACTGTTGAGGAAAATGAGGTTGAGAGGTAGAAAGAGACATTATCAAGGTCACACAGCTATTTTAGTGGGAGATTTGAACCTGCACTCAAGATTTCTAACTCTAAACCCAGTGCTCTTTCAACTACTCACAAGAGGCCACCCTAAATTTGGAAAGGATATCCTGGGACCACTGGGCATTTTCTCACTCTGCAATATCCTTTATATGTAGAGTGCTATACAATAAAAAATCACTGTAAAAATGACAGCTCCTACTGTAAGATTTTCAATTACAAAAGATTAAATTATGATTATTTGGGTTAAAGTGGAAAGTAGATTTATATTGAAGAATGATTTCCAACAAGAATACAGTTTTTAAAAAGTTCTATTTTACCTTAAGCTGACCACCAAATCCAATTAACCAGAACCCCCTTTTCCTGAACATTTAGGTTCATCAAGATTTTAATATAAATCGAATAAAACCTACATTGTGTCTCCAGGCAGGGTAATTCAATTGAACAATTAATATTCACCAAAAGACAAAAAAGGAATGACTTAGAGTTCCTTATGTTCCAGAGATAAAATGTTATAATGCAAAGAACATTGGCTTAGTTGCATGGAGACTTGCATTCTTGTACCAACTCTTGCTCTAAATTTCTATAAGGACACACCAGTAAAATTTCCTAGGGTCCAGTTTCTCTATCTCTAAAGTGGGCATAGCCTCTATTATGTTTACCTCCCACGGTTGGTTCGAGTTCAAAATGAGATAATAAGTGAAAGAACTTTGGATAATAGAAAATTATACATTGCATACCTACATGTGCATATATGTCTACATGTGCACAACACATACATGCACATATAGACAATATATTATCTAAAACCTGAGTCTGGAATATAACAAAATAATAGTTACAAGTGTATTTACTAAAAAGCAACTGGCCGTGTTGATAACTTAGATAATAAAATTATTTAAGTTAATAATACTATTCATTATGGAAAATAACAAAATTTGAAAGATTAGACTGTCACAGTTAAAATTATTTTTGGTTGAAAAGTGGGTGAAATAGCAGATTGTGGATATTTTAGTCTAGAAGAAAATCAATTTACTTAGGAGACTAATATGCCACAAAAGGACAGAATCAATGATATTGGTGTCTATAGGTTCTTTTGATATTTTGGTAGTTGAATTGGAAACAGTCATAAGTTGGCTTTTATATTGTCAGTGAAAGCCCTATGTGTACATATGCCAGTATTTAGTATTTTCATTAGTAATAGGGGACTGCCTGGTGTTTTGTGTATGCCAGATGGAGATGGGAAATCTAGATTATAATCTTGGGTTGGTCAATGGTAGTTGCTTCCCCTTGGAAATTCAACTTCTATTTGAGAGCCAACTTTAAATAATACCCCCTCTAGTATGAGAATAGCAAAGGCAAACTTCTTGCATGTAAGGGATTTATTATTCCCCAAAGATGATGTCATCATTAACTGGTATGTCCTTGTTGAGACATGGCAAACTGGGAGGCCATACTGTCCCACTGTGTGGGATCATGCTGCTTTCTTCAGCATTATGTGACCATCCCTGCAAGTTTCCATATTCCTTACCATTCTGGAAACTTGATCTCTACTTGGTCTGTCAGTTTCTTTCTATCAACCACATTACCATCTTGGTGACTACTGCGTATGTCCACAATAAATGTAGCCCTCACCCCTTTCCTCTTTCCAGTTTATATGAAAGTTTTGCTCTGATTCAACTTCCTCTCAATCTATTATTCCATTTCAAAAGAGTAGTCTGTTTAGTCTACCTTCTGATTCCATTTTCTTACCTCTTACCAATTCTTCAAACTCACTGCAGTCTAGTTTCAATCTCATGACTACACTGAAATTAGTTGCTTAAAAATCAAGAAGTTTATAATTGACAGAATCAATGGTCTCTTCTTATCCACATACTGCTTGACTCTTCTGAGGCATTTGAAAATGATCACTGTCTCCTTGAAATTTTCTCTCTGCTCTTATTTGTTCTCCTCTATGATTACCTCTTAATCACCTGGGCTGGCTTTTTCTCCTTCATGATCAACGAAGACATAAGTGTTCCCATGATTTGGTTTATTGTCTTCTTCTTGCACTAAACCCTCTGTCTAGGTTTTTCAATATTTACTCCCTCATTCATGGAAATTCAATTATTAAATCTACCTATGAAATCCTTAATTATTCATCTCTATCATGAGCTCTGAAATCAGACAGAAGAGGGTTTGAACTGGCTCCATTACACACTAACTGGTGACATTACATACTAAGTTGTAGCATATTGTTCAACCTCTAAGTCTCAATTTTAAAAATTATAAGTTGGAATAAATGTGATAATGACTTGGTACAATGTTTGGCACATAGTAAGCATTTGGTAAGTGCTGAGAAAAAATCTCCTTTCTTTCTTCTTCTCTTGGGCCTCAAATTCATATTTTAAAGTACTTATTAGATATTGGACATTTCAAACTAGGTATCACACATAGATGATTCAATATTTCTAAAATAAAACTCACTGTCTGTTTCTACCAACTATTTCTGATTTCAGAAATCTACTCCATCTGTTATTCCCTCCTCCCTGTCTGTCTGTCCATATACCCTACAAAAATTTTATTTTATTGAACAATGTGAGCCAAGCACTGAGGAATCAAAGTACAAAAAGGAGACAGAGTCCTTTACTCAAGTTGCAACAGGGAATAAAGAGAAGTAAATAAAATATTTGCAGTGGAAATATACAATAATATACAATGCAATGAGGTCTTCATAGACATACATTTAGGATGGTATGAGACCATAGATATGGGGAAATTCTATGATAACTTGCTGTGGGGAAGTTAAGGCAGGTAAAGGAAGATTTCTAAGAGGTATCTTGACTCCTCTCACCCTTCTCCCATACTACATCTAGCCAGTCCATAGGTCTACAGTATTATTAGTCTCCATTTGATGAACATATTAGGGCAAAGATTGTCTCCACTAAAATGTAAGCTCCATAAAGGCAGAGATTTTGTCTGTTTTGTTCTCTGTTGTAGCCCCAGTGGCTGTTATATGTGAAACAGTGTACTAGTACATGGCGGGCACTGAACAAATATTTGTCAACATTTGTTAAAGATTGTGTATGGCAAAATTAATTCACCAGAGTATTTATAATGAACTGCTTTTCCTTTAAAACGTTCACATTATACACATTCTTAGACACTCCGATATCTACCCAAAGAAATGAACAGAATGGTAGCAGATGTTACTGTTTATTGCTTATCTGTTCACCAGAGGGGGCACTCTTTTGGAGCTTTCCTTTTCTTTAAATGGAATACACAGTACCACACTTTCACAATTCCTGCAGACATTTCAAAGACCTCAAGACTTAACCTGATGTTACCTTTTGCTTTTAAAGCTATGAACATTTTTGTGTTGTGGAATTAATAAAGAACCTGCTGGATTCTCCCAAAGGGAGATGTTTAGTAGAATGTCTTTGATACACACATGCACACACACACATACACACACCCCTCTGTGGAAAATAAGGAGACTGACAGGAAAATTATTTTTTGCTACTTCAAATATATTTCATACTTTCAGTAAAATATAATAGACAAGTGTCTACTAGCTTGACATGGCAATGAAAATATTTATTATGATTAATGCGATAAGTACTTTTATAGTCAGTGAAGTTAAGAACTAGTTTCTCTCCTGATCAAAGTCAGATATTTCTGTTTTAGATATATAAGCCAGGGTAGGGAAGTGTATATGGGGAGAGAGGGCAAAAAAGGATGGTTCAGAGATTCCTCTAAAATTTAACTTTTGTTTGTTGTACTCATACAGTTCATCCATCAACTTATTTTTAAAAATTCTCTAAGACATCTGTTTAGATTCACATTTGGATTGCTAAATAAATCTCCATGTTAAAACCAGATTTCATCGCACCTATGGTGAAATTTCCTTTCCTTAGAAAATGAAACATTATGTTTGCCTATGACTTTTATTTTGAAATGTGGCTGAAAATAGTCAACTCAAAAGTTTTAAAAATAATACCACCACCAAAGTGACAAGAAATTATCACGATAATCTCCAAAATAGTGCTCTTTACTCCCTAAGCACAATAGACTATTATAGATATATTTTTACACCCAATATGTAAAATATATTTTTAAGGCTACAGAGTTCTCCTTCATGTAAATTTAATATATTCCACATCCATCATTTAGTGTAGGCTGAAAAGCTTGGTTGATTCCTGTTCATCTGTAGTAAACAGGATTTATAGGTCATAGATTAGTTCTACAAAGTCTTTTCTTGTCTTAAAAAGAATCTTTAAATCTGGTGGCTGCAGATAGATTTTGCTAACCCCAGTGCTGTTAAAGGATTAAAGCATGAGATATTGTTGGATCTTAGCACTGACTACGTATATTCTGAGCTTTTTTTTTCTCTAGTCATTATTGAAGTAAAAAATTATGTCTCTCATCTATTTTCCCATTGCAAATGTCCTAAAGAAAAAAGACTACTTATAAATGTTACATAGATTTTAGTAGTACTATATATATAAAACTACCACTGGAGAACTTATACTTATGGGTTAATATTTAAAGAGTATTACTCCATAGATATTTAAATAACTACCATCACTACTTACAAACATTTCTTCTTATTTCCCCCAAATAGATACTAGTTTTAGAAGCTCTGGTAACAAGCACTGGTCATATAGATTTCATTTCTTTTTTCATTCTTTGCCAACATCTCCTCCAGCAATGGCCCTGGGTCTTCTTTCATAAAAACAACGCTGTTGACACCACTTAATTGTCACATTGGTCTAAAGCCAGCAGAGGCAGTTAGCCTCATATCAAGCTGCAGCTATCTGTCAAAATACTCTAACAATAAAGAGAGTTATTACCCACTCTTCTGGCCAGGCATGACTTCTCCACACAAGTCCAATCTGTCTTTGTGAGTTAAAGTGGTTATGTTAATATCAAATCCGAGTCCTCACTAGTATTGACTATCACAGAAAAATCTTTAAGTGAGGTTCATTTTGGTGAAAAGATCATGCTTAATGTCCATCATCATCAGTGAGAGCAGGTCAAGCAAGGTTAGGGTCTAGAGCCAACACTTGGCCAAAAATTCCTGATGAGCAAGAGTATCAAGTACAGTTTGAGTCAGGAGTTTTAACTGTGGAACAACAAAGAGAGATAAGGGAAATGAAAAATGGCTGTAATTCTACTTCAAGGTGGATCTGGATGAAGAGGTTGAGAAGTCAAGAGAACTGTCCCCCAGTGCTCTGCAGGGAGAAGGCTGTTTGACTTCCAGGTAGAAATGAGCACTACTCCACTAAACATGGTGTGAAAGGCAGAGCAGTCTACTCACACACAAAGTACACAGGTAGAATGGAGAGACCAATACAGCAAGGAAAGCAGTAAGTCCAGATTCTGAGAAGTAAATTGGATGTGAGGTCTAAAATAATCCCTCTAACAACCTAATAATATGAGTGCTATCAACCTATTTTTAAGGTCAGGAAACTGAGGTTCAGAAAGGTTCAGTAATTCTCCCAAGCACATATAGATAGTAAGGAGCAGAAATGAACCTCAAACCCACATCTGTTGGTTTCTATAATGCAAACTCTTAACTATTCATATAGCTTTCATGAAGAAGGCACAACACTTAACACCAAACCTACCTCATAGCTTTGGGACTGAGGCTTATCCCACAGGGAGAGAAAAAATACTTCCTGGAAACTACATCAAAAAATTATTTTTCCTAAAAATTTTAAAAAACGAAGAATCACAGAATAAGAGGATCTGCAAACTCTAGTATATCTAAAGATGGGTCCTGGATAAAGAAGGAGAATATGGCAATTTAACAGCAGGACTTCAGAATGAAATTTAGATTCCTGACTCATGGCTTAAAAATTATGGGCAATTGGTTCCAGAATGAGTATGTCTTAGTTGTATTACAAGGAACATATTTGCTCACAGAATAGCCAATCTAATAAAGAGGGTTTAAATGGCAAATGGAGGAAAAGGGAGAGGAAGAGTAAGAAAAATAATGCCTAATATTACTGAAATGGGTAACTGGTAACTATGCACAACTTTGAGTGAAATATGTTCTTCCCAGAATGTCCTTTCTTCCACTTTTCACCTAATGCCTTCTCTTGATTTTAGATCAAAATTATTTTTAGGCCATTTTCTCAGGGAAATGTCCATTTTCTCTTTTACAACTACTTCAACACTTTGTCTGCCATCATGATTCCTATCTGGCTTAGACCTATCACCTCCAAGTGTTCCTACCTTGGAATTACTGAAATTTAATAAAGCACTTATCCTGGTACTGTCATTTATTTTGCTTTGCCTTCCCTACTATATAAGGTGGTTGAATGTGAAGACCCTGGATCTATAGCCTGGGTTCAAAATCTGACCTGGATCAACTACTTCCTACCTGTGGGATTTTTCAAAGTTCCTTAGCCCCTCTGTCCCTCAGTTTCCTCATCTCTCAACTGAGGATGATGACACTGATAGTACCTACCAGAGAGAGTTACTATAAGGATCAGAGCAATTGGTTTGTAAGGGTTTAGAACAGTGTTCAGCATGTAGCAATGCTACATTTTAAGCTACTAGTACTACTGTATTATTGCTACTCGCACTAGGCCATAAGTTCTTGAGTACAGAGGCTCTTGATCCTCATAGCAGTTGCAGTGCATGGTGAATATTCAGTAAATGCTTGCTGCCTACCTCACTGCGGCAGGGCATGCTCAATAATCCACAGACTGTGTGAATATTGAATGTTTAAACAGATTACAGCAGGCTCTCTGATCTATAGTGACTGAATTCTTCTCCTTGACAGCAGGTCAGTGCTAGGCTCTTACATTAAAAATAATAATATTTACTGCATACTTCCTATGTGCCCAGCTCTAAGCAGATATTTTACATATATGATTTCATTCAGTTCTCAAAACAGCCCCACAAGGTAAGATCTGTCATTTTCTCCACATAATGGATAGGGAAATTCAGGTCCATGGGAGTTTTGGAATGTGTCTAAATTCACAACCATATAATTAGCTTAGTCCAGGGCTGTTTGAGCACCATACACTTATGCGTATCACCCAGACTTTCCTTTTTGACAGTGTGTGCATCTTTCCAGCTGTGAAAGATGCTCTCCACACCCCACCTCGAAAAAGGTAATCTGACAAAAAGCTTGGAGGAGGAGCTGGAAAGGCTGATGTCTGAGCAAAGGAGGGCTCCGGGCAGGACATAATCCTAAATGGACTGGGTAGTCCGGGTTTCTATGAATGACAAGAAGGCAGGTAACAATCCAAAAGCTGTTTTGAAGATTTATCATGGGGCAGTCTGACGAAGCCTCCCAGATATGTGCCATCACATCCTAGGGGAGGGAACAGTTCTAGGACTGGAATTTGGTGGTTGTTATAAATTGAATGTTTCTCCCCCGAAATTCATGTGTTGAAACCTAATTCCCATTGTGATGGTATTCGGGTGGTGGAACCTTTGGGAGGTGATCTGCTCATGGGGGTGGAGCCCTCATGAATGGGACTGATGGCCTTATAAAGGAAACCCCAAGGAGCTCCCACACCCCTTCCACCATGTGAGGACACAGGGAGAAGACAGCAGAGACAGCAGTCTATGAACTAGGAAGCAGGCTCTCCCCAGATGTAGGCTTTGCTGGTGCCTTGATCTTGGATTTCCCAGTCTCCAAAACTGTGAAAAATAAATGTTTGTTGTTTAAGCAACCCAGGCTATGGTATTTTTGTTACAGCAGTTTAAATGAACTAAGAGAGTGGTGCAAGAGAATACTCTATTGAAAAGCATGCTAAGAGAGGAAGTGAAATGATGTTGTATGTGTTTTCGTGGGGGAAATCATGAACAGAAGGGTAGAAACATCCTTAATTAGACAAAGATAGAAATAGTAAAAGACAAAACGTAGAGTCACTTCTTGTGTATGATTATTGCCATTATTATTCTAACATTTATCAAGTGCTTACTATGTGCCTGGCTGCTCTAAGTACACTGCAAGCTGTCAACTCATTTAATCCTCATAGTAGCCCAGGAATAGATGTTATTATCATCTTTCCTTTACAGATGAGAAAACTGAGGCATGGCAATGTTAAGTAATATGCCTAAGTTCCTACAGCTAATAAACGAAAGATAAGGGAGTCTATAATAAGTCACTTGGCCAGATGGAAGAAATGGATGCTCATTTCCAACACAGACCACAAAAGTGTCCTAAGAGTAAAGCACAGTAAACATTAGTGATTTCAACTCCATAGATAGCTGCTAGACATATCATTTAACTCAAGGCAAATATACAAGTCCCCAGCCTCCATCGTTGACAACTCCATCCGCCTAGAAGAAAATGATTAAGAGGCTGGCTTCTCTCATGAACTAAAAAAAAAAAAAAAAGTAACTGGTGCGTTGAAGGTTGATAAAGAACCTTTGCAGAAAGCAAACCATTTTTGCTTAGAGTCCATGGTATATTATGAAGCAAGAATCTTAGAGTTTCAGAGGGCAGTTCTCTAAAGTGAAGTAAGTATGACTGCATGTCCCAAGACTCTCTAAAGAAAGGCAATAAAGTAAGCACTGGGAAGGTTTGCTGCCTAGTTGAAACTAGTGTGCTGTACTGGGGGCTCTCCACTCAGTTAGATTCCTAGAGAACACATGACGAGATAAAGGGATAAAAATCAATGATAAGTAAATATAAGAGGGTTTGATGAAAATAATGCCAAGGAGGTTCATACCCCCAGTGAGACTTAAGCTCAAAAAAATATTGCTCAAGATGACAGGAGGGATTTTTTCTTTTTAAATATGTTTAGAGCAAGAAGATGAAGATAGGATAGACATACCACTCATGCGATGTTATTAGATCACCAAGATCAGGGAAGCCTTCTCAATGACTCATTTTCGTTTTGAAAAAGAATGACTATATACTTAAAAGAGTAAAATTAATATCAATAAGCATAAATTGAAGCATAAGATAGGCAAAGAGCTCATAAGAAAGCACTCAACTGTTCTAAATGCATTAATATTATATCACAGAGTAATGAGAGGTCTTGTGGATTGGACTGACTAGCCATACTTACTGAAATTCCAAGACTGTGGAATGGGTGAAATGGGTCAAAAGACTGCAGACAGCAAATACTGGCTTTGGTTTTCAAAAGGGATAGGGAACACATTAGCTCCTGAGACTAGGGCAAGGAATATTATGTTGATTGAGTACAAAATTTGAGAACAGGTTACTACAGGGTTGATTTGTTAGCATTTAGAAAAAAAGTAGTAACCATCAGAAGGCAGTGTAAATTCTCTAAGAAACAAGTCATGTTAGACAACTCTCAATTCATTTATATTTTTGACATGGTTATTGGACTGGCAGATCAGTAAAAATGTAGACATACTGTATCTGGATATCAGCAAGGCACTTGGCAAGGTCTCTCATAATGTGCCTGTGAACAAGATGGAGAAATGTGGATTGCATGCTCATTAAAGAATGTTGCCTGATGGATAAATGTCAATGTGCAGGCAAGTTTCCAGTGGCATGCCACAGAACTTTGACCTTGATCTTGTCCTAGGTAATATCTTTATTAATGACCTAACATAAATATGAGGAAAGTATACCTAATAAACTTACAGATGACAGAATTATGAGAGCAAGACAATACAAATACTTCATGTGGCAGAATTAGAATTCAGCTCTATCTCCCCAGGCTAACAAGATGAAATCAAATTAGGCCAAATCACAGCTTTAAATGTATTTGCACCTTCATCCTCCAACCCAAACACATAATTAAAAGAAGCTCCAACTATATAATTATAGAATAAAAGAAATGTGGTTCAGCCTCAGAACTTGTTAAAAAGGTTTTAAGAGTTGAATTACAAAGTGCTATCAATGTGCATCAGTGGTGTTATGTGGACACCAAAAAAGCTGATACTGGAGTAGACGGTATTAACAGAAATACGTGCTCAGAATAAGAGACAAGTGATGGTTGGTATCTCCCCAACATCTTTAGGAGTAGCCCACCCAAGTGTCGTGCCCATGAAGACAGATTTTGAGTTCAATGGTCCTGCCAATTACTTCCCTGTGTAACTTAGGGGGAAAAATATATTCCCAGTTTGGGGAAAATAACCTTTGAAGCCAAAATCCACCAAAGGGAGATATAGAGTGGGAGAAATCATTTACTGCTTAAAGCAGTGTCTCATCTGCTCACCTGTGTCTCATAGCTCAGATTACTGAATGACTCAATCAAGGTGCTTGCTGAGAGTTCCACCTAAGGTACATCAGATCTGCTCCCAGCCCTTGCTCAAGGGGCAGCCATAGGTGACCATGCTGTTGCCTTTTACATCACATGACCTTTCTCTCTCCATAGCCTTACCTGACTGAGAGAATACAGCAGTGCCTCTTATCCATGGGGTGTACATTCCAAGACCCCAGTGATGCCTGAAACCATGGTTGGTACCAAACTCTACACACACACTGTTTTTCCTATACATACCTATGATAAAGTTTAATTTATAAGTTAGGCACAGTAAGAGGTTAACAACAATCTAATAATGAATAGAATAATTATAACAATACACTGTAATAAAAGTTATGTGAATGTGGTCTCTTTCTTAAAATCTCTTATTGTACTGTACTCCTTCTTCTTGTGATATAAACTGATAAAATGCCCACATGATGAGATGAAGAGAAGTGAATGACATCGACATTGTGATGTAGCCTTAGGCTACTGCTGACCTCCTTGACTCTACGTTGGAAGGAAGGTTGATCATTTGCTTCCAGACTGCATTTGGCTGCAGGTAACTGAAACCACAGAAAGCAAAAACATGGATGGGGGAGTTACTGTGTACTTTAAAAGATGTTCTCAGTTACTTGAGGCAACCTGGATGACCTCTGCTCCTTGCAACCGAAGAGCCTAATGAGAACCCATACTTGCATTCAGCCTTGGCCATCATAACACTGGAAGAACAGTTTGGACAAACTGGAGTATGTTCGAAAGAAAGAGACCAGGATGGAGGATTTGAAATCAGTTAATGTGAGGAACAGGTGAAGGAACTGGGAAAACAATTAGCTCAGAGAGACAAAAACCAGGAACAGTGAAGAGCTGTCATACATGAGAGGGACTTTATTTATTTTGAGACCCTGGAACTAGATCTGGGAAAAATGGGCAGAGTTAAGAGATGGAAGATTTTGGTTAAATAAGAACTTCCTAGTAGTTTGAGATGGAATGGAATGCCTTAGGAATGAGGGAATTACCTATTTTGGAGATATTTAAGCAGAGGCAGGTGGCCACTTAGTAGAGATAAAAATGTCACTTTTGACATGTATAATGCTCTGCAACGTATCAGGTACTTTCTACCTTACTAACTTGCTCTTGCTAACAATGTGTTGAGATGGGCATTTTTATATTCATGTTTACGGATGAGGAAGCTGAGGTGCAGAGAGGTTATGTTACACAGCTCATGAGTAAGCCCCAGGGCACCCACAGTGGTAACCTTTTATTGACTACATGTGAAGTAAAACATTTTAAAGGACATATTTGGAAAATCCTGCTGATCAGGCTGATAGGGTTTCTAGGTTTTTAAAAAATTCATTTTTGTGACGCTGAATATATTCTCAACTGTACTAAAAAGGTACTCTCTGCACAGTCGCTCATGAAAACTTATGTTCTTCTCTGCGTCTTATGAAACTGAGACCAATTAATACATTCCTTGCATAGATACAGAAGGTCCGTGGGTGCAGTTTGTACAAACATGCCTAGATGTACATTTCAAATAAGAATAGTTTTCTCTCTCCATTTGCCTGAATCTGTTCCCCACCCCCCTTCCAGATTTCCTGTTATTTGGCTTCTTAGAGGAAATGAGTGTATTTGCTTGTCAGGATTGCTAGATAACCAGATTGCCCCACTGTTTCTTTAGCTCTCTATTACTACGCCTTGCAAAGGGAATTAAAGAACAAGTAAATCACCACTGTTAGGGAAAACTCCTTGAAGATATACATTGTTCTCTGCCTCTTCCACTTCATTCACTTCCCTTATTCAATTGAAAAAAAAATAGAATACATGAAATACATAAACATCATTACTAGTACAGTCCTAGTTGGGTTATCTTCACCATAGGTACTGACTGCTGTATTTTCTTTTCAGAGACATCAGAAATCACAGTCTATGAAAGCATTTAATCTAATAAGTGATGGATGATACAGTTTCCTGGATTTGGGAAACAGTGCTTTCGGTTTGTTGGTGGTGACATATTGTCTAATGCTTTGGCTGGCATTTAACTTAATATGCTGCTAAGGAAAAAAATAACCAGTCTTATAATGTAGGTTTATTAGTTCTCCCCTTTCCACTCCAATGCCCGGATATTGGGATAGAAACTGATCAGAGTTGACACCAGACATTGCTTACCAAGTTATATACCCATTGTTTACACACAAATGCATTTAGAAAGAGCTTTGGTGGTAGATCTAAATAAAGCATATAGAAGACAAGGAGAAGTTCTTGAATTTAAAAGATAACAAAAAACTATGTTTCATTAGGTATTTTTTCCTATGTTGATAGATAGTTGTAATTTTTGATTTAAGAGAGAGTGTCTAGAAATGATGAATAATTTCTCAGCTAATCGCATCTAGTGCTAAAGTCTATTATGATCAAGGGACATAGAGCTGTGGAGGAGTAAACTGTAATCACATGACAAAGATTTGCAGAGTGAATCTAAAAATCTGAATAAATGATCTGAGAGAAAAATAGAGGCAAACTTTTTTGCCCAAAAGACCCAGCTTTATCCTAAATAGAATCAAATTTTTAAAATTACACATGGAGTTACAATTCATGAAACAAATCTTTTTTGAAAATGTTTGAAGGCAATTTACTTTTTTTTCAAAGGATCTAAAATAAATAAAAAGTGCAGACTATTGCTGTTCCTCCAATTATGTTTGGATTTTTCTGTACTATTGCAGTTTCTTAAAACAAGGGACAACTGCCTTTTCCTTCAAGGATGCAGCAATAGTTTAGATAATTGCTTCTTTTCATGTGTTTTGGTGGGTGTCTGCCAGTGGGGTGTTCATGCTTCTGGGGTTTCATCTTTTCACATGCATCTGCTTTGGTTTGTGCCAGCCGGCATGCCTGGCTCTAGATGTGTGTGTCTGTGTGTGCTTATGCAGGGGACTGCCCTTTCACCCATGCATCTGGGTGTGTATCTCTGTGTGCATTTCTGTGTCTCTGCAGATGGCTAGGGTGAAATGAGTATCTGCTCTTAGTGAAATAATCCTCTTTCAACACTTGAGTTTAGTGGGATCCAGAACAGCTCAAGTACCTGGTCTCCAGTGGTATGTTGCTATTCAAGACCCAGCTGTTATGCAGATGAACCGAATCCTGTGTACTGGTTGGGGGAGCCGGAGCAGCCGGGCTGGGCTGGCTACGGGTAGTCATTGACCTCCTCTGAAGAGAGTCTGCTGCAGGGGGTGGCTTCCTGGCACAAGTGCAGGCATGCGGAGGTGGTGGCGGCGGCGGGAGGGGTCTGAAGGTGAACTGGTTGTGGGGGCTGCTCTGCATGTCTGAAGAGGAGAAAAGAAAAACACAAAATAGAGACTTACTTTCCCACTTGGCAGTCAGGAAAACACAGCATGTCAGACTTACCAGGATTTGAGAATAATATAACCAGGGGGGTAGAGGGAGAGCTTTAAGTTCAGTCTCTCTGTAAAAATGTCACTTAACTTACAAAAACACATGCAGCACGCTTATGAAATTTAAAACATTCACAGTTGCATTTACATGTAAATTCTTCAGGGTTCTAGCAGCTAAAAAGTAAATGAGGCCGCCTCACACAATTTGTCATAGTTTCTGCTGCTGAACAAATAAATCATCAACAAGACACTAAGTTACAGAACAGAAGTGAGCCGATTTCCATCAGTTGCAGAAGTCTCACTTCAGAAAATGCCAGTGAAAGGCACAAATTTGTTGCAAAGAAAATCATTCGACGCTTTAGATAAAAGTATCAGGCCACCTTCTGGCTTACCTCAGGCAAGAGGCAAGTTGCAAACAAAGGAGCAAATCCATACTTCAGAAAACCAGCTCACAAGTGTGTAACTCAACTGTGTGAAACTAATCTCTCCCCCAACGCAGAGTGCTGCTTGTAAAAGGTAGGCTGAAAGGAGTTTGTTCAGGGTATTATAGGTATTTCCATGGCCATGCAAAGCACAGGCTGCAACTCTCCCCCCTTTCGCCACCTTTCTAGGAGCTCTGCCATGTTAGCAGCAGCTCAGGCAGAATGGAAACCATTTTTTCCGCCTGTTTGCAGAGGGAGCAGCCTGGGACAGCGGTCCTCAAGACTACTGTTTGGTATTTTTCCACTGTTTTCCTGGCAGCATGCATATAGGCAGTGAGTTAGAATTTGGCCCCTGAGAAATAGTCCAATTAAACCCCTTTGAAAAGAAATCGCTATTGTAGCTGATAGCCACCTCTCTTCCACAGGAGAAACATAATAGATGTCAAGTGATCTCTTGTAACACCAGCACGTTCTGGATAAACTTTGTAGACAGCATGGCTTTGTCCCACCTCCCAAATGACTGAGAGATGAAAAGCAGAAAAATGCCAGAGGCTTTCAATGCCAAGCAAAGGGCTCAGCTGGTCTGTGCTGAGACTCACTTTGCAGTGGCTGATCACAGAAAAAAAAAATCACTGCTTTAAATCCTTCCACCTCAAACTTGAATTTTGAAGACACTGGCATGGTTTTCATATTTAAAAATGATACTACTGCCCCAAGAGCATGACAAATTCTTGGCTGTAGTTTCTAGTATAGATGGCTCTCTCTTTAAATAAACTTGCTATGTGAAAAATGGAATTGTACAAAAGACAGATAGATAAAGGAGTGGTGATCATTCATTTTATACAAAGAATTCCTTTAGATAGTCAGCTGCCCTTGTACATTTAAAAGAAACTAAAATGCTGTGTGAATTTTCAAAAGCAACGCCATTATTCCACGCCCAGACGAAATCCCACATCCTCTAAAAAACAAAATCATCACAAGTACTTAACATCCCAATAATGTTTTTAAACCTCTGGGCACATACTCAAAACTGTAACCAGAAGCAGGGTCCCCATCCTTGGGACTCAGAGAAGCACAGAATGCTGGAACTCAAAGGACCCTGGAGACCCTCTCATTTTGCAGATGAGAAAACTGCTGTCCAGGGTGTTCCTTGTCCAGGGCCACTTGGCAAGTCAGTGGCATGGCCAAAACTAGAACCCACATCTGACTCCCTGGCCAGTACTCCATTCTCTGTCTCATCACTATTTATTGAATATCATAAAAGTAGGAAACTTTACGACTAGAAATGACCACAGGGATGAACTAGTCCAGCTATCCCTCTTCCCCTCTGCATTTTACAGATGAGGAACCCAAGGCTCAGGGAGATATAGTGACTTGTTCAAAGTCATTCAACTTGTGTGAATCTTCCTGCCTATGTCTGATGATTCCCAGCCCAGTACTTTTTCTGTACACTATTTTTGAAAATAAATATGACTCTCTTCTTTGATGTCCACACTTATTATTCTTATAAAGTTTGCACCTGAGTTTATGATATTACAGCATTCCCTTGCTATCCCATGTTTTTGTCTTTTCTCCCAAAATAGACTACATATTTCCTAGAACAAGATCATCTTTTACTTTTCTTGTATGTCATGTAGCATTGAGCACTGTGTTAGGTACAGAGTAAGATCACTAAAAGCTTTTATTGATAGAAAAGCATTTCACTCTTCTATGGGACCTAGCAAACCACCCTCAGTGACCCCTGGGCTCTTTCATTCTGATGTAGCCACTGGATATGTATTTGATAGTCCACAGAGCAGTAGCTGTCCCACTTGGAGATTCAGTGATACCTCTCCCAGAGCCACAGGAAGAGACAATGACACCCTGAAGAGGGTGATTAAACCATGTCTCTCCAGAATGTGAAAAGAGCAGCAGTGACACCCTCTACAGATTTGCCATCTAAATCCACGAACTTGATGCAGGGAAGCAAAGGATGGGAGTCCAGGGTTAGTAGAAGGAATCGACTTTCCATCTTGGGTTCAGAACATTGCTAAATGACACAGGTGATGTCTATTAGATTAATCAGTAGGTGTTTCTGTCAGAACAGTTGTTCAAAAGGAAGAAAGTCTCTATTCAGTAGCATTGTTCAAAAGAAACAATCACTCATTATCATCTGGATCTACCGCTTGCTGGATTTCCTCAAAATCTTTGCAACTCCCTTATTATTATGAACAATGATAAAAATGCTACTTCTCTGAAAAGTACAATCATGGTATTATTATAACATATTATACCATTTCTACTGCTGGTAGAACTGCTTTGTATAGTCATTTTGATGTGGTGTGTGTGTGTGTGTGTATGTGTGCGTGTACATGCTTTGATTAATATCTATTTTACTGTGCATTTTTGTTTTCACGTTTTAAGTATGCAGAGGTTTCCCTACTTGTTAATATTGTCTTTAAAAGCTTTCACAATATTGGACTGTTGCACTGAGTGGAATATAGCCAGACCTTCAATCCTTATGAAATGCAGATCATTGCAGCCCCATTCTTGTGTTCACCTCAGGAAAAAGATGGGGAATGCACTTGTTCTTTCCCAAATGAAGTAATTTAATCCTTGGACTCCATGAAATGGGATTTCCCAACATTAAACAGTAATAAAAAATACATTACGGTTCAGTGTCAGGAGTGCTAGAACACCAATTCCGGGGGATTAAGAGTCACATGCACTCCCTTCCAAATCTATGTGGCAACCATACATTTCTGTGCCTAAGAGAGAGACACAAGGGAGAATGGGGGAGCAGTGATTAGGTAAATGTGGATATCCAGACACATGAATAAAAGTTTCTGAAAGTAAATTAAGCTTTCAGATGGAAAGGTCTAATTCACATAATATACTTGGATAGAAGCCAGTTTCAGGTCTGAGGTCTTAAAATAACTTGATAAGAAAATTTCTTGGTGGAGAAAATTCACTGCACTATGCAAAACCACGCATGGGCAAAGGGCTTATGGGAAAAATGGGGTTGGGGCACAGATCTAAAGTTTGCCTGGGAAAGTGGGGATCAGAAGAGTAGCAACCAATGAGTTATCGTGAAGTGGTAGAAGAAAGGTTTTCTGAATCAGACAGAAAGTTTTAACACCAGATATGGATGGGCAAGGCCCCTAACACATGTGGTGAACTAAGGTAGATCACGGATGTGTTTCAGATGCATGCATGTATGCCTTTTGGATATTCCTACATGGCTTGTTCTGCTTTATGCAGATTTCTGCATTGGCCTAGTATTTTTAACAGATGGAATCACACATAGGCAAACATGAAGCTTGTCATATGCTCGGATTGTACTCAAATACACCAAGAGCTTGGGAACAAATCAATGTTTTTAAAACAGGTGCTGTAGCAGGACTGAGTGTGCATGCAAAATAGTTTTGTGTTAAAAATAAATATTGCTGTTAATACATTATTAATAAACAATGCCAAATAGATCATTTTTCCAGAAAAATGTGACTGAAGTAAGTGCATGCCTAATTTTCCCCAGATCTGTGTACTTGATAATTTTTTTCTGTAGGACACTGTGACAATGAACACCAAAACATGTTTTCTTCCAAAGTTACTATGCAGTGTATGTTTGCCAAAAGGGGCATACATATTGTTAGAGCTCTAGAAAAAGGTCACAGGGAGTCAGAAAAATGTCTGCACTTCCTGGTTTCGTTCCCCCACTGGCTGAAGAGGGATATAGCACCATAATACTTTGCAACTCTGGAATTGAAAAATTCCCCAAAATAGTGTGTTTTGTTTTTCTAATTCATATGGTGGTGAAACCTGACCTGAGCTGATGTGAGGCTATTCATGTTCTTTATTTATTTCATTTAGTGCATGTTCATACATTCAGCTGTAGAAATACTGATGCATTTTATTAAGGGGCACTGGCCCACATTCCAATTTGGATGTTACATACTATACAGTATGTTCATTCATTACCTTTGTAAAATCTGAAAATTTTTAGATTTTGAAATGAGTGGACCCCAAAGATTTTGAATGAGGGATTATGGGCCTGTATGAGTATTTAATCACCTCTCTGAACTCTTGTGAGGCAATATTAATTAATGCTTATGAAGACTTAAGTAATCTGCATGAGCAAAGAACATCAGGGCACCAAGGGTTATTGCCATACTGTTTACGTCAAGTCTTTCAAGGCCAGTTATAAGCCTTTGGTTCCTTGGGTTGCTTTTCTCAGCTGTTCTCCCTCCTAGGCAGGGGAGGGGATAAAAAGAAAGAGGTTTAAAAGGAAGAGGAGAGGTTTATTATTATTAATATTAAATATTACTACTCATTCTAAGTGTCTATTACTACGTTATAGTACTTTCCTTGACACAAGGAGCTCTTGCAACCCATGAGGAGGTAGTTTATAAATCTGCATGCTGTGGCTAACATGCACTAAGCTGATAGTGCCCAATGATCATCAAATTAGTCTTAAGTGTTCTGGCTGTGGACATTTCTGTTCTCAATCTTATAAATATTAGCAGAGGCTCAAAGAATATGAAGGTAAGAAAATTGGTTTCCAGAAGAAACTTGAGTAAACAAGTAAACCTTAGTGCTTTACCGGTTCAAATAATACTGCTTTAATATTAATGTACCAGCAGCCTTTAATAAAAACAGATTCATTAGTTAAAGAAACCACTAGATTGAGAACAGAAATAGTCTACTAAATAGCTAATGTTTAATGGATATTTGTGTGTATGTATGAGTGAGACACATAACAAAAGAAAGGCAGGAGAGAAACAGGGGGCTTTGCAATAAAGCACATAGATGACTGCAGAAGAGACACAGAAACTCTAGCAGGAGAGTAACAGTAAATAATGTTTTCCATTTTGCATGACTTAAATCTGGCTGTGGATTACTGCACTCTGCATGGCTCCGCAGACCTGCTACAACCATGTACTACTAACTTTGAGATGGTAAAGTACATCCCTTTGAGGACTTTGAAAGGTCCTTTCGCCCAGCCTGCAAGGAAGACAGTATGCTGTATTAATTTTCGCCAGTTAAGTTGATCTTTGTTACAACCACTAGAAAGAAATAAAGGTCAGCATTGAAGCACCAACAATCTTTTGACAAGTTTGTGCTGAAACTCGTATGTGCCCTTCAGTCTCTTCTTCAACTGAAGCTTATTTTCAAAGGATGTGCTGATCTATCTCCAGAAAGTTTAAACTTTCTATTTTCTAGGTGTCAGTAATCCCTTTTCCTGTTCTCCAGTGTATTGTACAAGCATGTGTTGTACAACAAGTCAAACATCCTCCAGGCTGCCTCCTCCAACCCAAATCTCCTGTCTCTCTTAAAGGGCGAGTCCAACCGTGCTGTGTATTGTATTGGCTTTACGTAGTGCGATTAGTGAATCATAGGCATCATAGCCAATATTCCTGCCAGTAAGTGGCTGGTTTGTAGTCTCAATCAACTCTCTGGCATACATTAGGACAAACAAATCAGGACTTTACAACCAAGAAAAGAAGAAAGGACTGGGTGAATCCTCGTTTGCTTAAATTACTGAAGTGTTCAAACTCCTTAATTTTCTTGGTTGTGAAAATACATGATGTATGCATGTTTGCTTATATTTTCAGAGTAGCTTGGAAATGCTAAAAAAAGAAAAAGATAAATGAAGCCAATACATTTGTTACCTATTCATTTTTCCAAGTAGAATGGCAAAGAGCTCTACTTTATGGCACAATTTTGTATTTTAAATACTCATTTCTAAATATTAATATATGGCATCAATTAACAATTAAAATAAGTGGTTGGACAAAACCCCTTTCACTATGATCTTGAAGGAAACTCTATTACCCATTATGTACCATGAAACATGAAATAGATAATTGCCCTGTTTTATCTTATGCTGACAGTGATGCTGTGATTTCCATTATTAGGCAGTGAAGTATATCAAAAAGAAAATACAAAAAAGTAATGATCCTTAAAAGTTCATATTTAGTTTACACTCAAACTAAAGTCATATGTAGGTATTTCAATTATTTTCAATCCCCAAGTTCATTATTTATTTGCAAGTAGGTAATGGAGGGTTATGAATTAATTGACAGTGAATCATTGAATAAATTAGCTAATAACAGAGATTCCAGAATTTTACAAAGTTTTCATTTTCAGAGACTCTTTTTTATTAGATTATTACAAATGGTCACCCTATGTTTGTTCAAAAAGCAAAGGATGATAATCATTCTGATGTTATTTATGAAAATGGAACTCTGAATGTTTGGAACACAAATCAAGAAAACACTATGACTGTGTCCAAAGCTCTAGGAAAAACGTTTTTCAAAATATGTTAAGTAACGGGTGAAAGCTATATTAAGAGTAATAAAAAACAAAAAAACAAAAGACAAAAAAAATCCTAGAGGACAAAAACAAAGCATGGAGAACTAGGGAAGCTGGGGAAAGTTTCAGCCTCTCCACCCCAAACTTTTCTTTTCAAATAAAGACTGAAGAAGACATACTGATTACTAATACCACTATCTTACCAACATTGTCTGGCTATTCGGAGAGAAAGTTCCCCTCTCTTCTGCAGTTCCTCCCCCACCCCAGCATATCTTTAGGAACAAAGGGGCCCCATGGATACCCAGTGGATAGTGGAGAGGAGTTCCAGCATCTGTACATGGGGACTGAACAGGGGCATAGCCCCAGTGGGACAGTGGGAAGAGATGGCACTGTTAACAGCAGTATTCACAAGTCCTAGGTGATCAAATTTCACCCATGGTTTGGCCCATTGCTGTAGTTCAGCAGTTCAGTACAGGATGCAAACACACCAATGTTTTGTGATCACTTGTTACTACAATAGAGGACTAAAACTCACAGACGATTTATTTTGGTAGCTGATTTTCATCCACATGCACGTGACATGATTCTGTGCATACCATGGGGATGATAAAAGTTTGGTTATTCCTTCTTCAAAAAAAGAGAAAAAATGGGGGGAATTAGGGAAAAAAAATCTTGGTATGCTCATGGGAGGGTTTCACTCATGTACATGTTATTTAAATGTGTTGGAGACAAAAAATATTGAGAATTGTGATCTTAATGGCTGATGGTCAGAATATTAGAGGCTGCTATTGACCTTTTTGCTTGATACATTTTGGGTTACTGATGGAATCTCCTAAGAGTTATGAGCTGGGAAGTGAAAGCTCTGTAGAAAGGGGAATGTAAGTTTTATTTCCCCTCTTGCATTCAAGCTATGCATCTACTTGCCGTATATCAGGATTTAAGTCTGAATTATCTTTATATCTCTCACACACTTAGTCCATAATTTTTTTCAATACAAGTTTGAAAGCTTGTTTATCTGCAAATTTAATTAATTTGAATGAATTCAAAAATTTAAAGTTTGAATTCAATTAAGTTTATTTTATTAAAAAAATAGCAACAATTGTAGCAGCTATGGTGGGAGAGTGTTTTATGATGCCAAATATCTTATTTGATTGAATTCTTCACATTCTTACTAGCTGTTTTGGCATTGTGTGGGCACAGCTTGTATCTGAAGTTTCCTGCCTGAACTGTTCATTGATTAATTCTCTCATTATTACAAATTTTCATTTTCTTGTTTTTCAAGGTGTTATTCTAGTGAGATGGTAAGTAGAGCTATTTTTTGCACAGGTGCCAATATGAAGACATATTATGAATCCTGCCTTATAAAGCTTGCTTATGCTAAGCTATGCATATTTAACTCATTTTATTTTTCCTTCAAAATCTGATTCATTCCCTCAATTACATTAGTGCTTCCCTCCACGGACTCTGTCCAATTTAACTAGGTCTTTATGGTTCCCCAAACAAAATGCAACATTCTGGATGAACATCACCCAGAATACAAAAAAGTTACCTGACAAATTCTCCTGTAATGACAAGTTTTCACACATGTCCTCAAATTACCTATTGATTGCACTTGAGACTTTATGAACTGGAAGATGGCTAATGAAGTCATGAGAAGGCAGCTCAATTAGGAAATATATATTGATATAGATGTGTCTGCCAGCAAATCAAGTGAAATGTCCATCAAAATAGGCAAATTAGTGGAATCTACTACTAATAATATTAGAATAGACTGAATAAATTGCGGATTCAGACAGGTTCCTGCCTACGCCTACCCATGAGATTTAACATATAGATGCCTTAGGAAAGCTGAATAATTAGCTCATCTCAAGGGGAAGAAAATCAGCTGCCACACACACAAGAAAAAGTGAGAATGTGTGTTGAGGAAACTATGAACATATGAGACTGCAGTCATAAATATAAATGGCAATCCTAGAAATTAAGAAAATATTTCATGGGTAGTTATTCGTAACTGTTACCTTTAAGAAAGTTATTTTAAGCAACTTAATTCTTAGTTAAGGTCATTTAAATAACTTTTTTCAAATGGTTCTCAGGGGACACATTTTATGTATGATGAAAGAGATGCTGAGAGGGACAGAGGATTAAACTCACATTGCTTATGTGAAGCAGTTTTCAGATACCTTTTGTAGGGCTTGGGCTCAATGAATGAGAATATGGAAGCTCCTTCTTGTGCATTAATACTGGGGGTCTGCACCAGACCAAACCAAAGAGTGTGATCTGGGTTCATGGAGGGGTGTGATAACAACCTGGATTTGATTCAAGTTTCTTTTTACTTTGGTTTACTCCCCAACTGCAAATGAGAGCTGCAAAGGACATAAATAAAATTAGGATGTAGGCATGTATATATGGCTCTGTTTTGCCTCCCTTCTACCTCAGGATGATAAGCCTTGATTTGGTAGGGATGGTAGATGGCACAGAGATGTCTAAAAGGGTGAAAGAACATAGTACTGTGGGATGGGATTGTTGTCTTTTGTACTCCTAGCCTCATTAACATTTGGAAAAAGCTTATGTAAAGCATAATTCTGTTACTCAAGAAATCATATCATGCAAGCTTAATGTCCAGTTCCCTGATCTTCAAATTCTTGCTATGGCAGCACTTGGGCAATTTCCCTTTACCTGTACACAGGACACAGGGCCCACGTGTTTCCCACTTATTCTCATTTGGGGCATTTCCATGGGCAATTCTGGCCATGGACTAACACAGGGCCTTGTAGTAGTAATCATAAAAAGGCAGTTGCAGGTCAAGGTATAGAACTACGCAGCATAAAAAGTCAAGTGTGACCCAGTTGCGAATTATACTTTTCTTTAAAGTAGGACTCATAGTTTATTAATGTGTTTTTACAGCTTATAACATTCAAAAGAAATGATGGAGAAGCCAAAGCAGAGGAGGAAGTAAACCTAATTAGTCATGGAACTCCTTGTCTTCAGAAGTAGAAGACAAAGAAGAGAGTATGCTGGTTTCATTTGTTTATTTTTAATAAGGTGGATCAAGTATAGAGTACCTTCTCTACTCCTAATCTACTGGTTTAGTGAAGTTATTTGTATGTAACTTGTTTAAATTAGCAAGTGCATTGTGACATTTCCTAATGACACAGTGGTTACTTTACAGACATTAAGATCAGATCAATCTGGGCTTAAATCGCAGCTCTGCTCTTTACTATCAATCTGATGTTGAACAATCAAAGCTTTTTATTTCTGTGTTTCCTTATCTGTAAGACAGGGATAGTCATAAACGTCTCTTAATGATTTTGTGAAAATTAAGTGAGGTCATATGTATAAAACACTTAGTAGAGTGCCCAGCACATTGTTACCACTTAATCATACTATTAAATGAATGATCAATTAATGAACCCAACAAAATTTGTAAAATTCAGGTGTCATCTGGTATGTAACCTAAGAGAAAACCTATATATGATTGCAAGATATTTAAAATTTCTCCATCACAGTTAAAAAACATTTTACAATTTTCACACATTTCTTATTTTCTTCCCAGCAGAAGAGGCTATTATTGAAGTCATGAGACAATATAAGAACAGTTGACTCCTATTCTTTCCTCTTCCTCCAAGCTACACCAAACACTCTCTATTGACTGGGTTTCTATTATGTTCTCAGTCCCTCCTACTTCAAATAACAGAGTCTATTTCATGATTTTCATTTAAGTGTTCTGAATGTATTCACTTGCATTTTCCCCTATGCTACATGGTTTGGGGGTTTACACGCATTTCTAAAATACCTATTGCAATAACACCTCGGGACTTTCACATTAGAGCAAAGGATGTGAAGAGAAACCATTTTCATGAATACAACATTAGTGCTTTGTATTTAGGAAGGACCTTTCATCTGCATGTCTCAAAGACCTTCACAGGTATTATCTGATGCTTTATTCACTGGGCTGAGCTGCAAGCGAAACTGCCTTTCAAAGAATTCCCTCAAAGTACATAAAACCCCATGAGGGAAGGGCTGTGTATAGGTGGTTAAAGGGTCAGGAATATTCAGAGACATCTGAAATTATTATATGCCAAAACGCCATAAAACAAACTATGACTACTACTTAGAAGTACAGCGCTCCATGGGTATAACTTTCATAGTGAATAAATATACAGGAACTTTGTCTTATTGGTACAGAGAACAACATCTGCTTTATAAACTAATGACATTTGATCAGTTAAGTAACTGTGTATCAACTGATTTGGGGCAGATAACTTGCCTTAGAGTGTATCCAAACATATTTGTTAAAGCATCACATATTAATAATAGTCTAGAGTGTATGTAAAGAGCATGGGCATTGGACCAGGACCGCATGCCAAGTACTTAGTATAGGGTCTGATAGATGTTACAAACTCAGTCTAAAATTAGTTGTAATTGTTATTATGAATTTAGATTCAGAAAACAGCTTTCTTTCAAATAATTCAATGAAAACTGACAGGTCTTCACTTTGGTTGCTGCTGCTGCTAGAACAGTAGTCCCCACTTTAGCTGCAGGGATGCGCTCCAAGACCCTCTGTGAATGCCTGAAACTGCAGATGGTACTGAAACCTACAGATACTGTTTTTTTCCTATACATACATACCTGTGATAAAGTTTAATTTGTAAACAAGGTAGAATAATAGATTAATAGCTATAATAAAATAGAACAATTACAATGATATACTGTAATAAAACTTGTGTGAATGTGATCTCCCTCTCAAAAAGCTGTTGTACTGTACTCATCCTTTGTCCTGTGATGATGTGAATCAGTAAAATGCCTACGTGATGAGATGGACTGCGGTGAATGACATGGGCATGTGATGCAGTGTTAGGCTACCACTACCCCTCTCGTGATATGTCAGGATGAGGATCATCTGCTCTCAGACCTTGGTTGCTCACGCATAACTCAAACTGCAGAAAGCAAAACAGCAGATGGGTGAGGGGCTGGTTACTGTAGTTCTTCTATTGCTTGGTAAGGTGTGTATCTGTGAAATAACAAGAAAAGTAAAACCCATCCCTTTTTTCTCTAGGAACAGCATCTCAAGATGGGGAGAGGCATGGCTACTCAGATGTTAAGACTTCTTCCTGCCTTCTGCCCAGAATCATTTTCACAGTGTCTTGTCGTCATGGAGACTATGGCTGTGGATATGTCATTAAAACACATGGCTAACTTTTTTGGGGGTGGAGACCATATAATATTAGGGACTTTTTATAATCCAACTGAAATAACTCACTTAAAAGAATTTTAGTCAGTTTATTGGTACCATGAAAACACAACCTCGTCTATATACATTCACTGTCGGGATATCACCAGCTTCATTTACTGTTGCTTCTTAGGGTTATTACTCTGGGCTCTCTATACTCTGTTATCATACCTTCTTGTTCACATAATTAGTAAGCTGTGAAAGTAGGTTATTTGGGAAAAAGAGGTTGTTAAGAATGTGGGATTTTTGAAAGTCATCTGAGGAAATGAATAATTCCCACTTATTTGAAGAAAACACATTGTAAAGTTACACATTGTGCCCATTCTAGAGATGGAGAATGTGAGACTAAGACAAATGAAGAACCTACTCCTGGCCTTGGGTACAACAGCATTGAACTGACTCCATTTGCTGCCACTTAGCCATCCTTCCTGGGATTCAAAGCAAACCACACCACCAGTCCTGCTATCACACTTGACATTTATATTTATTACAACCACTGAAGATAGAACTCCATGACTGAATTAGGTATGTAACAAGTTACAATGAAATCTATGTAATGGGTTACTATATGAACTCAATTTGGTATGCCAACACACACATCATTAATGCTTCCTTTTAATTATCAGTAGCAAATATCTCCATTTCAGTAGTATCTATATAATTTATGAGATTCTTATGAACAGTCTTTAACTTAGTTGTTATAACTTTTCATCCCAAGTTAATCCTGAAAATATTGAAGAGATTGCTTAATGGGCTTGCTTTAAAAAGATAACTGAATGACTTATTTATGCTATTTTTCTGTCTGTACATTAAAGCCTAACCATATTTTCTAATGAAATACTATAGCTATAAAATAAATTCTTAATTTATACAACTGGCATTCATGATGACCATCTACTTACAGAAAATACCAGATTGGTTTCAAATAAATGCTATTAAAATTGATTTCCTTAAACTATGAATTGTGTGTAGACACTTTCCTTTACTAGATACATGTTAGAGCTACAATAATGAGTAGTGATGAGATGGCTTAGGTTATGGTAATTTCAGTAGTAGCTCTAAAAACAGTACCACAACTATGCCACTCAATAGAACAGCTCCAATGGTTGGCTATCTTATAAAAATCCAGAGTATACTGCTTCATGGACATGCCAAATCTAAAGTCTAAAAAGGTCTCAGGGATAGCAGAGCTGTTTTTTTTTAAAGTAAATTAAATGCTGTTTTATATTTTATGGATTTCAGTAACGTATTATGCACCAATCACTATATTCTTCATAACACAAACATTCTAATGTAATTTGTATAGCACCTCCATTGGAAAGACCTAAAATGTAAACAAACAAAAACAAACACCTCGTGCTCTAAACATTGCAATGGAAGTTTGTTTATACATAAGGCTAGTGAGTACAAGCATTTGAACAACAGAAATTTTCCAAAATGACATTTTAAATCATTGTTCATTTTGTGCAGCAAAGAAAGCAACCCAGAGTGAAAAGGCAACCTATGGAACAGGAGAAAATATTCTCCAACCATATATCTCATAAGGGGTTAATGTCCAGAATATATAAAGAACTCCTAAAATTCCACAACAAAATAACCTGATTAAAAAATAGGCAAAGTACTTGAGAAAACATTTCTCCAAAGAAGATATAAAATGACCAACAATCATGTGAAAAGATGCTCAACATCCCTAGTCATCGTGAAGATATAAATGCAAACCACATTGTAATCAGTTCCCGTCTTTATGCCAAATAGTCAGCATCATATGTCTTTTAGGTTGACCTAAGAAGGGCAAAAGATATCCTTTTGTATTCTTTATTAACCTCATTCAAAGATTACAGATATGGATCTTCCATTAAACCTTTACTCCCCTTCCCCTAACATACGCTTTGGCCTGCAAAATCACCACAAGAAAAAGCAGTGGTTATGAGAGAAGAAGGTCATACAAGTGACAGGAAGGAAGGGAAAGCACATACATATGAGCACAACTGAGTAAAGGAGTATGAAATAGTGAACAGTGGCAGAGCTAAAAAAGAAAGAACAGACTGGTCTATTCAGTTTCACAGAAAAGTTGAATGAAACACAACGGAGGGAAATGGCCTGACTGAAAGGGATCAGAGTTCGTTTGTGGCTTAGTGAATGACATATGACAGTGGCAAGGGGGCAGAAGCAAATAATGGAATTAGAGACGGAACAAAACCCAGCAGACGTGCTAATGCTGATTTAATACCTTCCCTGCTCCAAAACTGGTTATTTAATTCTCTAAACAAGCATTTATAAACTACTTATGAAGTGTTAGGCGTGTTCTGTACCCAAGATACAGTGGTGAAAGTAAATGTCACTGCCCTCAAAAGCTTACAGTGGGGTTGGGTGGGGAGGAGGGCAGGGCATGGAGAACAGACATGTACACAATTAAAGCATATTACATGACCTTAGTTGTAGTCCCAATTTTCAGGTGCCAAGTCCATTAATTTTGGAAATATTTTCTTATTCTTGCAAATTACTTCTACTATGAATCTATTATAATGTTTTATACTGAATTAGCGGTATCATGTTTTCCTACCTTATAAATATTCTTAATCCAAGATTCTACAAAGAAATTCAGTGCAAAAAAATTACATGTTGAATCTTCAGAGTACATAAGAAGGCATAATTTTATCATCAAGCAAACAGATGCACATGCACACTTCACAAAGCAAAAATAGTCAGTCACAAGGTTCTTTGTCTCCCTAGAAGCCTGTCTGCTATTCTCACTAGGGCTGCTACTACCGACTGCCACACCATCAATCTCTATATAATCACTCCATGGATATTCTGGGTTTCACGTGAGGACACATCTCTATTTCTTTCTAGAGCTTTTTATGAGTGTGCTTTACACAGTGAGCAGTGCCATGGTGGTAGTTGAATTAGGTAACAGGCGTAGAGGTATCTCCTGGGTTTGGGACTAATTTACAGTATTCTTGGATGTGGCCTTCTCTTTGTGGAAGGCATTCAAAAGAACCAAATAGATCCCTTTCTATTCTGGAACAGACTAAGACTTTGAATCCTATTATAATCATGTCACCTTGAATGAATTAGCCTCTATTTCCTGCAGAATTAGTAAGAAAAAAAGACTTTTGCTGGCACATTGTGACTATTTAACACATAAATAGTATTTGCAGGGTTTGCTTAAGCTTTGACCCAACATTTACCGAGGAATTTATGTTTTAAGCCCTTAGTCATGTTACTTTATCAAAGGTAATCAAATTTTATCAGTGATTCACTGTTTGCTCTTCTGCCTTCTATTAAGACACCGAGATCCTCAAAAGACAGTATTTCCCAATGACAAATCAGTTTGCCACCCTGGAAAGGAGAGCATGGCAAGGTAGAAACAGGAACTGAATACAGTCACATGAGTATGGGGGTGGCAGCAATTTGTAGTTGGCCCTTAAACCCAAGACTAGGTATTTCAATTTGAGAACCAATTAGGTGTCTCCCAGTGCTACTGTGGAGCATACCATGGAGGAAGGGAACTGAAACAAGGGGCAACAAAGCTGAGAAGGGAGTTGGGTAGCACGTGGGTATAGTGGTTAGGGATTATGCAAGTGCTTGGTGACAGCTGTATACAACCACCTGCTGCTGATAACTTTATGTTTGTACTTGTGCTTATCTTTCTTGTCCTGCAACTAAATGGTGAATTCCAAAGATGGAGAATTTCATATTTTATTAATCCACACAATGCTAGTGCCATACCTCACTAGATAAGCCGGTCAATGGAGTGACAAATGTGTTCCAGTTTCTGGAAAATAAGTGGAAACAAAGGCCAGTGGAAGACATTTTTGAGGTATGCTTTGTTTGAACTGTTTCTTAAATTGGAACACTAATTATATATAATATATATTAGTACATATAAGAAGTTATATATTATTTTATGTATTATTATATACTGCATCAATTATATACTATTATTATATATTCAATGTGCATACACAGATTGATTGTAACTCCATTCAAAAGTTTAAAAAATATATTGGGGAGGTTAAAAGGGCATGGTTTGGTCCCAGTCTCCCTTTCCATACTTCCTTTGCCATTCAGCAGACACAGTTGGTGCTTTCCCTCCCTGAACATCTATTTTCATATTTGACTTTCCACTTTGAAGGTCCTGTCATTCCCTATTCTGTCTACATTCCACTCCCACTCCAAGGCCCCATAGTGAAGTTACTCCTTTCATTCAGCATTCCCTGGACTCTAAATACACAAACACTATTTTTCTCTTCTGACCTCCCTACAGCACTGCATTCCTTGTACGCCCGCAGTACCTCATAAGACATATGAAGCTAAGTGGTGGCAGGAAGAGAAGCAGATGGTCACGGAAAACAGCAGCCATGAGGCCAGTCAGTGTGTCATATGGCTAGCAGGACTCAAGGCTGAAGATTCACAAACCTGTACTGCTGAAGTTTCTAGATCCTGGGTGCTTACAATAAGTCACCGGACCTCGGCTAAGTTTCTCCTTCAACCAACCAAAACGGTTTGATATCTTACCTTGTATTTAAATATTTGTTCTACCTTCCCTAACAACAGGGCTTAAATTCAAAGGCAGGGACCATGGCTTCTTTTTTATGACTCCCACAGCACCTGCAGTGTGGCACACAGTCAGTGCTCAGAAAATGCTTGCTGGAAGAATGGAGAAAACTGCGCAAGTCATCATCAAATCATATTGAATTTCAGGTCATTTTGAGCAAGGCAAAAACTGAACACAGGTAGTTCATAATAATATTTTATTAAACACTGCTTTTCCAAATGAATGGCTTGCCTGTCTCCCTCTTTACTGTTATAGATTTCTTCCTATTAGAGTTCTGCAAACGTGTTTATGACATATCTTTGCCAAAGGCTAACTTTAGCAGCAGTGCCATGTATCATAAAAGATGTGTCATATAAGCAAATTACATAATATGAAACCATGCATTCCTCCCATTATTTTAACAAGCATCTTCTTAGTTTAAAGGGTGGTGATCTGTATCAGATTCCCTTCTGAGAGGCCAAAAATGTAAGCTATACTTGTACTAAGTGACACTGTTGTCTCTTATTCAGAATGGGAAACACTTTATCAGCCTTATTTTCAGATCTGTCTGCTGTGACTAGATGCCCTCAAGGAAATTCTTTTTCAAGAATGAATTTGAAGGATTAAAAGGTTCACCAAAGTCACATGAAATACATAACAATGAAGTATAGTCTCATTTTATGGATATCACCTCCTTACACCTACACAGTGTTTTATGGTTTGCAAAGCACTTTGAAATATGTTTTCTCATTTGTTCTTTACAACAGAAGTCTGAGTGAGATAGACAGGGAAAGCATCATCTTCACTTTGTATATCAAAAATGGGGAATTTAACTGACTTTACCAAGGTCACAGAGATAATAAGTAGTGAAGAAAATCTAGGAAAAGAACCCAAATCTTTCAACTTCAGATCCAGTAGTCTTTTGACTTTGCATCCAGCTTTCAACTATTCTATGTATAACAATGTTTTTAAAGCTTATGGCTATGACCAATTGATGGGTTTTGAAACCAATTTTTGATCAGCATTTAAAAAATGAAATAGAATAGAATACATCATGGAGGATCAACTCTGGTTGCATTTTTTAGTGAAAATTAAGAATTTATTTAGTAAAGGTAAGAACTGTTTCATGAAACTTCTGTTTCAGTTTTGTCTATTTTTATGCAAAATATACTTCTCACTGTTGGAAATGGTGAGAAAAATAAATTGAAAGTCACTGATCTATGTACCATGTCACTTATTAAATCAAGTGGCTCAAAAGTAACTTATAATGCCAAAAGTCTCCCATATAATTGGTTTTAACATTAAAATAATTGTGGATAATAAAAATATATTTTCTGGCAATGCTTGAGTTAGATATTAATTATATAGGGTAGTTTCATTGTTTGACCTCTTTTAAGAGTTCTACGTGAATATTACATTTTAAAATTTAGGCTTTCTATATAGTTGTGATACTGATGTTATTCTGACTTTAATGGAAAAAAATTGCTAATCCTGCTTTGTAAAGAAATCATCTTTAAAAAGCTTTACCTGACTTAAATATGCCCAGGGGAAAGTAGGAAATACTGACTATAGAATGCAGGTCTAGAATTCAAACGTTTGATTCTTAGCAAAATAAGGGTATCTGATAGCTCTGGAATTTATTAACTACTGACATAATTATATGTATTACCAATGAATATTCAAAATAAAGGAATCCACAACTGTTTTCTTCATTACAATCAAGGTGCTGGCTCTTCATTGCCAATAAGATATAGTACAAAATCCTTATTAGGGTAGATAAGTGTCAACAGATTTATCTCCTGTCCCTCCACTTCCCAGAGGCCATGTACTTGAACGTCTCTATAGTATCCCATACGTTTCCTTTGTTAATGCCCTTGCCTCCCACCTTCCTCGTTGAAGCTGGGTCTTAGAGGTGAATACAAGTCCTCTAGGCAATGTTACCTGCTCTGTGATGCCTTCATCCATCCCTTTTCCTGTGTTCTCATGTAATTTATTATCTATCAGAGAGCTCAGAACGTTATTGTAATTATTACTTTGTGTGAGTTTTCTCAGCTAGGCAGGGAGGTGCTTGAGGATGAAGTCTATATCTTAATCATCTTCAAATCCTTAGTGTCCAATACAATGTCTTGGTGATAATAGGCACCCAATTATTTGCTAAGTCTTTGAGATATATTATTGAGTTTAAATGGACATTGGAAAACATTAAGCACACATAAGGCAATTTATGTGAAGTCATAAGAATTTTTATTCATGTATATATATATATATATATACTCTTTTTCACAATGAAGTCATCACTGTTCTTTTCTCAAAAGGCCTGCATACTAAAATTTTAATTTAGGAGTAGAAAATTGTACTTATATCTATTATTCTGTGGTCCAGTCACTTGCAAAAGATCTGGCTGATCTGGTCTGTTCAAGCCAACACTTAATCAAACTGCTAACATCATTTTATCTGATTACATGCATGATATAGACCACTTCTACAGGCACTTCTACTTTCTCACAGGCTGAGCTGGTGGGTTTAGAGAGATAGCCTACATGTTAGAATTTTACCCATCACTATATTAAAAAAAAAACTTAAAGATAAGCAATTTTTTATTGACAGTGGGGTCATCTAATATTTTGTGATATGGTGCCCTAAAGTTTCATATATTCCTATAGGCTTTTCTTCTCAGTTTCAGCTAATAGAGTTTGAAGTCCCAATGTGTCTATCACTCCTTTGAGAGATTTTTTTTTTAATTGTTCTGAAAGCACAGCCTTAACTTCTTGAGCAGATAAAACAGAGGAACCGCAGCTGGAGAAGTATGAACATCAATTTATCCTTCATAGCACGTAAATCACACTTTATGGTTGTAGAGGAAGGCAATATTTAATTGACAGGTATTCTAATACATAAGTGTATTAGGACACCATCTGTTTGAGGGCTCTACTGTGTATATCTGTTCTACAAAATATTTTCAAAAAATATATGGTAGGCTAAGGAATTCTAACACTCATTTGAATCTGGGAGACAAGTATTTCTTATTTTCTTGATTTGATTTCTTCATACATTTCTCCCTCATATTATAGTTGAATGTTTACATGTTTAACATTCAATTAAATAGTATGCTTAGGATGGTATCCAAATCTTACTCATCTCCAGATTACCAGAGTGGACAATGCCATTTTGACACATAAAAGTGTTCAAGAAATGTTTATTGGGAAAATAAATGAATATATTATTAAAACCCTGATGTTTTAAACATTTCCCTTAAGAGCCATTTGATGTTTTCTCCTTCGTTATAATGCCATTAAGACAAAAACCTCACATTTTTTTTCACTGTTTATTGAAAACCATGGCAGGGATGACAAAGGAAGAAGTTGGATTACGCATAACATACCAGGTGATCTAGGTGATCTAACTCTTTGGCCTCCACGTGGGAAATCTCTGAACCAAAAGTGAAAAATTCAGTAATATATTTGCATTTGTGTCCTCAATTAAAAATCAAACTGGTAGATGATAGGAAACATGTAGGTGATTAATCAGTCACATACTGAGCATCGCACACCCAGAGCCTCGGAGTCTAGCTGTTGGCTATTTTGCTTTCACGTGGCTTGTAGAGGTCACAACTGGCTTTCTTGCCTTTTCTCTTACACTGCAGTGTAACTGAGGATTCATTATTGTCTTATATTTGAGATGTTAGCAGGCCATGTTATATATTTTGCTTACTTCTTTTTTCAGAACCTTGTCTTCTGGGTTATTAAAATGTCTCTTAAGTAACTTTTCTGTATAATAATAGAAATGATACCTATCTAATATTAAATAAAACCATTACTATAATAAATATAAGGAAGTATTCAGTGAAACACACTTCGTCATCTCATTCCAACCAACAAAATATTTTTAATGAGTGCACATCTATTAAAAGAATCCTCAAGATGCTGTAATTATTATTCATTTTCTAGAATTGTTTCACCATGAAGCTTTATGCTTCTATGGGGACTTTAATGTTTATGTTTTGTGACGGCTGCATTGACTATTAAAAAGCAATTTGGCTGACATTTTAGGTCTTTTGTTGCCAGTTTTAATTGGATTGTTCATCAAGCATCAACTCCCCCGTTAACTGCAAAAATTTCAGGCCAACGTCAGTTTACAGTAATGACTGTTTAATGATTTTATCCTGTCAGTATGCTAGCTTCGTATGGATATATGCATGATTAGTTTCATATCAAGACCTGTAATTAAATAATTGAAGCTTAAACAGAATGGATATCAAACATGAACACATATTTAATAAAGACTCATAAGCTTATCAAAATACTGATTGGCAATTAAAGTCAATGTTTTGAGTTCATCTGTGTTAGTATACTGCTGGTATCTTAAAAAAATACTTGTCTAAAGTTTTTACCCAAAGTTAAAAGAAATTCTCCTTAGCATAGAAGTAAATTTGGGTGTTTAAAAGGTAATGTATATCCAGTGTGCACCTATCTGCCTATAAAAACCCATTATAACTATTGTTTTATTTGGAGGAAATTTTAGCTGAAACAGAAAACTCTAGAATAGCAATAAATATTCTTCTCAATCAGACACAATTTCAGTCTTTAAGAAGCTGATTTATATATATCCATATTATGCTGTCACCCATGTACATGTCATAGAACATTAGAGTTGGAAGGAACCTCAGAAACCACCTATTCAGATTTCCTTATTTTACAACACTGAAGTCCAGACGACTTAAGTGACTCGCTTAAGGTCATATAGTTAATTAGTGGCAGAGCCAAGAACAAATCTAGTCCAACATGTAAAATTATATATTCCTGGAGAACCAGAGGGTAAAAAGTCTTTTTTCTACTGGCAAATCCCTTTTCTCGCTACTTTATTAAATTAACATGTTTCAAAACTATAAACCAACCGACCAACGTAAACCTGTATAGAGAGGTATACACTGAGAAATTTCATTTTCTTTTCTTCCCCCTCCACCCCACTCCACCTCCAATTTCTGTAACCATTTTACCAAATTCTTATTCCTCTTTCTAGTATTTCCTTCATGCCAGTAGACAACATATGAATATATATTATTTCACCCCTTTCAATGTGCAGAATATAGTGCACCATATATATATATATATATATATATATATATATGGTGTACTATGTTTTGCACATAAATGGGTGACAGCATAACGTGGGTATATATAAGTCAGCTTCTTAAGGATTGGAATTGTGTCTGATTGATAAGAATATTTATTGCTACTCTAGAGTTTTCTGTTTCAGCTAAAATTTCCTCCAAATAAAACAATAGTTATAATGAGTTTTTGTAGGCAGATAGGTGCACACTGGATATACATTACCTTTTAAACACCCAAATTTACTTCTATGCTAAGGAGAATTTCTTTTAACTTTGGGTAAAAACTTTATGCAAGTATTTTTTAAGATATCATAAGGTGTAAAAATGTGTGTTTTTTTACACATTTTTACACCTTGCTTTTTTCACTTAAAAATACATCTTGAGATTGCTCCACATCGGTGCATAGAAATCTTGTTATTTTTTTTCTCTTAAACTGCACAGCATTCCCTTGCATGGATTAAATACTAGTTTATTTAATGTGTTGGCAAGTTATTAATAACTATTTGAGGATGTTTTGAATGCTAAAAATTATTACTCTTATTGTTCTACTGATAAGAAATACTTGTCTGCATAACAGAAATGTAGAAAATGCAGATATTAAGGTAAAGGCTAAGCTCCAGTGCAGTGTGCATAGCACTGAAGACCAACTAGAAAAATTACTTTCCCTTTGAATTAAAGCCCTACTCCTAAAGCTCACTGCATAATTAACATGTTTTCTAGAGTTTACTGGTATGGCTAAGTGAAAATATGGGCTATGATGAAAATGTTTATAAGGCATGACATAGAAAGTTTTGCTTTTATGCTATGTTCAGTAAGCTTAACATTTCAAAATCCTTCCATCTTCAGTTCAGTAGATCATACTACTTGCCTTCTGCTCATGGTAACCCACATACACTTTGCATTTTAAAATAGTTTCATTTCACATTGGACTGGAAGGCCTGCCTACACTGCTATAGTATAGTGAAAGACATTAGGGAGACAGACCAATTAAGGGAGAAGCAGATTTGTTATTAAGTGACAGGTCCCAGGTTCCCATTTCATGAGACATATACTCCTGCCACATGCCAAATTCCCATTAACTTCAAGAAGGAATTATGCACAGAAGAAATATGTAGGCTGAAGAGGGCAGGATAAATTAGTCCAGAGCAATCCTTAAATGTCAGTTTGAAATGCAGTGAATGCTTTAAATTATGTGTAGTCATGTTGTTTGGATTGAATATTATCCACTCACACCCCTGTCTCTGACCACATCCTCAAAATGAATGGGGCAAAGATTTGCCTGCAATAGAAAAGAGACATGAACAGCTCGATTTGGAATTGTAAGTAAAAACAGAATCCAAAGGTGTGAGTCATGAAAATGTAATGATTCCTTAAGAAAACAGCTTTAGACAAAGAAACTGTGCTTTCCTTCAGCACACAAAATATTTACAATTAAGAAAATAGGTATGTTAATACATATGTTTTAAACTTTATTAATTCAGCCTAACTCAAAGAGTCAAGTTTTATTAATTGTGTGGTCCAAATCATATTTAAAATATAAGTATGTAATACTTACTTTCAAATGCACTACAGGAATGTTACTACTACTGATGTCCCACAAAGAGGCCCTTAGGGCCACCGATTTAAACATAAACAATAAAAAGTTCGTTTATATTCTTTTTATTGCTTTTAATGTGCTTAAAAATAGTCTGTGTTCTTAAACAGGTGAAGGAAACTCTCTACAATCTTCATAGTACCTTTTTCATGGGATAGTTCAGGACAAGTTTCAGCTCAGACCTGTTAATATGATAATAAGGTTTAAAATTATGAGACTTTGCTATATTAAATTAACCACAAATTGGTCACTAAAATGGCATATAAAAGGTGTAAACATTTAAAATAGCCAGTCTCTAACTTAGAATAGTTACTTGGTAGATAACAATTTGAAGTCTCTTTTATAGGAACTCTAAAGCGATATTACAACATACTTTAAAGGAGATTTTTTTAAATTAAAAAGCTGACTTTGGAAAGGCTGATGTCATTGTCAAGTACGCCAAAAAAACCTATTTTTATTGCTGTGAATTATGTAGACCTGAGTTTGCATGAATATTTGCCACTAGATTGGACCTTGCTTTTGTGGTAATAATCTAGCAGCTGACTTCTTTTCGTTCGGCTTTTACAGGACTCAGGAACACACACCTTTTTCAGAAAAGTGAGTCTTTATTGATAAAATAAAACTTTATAACATATACACCTAGCCAGCTGGGTCACCATAGCTTATTTTCTCACTGTTTCTTAGTAGATGGTAGAAAACAGGTAACATTTAGAGCAATTTCCTTGAAAAGTACATGTGAAAAAAGAAGCCATGTGCCTTTGCTTCTGATATGCTCTCTAGAGAAGTCCTGTGCTTCAGTGACACAGTGGTAAGCTAGGTCAGAACATGTTCCCGCATCTCTCTGCCTCGCATGTCTGACCTCTTCTAGTAGCCTTGGAAACACCAGTTTTCTTTGAAGTTGGAGGTGTCAAGATTTTTTGCTAACCTTATGACTTCTTCAACTATAAAGAGGAATACTGATAGCAAGCAAAGTGTGATGCTTGGAAAGCAAACTACAGGGTGGTTGTAAAGAGCAGGAATTAATTTAGTTTCTGCAGATAATAGTAGACAAGAAAACCTAAAAACTTTTACACTACAAAACACCTAGAAATGCTGGATAAACATAACACATATACTTTTCAATGAAGAATGGCACTCAGAAGAAGTGAAAAATAGAACCAATCAGAAGCCAAAACCAAGGCAGAATGGCATGCTAAACAAGAGTGGCATGTCCAGGAGTTGATACTGCAGTTTCCCTGCAAGTGGGTAACCTAAAGACATAGGTTTTAAGGCTAAGATGAGACAGGCAGGAGATGAGGCTCGGGGTCTTCATAAGGCAGGCGGTTACAAATGATATCCACATATGTTGCCCATATATGGACCTTCAGAATGCTACACTTCAAAAAAGGGTACATTAGAAAAAAATCTGCCTACTGGTATACAAGGGACAAGAAAGAATCTTGTTTGTCTTGGACTGGGGCTCTGTGTGAAAATAATAGAAAAATCATTTCTAAGAATTCATAAGCATAGGCCTATTAGCATGCATGAATTTAGAGTTTACATTTTCTGTGTGATCTAGCACCTACCAATATGAGACATCAGTATAGAACTATCTGGAGGCCCTGGCAGAGACAATTGCAAATGAGATCACAATCCAAAGGTAAAACGTACGTGAGGGGCCCGTCTACCTTAAACAAAAGCCAACAGACTCAACAAACTATAACATCAGATCCCCAACAATTTCAGATCATAGTGCTATTATTTAGAGACTATAAAAGAAGCACATGTTTAAAATGGCTAAAGAATAGAAAACATAACAAAACATGATTGGTGGGAAAAAAAGATGTAGATTTTAAAAAGGACTAATAGGAATTCTAAAATTGAAAAATGTAATATCAAAATGTAAACCTCAGTGGAAGATAAAAGATGAAGGCAGTTTAAACAGCAAGTAAGGTACAAGTAAAGCAAGAATTAGTGAACTTGAATGTATATCTGAGGAAATTACACAGAATGCAATGCAAAGAGATGAAGAGATGGAAAATGTAAAAGAAAGGTAAGGGACACAGAAGATAGAATGACATCATAAATACAGATCTAGTAAACATTCTAGAAGCAGAGGATAAAAAATGGGAAGAAGCAATGACGACTGAGAATTTTCTAAGATGGATTAAAGAATCTCAGATTGTGAGAATATTCTTGATTCAGGAAGCACAACTCCCAAGCAGGATAAATAAAAGTAAACTCACACCTGAAGAACATCTTAAACTGTCATGAAAATGCACCACTCAGATGTGCTATGAGTGCATAATTGACTAATGATTCTGGGTCCTGCTTTTCTGAATCCAGTGCTAGGTTCCTCCTGAGGCCAGACTTCCTATGGTCTACCACTCTTAACCAGTGACTGAACATGCTTTGGGACTAATACAGGTCATTCCTGCAAGATGGGGGACTCCTCCGGTAATTAGTTTGGTTCTAGGACTCCCCATCAGCCTGGCAAAAACTTTCCTGGATCTCCATTGTAGTCTGAAAACTCTTCCTACTGAATTTTTCCTCCGCAACAGGTTTCAGATCGTATTATCTTGCTCTGAAGATCCTCCCTGTCTTCTGCTCCCTTTCCTTTACCCTTCAAAGAGTTTTCCAAAAAAAACCTTACCCATTGAATCCCATTTTGACATCTGCTTCTTGAATGATGTGGATTACCACATCAAAGGGAAAGAAAAAGCCTCAAAACAACTGATAGAAAGATTACCCACAGTCAACTATAATTAATTAGATAGCAGATTTCTCAACTGCACCACAGGAGCTGTAAGATAGTGTGTGGTAAGCACTGTTGTTTGCCTACCCAATTCCCATTAATCTCTTTTGCATTGCCAACAGAACCCTCAGTGGGTCAGGCATGAAAGATGTGCCCCACTCTGAGCTCCATTACTGATTTAAGCACCTAGAGCATTTCATTCTCCTTTGCTTCTGGCAAAGATTATCCTATCTGATATACAGAGAGAAAAACAAGAAGAAATCTGTTTTTCTTTCCAGCCTTTGGACATTGTCATTTTAAGGACATGATATTTGGAGTTGTTGGCCATTTAGCAACTATAACAGAAAAGCCAGAAGAGTCACAGAGAAGCTGGTCCGGTGCTCTGATATACTGAGCTGTTCAGTTAATCAACACTTGTGCTGCCTAGGTCTGGATTGCTTGTTATGAGAGGAAAACACATATCCTTATTGTTTAAGCAATTATATTGGATATTCCTGGTATATTCCTTGTACCAGGAAGGAACCTAACTGATAGTTCATGAAGCAATATTTTCAAAATGCTTAGAGAAAACTGACAGCATTGGATTCTATATCTAACAAATTTGTTAGTCAAGACTAAGTTTGAAATGAAGGCAATTTCCTACAGAGAAGGAGAATTTGCCACCAACATACCTTTGCTTTAAGAACTATGAGAGGGTACACTTCAGGAAGCATAAAACTGAATCTAGAAGGAAGGACTGAGCTGCGAGAGGGAGTGGTGAGTAAAGCAATTGGTAAACACATGAGTAAATCTCAATGAACACTGAATGTAGAAAATATTGTAATGAATAATTCTGGTGTGCGAAGGTGGAGCCAAAATACTAGATACTAGTTACATGTAAGCAAAGAGAGGGTGAACCAAATGCATTCTAAGCTCCATCTATTGTTTAGGAATAGGGTAGAGAAACTGATTTGTTTAAGACTTCAAGCCAAACAAGGATGATAAAAATTTAAGGTTTCTACTAAAATCACAGAACTAAAATGAATAATTACTAGTAGAGAGAGAAAAAGAATAAAATTCTTTAGAGGGTAGTAAAAGCTAAAAATCACAAAGTAGTGACTATGAGAGAATGAGAGAAAGAGTACTGTAGTCAGACTGTGTTCAAAGCCCTAATCCCAGCTGTGCTAGTCACTAGCCAGACAGCCTCGAGATGTTCACTACTCTGTGCTTCAGTTTCTTCAATTTAAAATGAAGATAATAACAGATTCTACAGCACAGATTATGTAAAGATTAATGAATTAATCCACAAAAAGTATTGAGAACAGTGCCTGGCACATAGTTAGCATTCAGTAAGTTATACCCATTATTTTAATTTTATTCATTGTTTTGACAGTATTAGTTTAATCCATTAAACATAGATGAACATATAAATATCATGAACAGAATGTAAAGCAATACTGTTTCTCTCAAGGAAGTAATAAACTTTTCCCATGAATACTGGTGGAAAAGCATACCAAAAATATTTGTTTTTGTGCAAATCTATTATATTTAGAGTTTTACAAAATTTGATGAGTCAGTATTAAACACAACTGTCTTCAGTATGTCACACATATTTCATAACAGGAAAATGAAGGACAAAATAAGTGGGAGATAGCAACAGAGCATAAGAAACATATCAGGACATGCTGTGAATTAGATTGGCTGGACACACAAATATTCTACTCTTTGAGTATACCTCTCTGATTCACTTCTAGTAATACACTGCTAATGAGAAATACATAGCTCCTCTTCACAGAGGAGAACTTCAACACTCATCTACCTGAGCTTCATCATTACCTTCACTTTTTTGTTTTTCATATCTTCGGCTTCCCCTTGAAATTTTGTTTGAAGGAAGGGTTCTGTAAATAAAGTCTGAGCACCACTTCTTGTGATCATGTTTTCCTGATGCTGAACTCCTGTATTCCAGAAGCGACTCTGCTTCTCCCTCAAATGAAAGTCATAACAGCTCCCTCTATGGGACGGCTTGATAACAGTGTTGGTGTTTGATACCATTTTGTGATCTTATGTCTGGGTGCACTGGAGTTGTACAACAGGGTGGGTAAAGTATTCTATTTAATTTCCAGTATCTTTCCTGATAACAACTAATATTTAAGATAAAGTGGTGTGGAGTATTCTTCTTTATCTTTACGAATTTTTTTCACACAATCATATAATTTAATATTGAAATATATTATTTCAAAAATATTTCAATATTAAATTATAATTTAATATTTTGTTGTAATAATTTAATATTGCATGAGTCAGCAAACTTTTTTGTGAAGGACCAGAAAGTAAATAGTTTAGACTTTGCAGGTCAGATGTTTTCTGCCCAAGTATTTGATTCTATGGGTGTAGTGTCAAAGCAGCCATAGACAATATGCAAATGAATGAGTGTGGCTATGTTCCAATAAAACTTCATTTATGAAAACAGGCGGTGGGCCAGATTGGCCCACAAGCCATGGTTTGCTGACCTCTGTTGTATTGGTTTGTTTTTTATTACCCAGTGGATCCATTTCATAAACGGAGTTTACTACCAGGATTATTTAACTGTTTTCTTGAACTGCAAACTACTTCTGTTCCAATGAGTGGAACTTTTGTTAAAAATGTGCTTTTGAGAACTGAAAGAAATGTTTTCTTGGTTTTTCAGTATGCTAAAGGTACTTTAGCTTGAGAGTCAAGGGGATGCATTTATATTTTCAATATTAAGTTTCAGGCCATAAAAAAATAAAAGAAAGAGTTTCATCTGTCAATGTGAGTAAATTATATTCAACTCAATCACCTCCAGGAAGATTATTACAAATCTTACATGTAAATTCATAGATAGCACCTAATCTGCTTATAATTTTGTTGACAGCTGATTTTCTGCTATTTTATCTACCTACAGAGAAGCCCTTGAAATTCAAGAAACAATGTGGTTTTATTGCTTTATTTGAACTCAATTCCTAAAGATTCTGTGAGAAAATATAAGTGAAAATTATATTTTTAATTAGCTGCCATTTTTAATTACCCAAACAATTCATCTTCATTAAAAAATACGGATATCAGCAGGGTCACTGTATAATGGCATGCAGATTGCACACTACACAAGAGTGCTCCATCGCCGGATGTGCCATTCACACCGGGAACTCTGTGGATTCTTGAGGATATGGAAAATCTAAGGACTTATTAAAACAGTTTTCTGGAAGATTGCTATACAGGGTCTTATTCTAACAAGCAGTATTTCACAGTAATTTTCTGATGGATTGTAATGAAGTGTCCTGAGGAAAGACACTTGTCTTGTCGTTCCTATTCACATTAAAAAATAAAAAGCCTTTTGGTCTAGTAGTGGACTCGCATTATCTGAGGGAATTAATTCTGTCCTCATAATTGTGGGCACAGGTTGTTGCTAACCTCCTTGGCAAGACTTCAGGAAAGACAGGAAACCATGAAAAGATTATACTTCTCTATTCAAAGGACATCCATTGACATTCATTTCTTTTGAAATGATAGCTCAGTAGGCATAGTGCACAATTTTCTCCTAGGTCCTTACTGCAGGGATTTTATCATACAGACCATAGAATAAGCATTTAGATCATATAGTGGTCTACCAGAAACTATATAGTGTTTTCCTAATCATCTTGCTATTATTTTCCATGTCATGTTTGAAAGTTCCCCAGGACTTTTAATAGTGTGCCACGGAGGTAATGTTTTTTAAATTGTGTTACAGGAAACTGTCTTAGGGACTATGATGGGGGTGGGAGCTTTGGGGCCCCCACATTCACTTTTACCTTTTGTATACATAGAAGTTGCACATAATATCTTGGTGCAAAGGAGAAAAGTTTTTAAATTGCTTTATGCAGAGGAAAGTTCCAAACGTACTCTCCCCACAACCCCAGGAAATATGACTTTCATTGAGACATGCCTACAACACAGGTGGTAGTAGAAGGTTCCATTCTTTAAAGACCTCATACTTAATTCCTAGAATATAATCTCTAATTCTCACAAAAATCCTCCAAGAGGGTAGCTGTTACTATCCCCACTTTACAGATTACTATAGATGGAATCCTTGCATTTCTCCAAAATTCACATGCACTTTGTGAAAAATTCATGTGCGAGCCCCAATGTGATGGTATTTAGAGGTAGGGACAGCCTTTGGGAGGTAATTAGGTCAAAAGGGTAGAGCCCTCATGAATGGGATCAGGACCCTTATAAAAGAGACCCTAGAGAGCTCCCTTGCCCTGTCTACCATGTGAGGACACAGTGGAAAGACACCATTTATAAACCAGTAGGTGGACTGTCACCAGACACTGTATCTGCTTGTACTTTCCAGCCTCCAGAACTATGAGAAATCAAATTCTGTTGTATATAAGCCATCCAGTCTATGGTATGTTGTCACAGCAGCCCAAATGGATTAAGACACAGACGAAGAAACCAAGACTCAGAGAGGCCTCCCTATTGGTAAATGGCAAATCTAGAATCTGAACTTGTCTGTCTGACCTCAAATATTCACCCAACCTTACTTTTATTTTAAGATACTTATTAGCAGGAAAACACATCTAAAACACCAAAAGAAGCTTTAGATATACCTAATTTTAAAAGAGTATTTTCTGCACAGTGTGAATTAGGGATTGAACTCATGGAAAATTAAACCACGAAGTCTAAATTATAACGGATATTCATTTCATGCATAAAAACACACAAATGAGGACAGATACAAAAATTCCTATGAAATATATGCCATTTTCAAACTCTTTGCCCAAGTGCTCATTTCTTCACTTATTACCTTATTCCAAAATCTTTCAGGTTAAAATTATTACCCTTCAAGGACCAAAGTGCACTTACAGACTTCAAATAGTAAATTCCACTAAGAAAATATGGTTGTTAGCTTTTAAGAAATGTAGTTCTGCTATATTAAGAGAAATTCAAGCTGCTAGTGATTCACATCACACAAAATTGTATTTGTTGCCTCCCTCTGATTTTGAATTCAAGATGGTATTTGGTGATACTGTTATTTCAGTAAGGCATCTCACTTTGAACAGAAATTGGAACTCAGATGGCTTTTATCAGTGATGCTTTGCAAGTGTGATTTAAAGCAACCACATATACCTGCAAATGACTTTGTAGCCTTAGGGGAATTCAAAGTGAGTTCACCAGCAGGGACAAGCAGAGCTTTCAACTACTGATGGAAAAATCATTATTTTACCACCTCTGTTAATTAGTTAGATCTCTGAAGTTGGAGAGGAGTAAGCTAGAGACCGCAGCAAGGACTATGAGAATGCATACAGGGATAGAATAAAACATTTCTGAACATGTGAGAAGGGCCAAGTACTATGGTAGGCAAGAGGTTATACAGATATTAACACAATCTGGTCCCTACCCTCAGGGGACACTACACTTTACTTCCTGCCAACTCACTTGTCATTTCTTCCCTTTGCCTCTGCATTGGACATGCCTTTCTTCCCTCATCTTTCACCTTTTATCCCAAGACAAGCTCAAGGACCTCCTCCTTTAGAACATTTTCCGGAATCCTCTTTCCTTTTTGACCCAACTAGACCATTCTATCATAGCACCTGTTACACTGATTTTGGAATAAGGTACCTTTTACCTGAACCTATTATTATTTCCAATAAGTTACTGAAAAGCAAGGGCTGTATTTCTTTGTGGCATTAAACAACTAATATTTCATTCAACAAATAATAATTGAGCACTCTTTGAGACAGACAATACAGTTATCAAGCACACCATACACTTAATTCATGTTTGTTACATGAAGGAATAAAATCTAAACCCCAAACTTAGTCCAAATAATGCCATGCACTCCTGATCACAACAGTCTCCTGAATATCTCTGGTATTCTGGATTCAGTTTGTGGTTAATTAATATATGTACTGATACATATATAAAATTCTCAAGTTGTTCTTTGGGTGTATTCTGCTTCCACAGATAGATTAAAAACTCCTTGATGGAAAGACCATTTCAAATATTTCTACTCTGTTTTCTGATAGTTCTTAGTAAAGGACTCTGACCCACTAAGCAGTCAATAAGTATGAGTCTAAGAGAGCAACCTTTTACTTTTGAAGGGTACTATTAACATGAAATAGAGACTTTACCATTCATCTAGTTGGTCATGTCAACAACCTCCCCAACCCCAAATTTTCAGTTACCTAATAATCCTGCCTCTGCAATGTATCCTGTTTTACCCCTGCTGCAAGTGACTTAGGCATTTCCTTTGGGGGCTCACTGTGTCTCACTTGAAATACTGCAACAGCCTCTTATCTGCTCTTCTTGCTTTTAGTATCCCCCGCCCCCCAATCCATCATCAACACTAACACCAATACATGCTTTCTAAAAACTAAATCTGACTATGTCTGGCAAAGACTACCTATCTGTTCATTAAATCCGTTCCCTCTTCTTCCAATGAACACAGTAAGACCACATTTCCCAGGCTTTTTTGCAGATAGGTCTAGATACGTGACTAAGTCTAGAAAATAGAAGTGAATAGCATGTCCAGGTTTCATCCCTAAAAAACTTCCATTCATGATCTTATTTTTTCTTCTCCTTCTTCTAGCCTAATGCAGACAAACATGGAAACTTTTCAAGTCATACGTAGAAGACAGTGGAGCCATAGGGTGGAAAGACACTGAGACCTGGGTCAAACTTGAGAGAACTGCCTACTAAGCAGGAATTCTCAGGTTGCATTAGGTGACCAAGAAAGAAATTACCATTTTTGAACCATTGTACATTTTTACATATTTTGTAACAGAAGCTGGCATTGTCTTAACTAATGCACCATGCTATTCCTCTAGGATTAGTCAAAATCTTTTACCCATAGGCTATCAGACTTTATTCGAATTCCTTAGAATGACACATATAAGGCCCCCTCATAATCTAAATGTGAATCACTCTGTTAGTCTCATTCTACTTGCAGTCCTTAACTCCCACTCTCCGGTGGTCATATGCCATACCCTATGCTTCACCCACTATTAATTAATTAGCATTTTCAGAAGAAAAAAAGCACTTTCATGCCTACATTCAGGCTGTTACTTCTTCTTAGAATCCATTCTCTTTCTTCTGCCCCATACCTGACATTCTTTTTATTATTCATGATTCAATTCACACACCATCATTTCTAAGACATCTCTGTTCCTCTTTGTCTGCATCAATTGCCTTCCCATTGCCACTCCCAAAATGCATTTAAAAATTATGTATCATAGCATTAACTATATTCCTAAGTTGAAATACAGAGCAGCTGCTCATATGTCTATTTTGAAAACTAGGTTGCTCTCACCTTGAGGACAGGGATTGCATCTCATTCATTTTTATAATACACAGCAATTAGCATGGGCTCATAAATAGTATTCTCTCAAGATATGTAGGCTGAATTGATATTATTTGGATTTACCCAGCAACTTAAACTTTTCAAAATATTTTTCATATAGATTGTTTCATTTTTACCCTCATAATGGTTATGTAGACTTAACTAACTGACCTTATTTTAGTCAAGTCATTAAAATGTAGAATACAGCTAGTTTTATAGTAAAGTCTAGATTTCAATATCCTGACACTAGGAATGGGCATGGTTTAACCACCTAAGGGAGGGGGGAATTAGTTGGGTATAGCTACCCTAACCATGAAAATTCATTCAAAAAATGACCATACAACTTTCTCTATGAAAGTACCTGGTTTGTAAGTGTGTGTGTGTGTGTGTGTGTGTGTGTGTGTGTGTGTGTGTGTGTGTTGCAAGAGTAGTAATAGTTTGTTGTACTAGTAGCAAATTTATTTTAGCTAATTCAAGATTGAAAAGGACTTGGAAAGACATGTATGATATACTGTATAAGAAAAGCATATCACAGGAAGGTGATATATTGTATGATCTCACCTGTGTAAAAAATATCAGGAAGAATACTCATCTGTCAGGCTGTAGAATGATAGGAGAGGTAGAAATTTTAAATGTACTTTACATAATTTTGCAGTCCTTGATTTCAGGAACTAGCCATTATACATAAAATGCCTAGAACAGGGTCCAGCACATATTAAGTGTTCTATAGATGCTAGCTATTTTTATTATACTATTTTTATAGCAAGCATGTGTTACATTAACTTAGAAAACAAAAAATTTTTAACTTATCATAAAGAGTTGTCTAAAAAGTGAAGAAAAGGGTACGACTGAGTAAACTTCTGCCATACCCTACCTTCCTGCAGACACTAAGCACTGGACAAAATAAGAAAAAGAATCAATGACCGGGAGGTACTGGAGAGTGAGCAAAAGCAAGCAGGTTCTCGTGGAGAAACAACACTTAGAAGATGTGAAGGCATGAGTGAGTTTCCAGTTTGTATGTTTTTGTTTCATTTTTAACCAGAGGGTGGAAGGTATCAGGGCTATGCAAGGTGGCAAAACCTTGACAGAAACTTCTTTATATCTCTGGTTCAAAGAGCCAGAGGACAGAGTTCAGGCAATTACAGCCACTGGAAAGTCAAGGAGGAATTGCCCCAAAAAGAGAGGTTGCACCCCACATTCTGTGCATGAATGCTGACCAGATCTCCAGCTGACCCTGGAACCATGCACGCGTGGGGCAGACTCCAACTCAGAATGAAAGACCTGAACTGAGACTGGAGCTGCAGCCCAAGAGGCAGAGTTTGCTGTTTGAGTCTAAAAAATTGAATTGTTTGCTAAAGATAAAAAAGAAAGAAAAATCAAAATTCTTTAGAGGAACATAACAGAGTTAGAGTTTCCACAATGTTCAAGATATAATCCAAAACTATTCAATAAATGATAAAAGAGGAAAATGTGACTCATTCTCAAGAGAAAAGAGGACCTTACAGAGACTCACCCTAAGATAACTCAGATGTTGGAATTATCAGACAAAGATTTCAAAGTAGCTATTGTAACTATGCTCACGGATATAAAGGAAGATATGCTCACAATAAACGGAAAGAAAGGAAATCTCATCAGAGAAATAAAAAATATAAACAAAGGTAAGAAAATCCAAGACTAGAACATGCTACTTCTCTTTAGCCTGTTCATATATAACAGTCAATTTGGGGGATATGCTTAGTTCACCTTCCCCTTTCTCTGAAAACCACACAACACTCACAGAGAGAAGGCTCCCAGGCAGTTATATGATTCTTCCTCAAATATTCTGGGAGCTAAATATTCTGGAAGTGGGCCCTTGAGCCAAACCTTAATTAGATGATCTCTCCTGGGATTTATAATTGGAACAAAGCCTTAGTCAGTCTCAGTCAAAGTCATTTCATGTCAATTCAAAATCAGGGTGTGACCTTTCCACCCATGTATATAGGTAAGCAAACAGAGCTCATCTGCAGAGAGAAGAAAACAAGTATGTAGAGAAAAACACACAGAGAAATTGAGACTCTGGGAATTACTGATTTCTTTCTAATTCCTGGTTTCAGTCCCTCATTAGAACTTTTAATGATTTCTGTCCTTTGGTTCTCTGATACAAACCTATATTCTTATAATAAATTCAATTTGTTCTACTTTTTTTTGTTTCTATCTCTGTTACTTGCCATCAAAAGAGTCTCAATTATACGCCTAGTAGATTTCTAATATTTGGTCATTCACCTATTGAAGTGCTGGATGCAGCAATGGTTTGAGACTGAGAATTGGAAGCAATATGTACATTATAAGGCATCTTCCCACATTTAAAAGTAAAGATCATTAGTACAAATGAAATGAATGAGATAGTTTAATTGTAGAAGGAACCCATCCTAAAAAATATTCCATAAATGAGTAGTCAAATATTTTAGGAAGATACAGATGTGATTAAATTGACATGTTAATAGTTAAAGTTGTTTTTATGAAGAAAGAATGTGCTATCAGAAACATGAGACATAGAAAAGGGGAATCATAGAAAGAATTTAACATTGTCCCCCTTATTCATGCTGTCTAGTTAAAGGGGTCCCCTGGTTCAGGAGCCTAAGTATTTGTTGTTAGATTAGGCATATCCCATAATGGGATATTCAGAGTTTGATCTAAGTCTTTTTTCTCATGTCTAATTGTTGTCAAGAAAACTTCTGGTTATAATTTATTTCCCATGTAGCTTCCCTACAGGAAATTAATGCTTGGACCACTGACAAGAATATCTTAAACCTACTTAGAAGTTGTATTTCATATTTTCAATGAGTCAGTTGACCTACTGGTTTAAACGTCAGCCTCTGATGAGTTTGGCTAACGTAAGACAGACCCCTGGTGGTCAAATAACTCTAGATCTGTAAAAAATAGAATGGATTTGAAGATCCAGATGTGGAACGGAATAGAATCTCCTCCATGAGGCCCATATTTGCAACCCAGTCTTTCTAGATAATAATTCTATCTTTTCATTCTGTATAGTTAATATCCAAGTAGATGAAATTTAAAATTATTCACAAACATTGTACTTTGTTCATCAGTGTTGTTAAAAAAAGAAACAAGGCCAAAATAGAGTCACTTCTGCTAAACCCACATCACCACACAGAAAATATCAACTTAATCACCACTTCAGCCTCCCCCAGAAATGCAATCAACCAATCAGTCTGGAATTTCCTGGCCAGCAGTAGTGAGGTAATCTGCTCTTTCCTTGTCCCTGTCCCCTTCTGTCAATAAAAGTCTTGTAGCCCTTTGGAGCGCCTTTCAATTTGCTAGATGGGAAATTTCCCAATTTATGAATCATTGAATAAGGCCAATTAGATCTTCAAATTTACTCAGTTGAATTTCGCTTTTTAACAGGTTTGGTGGCAGTGATGGGATTTGGAAGGAACTTCTGACAGCATTTGGGAGCAAGGAGAAACACAGGTGTGATACTCCAAAAACTCTTTGAGTTCACTGTCTTCCTCACTATTTCTTTGGGCCACAGGTAAGTTCCTCTTGGATCTGATCTCTTCTCTCTCTCTCCATCAAGCTCCCAATCTAATTGGCTTTCTACAGTTCCCAATTTGTTTAGAAATCCCAGCCTTTGATTCTGTCCCAAGATCCACATGGGCACTGCTAGTGGCAGTTCCCAGTTCCCCTTTTATGTGGAGCCCTATTCTGTAGTCTCCACTTGTTGGCTCTGTTCTTTACCCAATATTTAGATTCTACTTGGAACTGATGACAGTTACCAGCTGGAGACGACTTGGGTTTAAGAACCAGACTGGACCCAGATCAGACTGGGTCAGAATTAAGCTGGAGTGGATCCAGTGTGAGGCCTTAGGTTAACAAAATTTTTAATAAAGTGTATTGCTAATGGGAATCCCAGAAGCAAAAAAAAAAAAAAAAGCTAGAAATTTGGTGGGCACGGCTTGACCGTTTAAAAACTGTTAGAATGCTTGCCACCTAACTCAGACTCCTGTTGTTACAAGTGGTCACAAAAGAGGTTAGATTGACACTAGATCTCCATCAACTTCAAGAAAATTTCTGTGCAAAAAGGTACACTGTAAAACACCACATAAATCCCAACCCAGTGACACATCTCTTTTGGTTATTAGTTTGGCTCAAAGAGACCCAAATCCTTAGCTAATTAATAAGCTAATAATAATAAAAATGGGATCTTTAAATTACAGAATTAAGCATACCACCTTCCAGCACACCTGTTTATTTTATACAAAAAACTATGGTCCCAGAAGCTACAAAAATGGCAAAATCTTACTAAGAACAACCTAGAATTACAATGGCCATTATAGGGAACACTCCAATTAGATAAGATCATTCTTTTAATAAGTGCACTTGAAGATAAGGGTTCCTGAATTAAACAAACCAAATGGGATACCTATTTTAATTGGTATGCAGAAACTTCCAAAATTTCAAAAGAGCTTCATTAAAAGATCCATTTCAAAAGGCTAATAAAAATTAAAGCGTAAAAGTAACCTAAAACAAAAGACTATAAGACTACTGTAATGCCTACTGCTTCCCTCTATCCTTCTTTATTTGAATACTCATTCTAGCAGTCCTCTGTCTGAATTCTCTTTCCACTCTGAAGAGACTACACAACCATAAACAAAAGTCTGCCAAGTTAGTGGCCTTACTGATATCCTCTATCTACCCTTGAAGGATGGCCCCTCTACAGGCCCCTCCCAGAGTTGACAAGACACTGAAGGATTTTCTGGTAAACTGCTATATTATTCCCTTAAACAGCCAAGAGGAAACTAAAATTAAAGTTAATGAAAAACTTTACCAAATTCTGGTAGATGGAGAAGCTATACCATCTACTTTAAACCCCACTTGGAGCCTACAGGTGGGTTCATGGAAAAACTGGGAGAAGCTGGCTAAAGGTGAGAATTCTTACCTGAGTCAGCTCCCTGGATCTCTGGAGCACCCCATAAAGAGAAGAAAATAAATTATCTTTTACACCCTCTTGGGAATGCCTCTTAAGTCTAAGGGATTACTCAATACTTCCAGGAATATTTACTGCTTGTCCCAAGAGAGAACTGAGAAGATATTTAAAAAGATCCTTAGGTAGGTCTGTGGTCAGAATTTGGAAGCTGATATTCAGAGCCTGATAGGAATTTATTTTACGTCTCCTTCCTTAAGCTAAAATAAAGCTAAGTACCCATTGGGAAAGAAAAACTTCTAAAGCCTTTCTGGAAGAATTTACTGAAATAGCTACAAACTCAAAACAGAAATCCTTTTATTTCTACCTCAGTTAGAAATCTTCTCCCTAAAAAAAAGAAGCAAATCAAGGATAATGTAGTTGGATGGGTGGATCAACCTGTGATGTCATTTAGGCTGCATCCCAATTCTTTAAGGAATTGAGAGCAACTGTCGTTATCTTACAGATTTTGTAAAGCTAGGAATACATCTCTAGAGGCAGTGCAAAGTCCACCCATTCATTTTTGCCAATTCTGAAAACTCCCCTATTTATCTCAAAAAGCTTATAAGTATTATAAAACTTCTGGCTTTAGGAAACAAAGTCCTTCTTGGAAGAACTTGCATTCTATCCCTGTGCCTTTGAGATATAAATCCAGGCCATCTCTTTAAAGTACAAACTCAGGGAGGTAATTTTTATCAGAAGGAAAACAAAGGGGAGAAGGTTATTTGAAGCTTAGATAGAAAAAAAAACCTTAAATATTTTCTTCACAAATACCCATCTCATGGTTAAAATTTTAAAATGGAAGCGATGAGGTCTCTTTGCGGCTGTCTGTATGTTCATGTGTGTCTCTATATACGTGTGTGTTGCAGATGTGTGATATTTTTCTACCTCCAGATAGTATTGCCAAAATTAATATGTAAAAGAGCTCTATTTAATTGGCATAAAGAAATTAAGTCCTTATACAAATAAAATTCTCAGAAATATAACAGAAACTAAACCAAGTGAATTTCAGGTTTATGTGATCTAGGAAATATTCAGTACTAAAGCTAATCTAAAGTTTGTTGGTTTAATTAAAATAGATATGTCTTTAGAGTTACCAGAACTAAATATAAAACTTTATTCTAATTTATTCTAGAAATTTATGCTATCTCTGTTATAAAATTTGTCAGCCAGAAAGTTTACTTAGGTTGATAACTAACATTATTTAATGTCTAATAAAATTTTTTGTAGGTAATATAATTGTCAAGAACAAGTAAACTAAATAGATGTAAATAGGATTAAAAGCTTTTAGGTGAAATTTTTAAATAGTTTCTCCAAATCTTTGGGAACCTGAACCTTAAAGTTTTTCTGTTAAGTTAAATGATGAGTTAAGTTAGATTCATTGAATATCCAGATCATTTCCAAGTAAGATAAAATGCTGAAATATTAATTGCTGAACATAGGTTTATTTACTTTTTGCTTTCTTTTACAGAGGGGACTTAAAGCTATTTGGGTCTATTAGTATGCATATTTTGTGCCATTTTGAATTTACTGTGAGAAAGTCTGCATTTCTCCAAATATATAATTTATAAATTTGTGAAGCCCCTGAATGTTAATGTGAAAGGTGGTTCATAATTATTTACTTTCTTATTTTCACTAGAAATAAAGGTTTTTAAGGGTTAATATTTCTGACATATAACTAAAACTACTAGAAATAATGAGAAACATCCCTATATGCAAGGAAAGTAGGATATGTGTTTTCAGTAAAAGAAGGTATGAGAAATGGAAATGCATTTTTGTTCAGGGAAGAAAGTAACTTTGGCTAAAGAGAGGCTGGTTATTTCAGAATACAAAAATACAGCACAAAATTGTAGAAACTATGTAAAAATAAGAATCTTATGAAAGGAATTTTGTGTGTGGTTAACATGAATAAGATTGAATGAATTTTGTTATAAGTGTTTTTAAAGTGAGCTTCCATATCAACAGTGCACTTATGTAAAACTAAACCTTAATTTTCTCTCATCTGCTAAAAGGACAAGTTTTCTTAGATTATTGGTCTGCTCTTAATAATAAATGGTACAACTATTTACCTTTCTGTATTTGCCTGCTAAGTCTTCAAATGTCACCATGGTTAAATGGATCACTAAGTAGTGTTTCACAGCGACCTATGACCCTATTTGACTAAGTTTTTAAATCTTTTGATGTTTTTTACAAACCTCCAAAAATCAAATTCTAAATGCAGTGTTTTTGACATTAAACTAACTTTGGGATTTTTCAGAGGACCCCTGGAACATCTCAATAGATTTTTTTCTCTATCCTTATGAAAAGGATACTGTTAAATTAATTAGGTATATTTGACATGCTAAATAACATAGGAAGTGTTGCCAAATAAGGGATGCTTAACTTTCTTTATGGATATCCCTGAATGTATATATGTTATTACTCTAAGTCTTCCAGAAATTGTATAAAACTTCTAAAAATTTGACATGAGACATTCAGTCATAATTCCAGTTATTGTCTTGAAATGTTGTGTGTCACAGAAATAACCAAATCTCCTTGTCAATTCCATTACAATGAGCTCTCATCAGATCTTTAACAAGGGCATTTTAAAGTCTTTTGTCATTTACAGTTTTTGTTTTACTCTGCTTTGCAAAAGTGTACAATACAAGTAGTTCATCTTCAAGGAGATTCAAGGAAAGAACTTTTGACTAGTACAGGTTTTTGATAATGTTTAGATCATAAAACTGAACTGGGTAAGAATTACCAGAATTCATGGAAAAACTGGATTCAAGTAGAGCAAGAATTAATAATATGGGATTGAATGAACTGAGGATGACTATAATTTTTATGACTACTTGTTTGAAACACTGCTGATTCATTAACATTTGATTTTTCCAGATTTGAGGAAACTTTTTCTCTTAGGCTATCTATGACTTAAAATGATTTAGTAAAGTGTAACTCTGAAAACTAAGATGAATCATTGACTTTTTTTGCTTACCTGATCCCTCCAGAATTTGGAAACTCTTGAGTATTTTTTTTTCATGATAAAATACTTAGTTGTTTTATGTAAGTTCAATAAGAATCTGCTCTCCTTTTAACAGGACACAATTGGAAACTTTGTTTATATTACCAAAGTTTGATTGGAATGCCATATTTGAGAGATGTACATAGACTCAGATGTGAACAGACAGCTTTAAGAAAGTAAGGTTGACTTTATGGAGCCAATAAAGCCCCTTGGAAAAAATCGACCTGATAACTTGATTATAAGGTTCCAAGCAAAGCAGTCTTCAAAAAAAAAAATCACTTATATGGACAATCACTATTCTTGCTGCCCTTGTATAAATAATCAGGCCAAGTCTAATGCAAACAAATTAGTTTTACGGTGATTATCCTTGGAAAAAAGAAGGGACAGTTGTAGAGAGAAAACTTATGTTTGCACCTTTGTAGATACCAACTTCTAATCCTGTTAATTGTCTCTGAGGTTTCGTTATACACCTATAAATTGCACTGGATCCTGAATTCTTCTAGTTACGTCAACTATCTGGCTACACCTCTCCAAACTAATGTTTCCAATTTTTCTGATTGGAATCACTAAGAACTATGACTGTCCTTGAATCTACTTGGAAGGGACTATTCTGGGTCCTCTTCACTACCCAGATGGCAGCCAATCTTCAGGGACTTGAACCTTGGGTACACATCTTACAGCTGAAAAAGGCTCCACCTTACATCTGGTCCTATATTAGCACTGCAGACCTCCAAATCAAATTGACAAGGAAGAGAAACAGCTGATACTGAGGTAGTCTCTTTCTTCCCAAGACACCATATTAAGACTTTATACTTTAACTGAATATGAAACCCTTTCTTCTCTGTTTTTCTTTTGGCCTGGAAAGATAACACCATCATCCGTATCTCCCAGACTATTGCTAAGGTCAGGAGGACAGGGGAGGAACCTTTCAGACTACTGGATCTGTCATCAAGAACTCCAATCTGTCCATGATGCTAGAGATCCTCTGGTCTGTTTCCCTATCTCTGGTTTACAACCCCAAACCTGGGGAAATTTATAAACAGGCTCTATGCAGAGAAAAGCCTACAAAGGTAACCAGAATAAAAACTGCCTGTGCAATCTATAGATACTTGAAATTTTACTGGCCTCCATGGCTTTCAACTTTCCAGTACTGAGTCACAGATTCAAATGGAAATTACCAGGAGGCATCTATATTCAGGATTTGTTTCCTTTGGTATGGGCCCTACTTCTCTGGTTAGAAGTAAATGTAAATGAGAATATGATAAGGAACCTCTCCTTAACTTTTCAAAATATTGCAGAATCTGCTGCCAAAACAATGTCTTTCCCTCAACCCCCAAAATCCTTAGACTCTCTGGTCAAAGTTTTTCTTGATAACAGAATGGGCATAGATTATATTTTAGCTGATCAAGGAGGGGTCTGTGTCATTGTCACCACCACATGCTGCATCTGGATTAACATTTCTGGAGAAATTGAAATTCAGCTACATAAGATCACTGATCAAGCCACATGGCTGAAGGTGACTCCTTCAGCAGGGTCTTTCCTTGCCCTATTTGATTTTGAATGGTTTGGGTCTTGGGCATCATGGCTCCAAAGTACACTCAAGACACTGGGAATTATCCTTCTTATAATAATCATAGTAATCTCCGTGGTGCATTGTTTTCTCTCAAAAGCTTTAAATGCATATTGATAGCTGCTAACCACCAAGTATATGATCTACCTAAAACTGGAACATCAAAAGGAATGAAGAATATGACTGACTTAAAAATTGTGAGCCTAAAGTTGTAACCTGTGAATGCTACAGAGATTCATCAAAAAATGTTATAACTTTTGAATATCACACAGAAGATCAATAAAATATGTTTGAATTACAAAGCAGTTGCTGAAATTGGCACGAATGCCTTAAATTTTGACCACATCTCAGTTAAGCTAAGAGTCTGATCAAAAAGGGGGAGGAATTGTTAGAAAAGAAACAACAGGACAAAAATGGAGTCACTTATGCTAAGCCCAATCACCAAACTAAAACTTATTACCAAACTAAGTTTCAACCTCCTCCAGAAATGCAATCAACCAGTCAGTCTGAAATTTCCTGGCAAGCAATAGTGAGGTAATGTGCTCTCTCCTTGTCCCTGCCCCTTTCTGCCTACAAGCCTCCCATTTTGTACAGCTCTTTGAAGCTCCTTTCTACTTGCTAGATGCAAAGCTGTCCAATTCATGAATCGTTGAATAAAGTCAATTAGATCTTCAAATTTACTCAGTTGAATTTTGTTTTTTCACAGTGTTTACCCTAGTTTTGAATAGTCTATGAATATTTGGAACATTTTATGGTAGCTTCATACATTTGTCTTAACTAGGAACTATATATGGCTCATGTATTTTATTATTAGTGTAATAGAACAATGTTACTCTTGAATATAAAAATCATGTACATATATACAAATGACTGGGGAATTTCCAGGTAAATCTGGAAAACGTATGTTGTAAAAATGCTAAATACAAAGCATAATATATATTTACTATGATGTTATCTTATTTGTAAGCAAGAAAAAAAAGCTGCTCTATATTCTATACCTTAACTCTGCATTTTCAAAGTGGGAAGGACTTGGTATTTGTACAGGAAGACAAATTAATAAAGGGTATTTGCTTCTATTATTGAGTTTTTAAATATATCTCTTCTGTATCCAACACACATGCTCTGGCAAATGTACATACATAATCGGTGATCTGTTAAATTATATTTTAACCAATTTAAAATGAATTTGTAATGAATCCTTCTGCAAAATAAAGCATTTATTCCTATATATTACCACCTTTAAGTCTTATCCACACAAATTTATATTTATGGTATGCAGGAGGACTGCATGGTCAACTTCAAAGGATTTAGTGGACCATCCTTCAACATTTAAATTATTTTCTCAAATACTCATGAAATTCTTAAGTGAACCCTACCCCAAAATTTGAATATTTCTGGAAGTCAACTATATCCAAACGACAAAGCTTAGAAGAAATATATATATGCACTATTGTTACAAAACAGAAATGAAAAACTAGTGGAAGCTTGCTGCTCCAGTAGCTGAGTTTTAATGTGGAAAGCAACCCAATGAAAATACATGATGGAGAGACTACTTTCCATCAGAAAATAATAGAAATGCTTATACCATGGACAGAGCTCCTTTGGCCCTATATAGAAAAAGTCTGATGCTGTTACTTGAATATGATCTCTAGGGACATCATATTCCCTATGTCATGTTGAAACATAACAAATGTTATGGTTCAACAACTTGCTAGTTTTTCATTTGAGCCACTGTTTATATGCACAAAGCAAGTTATTTCAGAATGCTTGCCCTTCCTCTTTCTGTCCATGATAATGCAAAAAGCAAATCAAAAGGACAAAGCAATGGAATGAACATGGCCTAACAACTCAATGAAAATACATGATGGAGAGACTACTTTCCATTATTTTAAAAACAATGTAACTCAGTATGAAAATGTGACACTGAGTCTCAATTCAAAATAGACTAATAGTTCTGTACTCACAGACTTCTATACTTTCTTCTTGGTGTTCATGAAAACATCAGTAATTTCACTTAATACCTTACTCTATCTTTAAGTGGAAATGTTGTTATCCACCCAACTCTCAATTTTAAAGTATTATGTGGCATTTCATTACAGTTAATTGGAAAGGGGCTAAAAGCAAACTTTTTTTATAGAGGTTAATTGCTAATACCTCTATACAAAAGCAGATGCATATTAGTTGGAACTGAAATATCTGAGGTCATCATCTATGGTATTGATCAGGCATCAAAGTTAATATTCTGTGAAAATATTTGGGAAGTGTAATCTTATTAACAATTAATGTCTCTCTATAAACATTTTGTGTGTTTTTTTACCACATGGAATTGATTCAGTTAAAGGAATTCACAAACTTTGGGAAAGGTTACCTACCCTCTTGCAAATCTTGTCTTGATGATACTGGCTATATGCAGAATTTGAGATGAGGTTAAGTTTGCTTTTGACCCCTTTCCAATTTCTTTTAATCCTTTGACTTCAGGCCCTGAATTTAGAGATACTCTTGATGTATACAGATATTCATTGCTTAGTATGGGGTCAACCTCCATCAAAAAAGTATTGGAGTCACCAATTCCCTAAAAAGTATTGGAGGGTCACCAATAAGGACAAAGGCTCTCTCTTGTCCCTAGAGATCATATTCAAATAACAGCATCAGACTTTTTCTATATGGGGCCAAAGGAGCTCTGTCCGTGGTATAAGCATTTCTATTATTTTCTGAAATTGTATGGAAAAATGACCTTGAGGGGGAGCAGAATTTCCCACCCTAAAATATGCCCCTTTGGCATGAGGATTATTTTGAGCTGGTTATTTAAAAAAAAAAAAACCAGCAGACTCCTGAGAAAGCTCTGAACACCAAGTAGAAGTTACCCTTTTGAAAGAGACTTTTATATTTATAAGGGAAAGAGACTTTTATATTTATAAGGGAAATTTCCATTTATAGAGGTGAGTCTATCCCTGTACCAGAAATAGAAGGGTGACTCTAAATCTTTTGAAAATTATCAATGGAGAAGGCAAGGAATTAAATCCTTATAACAACCTTATCCTTGCTTACTGCGCTTTTCCTGATAACCTCCCATACCTGATTCCCTGCCCCCAACATCTTCTTTTGCGTTTAGCTGGAGAGGGTTTTAAGGTGATGGCTTGGACCATTTCCGGGAGTTATTACTCAGTTTTCCTGAGTATCTCCCACATATACAGAACATATACATGTTATTAAACTTCTGTTTTTCTTCTGTTAATCTGTCTTATATCTATTTAATTATAGACCAGCCAAAGAACCTAGAAGGGAAGAAGGGAAAGCCTCTTTGCTCCTATGTAAACAAAACTATAGGAATAGTATTTAGTTTTGGTTAAAAAGAGTTTAAGGATTTTACCATTCAACTATGAATTATTTATATCATATTTATTTATACATGTAATATTGACAGCCAAAGACCAAAGAGTAGGTAATACCTGTAACAGAAATATTAAGTAAATGAATGAATCAGCATTTTACTTTAGGCTGCTCTGTGATGATACTAATTTGTTAATGTGTAAGTTTCCACATTAATATCCTAAATTAGCCTTGGCCCTTATGAAATTTAGGCAAGCAGAAAAGTTCAAATACACTGTCACATATTAACTGCCAGTACTGACTTGTACCAAGGTAACTTTTATTGTAACTAGGGAAAATCTTTCTTCCAGCCCAGGGCAAATTATCTTTGAAACCAAAATCAGTCAAAGGGAGAAATAACGTGGGAGAAACCCATTTATTGTTTACAAGCAGCCATCCACTTCTGCTCACCGTTGTCTCTCACCACCTGGCTGTAAAAAGGGGATGCCACCAAACTTCTCCTGTTCAGTTATACCCTTGGTCCCCCCACCCTTGTAATCACCTACTGATATGGAGATGGACTACTTCTCTTCACCCTTGGAAACACCTATTGATATGGAGATGAACAAGGCCAGGCAAGAGATTCTGGAAATATTGCAATTTTACCCACAGTTATTAACATTAATAAATTAATAGATACAGAAAGAATCCTAATTAATGAATTTACCAATTATCCATCTTGCTATAAATATAAGTTTGTGCTCTGTTTTTAGTCCTATCCTATCCACATAGGCCTATGCATTCTACTTACAATGATTTCTGAAGGCGCAAATGTTGGCTACATGACAGCTGGCTATGTGACCTGTCCTATTCTTTGTGATTATTGTTTCCTTATCTTTTCACTCAATGCTTTCTTACCGAATGAAAGCATCAAAGCCAATAACAGTCTCTGTATGTACAAAATATTTCATTATGGAACAAATTCTTTAAAAAAGTAACTTCATAAGGCACTCAAACAATACCACACATAAAAGAGAAGTAATTCAAGTGAAGCACTGTATGATGAGACTTAATTTTCTCCCATTCTCTTAATATTCATGGACAAAAGAAAAGCTTCTTTTCCATTACCTCATCTTAAGTAGTTTTTCAAATCAAACCCGTACTCACACTCATGCTGTCACTGATAATGGATCTCGTGTCAAAGAAAAAGAGCATAAAGGACCCGATAATAAGTGCAATTATCAAACATCAAAAATGTAGATCAAAGTGGATTTCCCGACTCTTCTATATGCAGTCACTTCACAGAATTTCACTATTCATATCATGTGGCCCTGACAGGATATATTAATTTCTCCATTATGAAAGCAATGGGATTGGCACACTTCGGTCAGAAGGTGGCAATAGGTAGTCTTTATTGATCTGTCTTATTTTAGTGGTGTGTGTGTGTGTGTGTGTGTGTGTGTGTGTGTGTGTGTGTGAGAGAGAGAGAGAGAGAGAGAGAGACAGACAGACAGACAGACAGGCAGACAGAGAGAGAGAGAGAGAGCGAGGGAGGGAGGGAGGGAGAATGATTGTGTGTGTGAGTGTGTGTGTGTTTGTAAAATATACTCCCCAGACACACCACACTGTGTCTCTGAGGTGATAGAGAGCCTTCAGGGAGATGTTAACCTCCCTGTGAAGGATGGATCCAGACAAAGATTTTATTTCTTTCAGATAGTACAATATTTCCTCTCTCTGGGAAACACCTGACTTAGCTTTGGGAGGACTGAATTATCTCAGAGGGAAATTGGGAGTTCTTCTAGAAACTTGCCAGCCTAAATCATTTCAATAACTCAAGTAGTCTAATCCCCTCCCCTCAATCCCATACTCCCTCCTTTCCCCAACATTTCCTGATACATTTTTTCTTTAAAAGAATTTGCGTTTTCTTTTCCTACTAAGTGCTGAATAAAAATTGTGTGCTAGATATTCTGTAGGTGGATGTCCAGAGTCTTTATAGTCTGTAAGCATCCAGTACCTGTAAATTGTTTTTAGATTATGTGTATTACTTGGTCATTACATTAGAAAAACATGTCACTGACACAGAAATTACTTCTAAACCCACCTTCAACCGAAATACTGGTGATTAGAAGAGAGAAAATTTTCTGATTCTTCTTGCAAAGATCCATCTATAACTCTAAGGGACAGGCTTTCTCAGTAATAAACTCTTTAGAGTCATAAATTTATGCCAATTCTCAGCCACAGTATAAGAGCAAACACTGTTACATATTTTCTATGACAACAGGAGACATACTTGTTAAAAGGAAAATAGACCATTTACAAAATGAAAAGGGCAAGTGCGTGAGCACAGCGACAGATGGGACCTAGGCATAAGGAAAAAAAAAGTTTCTTTAGGGTTTACTAATGAAAAGCAATTGATGATAAAGTTTCAGTGAGTTTTAATATTGTGAGGTTAAAAGAATGGCAAGGCATTAACATACTATTTTAAATTCAATAGAAGAAAATTTTTGTTTTGTTTTACAGATTTCAGTCAATCAAGCTTTTCTCTGGGCATTTCTTGAATATTAGCTAGAAAATAGACTGGTTTCTAAACATGGGCTTTAACATATGGATAAACTAAGTCAAAACTTTATCTTTAAATAAATAAATATTATTATACACAGACTAGCCAATTAATGTACTTCATTTTTCTCTGTGGGGTAAAATGGTTTAGAATCTGGCACAACTGCTGAAGTTGTTCACCACAATCATAATTAGATCCAGGTTTCTGGACTTAAATGTGCCAGGCAAGAAAGTAATTTTATAGTCTTCTCCCTATGGGAGGAAATATGGATGAAGAGTTTGAGATGGTAGACTTCATCAATAAATTATGGTCATTATAACACAGTTGCAGAATTGGGTAGTGGTTTTTATAATGACCAGCACATACTGCTCTGTCACTGTTTTTAAAGAGCAAGAGCTAAGAAATATGACAAGAAAGGAAAATAAAATAAAAATCACAGAATATGTAGACCAGGAAGCAGACATCTTAATATTACAGAACCATCATCACAATTACTCTCCATGCCATAAAACATGTGGTGCATATAGAATAAAAAATAATATTGAGATGTCAATGTGTGAGGTAAATTGCAGTATTTCCAGAATCTCTCGCTGGGCCTTAGCCCATTTACATATACTTCTGCAGCTTCTTGCAGCCTCTGGGGCAAAGGGTGGAGAGGCTGTTCTCGCCTCCCCTCCGTTGCTTAATTGGTCTGTCACTTGTCAGTCGCCAGGGATCCACCTGGGGAGTTTCTCCTGGAAGGGGTGGGTGGAGAGCCCAGCACGCGCCATGACTGCAGAGACAGAGGGTGAAAGTGGCAGCCAGAGGGGACAAATGGAGCCAGGCTTCACTGTGAGCAATAACGGGTTTCTCCCAATCTAAGCTTTCCTTAGACTGACTTCAGGTCACACCGGTTTATTCGCTCCCGGCAGGGAACATCACCTCTCCCTGGAGCTACACAATGGTTGTCACATGAAAAGACCTAGTTATTAGCAAGACAAAAAACCATTTACAGTCACATTTTATATTACATCCAAACTTAAATGTATAGTGTAGTGGTAAGGGCTGGGGTTCTGAAAACAGACTATCAAGATTCAAACCCAGAACACTACTTAATACCTCTGTTAACTTAGGCATTACTGAACCTCTCTGCCCATTTGTTTCCTCATCTGTGAATGGGGTCAAAAGTCAATATCCCATAGCTTCCTGGAGAGAACTAAAGGAGTACATAGAACACTAAAGTGCTTACTAAATTTTGCAATTCTTCCTAAATAAAAAAGAACTCAGAATAATTTACAGATAAACATTTAGTTGCAGGCCTTGTTTATGCAGTGTTGTGAAATGACTCAGAGTTTCTTTTGGAGCACTTTTTCCTTCTTTCTTTAACCCCTCTTTCCTTCATCTTCCTCCCCAGAGGCCCCTTCCCCTTGGGCTGTGAAATCTCACCCAAATCTATACTCTTAACCAAAACTGTCTAATCCAAACCTTTTAAAAATCTTCTGTATCCATCAAAATTCATTTATACTGTGGCACATTCTTTTAAGTTAGTGTCAGGAGACAGCATTTAAAATGATGAACTACCGTGGAGGGAGTGCTGATATTTTGAGCAGTCATCAATGCCTGAATCCAAAGGAGTAAGTATTCAGGGGCTATCAAGGGCTGACTCCACCCAGTTAGCTGATGGCTAACTCCAGAGCTCCTGGAATCTAGGTTTCTACATACAACTGAAATTCAATATATAATTTGGATATCTCATAGACATGCATTTAACATACCTAAAATGTCATTCTTGATTCCCTTGCTCTCACTACATTGCTTTCCTCATCTCACCTAGGTGACATGACAAAGTACCCTATTGCTCAAGCAAGAAAATAGAATTATCTCGGATTTTTCCTTCTTCTATATCTCCTATATCCAATTCATCACCAAATTCTATTGGCTTCCTTCAGAAATATATCTCGCATCTATCCACTTCTCTTTGTTTCATATTCCAAACTATTGTCATCTCTCACCTGAATAACTGCAATAATCTCATGCTTCACCCCCAACTTCCAGTTTTACCCCCTTTAATCTACATCCTGTACAGTAATCAGCTCTAGAGTAATCTTTAAAAAACAAAATGGGTATTCCCCTTCTGTGTTTAAATCCTTCAGTGCCTTCCCATTACACTTAGGAATACATTTAAACTCATTATCTTGGCCTCCAGGGACTTACATGACCTGACCTCTCTTTAGGTTAGTTTCCTGTTTAGCTGTTTTCATCTTAGTCCACTGCATTTTTGGCACACTGGTCTTCTTCCAGTTCCTAGACATGCTCAACTTTTCCGACCACAAGTCTTTCGCTTATGCTTTAAAGATTCTCCCACTCCATCAGTGCCTCACATCTTGTATATTTCCTTCAAAGTATTTCTCTCTTTAATTCAATATTTTCTCTGTGTTTTATTTGATTTTCCCCTTTTCCCCACTACAACGTGAGCTCCAAAAGCAACAGTGTTCAATGTTGTATCTCCAGCATCAGGTTGTAATAGGTACTCACCAAATGTATACTGAAAGTGTGAGTAAGCAGTACTTTTCAATACTCTTTGAATGAATGATAGGGAAGGAATGTTTTTTATCTCCTCTAAAATTAAAAGATGTAGATGGCTTCTAATTACCAAAATGTGTGAGACTAACTCATCACCTAAAAATAGCTCAATACCACATCCACGGAGGCGTTCTGATCATATAAAAGCTAACTATCCTTTAGAAGGTGCTAACATTTTAGAGTTAAACATGATAGTGAGACAGGGACCATGGGATTAGGCAGAGTAGGGTGAGGGCCTCCGGAGAAAAAGCAAAGCAAGATAATTACAGTCAGAACAATGTAACAATATGCAAAGAAGTCCCTGTCAAAACTCTGTGTTAAGCATTATGCAAAGTCAGAGTCACACTAATTCTCTAGGGTAAAGATCTGTATACATGACTAGGAATATAGATATTCTTCAGTAAAATCACTTGAAGCTCAAAAGGCCAGGAGCAACTTGGCCTGGAATGTTTGAGTGTTCTGCAGATAAAGAAGGGTATCTCAGCACAAACCATCATTTTATTGTATCAATTACATCATGACAATGTAAAATTTACCTTATACTGCTAAAAGGCCCAGTTTACTTTAATTGTAACTATGTGCTATTTTCCCTTCTCTAATTGTAATCTGCAACCTAGGCAAAAGACTACTTTGGTAAGCAATCTCAACTATAAACAACCCAAGCAAACAGACAACAGCCCAGCCCACCTTGAGGGCAGGGCAGACGGTCTTACAAGTCTGCACTCCTAACCCTTTACCCTCATTTCTGAAAATCCTCAACCGTGCATAAAACCCCTAGACAATGAGCCAACCATGGACTCTCTTGTCCCCTCCTGGCGTGAGCCGGGAGCTCTGTCCTCTCACTTTATCTCTAAATAAAAGCCTGTACCTTGCTCTCCTACCTTGAGTGTTTGTGAAGCTCATTCTTTGGCTTCGTGAACAAGAACCCCGGCATCAATAGTAAAGTGTAATACTGCCTGCTTTTCTTTGTATACAATGTGTTCCAGTTAAGACCTATTATAATCACAAAATATATTTGCTTTAAACCCCTTATTGAAATAGTAGATTTATTCATTTACTTTACAGATAATTAAAAAAAACACCCTAGGAAATGAAATGTCACTTTAACCTAAGGTGGTAGTTTCTGAGTACTCAGTACATAATATGATGCTAAAATCTTTCATAGGCCAAAGCTTGGAATAAAACTGGGTTTAAAATGAGAGGCATGGATGGCTCTGGACTCAAACTTATTTTGGGGATTTGTTTTTAAAGATGACCTCAAAAAGCACCTGGAAGAAGTTAGACTTGTAAATTGAAATTAGAATTGATTTAGGTACTTTCCTTTTACTTCGTTCTATTTTATTCTACTAATACTCTAATGATGTCAGTTAAAAGTCAGTATCATCTACTTTCAAGGATTGAGATGGTCTCTCCATCCAAGTCACTTTGTTAGCTTTATTAGTTTTGATCCATGCCATGACATTCAAAAAGAATTTTTCTTCTTTTTTTCTTAAAGAAATATTTAGAAAATTCAAAAAGAACCAACAATATACTTTCACATCCAGACTTACCACTTAAGCTTAAGGAGAATATGACAATCTTTATTTGTGTTATCTTGTGGTACCATAATTGCTCTCTGTAAGAAAGAAGTCATTTCTCATGAGGAACTCACATCCCTAGCTCCTTTAAGTGCTTTTGGTATCAGATTAAATATTAATTTGAAGTACATCTGTGCTTATTTCAGTTCAGCAGGTCTGACTTATGAACGGTGGTATAACACATTTTCATTCTGCGGCACATGGCAATATGCAGTGCACTGCTGTTCCACTAGGGATCACTATTTTGGAAGAGACAACAGGCCCCTATGACCTTTGCATTATATTTTATGCACTTTTCTACCCAAGTCAATTTATTAAATCAGGGCCTCTCAACTTGAAAACACAGGATAATCTTTCTGTTTTCTTCTTTCTAAAACAAGTACCTTGAGTACCACCATCTTGGGATCAGCGTCAAGCATTAGATTTCAAGAATATTGTGCTCTGCTGGGGAGAGCTTATTATTTATCATACTAAATATAGAAGATACAGTTTATAAGATGGAATACAGTTTCTATATAACATACCAACATATATCTTCTGGAGTGCCAAATACAACCTTACCTATTTAAGCTTCAACTGTAGTATTTATAATTTAGGGACCTTGACATTCATTGTTAAAATTGGACTTTTTATGAAAAAAAAACAGTTTGTCTGGATTATGAGAGATGATCACATACAACTAATTTTGCTTTGGTGTTTAAAACAGACGTTTGACTACAACAACTATTTCTACATTTCTACTAGCTTGTCTTCAATGAGAGTGAGGGGCATCAGTCTAATTTGAATCATTTTACCTAGGAGTTGAAAGACATAATCATTTCCCATTCCTTGGCAACTTTACCCTGTCCCCCACTCCTTTTCTGATTCCTATTCAAAAATAAATTATAATTTGTATTTCATCTCCACAGGTAGACTGTAAACTCTTTGTGTATTCATGTTGTATCTTATTCAGTTTTGTAGCCCATGAAATGCCTCATATATGGTAATGACTCAAATATTTGTTGAACTGAAATTTAGCACTAATGTGACTGAACTGGATGGGTCTGGCTCCCTGTCTTCACTCAGGCGAATAGATAAACAAGGGCAACCTCCAGCTGATTATTCTGAGAATTTGGGGGGACCGCCTAAGATGACTTATAGGATCCTTTCCTCCCCAGCTTTTCAGTCATAAGGTATTCCTAGAGATTTGTCAATCCATGTATAAAATTACCTTGATGAGGCAGAGGGTTTAAAATACTGCAATTCAAGAACTTTCTCTCAGCGGCCCCCTATTTACTCAACTGCAGTTTCCAGAGAGGGTGGCATGACTTATTTTTCTCTGGAAATATAATTAAAATGTTAGCATTATAACTGAGCTAGCTCAGGGATAATAGCATTTGATGCAGGATGGGCTTATTTAGTTGTTCTTAATGAAGGGATTTGGTTACCTGAAAAAGTTAGCAATGTAGGTATCTTTTTAAGTCCCTCTGTTTTAGCCCCAAGTGGACTTATTACTGTAGAAACAAATTATTGTACTTCAAAGTAGGGTGCAGCAAAAAGATGTGCTGGTTGCCACGTAATATTTGTTGATATCATGGTATTCATGTCATCAATAGATACTGGAATAGATAATAGGTCTCACTAACAAGTGTCAGTACAGGCTGAGGATTTTGAGTACCCTCAAGTGAAATAAAGAGTATTTTTCTAAAGACTAGATTAAGGCAAACATTGATAAAAAGTTTTAATTCTATGTTATAACAAATTACACCCAATTTATGCCACTGAAAAAAAATTTCAATTCCATGTTCTTCTTGTTTGCTGTTTTCTTTCAGAGACCAGATATTTTAATCACACAGAAAAGTACTGAGAGTAATATAACAAACATCCATAAATCCACCATGGGAAATTAACAAATGTTAACCTTTTATCATAGTTGCTTCATATCTCTTATTAAAGAATTAAAACACTACAGTTATTCTTGAAGTCCCATTCTCACCTCTCCTAAATTCTGTTCTGCTCTCTTGCTCCCCAGAGGCAACCACTATCCTGAAGTGTGTATATATTTTTTTGTCAATTCTTTGAAGACATAAACTCTTTCCTGCTTCAAGGCCTTCCTAAACACTGTTTTCTCATACTGGCATGCTCGTTTCCACTCTCTTTACTAGGATATCACCTACTTATCTGTGGGGTTTCAGATGAAATGTTGCTTATTCATTGATAGTGTCCTAACTACCCAAATTCAATTTACCCCATCCCATCAGGTTTTCTAATGGCACCCTTTCATTTCACATGAGTGCTTATAACAATATTGACTTATTTGTGTGTTTTTATTTGTGGAGCCCAACTAGACTGTAAGCTCTCTGGGGGCAGAGACCATCTCTGCCTTGCTCATCATTGAATCATTTGCACTGTGAAATATGACAGACTAAAATCAAAATGTAGTCAGCATGGCTCAGGGAAACAAGTACAATGGAGCTGGGAAGACATTAAGGAAATGGGGTCTGCACAGGTCAGCAATCTCATATCTCAGAAGAATGCCAAACTTCATTCATGAGACCACCATTTGTTGTGGACTTACATGGACACTTGCCTGACTCCAGCCATAGTAACCAAGCAGAAACTGAATAATGCACAAACTTCTCTGCCAGCTCCAATCACAAAACAGTCAAAACAATTTATGTTAATGAATTAACTGCCTGTGGTTTGCCTTTAAAAACCCTAACCTTTGTCAGCAATTCAGAGCACAAGTTGGGTTGCTACCTAAATCTGTGTCTCCCAGATTGCAATTCCTAAGACCCAAATAAACACAATTCATTGCTTTATGGTTTTGCCTTTTTTTTCTAGTTGACAGCACCTAACATGGTTCCTTACACACAGTAGGAGCTCAATAAACATACCTGGAGGACAAATCACTATAACCTGACAATCAATATAACCCATAATAAAATCTTAATATTTGGCTGATCATTAACTCAGCCAATGTACTTTTACTTTCCGGTCTAATCACATACATGACATTCTGCAAAGGAATAGCAACTTGGCTAACTGTGTAATTAAGAATACAATTTATATTACATGCCTTGTAGGAACCTAAAGCACTAAGATGTACATATTTTTAAAATTTTTATAGGTGATATAACTGTTCCCATAGACTTTAATGGTTAAAAAATCTTAATTGGCAGTAATTGCACTATTTACATGTTAATGAACAACACCTGGCCCCAGCTGGGTATAAAGAGGCTGACAATGTTTTTCTCTCACCTCCCTGGCAAGGAACTAAGCATGTGCAATTTTAAAGAGACTTGGCTTGCCAGAAATAACACATTTATAATTGGTAGGACAATATGAAATTAGTTCACACGTTTCACCATTCTCAAACAAATGCATAATATTTTTCATGTTTAAAAGCTTTATGATTCAAAGAGGACCTTATTTCCTGCACTTGGTGATTATTCACAATCATTAAATTATTCCTGTCAATGAATGTGCCAGAAACTGGTTAAATGGAGGCCCAAGTGGCCTTCTGTAATAAGGGCCCAGTTCCTGGCTTAATCTCTTGAAAAAAACTGAGTTTCCTTTGAAGTCATTCAAAATCTATAATTAAATATGTTGATTTCCTGGTTTCTCTATCCTATATTTTAAATCACTACAGTTTTGATTCCATTTCCCCCTACAATCCTAAAACCAATTAAGAGGTATTGAAAAGTGACTTCTCATAACAAGGATTTTGTGATGGTTCTTGCTAAATTTTTATATCCAGTCATCTGTAAGCTAAAAGACATTAGTAGGGAGCACAACAAATGAAAAAAGCAGTATTAGGTCATCAAATTATGTGTTCCTAGACTTATATTTTACCAATAGAAGAAAGTTGGACACTGCCATACTATTTTCAAATACAGAAAAACCAACCACCAAGTATTTATCAAGTGCCTGTTATCTTCGGGTAGTGGTGGGGTAACGGATGCACAAGGAGAAAAATTTCACTTAAAGATGTTTTAATCTAGTTAGGGAGAAAAAAATTACAAACAATATCATTGCAAGATAGCATTGGTTTCTGTGACATAGGGAGTATTTGTGGTTCAAAGGATAGAGTGTGCATTCAGGGAAGACTTCATGGAAAACCATGCAGAGTGAGGGAAGGGAGAAAATAAATTAGTGTCTTCTATATGCCAGGAAATATGCTAGCAGCCTGAATCCTGGGAAGACTGATTTTGAAGTATGTTGTGCGGAGGGGATGATTATAAGAGCAAATATGTTGGGGAGTCACAGAAAATAACATCAAATAGATACAAACGGAAGTGCCAGATGATATTTCTAACCTTGGAAGCTTGAAAGAAGAGTTTGGACTTGATGAGGTAGATTTTCAAATCAAATGAGTTACGTACATACCAGTTTTTCAGGGGTTAACAGGGTAAGAAGAGGTGAGAGGACTGGAGTCAGTATTTTACACAAGAAGTGGAGTGTGATGGTGATAAAGAAGGCAACTTCCATAAATAAGCCAGAACATAAGCACCTCAGTGGAGCTGTATCTCCAGCCCTTAGCACAGTGACTGTATATTAAGGGCTCAATAAAATAATTTTGATTAATATAATGAATGAATAATGAAATGAATGGTTAGGGGAGATATTTGGGACATCATGGACATAAAGCAGATTAAATGTAGCTTGGCACTAAGAAAACACAAATGAAATTATTTGTGCTAATAACTGATGAACATTTAAATAATTTGTTATCAAATAGGCTTAGTATGTAATAGTGCTCTAAATGGCATTTCAAAAGTCAAAAGCAGCTAAGATAGCATCTATTGTATCATTATCAATGATTAAAAAAAAATACTCATGTTTGGCTGGACTGAAAAGAAACAGGTGATGGCAGTCATTGCTAAATGTTAAGGTTTTATTTTATATTCCTATGGGTACATCCAACTCCAAAGTCTACCAAACAAATGTCATGACTTTGTCATTAGGATTAGTGATAGTATCAGCATCATAAAACTTGAAAACTTTTTATAAATCATTTTGGGAAAAGACTTCCAATTTCTTTCTGCCAAACAGAAAGAAGGAACACAGTGAAAAAAATGCAGAATGGAAATATGGTAATATTGAATTTTGAGTCTATGAGATTGGTAGAATTCAAGAAGTTTGATGACACCTTGTGTATGCAAGTGTTTGAGGAAACAGGCACTCTCATACATTGCTGATGGGAATTCAAATTGGTCCAATTCCTAGTGATGGCAATTTGACAACATTTGACAAATATTTTCAAAATTTGTCACAATTAAAAATGCACAGTTACTTCAGAACAGAAATTCTACTTCTAGTAATTTACATGTATAAAATGATGTAAATAAAAATATTAACCATAGCATGTTTTTGTAGTACTAAATGAATAAAATGAACTTAACTGAAAGTAACTTAAATCAGTATTGGCACATACATTATAGTATATGTGCAACTGGAAACCCAGCAGCTCTTTGTAATAATGATCTTTAAGATACTGTTAAATGATAAAACACATGATGTAGAAGAGTGCGTAGTATAGTGTGCTTCTATTTGTGTCAAAAGAGGAAATATATTTGCATATATGATTGTATTTTTATGTAATATCCCTAGAATGATACCTAAGAAACTGGTAGGAGTGGTTGATTTCAAAGAAACTCATGGCTAAAGGAGATATCTTTACTGGATACCTCCTGCATTAGTTTGAACTATAAGAAATTGCCAAAAAACACACAAAAGAGCAATTTCATATGGTTCAAAAAATACCATCAATTTCTAAAAAGGAAGTGTTTTAACAAAAGCTGTACTGCATGAGAAATGAGAATTAGTATATAGTGCCATCAAATGAACTCAGGACCTGGCCAGTTGTGTAGATGGCTGGAGAACGGAGTGCCTAAGAGGGAAACATGCTTTTAGTTTGAGAGGTAGTTGTAGGGTAGAGGTTAAGAGACCTCTGGAGTCAGATTGCCCAGGTCTGAATCTTGGCTATGTGATCTTGGGCATGCCAAGCAACCTTTCTGTACCCCAGCTTCATCTGTACAATGGAGATAACAGTAGTGCTTATCTCATCAGGCTGTTGGATAAAGTGGACACAATGTCTAACATGCTTGAGACAATGTCCCACACAGTGCTCCACAATGTAAGCTGCTGTTTTCATCACCACCACCATTGTCACTGTTAGTGTTGTCATTAACATGGCTTACTCACTTTTCCAGAGCTTCAAATTCACCTTCATCCTTTTGTTCGCTCCTCATTTTCCTTCCCACAGCCCACTGCAGCTGTGCTTGTTTGGGGTCTCTTTGCCCTCAGACCCATATTTCATGCTTCTCCTCCTCTGTCCCTAGGTTTCCACATCAGCTGATTATTCCCTCGTCCCTTCACCCTAGAGGTGGTGGTGGCTTTTTGCTGTTGCTTATAGTTGGATGGCCTGAATGTTTCAAATTCAGCCTTTTAGTTCCTCTGTGACCTGTGTAACCAAGTTCCAATATTACATCTTTCTGTTTTAATTTCCATTTTTCTTTTCCTGGTTAGCTCTTGACTAATAGAAGTAGGGACAACAGAAAGAGGTGTGATAAAGGATGGAGGATAGGCAGGATGTGATTGGTCCTGGCGGCCAGGAGTCATTTCAGTTTCTGACTAGTCTTATTTAACTGAATCCTATGGGTACAAGATGACACTGAAAGTGACTTTCAGTGTTAGTATTGTAGTAACCAAGTCTGAACAGGATTGAACATTTTCACTAAATCAAGCAAACAAGTTATTTCTGTCTTGATGGTGTATACCTAATGTTTCCATCAGCAAGTTCAGGAAACTATTAATTAAAACCCTAGAGCAGGCCTAACTAGTACTGAACAGGAATGCAAGCATCAGTAGTAATGCATAATCAATTGAATGTATTTATGACTGTTTCCTCATTATTTCCTAATGAGGAGTTCAAGAGGCTACGCATGACTGTAGCTGGCTGGCAGGCTACTACATCAATACCACGGGCTCTGTCAGAGTCAGCTCAGGGTTTTAGAAATGGTTATTTATACACTCCAAGGAGCCAGTGTGCATAAAATAAAAGGCTTGCTCTCTACTTATCTTCCATCAAATCATATGCTGTAGCGCAATTGCAAATAAATCAATAAAACAAAACAATGTAATTTATAGTGTTCTTCAATGTTCATAAAGACAATTTTCAATTTGGTGGCATGAAACAATGCATGCAGTAAAGAAAGTTACCAAAAACCAAAACGCAATTGAGAGTTACCCCGTTAAAGTCAAAGATTTTAATTCCAACACTGATTCCATTATATAGTAAATTATAATGCTTTAATTGGGACTTTGCGAAACAGCAGACAACATTACATTTTAAATGACTATTGTCCTTTGAAATCGCTGCCAGCAAAGTTATGGGCAGAAGCAAAACAGATTCTATTTTTTTCTTTTAAATTACCATCAGTATGTACATAGCATTTAATACTTTAGAGATAATTTTCAATAATAAAAGATTCTCTGTTAATTAAAAAAGAAGTAGTTTAGGTGAATAAAGAAAATTCTATCTAAACACTGTACTCGGGGAAATAAAACTGATTTAAGACATTGTGAATTGCTCAACAAAACAGAATTGTTCCATGAAACAATCTGAAGAGACTTGGCAAATAGTTATTTGAACATTAGATAGAATAGAAACAATTGAATGAAACAAAAGGAAGTAAAATAGCCTAGAGAAGGATTCCTACATACTAAAAGTGGTGTTTGTTTAAAATTTTAAGCAATTTTAAAGTAAATTAGTTTACTGAGGGGTTAAGTATATTTCAACATTCACATAGGGATTTAAAAATATTGTAAAGATGTGTTAATGAAGAAGAATTGGGTCTAACATTTGAAAATGAATGGGACATGTTTTTGTTTCTGAGTATTTTGGAAATTAGTCTATCTGTAAATATATCAAGAGATGATTACAAAGATGAAAGTCATACACCTCGTCATACAGAAAATCAATCACTGGGCATAAAATGGTAATTACATCACCATCACAGGAAATAGAGGAAATGATAAAATGGGTGTTGATGAAACAAAATACAACAAAATAACCTCTAAGAGCAACTTGCAAAAAACTCATAAGAACCATAGGTCATGAAAACATAAATTCTTCATGTGTGCATGTGTACATGTGTGTATGTGTACGTGCATCCATGTATGTGTACACACACCATATTCAAAGTATATTCAATAGTTCAACATTGGCTAAAGAAACAGCCCTAAGCACTTGCTTTTGGAAATATAGAAGAATGACTCACAATTTGCATGCAAGTTATTTATATGTAAATGAGTGCTTATAAAGTGTTTGAAAACACTTTGCTTTCTCAGAAGTATTTTATGTTCTCTGCCTCCTCACTTCAAGTCCAAATTTGCTTATCAATCCACAACTTAAACAGAACAATGGGATTGAAACTAACCACTGTACTCATAATCATAATTACTAGTTTCAGAATTAATATACTTCACTATACAGAATTTATAAAATGGATCCTTCGCTGTAAAACTTCAAAAATTGGTTTAGTTTTTTTGGATTAGTATTTTATCATTGTCCTTTGTTATAAATGGAACAAAGTACTTTTGCAATGAATCATCTGTGCACATTCCACACAAAAGTTGCCAATTTTCAAAGAATATTCTCTTACCTGTGCATCGTACTTCATGTGTCTCTAAAGCAAGTTATATTTTTTAGGTTGCCTTCAGATCCCATGAGAGTCTCACAGCAGCAGCAGCTACATGAGAGGAGCTTTACATACACTACCTCATTCAATCTCCACAGCCAACCTTATAGTAACAGGGGTCCTACCCATTTCACAGAAGAGGAATAAGGCTCTGGGATGTTAAGAAATGTGTCTAAATGACATAGCAGTTAAATGACAGCGCTAGGATTCTAATGTAGTGTTTTCACGCTCCCAAACCTGTGCCTTCCCCACTGTGCTCCAGTGCCTCTCTGAAATATGTAAGGGTGAGTGAGAGAACTGGGAGAGGAAAACTAGCTCATATCGAGCCTTTAACAACACAGTCCCATCCACACCTCCAGAAGGAAAAAAGAAAAAATGACTTCTAGAAAATGTTATGAGATTACTTATGCATTTAATCTAATGCATTATACCTCCATTTATATGATTCTGCATAAAACAACTGAAGCCTGGAGTTTCTCCTGGGACCCTGACACAATCTTCAATCAGTGAACCAAAAATTCAAGCATGTCCTCTAGATTCTATTTACTGAGGTAGGAAAAGTCACGGATTTTTTTAAATTTTGCAATTAAAAGGGTTAAAATAAAAAAGAATCAAAGTGTAATGTTGTGTAAGCCAGGAAATTCAAGTAATTAATCTATTTCATTTCCTGAGCACTTACAATAGTAAAAGCTTTACTCTATTTACCCTGCCTTTGTCACGGGTTTATACAGGGAGTAAATATGATAATGCACGGAAAGAGCTTTGAACAGTGCCCAACCCCTCAGTTACTCAAATTGTTTGTTGTTACTGTTGTCCATTGGTTCAGGCAACAATGTTCCTGCTACATTCTAGGTACAATTCTAGTGGCTGGAGATAGAATGCTGAGTAAAATACAATTTCTGCTCTCATGAAATTTACCTTTTCGGGATGTACATGCTGTGGTGGGCTGATGTGGTTGCTACTTTTACTGTTATTTATTTATTTTTATCATTGCCATTCATTTCTCAACCTACCAACAACCAAGGATGTGCCATCTCTGAACTTAATACACTGGTTGCAATCACCCTCTCTCACTTATTCGGAGTCCCTAATATATGATGGGATTAGCCAATTAATACTTTTAGGTCTCTCTTAGTGAAGTTTTCTCTCGAAAGTCTCTAGAGTACTTGAAGGATAGTAAACTAGGATTTTCTTGAGCATACAGAACAGGTTGAATGAACTGTTTAGTATGCTGACTTGCTAATAAATGTTTAAATAATAAATGCGTGTATGGCAAGATTTAGCTTGAGATTTGCTTTTATTATAATCTGCAAATGAGGTTTGGTGAGAGTAACACTCAAATGTCTTAAGAGTTCTTCAGTGGCTATTGTTACTTATTAAAAAAAACCAAAAACTTAAGAGTTCTGCATGATCAAATTGGCTCAGGTCAGTCCACAGCACAAAGCTGTCAGGTTGCATAAGAATACTTTAAACATTAAAGAAAAACTAAAGAGTGTGCCTTGGAGCAAGTACAGTAACCCCAGTGTAAGGTTATTGCAAGGATATGCACCCCAGGCCAGTTTTGGACAAAATAAAATAAGGATAACATGATTCTAGGGGACTACAAATTTAATATAATGCAACAAAGTTTAAACAGTCTGATCACAAATTTCAGTGCCTCCTCTCAGATAAATCAGGCTATGGATTATTATTATTAACGGCAAAGTCAAGAAGGGCCTACATGAAAATAATTTGAGAAATTCATCTGAATCTCAAAACTTACAGGTGCTTCAACCAATACTAAATTTTAAAATATTTTTATTGCACAGTCTTATGAACCACATCAGTTGAAATAAAAAAAAAAGAAGACAGCAAAGCAGAAGCTATAGGAAATTGGTAAATTTTTATAGCATCTTAAAAATCTCAAAGTGATTTACCCTGTATTTAGTTCGTATGACATTCAACTCCATGAAGTGGTAGCTCCCATTGGTTATATCAGAAAACTTACATACGTTGGGTTAGTGATTTGGCTAAAGTCACTGATATGGCATTGATGTCATTGGCAGAGTGTAGACCAAAATCTAGAACTGACACTACATCATATGTTCTCAGTGGTTTAACATCTAGAGAATCAAGCTCCAATTCTTTGTTTTGACAGAGTGATGTAACTGAAACTTTACCAATACACACTCTTCTTCAGGCAACAGGCAAGAGAACATAATGCTTGAGAGTAGGGGAAAATGTTTCTGGCCTATATAATTGTAAGAAAATTCTTCCCCTTCCTTCATTATTGCTAACCTTAGCCCCTTCTCATGCACAAGGACCATGAAGTTCTCAACCTTCAAGTTTTTTAATTAACCTGATTGCTATTGGGCTGTATGAATTTAAAATAGTCCAACCCCATTCCCTTTTCATATATCAGCCAATATATTTTTGTTCTAGTGTTCTGTCCTGATTTCACTTTTCTGACATGTAGCCCAGCATTTTCACTTCCGTTCTTCCTTTCTCAGAACACTCATTCCTTTCTGCGTGGCTTTTATTTACACTTTTCAAGAAGTCATACGTTATTTTCATGTCTTGCCTTATATGATTATGTAAATTAAAGTTTTTAATCTGACCCAAAGTCAAAGAACTCCCCACCGTGGCCCACACCAACACATGTAGATGTTCATTTTTTATTTGTTCCATTTGGGTTCTCTCCAATTTATCTGATGAGTAGAGATACAGATGTGAAAATAATATCCAATTTAGATCATCTAGGGATTTTAGAGAGAACAAAAGAGATCTCACTTTTTGTGCATCAGTATCCTAAGTTCCAGTGTTAGAAAGCTCCTTGAAGGTCCTTGAAAACAATCACTCAAGAATCGTAAGTAACCTTTCTCCATTAAATCTCATGAAATTCTCACATTTGTATTGTATTTCCATAGTGCGTTATATTCTCTCAATATTAGCAGGTAGTTTATATTAATTGTGTACATAGCTACATAATCCAAATAACCCACAATCTCTTTGGGATCAAAGCCCATTTAATGCAACCCCTCATATCTCAGGTGGGGAGACTAAGGTTTAGAAAGGAGAAATTTGCTCAGGGTCACATATCTAGTTGGTGGATATTGTGGAAGCCACAACTGCTGCCTTAAAGGCCAGTTCTTGTCTTCTGGCGTAACCTATACTTAATATGTTGCCTTGTCAGTACTGCTTCACCTTTTGAGTAAGTATATGTTGTCTTCTTTCTTTTGAGTAAGTGTATGTTATGTAAGTATAAGGTGTCTTTTTTGATAAAGGCAAAGATCAACCAAAGCTCAGTTCACTCTTCCTTATATAACCTTCCACAACAGCAAGCATAATATCTGGTTCACAGCAGTTATTTTATAAAATTTCATAAGTATGCTCTTATTTTTTTCTCCTAATTTTCAAATTTCTCAACACATTAAAACAGATTCACCAATGACTTACTAAATACTTCCCTTATTTGTCATTTATCAGTATCTTGTACTTATCATTTGGTTGAGTGTCTCACTAACTCCAACACTGGATTAGCATTGCAATTAAGATTCCGTAAGACAAGTGATCACTACAGACAGGTGGCTTGTCTTTCCCTTTCTGAGTCACAAATAAATCATTTTGTCAACAGGATACAGAAGGAAAAGTTGCTTAAAAATAGACATTTTGCACAGCACTCAAAATCCCCGATTGGTGTAAATCCCAAGCTTAGCTAAGAGGATATGCCACTCCTTATCCAAGACGGTTCTCATTAGAACAATTAGAAAGTGCTATTATGAAAGCTATAAACTTCCCATTGTGTTATTAACCATTTAATTGACTACAAAATATTTCACAAAAAAGGAGATTATTTGAAATTTCAAAAAGGATCTGCTGAAGATTTGTTTCCTGTAAACGATTTTTAAAAGGTAAAAGAGAAGAATCTGGCTCTGAAGAAAACATTTCCACCAATCTTCCCTTGCTACTCTATTATGAAACGTATTCATCAAAAGAGTAGGGAGTTCAGTGCTGGTGGATATGCACTAGTTCTGTAATTCACTCTTTTATTACCCATTTCTTCACAGCCTGGGATACATGGTGGCAAAAACATGAGATTTAAGCAGTTAAGGTAATTTATTCACTGAGAGCTTAAGCTAGGCTTTGGGAATGGTTTGGATTCTATTCTATAGTGATAGTGACAAGAACACCTTGGGCTTAAGCCACTTGTACAGGAGAATACTAACTGCTTAAGGAGCTGGACCAGCCATCTCAAATTACTGGCTAGCATGGTGATAATAATGTACTGGGCAACAGAATGATAGCTGTGGCAGCGACTATTAATGAACCACCCAAATCTGTTTTCCTTCCTTCCTTAGAAACAGTTACAGAAATCACATGACTCCCCAGCCAGAGACCACATTTCCCAGCCCCAGTTCAGCTAGATGACTCTCTGCTCATCAATGGAAGCTTAACACATGGCAAGTGTATTTCCCCACTCTTTCCCTTGCTACCTGCTGGAGTTAGGATGTGCTAGGGAGAGTTTCAATCACCCAGACGGTAACAGTGGCCCGAGGGGGTGATGGAATAACATGAAGAGACAAACTTGGGTCCCTGCATGACTGTGCAGCCGAGGAGAGTGCAATGATTTTCATAGTTGGGTCATTTTACTACAGCGACTAAGCCCTTTACCCTAACAAATGTAATGAACACTTATTATACAAGAAAAACTGTTTAAAGAGCGTATTGCTTACCTGTACCCATTGCATACCGCTTGTGCCACAATGCCGCCCACTCCCATACTTTAGGTGGTAACTGAAATGCAGCTTCACAAATCCTTTCCCAATTTTTGTCCAAGCTTTCACCAGCTGAACACAACCTTGTTTGTCCCTCTCTAACGGGACTTCTTGTTTTCTAGCCTCAGAAAGTAATCTCTGTTCGTGTATGTCTTACCTTTTCTACCAGAGCAAACTCCACGGGAGAGAGTTCGTATCTTGTTTTCCTCTGTAACTTCTAAAGTGCCAGGACTATGCCTTTCTCAAGAAGTGCTTATTGACTGAATGAAGGACTGAAACACTCGAGCTTCATGCTGTTTGTCTATCATCTACTGCTGTAGCAGAATGAGCCTAGAACAAGTACACATTTGTCATGGGCAACAGGAACAGAAAATCCTCTACATCCCAGAATCAATAACAAGCCGACCCCAAAACAACTTTTACCTATAACTTATGCTGCCTTCTGATTCCTGCACTTCATGCACCAAAGAAGGTACAGGAGAGGAATGCATGGTAGTTAACCTTACAGGGTTTGCTCTCACCATCAGGTGGTGGCTGGTGGAAAGTGCTCCTTGGTAACTTCTGTCGTCTCACAAAGGCTTGGTACTAAAGAGCCATAGGTATTAGTAAAATGGAAATTTGCTGAAATTTTCAAAGAAGTGACTTAGAAACAAACAAATATGCTTACTAATTCGCACATGAGCTCCTGGGCTGAGATTTATTGTTTTTTTTCCCCCTACCATTTTAAATCACTGTAAAACAGGAAGCTTTGAGGAAACCAAACTTTGCTATAACAAACTCTTTTCTTCTTTATACTTTGATATATCATTAGTCAATAACATTTCTTAATTCCTTGTGCCAGGCAAAGGGGAAAATTAAAAGACAAAAGCTGGAAACACTAAAATATAGTTTTTCTTCTGTAAGCCCAAAAGGCTACTATATGAATATACTATCCTTATAGAGTTTGTTTCCCCTGAAAATAATATTTTAAATTTACAAAATAACAGGTTTCATGTACTCATCGCCCAGAGATAACCATCATAAACAATTTAGTGGACACTCTTCCAGGTGATTTGAAATATACACAATTATGTTTCTAAGAAATTGTCATTATTACATAGACACTGCTTCATAATCAGCTTTTTCTTCTTAACATATCAGGAAAAAATGTGTGTGTGTGTGTGTGTGTGTGTGTGTGTGTGTCCTAATTTATTTAATCAGATCTCCATTACAGGACTTCCCTCCTGTCTTTGTGTCCATTCTTTCCTTCACATTTATTTCATTTATGTCTATGTGCACAAAATGTAGAAGTAAAAACAGTTAGCAATTATTTAATAAGATATTTTATAAGGAATTGACTTTCTGTCCAAGTTTTTCTTGAAACATTTTTTGCTGCTTCTTTAGCTCAGCTGTTTAAAGTTAAATGAACCAAATGTCCCAGATGTACGGCTCTCTGTACCTGTCAGGATTTCTTAGTTGCTATATTTACTTCAGACTTTTTGTTCATGCACTTCATAGAGGGGCACAAAAGAAATGTACCATTAAGTGTGGTTAGTAGCCACCTAACAGAAGGAAGAACTAAACACGTAAGAGGGAGTGCTGCGCACATGCCTTTACCTGGGCAGCCTGCAATGAAAAGTGTGTGCATATGATTCCCACGAATCTGGTCATCTCCATACCCAGACTTGGAGGTACTATCCATTTTATACAAAAGAAAAGTTAGTTTCCAAGAACTTGAACTGTCGAAGATCACAGAGCTGGTAAGGGGCAGCACCAGAATTTGAAATGAGTCTGTTTGGTTTCAAATTCCATGCTCTTAACCACTGCCAGGTTGTTTTTATCATGTCCGGATAAAACAGTAGTGGGGTGTAACTTCAAAAATTAAACACACAATCCATTTAATGCGTAAAATTACTAGGGTGCCATATTACTTCTTATTTTGTCATACCTTAAGGTCTTCTAAGGGCAGCATCTTTTCCAACTGGGGGTTTCTAGAACTAATTTCACATGCCAACCTTTGCCTTACCAAAAATAAAATTTAAAGGACAGAGATTTCTTTCTATTATAAACGTTTACTTCCACTGAAGCAAAAATGATGAAATGCAAAGATGATGAGATACAGGAAAGTAAGGAAAATATTATTATACTATAGATTGGTTTTGGATTGAATGATATTCTACAAGTGGAAAATGACGAGTTTCTCTTTCATACATGAGTTGACTTTCTTTGACCCTTTTTAGGTGGAAAACTGGGCAGAAAATATCAGTCCCAAAACATCCAAACAATTCAGGTTTGCTACTTCTGTATATTTTTACTTTGAAGTCTATGGGTTATAATGTCTATGATTAAAAATTTTAAAGGGGGAGCACCACTCCTAACCACACCTGATTTGGCACTGCCCCATTCCAATAGATTTTTGTTAAAATAAACTCTTCAAATTAAAGAAAAAATTAAAAGAATCAAGCATGAATTATGCAAGTATTTTCCCTTTGAGCTTTTCTAGTCCCCAAGTAACCATTCTTTGCCGCTAACCAATATAAAATATGTGTGTATGATATGCTTTTTATATTATTTCAAATACGCATCAGTATGTACTAGGCAATTCTTACTGTACATAAAGTATCTCGTCTTCTGAGGAAGAGCCTATGGTGCAGATTCTGGCCTTCCGGTTTTTCATCCCATTTCCATTAGTTTGAAAATTAATTGAAGGCAGAAATGGTAATTAAAACACAAAACCACCCAGACCAACAAAATTAACAGATTAAAAAATACTAAAACTCAGTGCTGGGGAAAGTGAGTAATAAGACAGCTCCTCCATATGGGTTATAATATAAATTGGTTAAGTTTTTCTGGAAATTCATTGGAAACCATAATAGTAGAACTCTTAAAAATGTTCATTCTGTTTGACTTATTATGTTATTGCTGGAAGCTTTCCTAAGGAGACAATCTGAAATGTAGGCTAAGATTCATGCACAAAAGTAGTCACTGTAGAATTATTCAGAATGCCAAAAAACTGGATAATTTTTGCACCCTAAATATCCAGCATCAAGGGAATATTTAAGAATATTACACAGTAAGAACCTATAGTTAAATATAATACTGTATATCAACTATATTTCAATAAAAAATAAAATAAAATAAAATAAAGAATATTACGGAACATGATGAACAATTCAAATGATCTCCAAAAAGCTGCTTACTGGTATTATAACTTTTACATGTCAAGTGTTAAACAAAAGACAAGATATAACATTATGTAAATACTGTGATCCACATTAAATAAAAAATGAGAAACCTGCAAGAAAGGTTGTGAGCGAATAAACAGTTTCCCCTCTTGCATTTTTATAACTTTTCCATATCTTTGAAATTTACTGCTCTGTGCCTTCCAAATTTTCCACAATGATCACCGATTTCCTCCAAAATCAGAACAAAAGTTTTCTCAGTCAGTTGGCATCTCAAATTTGGACTCTTAAGTTTTAGTGACAGGACCAATATTTGTGAAGGTCACATTTTTGTCCACTGCCACGTCCTGTGGTTGTTTCTTACATCAGCCGTGCTTCAACAAGAAAAACAGATGTTTCCAATAGCAAAAACGTGTCACTTCTCTTCAGACTGCAGACTCTTTGTAAGAGTAAAGCAAAGCAAGAAAGATGAATTTGCTAAAAACTTTTAGGTGGATTTTTCTGTTTTTTATCAAGCCCATCTGGATGACTTTCACTTTTCTGGCTGAGGAGTTCACAGGTACTCAATATAGAAGTGTGGCTACTGCCTAAGCAGCCCCATACAGCAAAGGGGCCCTGCCCACTAAACCTGGGAGGGAGTGAAAATGCAATTATTTTGCTGTGAAGTGAATCTGAGGAATTCTTGTGTAAAATTATGCTTGGGAGCCCCAAATAGAACTCAGATCTTTGGCTTAGGTCCAAAGTCTGTAACCTTCCCAACAGCCAAGGTTCGCATTATTATTTTTTATATGAAGGAAGCCCTGACTATGGGATTTACACCAAAGTCAATAAAACTATCTCCTGCTTCTGAAAGAAGTGTCAATCAGATAAGCAGCATGTGTGCACCCTTATTATCTCACGAAGAGCTTGGTTATAAGGGCAAGTCAGAATTTCATAGCCTCACTGCATTAAAAAAAATTAACATGCAATTTAAAATATTCTGGGGCTGAGCTAACTATTCACAGATTTTCCTCCTTTAGGCAAAGTCCATATAGTTAAACAGAGTCTTAAAGGACAAGCAAAAACAGGTAAATGATCACAAATCACTTTGCAAGTCAATCCTTTGCTTTACATGTACATATTTCAAAAGAAGGTGACCCTTAAAATATAAAGGGCCCCAGGGCTAGCTAGCACTGTCAGATGACATAAAGAAAGAAGAAATTAAAACTTATGACACAACATTAGGAGGCATGGCCAATCTAAGAGCAGTCAGAATGGGAGGTAACAGATCTCAGAGATTTGAATCAAATCAATTGAAAAATAGGTTTTGATTAACAACCATTTATGTACATTTCTTCAACAATATTTTCAGGCCAAACAGCAACTCTACTTACCCTAGGGTTTTTTTGGAACACCACAGTCCTTCTGCTCTGATATTACAATCTAAGTATATACAATGGCTAAAGGATACATTAGAGTATCATCTTTGAAACTCTATTTCCTCATTCTCAGATCCGCTAGGAGCAAGAGTGGAATAGGAGCCATGCCTGCTACATGCTTCACTCCTAGTACCCTTGCTATTGTATTGCTTTAGCCATGACTAAATAAGACATAAATTTAATTTCTGGTGAGCATTTGCAATTTATGAGTCAAGAACTCTCTGAGAAGAGAATTTGATGTACTTTCTACCTGCCCTTTCATCAACATTAAACAAACAGTATGTTTTACTACAACTCACTTCTGACATTTATCAGTTGCTTTTATTTGTTTCTCTGCCAACCTTGGCTTTGTCAGCAGGACTTCAGCATGACAGCAATGGCCGCTCCTGTCAATTAGACCCTTTTCAAATAAACTGTTTCTTAAATAACTATATGCATATGAATAGACCCAAAAGTTATAAAGAATAATGATTATCACAGAGGCTGAGGGCAAAGCCCTAACTCCTACATGCACCTATTCCTCTCGTTATTGAACCCACACAGACTCCCAGCTAAGAAGAAAGAAAGGAAGGAAGAAAGACGCCACTGTATGCAACATGAGTGTAAGTTGTGTGGTGGCTTAAAACGAACCATGATATTTATATGTTGTTTGGAAACAATATTGATGATTGTATTTCCTGGGCTTGAATTAATAATCAAGAGATAGAATCCCATTTTTTCATGAATTATTACGTAAGTAGTAGATGGGAAATTTTTGTTATGAGGATTCTACCCACACTCTTCCCACACACATATGCACACATCCTCTGAAAAAATGGCTTCCAGAAAGTCTCCCCTCTCTTTGATGTAACAAGGCACTGAGCGGCTTGCCATCCTGGGCTAACAGCCAGGAGAAGATTATGACAAAAATAATCACCTTTGCAACATTAAGGAAAACATGAAACTGGCACTATGATTCAGGGGCTTATTTTTTTTCCGTTAAAGATGATACCACATTTTTGTATTTTATTTGGGAAATGGTTTTCTGCAAGATGTATCTGGAAAAAAAAAAGAGTTGTTTTCTTTTCAACAAATAGCTAGAGGTGCTGAGAGATTTCCTGTGAAAACTGTGTGAGGCCTTCCCCTACTTAAAAGGGAATTTAGTGGTGATGAAAGATGCCAGTCTGACAGCCATGGAAAATGAAGGAAGCATTCTTTGTTCCCAGGGCACATCATCTCAAAACGAGGAATCATCTCTTATGGTTAAGAGGGTCACACCTTATTGTTTAATATTCATTGAGAGTACACTCGTGCTGGATGATGGAAAGATACACAGGAGACACCGTCTGTGTCCTCGCAGACATTACATTCTTCAAACCAGCATATTCCTAGTCTCAGGAGCATCATATCCAAGACTAGTGGCCTCTACTTTAAAAAGGTCCAAGACAACAAAAGCTAGTGGGTAAGAGATTCAAAAGGAGGGTAAAAATTGCTCAGTTTGGACATCTTTGCTGTTGCCTGGAAGCGTTCTCCCTCTGGAACGGAGAAGCTGGGACTGCCTGGGCTCACAGTTGTATGATAGCTGTTACATAGTTCATTATGTCATCATCTGTCATCAGTATTCATCACAAACTCTACCTCTACTCCACCTCTAAAAAGCTAAACCAAACAAAAACAAAAACCTCTTCTTAAATACTCATTCCTTGTGTTTCTTCAGATAGCACAGAAAACCTGGGGAGGCGGGTGGGGGGGGGGCAGAATCCAGTATCCCTGGCAATGGGAATCCCAAATTAAGGAAGTTAAGTGGTCCTACTTTAGCATAAATCAAGTGAGCATGGGGACATATAACAATTCCCAGGAGGGTTTATTTGCATTAGTGAATTGGATAGGGAGGGGGCCAGAGACCTTTGAGTATGTGTGTCCTATGGAAATTTGTGATGAGGGCTATCTGAGGGCAAGAGATGGAGAAATGCGGATGGCCTGACAGAGGACATTTCCTCTGCCTGGCTCCGTGAGCCCAATGCTAATGAGGGCTGCTGACAAAACCTGAAGGAGCTTTGTTCACGAACGACTGAGCATCAGGGGTGCTGCTTCAGGGACTGGGTGACAAAAACTGACACAGAGCAGGGAAGGGGGCAGCTGGCCCATTTCTGCATGGGAGATAGTATGGCCCTGGCAATATGGTGAGGACTGAGGGGCAGCAGTCGAGTTTGGTGCACTGAAGGGTAGGCAGCATTGAAAGTCCTGAAAGAGAAACTCTCCATGGGCAAAGTGCACCACCAGTTGTGCAAAGCAACAGCGAGGCCAGAGCAGAAAACTGAAAGGATTGGCTTTGAACATGTGAGATACTGGGTCATCTTAGACATAACTGGAGAGACTCAGGCAGGGAGAGGCTGTGATCCTGCACATTGCAAGGAATACCTGTGAGTGTTGACTCGGATGCTAGGGAAGGCTGAGTACTGACATTCATCTGACCTCATTTAGTCCCAGCTTGATGAAGGCCATGGTCCTTGAATAAGGAAGAAACAGTTCAAGGGGTTTTCTACACAGGCTGTTGAGCCTATCCACAACCACTCTAACTTCTTATACACACAGGCTTGTTACAAAGTTGGGACACAGAACTCCACAAGCCTTCTTAAAGGGACCGAAGAACATCACATATATGGCAAAAGAAAGTAGAGGTCCATACTGGTTTTATTCGTTTGTGTTCTAAGGTTTTCAGTGTTCTCGTTTGGAGCTCCTGGGGGTAACAGGCTGTGAGGATTTAGCGTGGGGCCTGTCCATAGTTGTCTTTCCTTACTGAAGGACAATTTTTGAAGCTCTGTGTGTCTCTTGCCCTTTTGCCTTGTTCCCAACACAACACTTACCCAACTTCAATCTCTGTCCCCTGAGGGCTCTCTCTCTAGAGATTGTTTCTTTAGAGTTCACAATCCATGGCAGCGTGCCTTCCCTCCTCTCTCAAATTTCTTCTTAGAGCCTGGAACTAAGAGCTTCCCTAGACAGCCTCTCCTCGCCAATCCCTTATTCAAAAGTTCTGAACAAAAACCTGGACCATCTGGAAGTTCCAACTGATTTAAGGCAGCTCATTGTACAGTATCCCACAGGCCACACTGAATATTGAAGTGTATATGTGTGTAATGAGAAATGATACCCAATGACTCTTGCAAATTTGGAAGCCGCTGCCTCGTCATTATCATATTTTATTCATCAGCAACCAGAAGGCTGAGGCTTGAATGAACTTTGCACCAACAAAAATACGTTATGTAAGGAACTTCACTCATTGTTTATCCAACAGGCCAGAGAAAAAGCAAATTCATATACCCTGTTAAAGCAGGATGAAGAATCTTGGAATTTTCTTTAGAATAGAGTAGTATTTCAAAGATTCTACACCTTAGAAGTACTTTAATTTAGGATCTGTTACTGATTTAAAACAATAAAACCCAAAGTTGCCATTCTGAGAAGTAACAATGCATGATGCTAACATCAAGTTTCAAATGGATTGCTATTCATGGCATGGTGAAAACTGCCCTCTGTGAAGTTATCTAAGCATAGTGTGGTGGCGGGGGGGGGGAAGAAAACATTAAAATAGGTCATGGTATGGCAGCAGTCAATGACTTTCCACCCTTGCCAAATATATGTTCATCTCAGAGAAATATTTCACTGACTAGCACTTTGTCACACGACTCACTTCTCATTACCATTTCAAATGCACTTTCTGTGCTCCGAGGTACTTCTCTGCTGCCCCAGGGCTTTGCCAAGACACTAAAAAGTTTAGTTGCCATGTATAATATACAGTGCAAGTTACTAGTATGAATTTTTAACAGTGTTTTGCTTTATCACATCCAAGAGCCCCTGGAGATCCAACAAGAAGTTGGGGAGAGGTCTTATTTATTTGTTTATTCCCCCTCTCTTTGCTTTTAATGCAACCCAACCCTTGCTATTGCCCTGGGCATATATTCATAATAAGAAACTTAAACAAAATTAGAATAAACAAAAACAGATGCATTTAAGGAAATTGTCAGAACACAAGTAACTGTTCGGATGAAGACTTGAGCGGAAGCAAAATGAGAGAAATAAATATTATTAAGGGAGTTATAATTATGATGAGGGTTAAGAGCCTGGGCTGTGGAATCACACTGCCACTGTTTGTGTTTGGATACAGGCTCTGCAAGTTACTAGCTGTGTGATCTTGGACAAACTACTTAAGCTCTCTGGTGTTGGTTTCCTCTACTGTAAAATGGAAATAATAAGAGTATCTACCTCACATAAGGATTACAGGAGTTCATATATGTAAAGCACATAAAGTGGTGTCTGGCAGATAGTAAGTATATAATAAACACATTGTTTATTATTGCTATGAGGTTGTTGTTAATATTCATCACTACTAAATGTAGAAGGCAAAAAATCCAAAATTTAGTTAGATGTGTTCTGGCCACCAAAGCACATCTTTTATGGCAAATAGCAAAAGATAATACTACTAATAAAATCAAATTGAAAGAAAGTTCAATGGAAATTACATGTCCTGTGCTAATAGGTGGAAATTAGCAAGAGCCAACAGCTAAAAGGTAGGTACACATCAGTAAGTTAAATTGGTAGGTTTATAAAAGAGAAAGGCGAACTTCTAAAACATAGGCTGAATCAGGTCAAGAGGCTTTTACCAACACTTTGCAATGCTGGATCTACGAATGGTTATCAAATGATCACTCAAGGCCTGGAGAAGCATTTTATGGAAAATCACCATCATCCTTTCCAAAAAGGCTCTACCCAGGGAGATAGTGAGTTGAATGAACCACAGGGAGCTTTTGTATAGAAATGCTTATGTGCTTAGTGGGTTCTTGGAATCATAGGCCAGGCAATTGAACTAGATGAACCCTTCAGTACATTCGGCTTTAGAATTCTATGATTCCATAACGCACGATATTTCTCATTTTTTATTACATTACTTAACATCCTTAAAATCACCCATCAGATTTCAGTTAAAACTTATGAAGAGTAACTTTTTATCTCTAGATGTCTCATCTATCTAGCTTTTCATTCTATCCCCAGTTTTCTACCCATAATTAACCAGCTACTACACATATGAGGCAGCCTTTTTAAAAACCATATCCCCAAATATAAATGTATAAATAGGATTGCACACTTTTCCTCTTATTATTGAGAAATAATCATTTATACTACTCTTCAACTTCTCAGGGCCTTTGCCTGCCACTGACTACCAATTTTATCTGAGGGGAAAATTTAGGAGTTATTATACATTATGTTCTTTCTCTCAATCCCTACATACAACTGGTCCCCAAGTCCTGTAGATCACACCATCCACATAGTAAGTAACATTAACCATTTATTAAGCACTCACACTCACACTAGGCACTGAGCCCCATCCCTGTAGGCTCAATAGGTGGAAACTAGCAAGAGCCAACAGCTAAAAGGTAAGGACACATTGTAAGTTAAATTGGTAGGTTTATAAAAGAGAAAGGCGAACTTATAAACATAGGCTGAACAGAATTAAAAGTTATTTTTGACAGACTCCAAAGCCCATGCTCACACCATCTTGCATTTTCTGTTGCTTTGTTGCATCTTCCTCAGCTTTAGTCTAAATCATTATTTCTCATTTCGATTAATGAAATAATTCCTTATGTCTGCAGATTTAACCATTCAATCTTTATTTCTAGCTGCGGCTAGATTTAGCTTCCTGAAATGTAAATGCAATCATGTCACTTGTGTGCTCCCCACTGCCTTTACAATGAAGTTCAAATTGCACAGATGACACGAAGACCCTTGGTAAAGTAGTCCCTGTCCACCTGTCTAGCTTCACCTCCCCACAGGTACCTTTTGCTCTAGGCAAACTAAGCTGGCGTTAGTTTCTCTGATAATTCCATGCCCTAATGCCTCTCAGTTTTTGTATATGTGATTCCCACTGCCTGAAAAATTTAATTCCATTTGGTGACCTAGTAAACTCCTGTGTGTCCTTTAAGATTCCTCAGCACATAGGTGGTGCTCAGTAAATATCTTTTGACTTAAAACAATAATAAAGGCTCCTTCCTTTTCAAAATTAAGGGATAGAGAGGAACATGGGTAAATACAGTAATATGATTTGCTAAAATGCTATAAAAAGTACATTTGGGGCTTATGCTTCTAGAAATTGTTTTCCCAGTCATGACCTCTCATTTGTGAAATGTTACCCAGTGAGCAGATCATAATTATGAAATATAATGTTTGGATATTAGGCAGTAGAATTCTTGCTATGTCCATTAAATATGCATTAGTTGATATTTATAAATGTTTTATATATATTACAAAATGTTAAAATACATTTCTGCTCTATGAATGAATTCATTACAACATTCGACTCAAGTTTTTATTAACCTCTTACCCTGAGTGTTAATATTTCCCATCCTATTGGGAGCAATAGGACACATCCCCCACATTAGCTTCTAAGAGGTCACTGATTTGTTTTCAGCTTATCTGGTCACTAAGAGTTGGCACAGAGTTACCTTCATCAATAATGCAAGGTACTAGGAAATATGAAAATTAAAGAAATAACAGTGAAAATGGGGCTCCACAAGTGAGAAATGATCACTGGAATATCACTCCTCAGGGGATTCACCCCACTTAGCCATTCATTCAAAGTTGCTTCAAGGACATAGGAAAGAAGCATAGCTGTTGCTTCCATAATAGGCATGCTTTTTGAGGGGATGAAATTGTCTATATAGTGTGGACCCTGGAAAGGCTCATGATGACTCTGCCAATAAAATGATTTTCTGTGGACCATACAGGTGGTTTAGTGATAGTGGCTTAAGAAATAAACAGGTGAACATTTTACATTTTTAAAAGTACAATTCCATGACATGACATTAAAGCACGCTCAACATAATTTTATATGATGAATTGTCTAAAATAGGTTGGATCATCTTATGCCCACACCAGTATTTTCTATAGAAGAGTACATGTATGCATGGATAAGTATATTTCTGATTATGCAGAAAAATAAGTTCCCTGCTCTCCCTTTAAAGTACCATCTATCTTTTTCCTCCAGGTCCTATACTACCCTCTTTTGCTGTTAGCTTCTAAACCTCTCTCACAGCTCCCTTATTTCAAGAACTTTCTTTCTCCTCCTTCTCCTACTCCTTACTAGAATGCTTGTTACCAGTCTCACCACTACCCTTTCTCTCTACATAAACATAACAAAGTCTTGATTCTTTTTCAGAAGAGAACTATCTTACTTATACTTTTTACCTCTTGTATATCCGGACTCCAGAAAAAAAATTTATGAAGACTTGAAATGCAGTACAACCACCTAAATATTCTATACCAACATCTTATTTGCCTATTGATCTGCCCCTCTCACAAGAGTAGATCGTGTCCTGATATCTGGACTTAGCATTAGTCCTCTGTGTAGGCTCACATCCTAGAATCAGAATGAAAACATGCTAACGGTAGAAGAGCCTTGTCAATAATCCAATCCTCAAAGATGATGAAGTTGACATTCAGAGAAATAAAATGGCTTGCTTAAGAAAATACACACTCTCCACACTGTATCTTGGTTTGCCATTACTTTACTTCTGCTTCACTCTTACTGCTTTGGCTTTCTGAGTTTGGCTCTTTGTCACTCTTACAGTATTTGTTTAGAATCCAAGCTCTCTTTTCTGGATTTGGACTCTTACTCTACTGAGTCCAGTTGGTCAACCCCATGACTTGTGCTGTTAGTCAAGTAATGCTCCCGGCCTGCTCATCTGCCTCAGTCTGCTATAATCTACATTCTCGTTTGAGGTTCAGGTTTTGCCATCCAACTACAACACACAGATCTTAGTCTATCATGTGCTGATCAGTTGGTTCAGTGACAGAGGCTTCTATAAAACAGAGTTGGAAAAAACTGCTTCCTTCACTTCAAGGCAATCATGTCTAAAGAGGTGAACATTGCTCCATCGGCGTAGCAAACAAAGGCAGACGTGTTCTCTGCTTGGTGAAAGTCAGTGAGGTGTAAAATGGATTATGTTCAAACCATATAAACACTGCATCTAAACGTATCATATTACCATCCATTGAGGAACCTTCAACAATCATATCTGAGTGAATGTGACATGGCCTATTCCCCAACTAAAATGTCTGCTGGGCCTCTGGGATAACAGAAAGGAATTGCTGAAACTCACAAGGATGATGACAATGAAAAAAACATTTTAAACACAGTGTTATTTTAATTATAGATTAGACAGGAAAAAACAGGTAGAAAGAGTTTTGTAACATTGCAGAGACAGATGTGAACTGCTGCCTAGTTAGGTGTAAAAAACCAAATATGTATTGCCAAACATTTTTTATTTTACAGATGTGCATTGGAAAACTATGCTTTCTAATCTTATCACAAACAGAAAATACATTGCTCACACTCATAGAAAATGAAATCAAACAGGATAAAACATGAGCAGAGAGACTTCAGATATGTCCCCCAGGTATACCAGCTTGTCAAATTTGTGAAGAAGAGCAGTTCTCTAGCTAGATAGAGAGATTCTTCCTTCAACTGGGCAGACGAGCCTGGTAAATGCATAAGCAATTAGCTTTTGTGCTGAAGCAGAAAGACCAAGAGGAAAAGAAATACATTTGTACCATATCAGTACAATCCAAAATTAATCTTATTTTGCTTTGCAATCACAGAGATGTAGTGATCTTTTTAGAATTTGGGCTGGATTTTTAATAGGCTTGGAAGTTATATGGAGGAAAGGAAGATCAAAACAATTGCACTTACAGAAGGCACCTGTCTATTCTTAGGGTATGAACTTAAACTTTCATCATTTGTTTGTTTTCTGCTTGAAAATTAAAATAAAAGAAAAAGACTGGAAAAGGTTGGAAAACCATAAACAAAGTGAAAAGACAAGCCGGAGACTGAGGAAATATTTTCAAAGTATATAACCAGCAAAGGATCAGTATCCAGAATATATAAAGAATTCCTACAAATCAATGAGAAAAACATTAACAGCGTGAAAGAAAAACAAGAAGAGGACAAGGCAAACTGAGGCAATTCACACAGAGGAAGAAACTCCAGTGGCCAATAACTATGAAACAATACTCAACCCCACCAGTAACAAGATTCTATTTTATCCATTAGATGGGAAAAATTAGTAAGTCTAATAATACCAGGTGTTACTGAGGATATGAGGAGAAGCCATGTATCTCTTGTAGGAGTGAAAGCAGGTAAAATTACTTTGAGGCAAGTTGGAATGTCTAGTAAATCTGAAGATGAAAACCAAATTCCACTTTGGGGCATCTATCCTAGAAAACTCTTATACGTGTACTCCAGGAGATAGGCATAAGGAAGTTCACCAAAGACCTGTCCATGGGGGTAAAAAAAAACAAAAGTTAATTTCAGCATCCACTAGTAGAGGAAATGGATAAACTCTGGTTTATTTGTAAAGTGGAATATTATTAACACAGAAAAATCTCAAAAACAAAGCTGTTTGAAAAAAATCAATTTGCAAAGCATGTACAATATTTATGCAAATTGTAGGGACAAAAACAGCTTTAGTATGTTTTAGTGATGGGTACTTACAGATACAGTAAAATTATGAAAACATTCATGAAATGATATAAACCAATTTCAGGAGAGTGGCTAACTGTGGGAAGGAAAGGAGGAGGTGAAGCTTTTAATACAGGTCGTTACCATTTCATTTCTTTAAAAAGAAAGAGCACAATTAGACAAATGTGGCAAGATATTATTATAGGTTTAATTTTGGTTGTAGGCACATAAATGTTATATTTTCTGCACTTTTCTGGGAATGTTTGAAGGTTTCATACAGAAAAATTAAGTCAGTGTGTGTGTTTCTCTCATGGTGTGTGTGTGTGTGTATGTGTGTGTGTTCATAAAAGACTGGGACAGAAGATGGACTGCCTCAGTGTATAAAGGGATGATGGAAAGTTCTGATTAGACAGAAGTGACATCCTCAGCTCTGTCCATCCAATGAAATTGTTTATCAGGGAGTCATAAAAGGGTATCATATTCAAAACAAGGAAATCAGTGAAACACTATCTTCACAGCATTTTTTCTAAGTGAAGCTCTTCAATGGTCATTTTAGGCATGGGCAAAAAAAAAGGTCCTTTTAAATCATCTGGCCCATGTCCTCCAGATGCAATCAACCTCAATCCATTCTGTCAAGTGATTGGACCTTATCTCTTCAGTACATCACAAGTGGAGGAGGTCCTGCTGTTTTCAGTTCTGCTTATAGTAAATCCTCGATGGCTTCACAGCTGAGTGACAGGAGTGGATAGAGTACAGGATTGGAGTCTTGAGAATTCAATCTCTGGCAATGACTTCTTATAAGTTGGACATGTGGCTTGACCTCTTTGGACCTCTGTTCTTCCATCTTTCAAATGAAGATAATAATGTCGACCACCAGACACTACTTTTAAAATATACTTCTTTTCATGGATGCCCACCATTAGATAAATGCAAGGTGCTACCCAATAACCTTATGATAATGATCTCACTGGAATGTATGGCACAAGATTCCCATACAGGCATTAGCCACCTTTATAAGTTCTTTTGGTATCTCCACCAACTTAACTCTCTTGAGAGAGCCTCAGGATTGATCTGCATCATACTATTTCAAAAGCATAATATTATTATAAAGCATTTATTAAATTTCCAGATTAATCATCACCTAGCTCTGAGCATTAGCTATTCATTTTGTGATGAGGCTTAGTAATAAATATGGCAGAAGCATGTGAAAAAAATCAGACATTTATTTAACTCCCAGAATGACTCTTCAGTTATCTTTACATGTACAAATTATGTTAGATGGTAAACTTTAGAAATAGCTTAAAACTAACCCCTTGGATGAACATTTGTGGATAAATGTGCAAAAGATAAAGAGAGGCTGCCTAGAGCTTAAAAACCACACAAATCTGCCAATACCTGTAGCACAATATCTCTGAAATGCCTTGTGTTCCAAAAAGATGCCATTCTGTTTTCCTTAGGTTCATCAGATCATGCTTAAAATATGTACTAATGTACATATGTATGTATGTAATTGCCTTTTAGAACACCTCAAATGAAGGTCTAGGTGCTCAATACTAATGGAATTTGCCAAAATAAAATACCCAGAGATAAATATATATATATATGATATCTATCTGCAGGTATTTTGATACACACACACACACACACACATATTTTCATTTTACTTAGGCATTAATATATTACAGCAAAGTTAACATGCCATTTACATTTCTATTCATTTTCCCTAGCAGAACAGGAATGAAGTTAGAATATGACTTGTCATGCTTATTTCAAGGTGACTTACATTTTTTTCTTGATCAAAATAGGGACATAGTCACCATGGATAAGATATTTCTATGCCTGAAATTACTTCTAGAGAATTTGTACCTGAGGGCTCAGAAGAATAAAGCCTTCCATGTAACTAGATACTTTTGGTAAACTGACAGGCAAAAAAAAAAAAGGAAAGAAAGAAAATAGTTAGCTGTCTCTAAACATTACTCTCAGTTGGGTGGAGAAAGATTTTTTCCCCATGCCTTTCTATCTCAATGGAAAGCACACACTTAAGTAAACACACCATCTTTTGTCCCTTTGGTTAACGAAAGAAAAGGAAAACAGGGGAGCGAAAAGACAAGCAAGAGAATTTAAACTAAAAACTGAATGTAGCTCCAGTACTTAGGGGGCTTGTATGCTGTAAATGAAAGCAAGGACTCCTGTAAAGGCAGAAAGACTTCCTCAGTACACAACATGCGCCCCCTGTTATTAGGAAAGAGTGGCTTAGCTCAGCCCAGAGAACACCAATCCTGCGCAATTGCTTCTGCATCATTCCCAGGAACCTGGAGCTTCTCAAAAGCTCTGCATGTAGAGCACAGGTTGTGACCCCTCTCGGCTAGCAGGTGAGCAAACCGGCTGCCTCTTTCTGAGAATGATACAAAAAAAAAAAAAGGAACTACTTTGGAGAGGATTCCATACACATGGAATCAACATGCCACCTACTGGTTCTTTTACTGTGGTCCAGACCTACTATGTCTTTTATCACCTCAGATGCCCTCAAACCACCATCCGCTTACTGAACAAGATGACATGGGATGCCTGCATCATCTTAACAGAAGTGGAGGCCCTGCAGAGCATTATATAAACTCCTGAAGATCTGTAAACAAAGCCTCCAGGACCAGGAATATGTTGAATAACTATTTCTCATGCATAACCACTCTAGTTCAGCTTATTTGTGGTCTGTTTTTTAACAGCAAGATGTATTTGCCACTAAATAGTTGGACTCTTGAAAGGCAATTTGATTCCCTAGAAATATTTCAAAGTTTGCAGCATTTTACTTCTTATTTGTAGTGTTATCAGAGCTGGGTGTAGATAAAAATCACAACACAGGTGTTTATCCTCCCTCCCTCTCAGTGTTCCATGTGTCTTCTGATATTTCTTTGTCACCCTGTGGGATTTCCATGCTCTCAGTCTACTGCTTAGAACTTCATATGCCATGACCCCATGCCTAGTGCACCTTCTGATGCAAAGTATGTGCTTAATAAATATTTGTGAAATCAATCAATCCCCTCGGCCTGACAGAATTCCTCAGGGTTTTGATAAATGACTGGACAAATGGGATAAACTCATTGGTTTGAAATAATTAAGGTTAATATGCAAACATCACCCCTCTTTTTAAATTCACCAGCTGCAGATTCCTTTGCTGATGCCCTTCTTACGAAAAGGAAACCAAGTTGGAAGGTGAATGACAACCACACTGTCTTAGCTCAGGATGCCACAACAAAATACCATCGACTGGGTGGCTTATACAACAGGAATTTATTTTCTCATAGTTCTGGAAGTTAAAAATCTGTGGTAAGGATGTCAGTATGGTTGAATTCTGGTGAGGACTCTCTTTCTGGATTGTAGATGGCCACCTTCTCTCATGTCCTCACATAACAGAGAGAGAAAGAGCAAGCTCTCTTTGTCTCCTTTTGTGAGGGCACTAATCCCACCATGAGGGCCCCACCCTCATGATCTCATTTAAACCCAATTACTTCCCAAAGGCCCCATCTCCAATACCATCCCATTGGGGGTTAGGGCTTCAATATATGAACTTGGGGAGCTAAAATTCAGTCCACAGCACATTGGTTTCATTTTCATGCTAATTACTAAGGGATTTCTAGTTTGAAAGTCAGACAACAAGGAGATTATGTTCTTACAGAAGAAACGAAATAGGTTTTTTTTTTTATTCAATCAAATTGCACAGAATTTCTTGACACAATTACTGCCAGTCATTCTATTCAGGTTTCCTCGGATCAAATGAGGCCGCTGCCTGCACAGTCCCACCTCTTCTCGAAAACCTCAGGTCCTTTCATCAAGCATGAATGTACCTGTAGTAGTGGAAGCCTCAGTGCTGCCATTCATGGTTCCATTTTTGCCTCACCCAAGCTCAAATGCAAGCAGTAACAAGAAGTGATTGTGTATTAGGTATTCCTATTAGCATACCAGCCACATTAGATTTAGATAGGTAACAATGTTTCTATTACTTGCAGTGAACAAAACTTGTTCCCATTAAATACTGCTTAACTCACAAAAGGAAACAGTGTTTATCCAAGAAACATTATCTTCCACTCTTCCAGACCTATGCCAAGTTCATTAACTCCCTGAGCTGATTTTCCAGCATTCTATTCCTCTGAACCCCTTGCTCTTACCGCCATTTACAACACCTTTAGTACTTGGGAGTCCAATGAATGTGCTATTTGCCACTTCAGAGCCTAGAAGTATATTAACTACAGCTGATTCATATGCCTTCCACTCCTTCTACCTAACGCAACCTCTCTCATTTTAGAGAACAGCTTCTCACCTCACGACCCCTCCTTAGCGATTCATCAGCTAATTTGAACAATGCATGAACTTGACCGGAAGCTGATCAATTTATTTTCCCCATATTTCATAAAGTACTGTGGCAGCCCATTGGGAGCAAATGCAGATATCCCAAGCATTTTTCTTTCAGTAAATACTGCTTTTGTTTTAAAGGAAGGGTCCGAACTTAATTCTGTTTCTTCTTTATAATCCACGTGAGTCATGACGCAGATCCCAGCTGGACTTTCCTACCTCCTAAGCCACACCATTTGGTGCTTGCAGCTCCATTCACTGAGATGCCTACTTTCCTTAGTGTGTTTTCTTCATTTTGTGTTCTTCTTTAACTTCCTTGAAGTTTCATGTTTTATGTACCTCTTCTCCTGGGGTGGCATCAGAATGCAGTGAACAGATGCATGCAATGATTCATTATCATTAGAAGTCAGAGTGGAATCAAGAACTTTATTAACTTCCTGGTTTCTGTGTTCTGTTCACAGGGGAACCCCATTATGCACCAGTGGCTTTCTTCACCATCTTCTCTAGATGCACAGATCATGAAACAGATCTATCTTTCTCGAGTTTGGTGCTCTGTGGAACCCTTACTTAGACATGGGCACAACTCCTTTATTGCTGCAGCTAGAGTTTATGGCATTGGATTGTCTAGCCAAGTAGAAGGCAAATTTCAAGGGCATATAAATCTAGAAATACTTTACTATTTATACACACAGACTACTGTACAGGTGCAGTCCAGATTATCATTTCCAATGGATCTAATTACTCAATTCAGGAATGTGTAGCCAGGCAAGTATTCTTGAGTTCTTATAAATTCATGGGCTGTAGTCTGTAGATCTACAATGGATTATTCAGAGAAAGTTCCCCTTCTGCAACATTGCCTTCAGCGCTCCCAGCAACAGTCTGTCTGTCTTGATGGACTATGTGGTTGAATGGGGTGGTAGTGGTAGAGGGGGAGGGGTGATCATTTTCTACTATGTTTTGAGTGCTTCCAGTAAAAGACTGTATATGCTCTGATAGCTAATGGTAGCCAAGGCTTTTAACCACAGGCTTTTCCACTGAACTAATATTTCATGTTGAAAAATTAGGTCACTGACTATGGAACTTTGGTGAACATGACTGAAAGTTGTATCGGAGGTAAAATATGTTCTTCACCTGGTCCCTTGAAAACAAACAGTGCTACTGGTGTTGTACTTTTAGGGAAGTATCTACAATTGGCTCCATGCAGATGGTGTTTATTTTAATACACTTACATTGCATTCTCTCTCCTTATCACTTCCGACCTCCCACTGTTTTTCAAAATGAGGTCCATGGACCACCTGCACCAGACTCAGCCATGCAGCTTGTTAAAGCTGCAGATTCATGGAGCCATCGCAGACTACATAATACATAATCTCTGGGGCTATAGTCTAGAAATCTGCATGTATAATAAGCACCCCAGGTGACTAGTAGGCCCGTTATAGCTAGAGAACCACTGGATCCTTAGAGGGATTTAAAAATAAAAGAAACACATTCAATTATTCTAAAAATTAAAAATTAAATTGTCTCATTTTAAAAACACTGGGACTGACACTTCTTTTCCATTTCACTAGTTGGGGAAATTACGGGGTGTGATTAAGTGTGTACAAGAGTGGGTAGGGGAAGTCTCTCGGAGAAAGTGGCATCTGAGTTTAGACGTAAGGATGTGTAAGAGTCTGGTAGGCTGGGAAGAAGATGGGGGAGTAGGGATGGTGAGGAGAGAGAGGAGGAGAATATTCCACACACAGAGAACAGATTATACAAAGGCAAAGTGATAAAAGTTTTGCACAAATAAGCACTTGGCCAAAATGTAGCCTTCACAGAAAATATACTTAATTTATTCAGACCCAAAGGAGAGAGTTAATATGGAATTGCAGGTGTTGTGACAACTGTATAAATATTTTTTCTTCTTGGGGGGAGTAGAGTAGTTGGAGGGAAGTTACGAAGATATGTGCCCCAAATAGTAGTAGGTGTTAAGCCTTGCCCATGACATAGTGCAGGGAAAAGAGTAACCTTTATTCCTTCGTCTCGCTAGAAAATTGCTGACCTGCTTCTTTTGATTGGGAAGAAAAACGACATCCGTGGATGTCAACCGGCAGGTGGTGACCACTGTTTCTTTAAAGGCAACATATGAAACATGGAAAATTTATTTCCCAATAAACTTGACTTTCTGAGATGAACCACCAAAAAAAGTGCTATACAATAAAAGCATAAGGAACCAGGATATTTCCAATTGCCATTAAATATAATCCAAGTGGAATGATTCACTGTGGCTCAGGTGCAGGTTCCCTGTCAACACAATTTATAAGGGTTCAGCTTCCAAAGCTACACTTCCATTTGACAGTAATTTCCTTTTTTATTTTGTTTTGTTTTAAGTTGACTACAATTTTCAATCACAGGTATCAGTTCATTGCTTGGATGAAGGTGACCCAGCACTCCTTTTTTATCTAATTCCTGAGGTGCTCTTAGATTATTTTTCATAAGCAAAGTCTACCATGATAATAGGAAAAATAAATTAATTATAAGATGAGAGTTTATCAAATGCCATCTTCTGAGGGATGCACTTTTTATTAAACACCAATCAAATAATCTTTTGAATGAGGGGTGTGGTTATCCAGAATCATTGTTTTCCCCATCGTATGCTTAATTCAACAATCTTATTTAATTAGTCTTTTATGATAAATTTTATAAACAAAAGCGGCCATCAACTTGCCAGCCAAATATATTATCTTAGCATTTAGAGCCATATTTGTATTTTTAAGAGGAATTAAAATTTCCATCAAATTAATCAAAAGGAAAGGCATGAAACTAGCAAATGGTAAAAATGTAGAAATAAATATTTTATAGCTAAATAATGCTGATACTAGAATGATATCTCTTAAATCAGTAATTCCTAATGTATGGGAATGCTAGTGAGTGGTTTAAAAGAAAAGAGTTTTCAATACAAATAAACGCGGGGAACTTTGTGTTAAGCACATCTGTACAGGTTTCTTTATTATAGGATGTCTCAGAGCCTTTTATACGTTGACGTGTGTCATCAATTACCAAGAGCGGGCTATGGTAAGCAGCATTTCCAAAACAGATTGGCTCTTTTTCTTTTCACTGCATAGCACAAAACTAGGGCTTTAGAATATATTTGCAATAATCATTTATTTCTAAACTTAAGAAATGGTATAAATCTTGTTTAATCACTTCTTTAGAGATTGCTCATATACACAGTATCTTCAAATCTTTCAAAACACTCTCCGCCAATGCTGTCTTGTAGTCAGCAACTTTCAGCAATGGCAATGTTTTGTGTCTATCACTTCTGTATTGGACATGTAATTCAGGGTGATTAAACCAACTGGACTAAGCCAAGATTACCACTTTATATGATTGAGCCACAAATTGTAGATGTAATTAATTGAAAGTGTGTGTGTGCAGAACAGAAAGCACGGAGAAAGAAGGTTAATTGGCCTGTTGTAGTCCTCTTATATATTCTCATTCAAAACAGAAAAACTATGTGCAAGCAGTTATCAGAATGTAGCTGTCAGAAATTGGATAAAATTGAGTATTTCTGCAGCATTAATAATTATTTTTCGAAGAGTGAAGAAATGCAGTTCTCAAAAAACCACAATGGTTCGGAATGAGCCTTGAGATTCTGAGTAGGCTTTATAATCAGCAAATTGAAAAATCTCTATGCAGCCCCAGAATGCCATCATACAACACCTTTTTTGGCATTATTATATATTATCAAGGCAATTGTATTTCTTTTTTGGGGGGTGTATGCATTGTGACATTTTTACATGATAGCTCTCAGCAGGCTTTTTAGTACTTTGATAGATAACCTAGTTTACAAAAGTATTTTACTTGTTTTAAGAGGTCTCTAATCATGTAATCACAGGTGATTTGAAAATGATTTTGAAGAAGAATTCTTAGAGCTTTTGAGTTAATGACATGCATTACGAATATTCTGTGATATTTTGTACTCCCCAAATGTTCACTCTCTAAATGAGCCTTTCTCATTCTCTCTTCCTCTCCTCTCCTCATATATGTGTGTGTGTGTATGTGTGTGTGTGTGTGTGTGTGTGTGTGTGTATAGAGAGAGAGAGAGAGAGAGAGGGAGAGAGAGAGATGTGTATGTAATGTAGGCTAAATTAGATTAAGTACTCTAATTTTATATACCAGGAGAGATGGCATCTCTTGATATAATACAGCCTTGGAAGTAGTTTTCAAAAACTGTTAGTGTACCTAAATTTTCTGTGGCCAGCCAAATGGGCATTGCCCTTGCCCCTAGTTTCCAGGGCCTTCCCACTCCTACTCATTCCCATGATCACCAACTTCTAGTGCTCCCCCTGTGGAGTTGCTAAAAATAATTATTACTGATTTTGGAAAAAACTCTTCTGTGAAAAGGGGCACTCTCACTTACACACTGTTGGTATGACTGTAAACATATGTTGTCATTTTGGAGAACATTTTAGCAGTATATAAATATCAGATATCTCATTTATTTTCCTACCGAAATGGTAAATGGGTATACCCTTTGACTCATCAATTATACTCCTAGGGCATCTATTTCTACAGGATAATTCCACAGGGGCACAAACAAACATGTATGTACATGGAATTCTCTGTAGTGTTGCTCATAAAAGTAAAAAACTGGAAGTGGCCTAACTGCTCATATATATAAAGGAATAGCAAACAGCAGAGGCATATCTATATAGATCTGTTGACATACAAACATCTCCAATGTGCATTGTTAGGAAAGGTTTTTTTGAAAAAGCAAGTCATAGAATGACATGCATAGCATGATCCCATTTGGGTTTTTAAGAGTATAACAGAAGGATACCTACCAAACTAAGATCATTGAGCACCTCTGGACAGGAGAATGGTTTGGGACAGGGTGGAAATGAAGAATAAGGACTTTTCAATTTTATACTTTTATATGGTTTATTTAATTTTTATAGTAAGCATATAATTATATGTAGTTTGCATAAATAATAGTTTTGGAAGTAAATGCCAGTGCAATAATCTTCAAAACATTAGTTTCAAAAAATCGTACACCCAGGAAAAAGAAATGAGAGGCATTTGCTATTAGTTCTCATCAAGCAGATTAAAGTATTATTAAGGGACCCACCCATTATTTCTCTTAGGTTTTGGGCCAGTGAACTATGTATTATTTCTTTGAGTACTGTGGCCCACCAACCCTAGGGGGTCCCCTATGTTCATGCCCCTATATAAGCCACCCCCCCCTTTGAGTGTAGGCATGACCTGTGACTTGCTTCTAATGAATAGAATGTGGCAAAAATGATGGGCAATCACCCCTATAATTGTTACCACTTATACATACAAGATTCATTCTACTAGCATGTGGTTGAATTCCACCCCCACCCCTCTCACTTTGAAGAAGCTGCTGCAATGTGAGTAGGCCTATGGAAGGGGCCAGGTGTAGCCTCTAGCAGTTGAGAGTGACCACTGGCTAACAGTTTCAGAGAACAGGAGACTTAGTCCTAAACCGGAGGAACTGAATTCTGCCAACAGCCACGTGAGCTCAGAAGACGATCCTCAGATGAGACCTTAGTTCCAACTCATGTCATGATTTCAGCCTGGTGAGCCCCTGAACAGAGAATCCAGTTGGATGTGCCCAGAATCCTAAGTCATAGTAACTGTGAGATAATAACTATTTGTTGTTGTAAGTCCTTAAGTTTGTGCTCATTTGTTACACAGCAATGGAAAACTAATACAATTATCTTGTTCTGCAATCTGATGCCATACTAACCAGTAGAAGACAAGAGAATGCACTGAATCTGCTATTTTGTCTACTAACTCTCTCCCACTGAGCCACTAACAAATGCATACACTTGAACTTTCAAAATCACTTTCTGTATGTTAGGTACTAACATGCATTTATATCCCTTGTCTTACAAAATCCTCACATTACTCTTGTGAAGTGGCCATAGATAAGGATATTGTGACTTCAAGAGGTTACAAAATTTGCCCAAGGTGGCATAGCTAGTAGGTAGCTAAGCCAAGATTCATACCTGAAACCTGTGTTTAACAGGACATAAAAAAGAATGAAAAAGCAACAGATGAGCCAATAGTTAAAAACTTGCTTCCAGAAAATACCTTAACAATCAGTGATTAAAAGAAGTTAGTAGTCTGGCTATCCACCGAAATGTAGTAGATCTAATTCTATTTCTCTTCCCCCAAATCTGTTACATTTTCTAGCACTTGTTTGCAGTAATTAAAGTAAAAACTCAGAGTTATCACAGCAGATCCTGGCTACAATATGGCTTATTACTGCACAGCTTTATATATTCTGCCATTCACAAAATTTCCTCTTGTAGTTACACCAAACACAGTTATGGCTGGTAACCCATGTCAAGGGGAGTTGTTATCAGGAGATCACTGACTTTTTAACTTCATACAGCATTCTTTTCAAGGAAGTAAACCCTACAAAAGTAAAAGGCCAGAAGCACAGAGCTGCATACTAGAATATGACACAATCAATGTAATCATCAATAGGCAAGTTGAGATAAACATCATACTGACAGGATATGGAGCTGAAGAAGGCTGGAGGAAGAATGACTCAATTTTATTTTTCCCATGGGCAAAGGCCGAAAGAGTGTCATCATGAACAAATTAAAGCCCTACCACAAAGCATTTGTACAATGTGCCATGCCAGAAAGCAAAGGGCAAACCACTAATCTCAACAGATAATAATTAGAAAAAGTAGTACAGAGAAAAGCAGGAACAGTAGGACAAAAGGACATAGGAAATATTACTATCAATTGTTATGACTTTTCTAGAATGTGCATTTTGACTGAACTTTATAGGTTGTGATTTTCTCACCACAGGCATTTAGAATTGGCATTCAAACACTAGGAGAGCCAAGTTTAATTAACTTAGACTTCTGAATAAAGAAACAACTAGAGAGCAAGAGGGACATCCAGTGCTATGGCTCCAATTTGCTGTTTAAACTGCAGAACCATATGCACTGCTGCGTTTATTGCCTCTTCACCTTATCAGCCAAAAATTGTTGCCATATCAAGAAAATTGTCCCTGTGATCCCCGTTTTATCCCACATATGACTTTCTCTCTCCTTTCTGCTTTCCTTTCAGAATCAGCGCAATATATAACTTGGCCCCTGAGATCACAGACCGAGGTCAAAATGAACTGCATAGAGCCCAGGAGGACAGCTTTGAATAATACAGGATAATGCAAGAGGATAGATAATCAGATTCTCTGAGGACTTCAGAAAATGTTTGGTTTAGGCACAGTCATTTGGGGACAAGAATGGGTAGTAAAGGGGTGATGTTAGGTCACATATGTCTTGCATCTAAGTGTTATGCCTGTGTCTTTGCACACATAAGCACAACATAATAATAAATTCATCAGATTCGGGCAGCCCACAATCAAGTTCAAATCTCTCCATCCCAATATACCTCAATACTCTTCTACGTGACCTTTCTGCTTCAACTCAATCTTCTCATACTGGCTCAGAGTATAATCCCTAAGTGAAATACTACGTCCTTGCCTCTTGATTTATCCAAAACCTATTCAACCTTCAAGACCCACTTCCTCTGTGAAGTCCTCCCTGACCAGTCAAACCAACTCTGATTACTCCCATTTTTCTATTCTTAGTCTGTTTCCCTCATATGATAACTTACACTATTTAATCTTTTAAGTACATATTCTATGTCCTCAGCTGGACTACCTTAATTACTTGGGAGCTGGGAGCTCAGAATCCAATGAGAGAGACAAGCATCAGAGCAAATTTCTAAAACACAAATGTAAACATGTTTTTTAATAGACATGTAAGATACAGAATGCTATAAGATCAGAGGGCAAAGTGACCTTCTTTGTGAGACTTGGAGAAGATCTACACAGGAACTGGTATCTAAAGTGGCTATTGAAATAGTACTTAGAAGTTTGCCAGATGGAGGGGAAAGAAATTGACATTCCAGGTAAAATGAACTGTATGTGCAGCATTGTGAAAATGCTTGGTGTACTTGAAGGAAAAGTGAATGAATGACTATGGCTGTAGAATTTCAGAGTTTGAGAGGTAGGTTGAAGCTAGACTTTATGGAATATAAGACTTTATCTCATAATGTAATAGATAGTCACTGAATGTTTCAAGAGGGGAGTAGCATGGGAAGATTTGCATTGGGAAATTTATTTCTGGTGACTGTAAATGCTGGACTGGATAAAGGCAGGCCTGAAGGTAGAAGGGTCAGTTGGGTGACTACTGTTATACTACATGTGAAAAATTATGAGGCTTGAACTAAGGCAGAGGTGTTGGAGATGGAAAAAAGAGGATATGTTAGGAATGTTGTTATGTAGAAAGAAGTACAGTTGTTATAATTTGGAGCAGAATTGGAGGTTGGGGAGAAGAAGGAACCTAGAATAAACTAAAAATGTACATGCCCTCAAAAGACCAGATAGATGTTGATGCCATTAATTAAAACAAAGCGTTTAGGAAGAAAGGAAGGAGATAATGAATTGGTGGTTGTGTTGAGTTTGAAGAACATGTGGACCATCCTAATGATGCCCAATAGGAGTTAAAATAGTTCTGGAGAAAATGGGGGACCTGAGCTCAAGACTGGGAATTCACCTGGCAGTGTTTAAAATCATGGATATGGATGGCATGTCTTAGAGAGTATAAAAAAGAAAAGTAAAGGTCCAAGGACAGACCTCCGGGGAACACTGATAACTTTAAAGGGCAGAATGATGAAGTGAAAGAGTCTAAAAACTTTAGAGAACCTGGTGAAGTCATTTTTCAAAGGAACAATTGGACAACAGTACTAATTTCTACTGAAAGTTTAAGATGAGAATTAAAATGAGGATTTCATCAAAATGTCAATAATGATCTTTATGACTATAAACAAGTAGCAGAAACTGAAGTCAAATCAGTTTTTTCACATTATTCAGTAAATACTTGTTTTGCTCTTACTAAAATCCCTACACTATGGAGTTTATATTCTAGTGGGGAAAGCAGATAAGAAAATTAGACAAATAAGTGGAAGTATGTTAGACAGTGACAAGGGCTAAAGGAAAAACTAAAACAGAGAAGGATAGGGAGTATACACGTGGGTAAGGTACCTGAAGGTGCAATTTTAGATAGTGTTGTCAGGTCAGGTCACAGAGTAGGTCATATTTAAGTAAAGACCTGAAAAAAATTGAGGAGAAATCCCTGAAGACTGAGGACAGAATGGTAAAGAAGGAAGTATTTACATGACAATGGAGAAAGTAATAATGCAAGTGAGAGAGAACTAAAGGCTTAAGCTTCAAAGGAGGCGAGGAATACATGGGATTGAAAGCACAGAAAAGCTGACATTGCAGAAGGGGACGGCTACTTCTAACTTTGAAACTTCCAGTAGAACTAGCATAAATATGGGTGTTAAAGGGGGTGGTAGGAAGTTGAGGGAAACTCATGAAGGCCTCTTTTTTCTCTATGAGGTAGGAAGTGACATTTTCTTTCTATGGGCCTGTGGGTAAAGCAAGTAGTTCAAAGAAAATGGCAGCAGAGCAGTAAAAATGGAGTACTTAGAAAGGGAGCTGACGTAGGGACAAAAGTACAGGGGCAGTCTTAAGGACTTGGCTAAGGCTGGATATTAGAAATCTGGAGTGGTACTAACCAATCAAGTATGTGATTTTTCTTTGGCAATGATCAGCATAATAGGAGAAAGAAGAAAGAAAGTCTCAAGTGAAAGTGATCCAAGGTTGAGGTCTGGCAAGTGGTACAACACAAAAAGGTCAATGAATTTGTTGTTAAAAAGCCATAGGTTTAGTAAGAAAGCAAGTGTGAAAAGGTCTGAGGCTTAGATAGGTAGCTAGGGAGTTGTGAGGGCTTAGAGTTCCTGATACCAGAGGTGATTGAGTGAGAGTGAAGAAGTAGAAATGACTTAAAGCAGAGTGCAGGCAATGATCAGTGGCCTGAAGAAGGTCAAGGAACAATGAATTTAGGGTTTCAGGTGAGTTATCCATTAAAAAATAGAGACAGACTATTTCAAGCAGATTTTTTTTCTATCAAAAAAGTATATTTACCAGTCCAAATCCAAAATAAGTAGGAGTATAAATATAGTGCATGTACTAACATTCTCATGGTCCAAAAAACATTAGAAGCCCAACTATAAAAAAACTTACTGCAGTAGAACAACAGAAAATATGTTTGGTAAATACTGTGTGTGGAAGGAATCTCAAAATCTAGAGACATACTTCAACTAAATAGATACTCTAAACTAGTGTTAGGCAAAATAGTGGAAAATGCATTTAAGTTTAAATAATGACTTTTAAAGTAGTAAAATGCATTAACTGTGGGCAAGTAGGATAAACTTATTCAATAAAAGATAACACAGTCCAGCTATACTGCGTTAAACTCTGCCTGGTAGGATAATAGAAAAATATAAATTGATTTGGTTTAAAAATGATCTTTTTTGCAAATGGACATGTAAAGAATATTTTATACTAGAGGACTCAGTATTATCCAACATCCTTAAAGAAAAAGAAACCCCATCGGTTCAAGTCCACTTCACAGTCTATCTAACTTTTATAATGTTCATAATGGTTATTTTGAGATGTTCTGGCTTAATTAAAGTCATTACTGCCCTCAGATAAAGTGTATTTGCTATTTCACAGGTCTGTGACACTTTCATATATCTATGTATTTGACAACTGGCACCCAAATTTTCTTTTATTTGCCTTGATAAGTCACAGTTCTTAACTGAAGTCAGGATAAGCCTTAACCATAGAAGCATATACTAAACTTTCATCTATGACTTCTGTCTGGTCTTACTGGATTTGGGCATACCTGTCACTTAGAAAGTATATATACAAAACCATCTTTTCTAGCCATTATGAGGCATGACTTAAATGTGCTGCTTTGTGTGTAATTCCCCATCCATGGAAATAATAACTCTATGCAAAAAAAAAAGACTAAAATGGAATGTTTGATGGAGCTCTGATGAACCATGCTGGAAATACAGATTTAAAAAAGGATCAAGTTTGAATAAGCACAATGAGGGATGTGCAATAGGCAGGACAGTCTTAATATCTTTACTTTCTTCCTTTTGAGGATTCTTTGAGCCCTTCATTGTGCGTGGTTACTTCTCAATTTGAATTTTGCAACCAAAAATTAAGTTCTCTCAAAGATCAAGGTGACAGGTAAAGAGGAAAAAAGGGAAGTTGAAAGTTTTTGCCCTTCCCTGTAACCCAGATTGTGTTTTCTGTCAATTTTACATTTTGGATTCTCTTGGGAATGGCAGTCACAGGTACAAGAGGGAAAAGAGGACTCTGGGAGTAAGGGGAAATAAAGACAAGGGGAGAGGAAGATTAGTGTATAGGGGGTAGGGAGGTACTTTGGAGGAGTTTTTCCACATTATATGTGTATGGGGAGAGGTGTGTGTGGGGGAAGAAATAAAGTCAGCAATAAAGTCATCATAGGAAAAGAATAAGAGTGTCCTTCTATTGAGGAACTATGAAGGGGTATTATGTAAGGTGGTAGTTTTTTAAAAAATAGGTTGATATTATGTATTATCATATTGTATCCTAAAGATACATTTTACTCACTGCCATTTCAATTCTGACTGGCAATTATCTTTCCTTCTAGAACCTAAGCTGTTAAAGCCAAATTTAGTAGAGCAGGTCATATGAGAAATGAGTCTGAACAGTGTTTCAGGTTATTGCAGTTTCCATATGGAACATTTTGCTTATGATTCCTTTGGACTCATCTCCCCAGAGATACTTTGTCACCTTAAGGCATCCTTTAAAGCACAGATAGGAAGGTCCATAGAGAGCTTGTCATGGTAATAACATTTAAATGGTAAATATTAGACTTGGTACAAAAGACATATTATGGGTCTAACAGGGAACTTAATTCCCAAGAGAAAGGAATTATACATATATATCACAGTTACTCTAGTTGTTCCCAACATTTTACATTATGCCAGTAATTACTCTTTTGCTTCTCAAAGTCAGTAGGTTTAAAACAGAGGTGTCAATATAGGGGCTTTATATTATCCATCAACATTTGATGGGTTTCAGACAATCAAAATAATTCTTTAGCCATCAATTCAGAAAGATGAGAAAGGATCCTTCCAGATAGTTTTTAAAACATGAGGGAGTGAACCATTAATGGATTGTGAAATCACTGTATGTTTAAAAGGTGTGTTTAAAACAATAGAAGAGAGTATGATAGGGTAGGGTAGGGTAGAGTAGAATGGAATAGAACAGAATAGGATATCATAGTGCACTGTATGTAGTGTTTTGAGAAACTTTTGTGTAATATATATACATATATTATGTGCATGTTGGGTTACAGTGGAAAATGTATTTTTTATTGTGGATCACTGCCAGAAAAGTTTGCTGGTTACTATTTTAGGAGCTTCCTCTACATCTCACAGAGAGTAGAGAAAAGCTTTACCCATGACCAGAGATAAAACCAGATTATTTTCATCTGAGGGAAAACCACACTGATCTCATTCTCAGGAGAACAAATAATTCTCCACTGGGAAAAATGATATAGAGATGCATATGAATCTCCAATATGATAAAAAAAATCAGCAAGATGGAACAATGAAAACATAAAAGAAGAGAAAACTCCCTGTGAAAACAGAAGGGCAAAAGCAGAAAGAACCCAAATGTCCATCAACTGATGACTGGATAAACACAATGTGCTGGATCTATACAATGGCTCATTATTTGGCAATTAAAAGGATGAAATTCTGATGCATGTTATGCCATGGACAAACCCTGGAAACGCACTAAGTAAAAGAAGCCAGGCACAAAATGCCACATATTGTATGATTCCATTTGTATGAAAAGTCCAGAATTGGCAACTCTATAGAGACAGCAAGTAGATTAGTGATTTCATTGGGTTGGGAGATACAGGATTAGGGGTGGGGGGTTGATAGCTAATGAGTAGGGGGTACCTTACACTTTTTTTGTGAATTACTCCTCTCCAACTCTCATGTTCTGAGTGAGTTTGATACCTTTCTCAACTCCACAGGTGAGCCTTTAATGGGCCTAAACAATCAGCAAATCTCACTCCTCTGTCCATGATGATTGTTTCAGTGTCAGGCAAATGAGTCAACTGAACGGAATGAGAAGCACTCAGGCATTTCCTAGAGTTTCTGGGAAAAAGGAAGGTTTTCTTCCCCCACTATAAGAGTTTATGTCACCATTACATAGCCTGACCATGTAGCTAACACCCAGAGAGTCGACCTCAGCCAAGAGAGATAAACTGGATATTGGTGACATAAATTGACCCATGACCAAGCCATACCTGAAGACAATAATACACCTGGAGTCAAACATTCATCTTGTCTTTAGGTCAGATTGAATTGGGTAATTTGATACTCTCAAATCAAAGGGCACTAACTGATATTATGTTCCTTTATGTTGTTGCTAATGCATATGTGTGGGCACACACACTTATATGAGAAAATAAAGAAAAATACAAGATGCTTGCTGTAAGGAGAATACGACTTGCTAGAAACCACAAGAAAAAGCACAATTTACTTGAATAAATCCTCCTACAGTAGCCTTCACTGTCTATCATTTCATCAGCTAAGTTCAAGTGCAAAACCCCCACCACCTAGTAATTACAACATATAGAATTGTTGTAGCAATGTATTAAAAATTAACTCAGCAAAATCAGAGATGATACTCTCAGTTTACAATTGGATCAATATGGAAACAAATGGGGAATAGGGAAAAAATAAACAAATCAGGGACGTAAGAGCATAGTTTATGTAATGTATTTAGATTAGTAACTGTTCATTAAATATATATATTTACAGGACAGGCAGAAAAGGCAGTTACTCTCTGATTTGAAGAGGCATTGATCAGAGGCCATTTTTGTTTTCTGAGGTTTTTTTTTTTATCAGGGGCCTTTCGACTTAACAAATGCATTACTGACTAGTCTCACTGCCTGAAATCAATGAGGAACTATACTGCATGTCTACATTAGACAAAGTATTGTGCTAAGTACTGTCAAAGAAGTACAAGGCATTCTTGTTCTCAAGAAGCTTACAGACTAGATGGTGAGATATGAAAATACATGCCTGTACATGCACATAAAAAGAATAAAGAAAGATGGTATAGGTATAATAGATGTTGTTAAAGTCATTGAGTCACAAGGTGATAAAGGTCTGAGGACTATGTTGGTGGTCACAGAGAGAAGACTGTGGATGGATATGACTAGAATTTCAAAAGTGTAATGCATAAAACTTACTAGATATAAGGGATGACACTTTAGGGTTCAGAGCCTGAAAAAAAGAGACAATAGGAAAAGGTAATACAGTTTTATGGTTCAAGGTCTGGAAAATGGGGACAATAGCAGGAAATTGTGTAGGGCTAAAATCAAGGTGTAGACTAGGCTGTATTCTCATCTGGACCTGAGGTTCCTCAACCAAGCTCATTTCTTTTGTTGGCAGAATTCAGTTCCTTGTGGTTGTAGGCCATTTTATTTATAAAAGGTCCCCCATTTTATTGCTCTCTGTCAGCCATTCATCCCTCTCAGCCCCTGGAGAACACTCTTAGGTCTTTAGTCTATGGCCTTCTCCCTCTCAGCAACAGAGAACCTTTTTCATATTGAATCTCTTACTCTTCAAATCTCTCTGACTTTTCCTTCTGCTACCTGCTCTAATCTGTGGTTTTTAAAGGACTCATGCAATTGGGATAGGCCTGCCTGGAGTAATCTCCCAATCTTAAAGTCAACTGATTAGTGACCTTAATTATATCCACAAAATGACTTTTGCCATGTAACCTAACATAATCATAGGAGAAACATCAGGGAGTGGCAAGCATAGAGTCCATTTTAGAATTCTGCCGACCAGATATTTGATATGTTTGTGATGTAGTCTGAGAATTTCTTTCTTATAGTAGATGAGTGTACTAGGATTAAATTCAGCTCTAAGGGAAAGAAGTTTGTTTCTTAAACAAGATAGAAGTTTATTTCTCTCTCATGTAAATATATGGATAGGCAGTTCAGAGTTGAAATGGCAGCTTCACAGTCATTAAAACATTTGTGACTTGGGTTCCTTCCATTTTATTGTTCTCCCACCCTCAACACATAGTTTCCATCAGTGGTCCCAAAATGACTGAGACAGCACCATTCATAACATGTATTTCAGTCAGTGGAAGGGAATAAAGAGGAAGAGAGGAAAATGCCCATTGTCTATAAAAATGTTTCCTAGAATTTGTACACATATTTTCCTCGTATATGCCACTGGACAGAACTTAGTCACATGACCAAATCTATATATAAATGCCCCTGGAAAATTAAAGTTTATCTATGCTGATTGTCAGAAACCCAGCTATATCTGTAGTTCATTATTAAGTAAAAAGGGTATAATAGATTTTGAAGCAAAACCATCTGTCTCTGTCACAGTGTGGTTAACTCATTAACAGTTATTAATATAGCTGCTTTTTGTGCTTAAGTGTATCATATTTTATGTGTTCTACATATTTTATTGCTTTTTTTCTCTTGTTATGGTACATGCTTTCTCTTTATATATTATGTGTGCCTCTTTCTTCTGATAATGCAGAAGTTTTTGTATTGTTTTTAGTTCTAATACACTAATGAGTACCTTTGTAGTTATAAATTCATAAAATATACACATATTTATATATACAATATTTAATATATAAAATATTCTATGCACCTTGCTTGCCTCACATTTCATGGATTCTATTTTTTACCCCAAGAAATTTGTAGGCACTGATTCACTGTCTTCTAGTGTTGAAGGCTATTGTGAAGTAGTCTCAGGACAGCCAATATATACTTAATTGTACTGCCTGGATAGCTAGATTCTTGAAATACAGTCACTTTACTAGACTGCAATGCAATGTTGATGATCCTTTTAACATGTTTCCTGGAATGTGCTGTGCTTTTTCAACCTATAAATTCAATTATTTAATTTCTAGACTGTTTTCTTGAATTATATCTTTGCATATTTTTTGTTTCTTCTGTTTGGTTCTCTTCTTTGGGAAAAACATTTGCACTTAGATTGGACCTCCTTTGGCTATCTTACATAGATTTAACTTTTTCTCTTTCTTTAAACCCATTGTTTATTTCGTTAATTTCCCTTACTTTTCTCTATTCTTCAATCTGTATTACTGTAGTTTTGGCAGTATATGCTCTTTGTGTTGTTTCAAATGTTTGCTTCATTTTCATGACTTTTTTTCTCTTTTGTAACTTTCCTGAGCCTACTGTCTCACATTTTATTCCTTTATGTTGTTTCATTCTCACTTTATTACTGACTTTTGAGCTCTCTGATTTATATTCCATGTTGTTTCATGGCAATATGTTTTGTTCCAAACTTTTTCTGTTTGGGGGCAATATTTCTCTGGTGAGTGCTTATCTGCCATTTGTTTCCCCTTTTTATTTCCTTGTTTTTCTTTTAGTTCCTTTGTATAGATTGTTTTGGTTCACTTGAATTAAGGTTAATTCTTCCTAGACCATCTATTAGTAGTAGGTTCAACAGGCCAACACCCTATTCTTGACTAACAGAAATTCTCCCTGGTTCAGAGTGAAGCTCCTCGGATCTCAGATATGGTTTGTGTGTGTGTGTGTGTATGTGTGTGTGTATGTGTGTGTATGAGAGAGGGAGAAAGAGTTGTTTCAGCTTTTATTTATCTCCAGTTAATGAATATTGATTGGAAACTGTAGGACTATTCAAAATTCAATCTCCCTCCTCTATAATTCCTCAAAATGATTATTGCAAAGGTGATGTATGTATGTGCTTCCTTTTTCAGACGTGAACTCCTGTTGGCCCATTGAAGCTTCACTAGCATTCTATAGAACGTATTCTCATTTTTCTAAATAAAGGATTGTTGGTTTATTTGACAATGTGAGCTCATAACTTTGGGAAAATATGCTCTACTTTGTGTGATAACTAGTCATCTCTAGGCATCTTCCTACACAACTTGATCATTACAGCACTTGGCAGCCTTTATCCATTTGCTGTGGTTCAGACACAGTTATTCTGTTTTTCATTCTCCTTGTTATATCTGGTAATTTCAGAGAAGAGAAAGGCAGGGTCAACTTTACTCTGATGTTGTAAACCTGTAAGTCAACTCCAGAATTTCCTTATGCCAAAATGTCTTCTCCACCCATGTTACAAATTCCTATACTTACCTTTTAAGTCTTAGCCCAACTGTCACATACTCTATGAAGCTTTACCTGACTTTCTCAAGATAACTTAGGAACTCTTTTCTCTGTGTTGTCACTGTATTTTGGACATAGTTTAATATAGGACATATTATACCAAATTATGATTGTCTGCATATCTGTCTTTCTACCACTCTGTGTTTTCTAGGGCAGGTGTTGTGATTTATTGGTCTTTTTACCTCCACCACTTGCTTGACAAATAGTAGGTGTTCAATAAATACTGCCAAATTAGTGAATGAATTCCAATCCATATGCTACAATGCCATAAGAGTTGTTTTTCTAAAGGGCAAATCTTATCACATTGACAAATAAATCGGTAGCTCCACATTTTCAGTAGAAAAATATCCACACTCTTTAGCATGACATGTGAGGCTCTTGGAAATAGGCTCCAAATTATCTTGAAGTATCAGCGTTTATCTGTCTCTGTTAGCATGCTATCACTGAGCTAGACTTATTAATTACTTGCAAGTTCTAGAATATGCCATGCCTTCTAATGTCTCTGTGTTTATGCACATTCTGTTCACTCTGCTTCAAATGTCCTTCCTTTTCTTTTCTGCCTGATAAATCTGTAATCATACTTCAAATATCATCTTCTAGGTGAGGCCTTCCCAGATTTTCCCAGTTTATTTCATTCTACATGCTTTCATTGTATGCATTTTGCATATATCTTTATTATAAAACTTATCATATTATACCATAATAATTTATTTATTTGTCTGCTCTCCCACCCTGCCCACTGATTGTGAACTTCTCAAGGTCAGGGAAAATGTCTATTTATTTCTGGGTCCCCAGTCCTTTGTGTATGGTAGGTTCTTGAAAAATGCTTGCTGAATAAATAAATTCTAGTGTTGAAACAGACTTTAATAAATGCTAACAAATGTTTTCACTTTAAATTTTAAAAAGGTTTTTTTTCTACTTATATCCTCCAGACCCTTCAAATGACTTTATTCACTGAATCAATTCTGGACAAAAATAATGACTTGCAGAAAAAATTTGATGAGCTTGCTCTTATAGAACTATTCCACTACTTGGGACTTGCCTACCAACTTGTATTTGAGTTTCTCCAAGTGTGGTTTCTTTCAGTAATCTTAACTAATGAATTGGATTGGCCATGCAGTGATCCAATCAAACCTGTGGTGATTGGTTTTCTTGACAATTGGGAAAAAATATTGATCTTATTCTGGTCAATTGGCCTAGTTGTATAGAGATAGGCTAATAATGTTATCAGAATTACTTTTATCAGCACCTTTGGGCCTAAGTAAGCGAGCTGCTAAGTAGAAGGCCTCTGTGACCACATTTGTTTTTAATCCTTATCTCTCTCCCCACATCTCTTCATATCACTCCTGCAACAGTGCTTTGTTCCCAAAGGGAATTGTTAAATGTTTAATAATTTTAAAACTCTTACAAAATGGTAATGTTTCATGCAATATCTTAAGCAAATTCATACATTGTAGTTAATTATGTTTAAGACATTAACCTGATTCTTTTCTCTTTTTAACTCACTGGTATATGCAGCATGCTGTTAATTATATAGGGAAATCTTGTCAAAAATGGTTTGGTCTATAGTAGTTAAGATTGCTACATTTATACTTTATAGTCCAATCATATATCTATAATACATCTTTTTCTTTTGGAAAATGTTTTACAGAAGTTTATTTCCCTTCTGAAGTGATAAAACTAAATTTACCTGAGGTTCTTACTAAAATGCCTCTTTTTGTAAACATGTTCAGCATTTCTACCTTAATTATTTAATCTTTTGGCTAGAGATAAGTGGGAATTTAAATATTTCTGGAATCAAGTTGAGCAATATTAAGGCTTCAATTTGGTATGGGGACATTATGTAAGAAAGCACTTATGACTATTTAGTACACATACTATCCCAAAAATGTGTAAAAAGTTTGAGGTTCATTTCTTTAATAATACTGTTGGGGTGTAATGTTAATATGGTAAGACTAAGTTTTACAAAATACATGGGATAAATATAACCAGTTATTTCAATATTGTTCATAACGCAGTATCTTGAGAAATGATCCCGCTTGGAGCAGGAATTTAGTTTTCTTATGTCCATACCCCTCTTGGGTTAATTAAAAATGTTATTTTATCATATCCATGTTGGAAACTGTGACACTTAACACAACTAATTTATTTAATAGAAAAAGATGAGCAAATTGCTGACCTAATTTTTCTGCTACACATTTCATGTATTTGTACTTAGCACCTATCACATAGAGTAAGAATTGTATGATGAAACAATTAAAAATCCTAAGAAATTAGAAAGAAACAATACTAAATATATTTCCTTCAAGAAACACAAATTTCCCCTTCCTGTAAATGGGTGGTTTTAATCAAACTGGAAGCCAGGCCCACCTTAAATAAACCCAATAAGCAAAAATCCCAAGTTATAAAAATCATAAACTTGGGGGCAGGGTAACTTTTCACGTTATGTGGCCAGACATTTTAAAATATGATTGTATATTCTGATTTCACACAGCAGGTCAAACTATGAAATGTGTTCCTATAACACTTTGGGAACATGCTTCACACATGTAATAAGAGACACTTGAGTCTCAACACAGCACTTAAAAATCCATATTCTTAGACAAGCTAGCAAGTACTCAAAAGTCCCATGATAAGGCAGCAGTGCTACACATCAGAGTTACAAGACCTATAAACATATTATTGGAGAATGTTTTTCTGGAGCAAAACAAAAATTGAACTGGCATGGAGACGGAAAGTGCCAGAACCGTGAAGAACAAGCAGCAGTCTTTCCTCATCCATATCAGGACTGTGTAATAAATTACCCTCTTCTCTCCCATACTGTCAGGAGAAAACGATGTTTAGATTAAACCTCGCTAAGGCCTAAAAGGATAATTTGTCAGTATTTTCCAGTTTACTACCAATGCAGTATTGATTTGCTAGGGCTTTTCTTTCTATTTTATTTACACTAATTCAATCTGGAACAACTGAAACCTAACTTGTTGGAAAGCAAGATATTTCTTTATTTTAAGTCTCACAAGTCCAAAGTATAAGGTACAGGAAAATAGGTCCAAATTATTCTTCCCAGTTCTTGTGAGTAAAGACCAACATCTTCATTGGAGGCAAACTATTATCAGAGAAAACCACTTTTCTAGGAGATTTGCCTTTGGCTAATTTCTTATTTATCAAATTATGGTTCTTAGGAAAATGGGATAAAAACAGTTCCAAATGACTGCCCAATTTTGTAACTCATGACTAGTTCTAGGCAGCTGCTTAGAAACAAAAAGTAAAACAGAAACAACTTGATAAACCTTCTGGCTGAAGCTGATAAAAATGGTAGTATTAGTTTGATGTACAAATGACACAGCTAGGGACAAAAGTACACTTGAGGGAAAAGGTAAAATTACCTTCTAAATCCTCCTGCTCCCTTTGCAAGTTATACTAATTAATAGAAGGTATCTTACGGATTCAGGACTAAAACAAAGGCAGCCAAAGGTTAATCTATATCTATATGTTGAGGGCAAGTAAAAAATATACATATATCAAGTACTGAATCCATGAAGCTACTACTGTGTATTTCCTTTCCTTCCCTTTCTTCCATTTTTGCGGTTGTTCTGCTTTGTTCTTTTCTGTCTTGTTTTTACTTCCCAAGGTACCTCCATATCAGCTATGGCATTGTTTTGACACCAGAAAGTATGGGAGGACTGGTGAAAATGTCATGAGTTGACGGGTTTATGACTCGTTCAAGGCTGAAATGTGGAACTTTTATTGCTCATTCTTTTTTCAACTTTTACAGACATTTCTTCAAAGTCTGACATGACTCCAGATTAGTAAAATCTCACTTTGACATCTTCTTATACTTTCTTAGCCTAAGTTTACTTTAGACTTGACTACCCAATAGACTCACATTTTTCGACAATTTCGACTAGATTGTTTGATCAATTTCATTTGGAATGCTTTCTTAAAAATCAGTTGATGCATTATTTGATAAATATGGTTGTGTCTTCATAAAAAAAATATTCAATAGTTTCCAGTGAAAGACCAGGCAATTCAGCCAGACTACATGTCAATTTAGGCGAGGTCTTAAATGAATCAAACCTATTTGACAATTTTGATTGACATGCTTATTTTCATAAATCACTTGAAAAGATACATGTATGTGCTTATTTATTTATCTATTTATGGGCATTCAGTCAATTGGCATTTGCAATTATTAGTCTTAAAATGAACCATGCTGACTACACAGTTCTCCTACAACCCTCATTTGATTTATAATCTGATTGTGATTGAATATGGTTATGTCTACATGCATTGATTTGGCATATCAATTGCAGCTGTTTTTCCATGTGCTAATTAGCTTGAATCTTTTACCTATAAAAACCAGTAGCATCATCACGAACTGAAACTAAACCAATCCAGGAAACCAGAAAACAGGTCTGACTGATTCAACTGTTAATATAGGGGTTTACAAACTACTGACTTTATTGAGCTGATTGAGCAAGTCATTCAGAAGCCAAATTGGTTTACACATATAGACAAAGCCCTAAAAATCAATTTTGCAAGAGCTAAACAGTTACTCAGTTCAGTGTAAAGATACAGCCAAAAAATATATACCAAGAATTACATGTCTGTATTAATTTACTCATTCAAAACTATCTGTTGAATACCTAACTAAGTGGTTAAAACTACTATGGGAGCCTTAAATACTTCAGTGAACAAATCAGACAAGGACCCCAGCCTTTGTGGAACTTACAGTTCTGATAGGGAGAAAAGACAATAAACAATAATTGCAGTACATAAATAAACTGCATGGATGATGATACATGCTGTGGAAATAAAGAAAAGGTAGAGCAGGGTCAAAGGTGTTGGGAGTTCGGGGCTGGGGGTGAAAGTTGCATTACATAGTATGGGTCAAAGTAGGCCTCACTGAGAAAGAGAGATCTGAACAAAAGCTAGAGAAAGTATGAGGGTTAAACAGGCAATATCTGGAAGAAGAGAGTCCCGAGCAGAGGAATCAGCTAGAGCAAAGTCTCTACAGCAGAAGCGTGCTGAAGTTTTTCTGGAGATTGACAAAGTCGCCAGTGTGGCTGCAGCAGTGCTAACAAGGAGAGATGTAGAGGGAGGCGAGGTCAGAGAGACATCATGGAGAGCTTTTAGACCACTGCAAATATTTCACTCCGAGTGAAATGAGAAGTCACTGCTTATTTTTAGCAGAATAGACTTATATTTTAAAAGGATCACTCCGGGAAGCAGGTAGAACTGTTAGGAGGCTTCTGAATTAATCCAGGTGAGATGCTGGTGGCTTGGAGAAGAGTGACAGCAGTGGAGTCGGTACTAAAGCAGCTGTGCTTGCTGATAGAGTGCATGTAAGATCTGAGAGTGAAAGAGCTTCCAGGATGACTCCAGGTTTTTGGCCTGAGCAAGTAAGTGATGGGATGGAGTTTCCATCAACTGAAATGGGCAAGTCTGCAAGCAGAGCAAGTTTGAGGTAAAGGGAAGATGAGGAGCTCCATTTTGGACAGGTGAAATTGAAGATGCCCCTGAGACATCCAAGTGAAATCGTCAAGTAAGTAGTTGAAAATGGATGTTGGAAGAGAGGTCTTGGCTGAGATATAAATTTGGGATTTATCAGTATATGAGATGGTATTTGAAGCCTCAAGACCATATGAGATCACTATCGGAGTGAGTGTAAATGAAGAAGACTCTAGGACAAAGACTGAGCCCTGGGACACTCCAATATTAAAAGACCACCGAGAAGAGGAAGCATCAGCAAATAAGATAGTGAAGAAGTGACCATGGAGAAAAGAGGAAAACTTGAGAGTGTGGCAACCCAGAAGCCACATGAAGAAAGCAGAGATAAATCACATATTCATCAGGAGTGGAATACTACCTTAGCTTTATACATCTTTTGTTTGGTCCTTGTTTAGCAGTGGTAACCCACGTTTATCAAACATGTGGTAGAAGGGAAAGTTGGGGATTATTTCACAAGGCTGTCAATTTTCTCCTAATAAAAGTCATTAAACCTTTTCACAGCAGACTTGTATAGGCCACACATTGTCTCTAGCTGGAGAATTATTTCAGCAAATACAAACTTGCCAAGGAACAATGACAATAAAGGATAAGTTCGCTCAGAAAAAAACTAGTTATGCAGTTACAAATATCAGAATAAATGAAAATTATTTAAGCATAAATTTCCAGGTGATAGCCATAAAATTGAAAACAGAAAGTTAAACATCAGACTTTGGCAAATAAGAAAATTCTACGTAAAATCAACCACTTAAGATAATAGTAGTCATTTGTTCATGGAAACACAGTTAAGTGTACACTGCTAAAATTGTTAAATGACAAATACATGCTTTTGATTTCAAAGGAAAATAGCATGGCATATACCTTACATGAAAGGTTTGAAATCTGTAGCTGTCTTTGTTTTAGAACTACTAATCTTGGCAGACAACTTTGAAAAAACTGCTGGTCCTTTGGATAGCAATATTTCCCTGCTTTGCTTCCTCTATAAGACAGAAACTTTATCTCCAAACATAGCTTTTTCCAGCAAACAAAAGAACCTGTTTCCTCCACACTTGGGGATCTAATTTCATGACAATATCAGAATGAGTAGGTGACTTGATACTAACGTAAAGAGCAAAATATTACCCTCAGTCTAATAGATTTGTTTCTTGCTTTTAGAAGAAACACACACCAAAAAAGCTATGTTACAGAAATAAATTAAGAGCTAAACCTGGTGATTGCCATGAAGGGAGTATTTTATAATCCTGTGCTTTTCCTGTTTTTTTTTTTTTCATTTCTTTTGTAAAACATTGGAAAAAGCTTGGTAAACAGCAATTATTTGTTATTTTAAGAAGTGATCTACAAAGCAAGTGAGCTGGATTCATTCCTCTGTGATATCACTTTCATTTTATTTACATTTTAATTATGTAAATTGAAAATTTTAATAACACCTGGTACAAAACTCTAAAGGTACAAAAGAGCACAGAGGAAAAGGAATCTCCCTCCAGCCTCTCTCCCACAGTCACTCAGTTCCGCTCCACAAATGCAAACAGAATTATCTATTTATTGTGAATACTCCCAGAGAAATTCAATGCGTATACAAGCATTTATACCAAGTGTGCTGGCCATCATGGTTTTTAAACGGCAGGTTGTGACCTATTAGTGGGTTATGAAAAAAATTTACTGAATCACAACTTAACATTACAAAGATATGAAATAAGATAGAATTGAAAATATCAGAGTGTGTCGTTTATACTAAGGGTAGGTATTGTCTTGTGAAATTTTTGTTTCTGGTTTTTATTTTTATTTATAGATTCACTGTGAACTAGGTCACAATGTAAAATATATTTCTTACTCTAGGTCACAGACAAAAAAGCCACTACTATTCACAATGACTCATACCCTGTGGCTTTTCTTTAACGATCTGTGTTGAAGATTGGTCACTCCGATACATACAGAGTTTTCTCATTTTGTTTGTGTTAAGCTCACTTTAAAATATGTCAGCCATCCATAAGAGGGCACATAAATATTATAAATAAATAAATAAATACAGTGTCAGTGGAGTTGAAATCCCCCTGTGCAATTCCCCCGAAACAATTCCACTTTTCCGTCTACCATGTACAATTGACTCTTGAACAACATGGAACTGAATTGTGCAGGTCCACTTACACATGGATTATTTCCAATACATATATTGGAAACATTTTTGGAGATTTGTGGCCGTTTGAAAAAATATTTTATTTAGCTGACTTTATTGTAATAGTACAGTATATAATATACGTAACATAAAATAGGTGTTAATCAACTGTTTATATTATCAGTAAGGTTTCTGGTCAACAGTAGGCTACTTGTAGTTAAGTTTCTGGGGAGTCAAAAGTTATACATAGATTTTTGACTGTGTGGGGGTTAGCACCCCTAACTCCCATGTTGTTCAAGGGTCAGCTGTCTATCTCATTCTTTGTAAGGCTGCAGAGTATTCCACTGCATGAGACTGTACCATAAATTATTCAAGTAGTCCCTTATTGAACAAGTTGATTGATACCCCTAATTTTTTGATATTTCAAACAATGCTACTGTGAACATCCTCATACCTAACACTGCATACTCACTGAATAGCTGTAGGATAAATTCTGAGCAGTGGAGTTGCTGAGTCAAACGAGGTGTATTTTTTGCTAGATATTGACAAATTTCTTTTCATATAGACTACGTATTTACTCCTATAACCAACATTTCATACCCATTTGTCAACAAAATGTATTATCAAATATTTATTATTGCCAGTGTGATAGGTGATAAATAACTTGCGATTCTATTACACATTTCTCTTAAAAGTGAGGTTAACATTTTCCATATGTTCTTGAATCATTCTTATTTCCTTTTCTATGGCCTATATCCATTTTTTTGGTACTCGATTGTTTGGACTTTACTCTGATTGACTATTCATTACAGAAGAATTTAACCCTTTGTCTCTGGATGCTACAAATACAATATAAGGTTTTTATTTATGGCTTCTAGAAAAGCTTTTCCTTCTCTAAGGTTGGGAAATAATTCTCCCATATTTCCTCTTAGTACTTATTTTCACATTTAAATTTTGACTTATCTAGAATTTCTTTTGGTATAGAGGATGAGGTAGAGAACCAATTTTATTGTTTTCTAGATGGGCCACACAGTTGTCTGAAGACCTTTTTAAAACAAGTCATGTTTTCCTTATAAATCTGAAATGACATCATTATCATAGACTATATTCCCGTTTCTATTTGGGTCCTTTTCCAGGCTTCCACTTCCACCCTTCCACTTTGTTTATTCATATACTAGCACTATGCTAGCTTAATTAAAATGAGCTTAAACATATTTTAATATCTGGCAAACTTACTATCATAACAATTCTTCTCCAAATATTTTCAAGGTGTTATTACATGTTTGCTTTTTTCCATCTGAACATTAGAGCCAGTAAGTCAGGTTTTTACAAGGCCAATTGATATTTTTATTGGAGAAATGTTTAAGTTACAGATTAATTTAGGGAGAATTTTATGATAATGAGACTTATACAAGAACAGGATATGGTTTTCCATTTATTTATATTTTCTTCGATGATCCTCAATAGCATTATAGTGTGTGTCTATATATTATGTGTGTGTCTTGCTCTTTTTGCTAGCTTGTTCCTAGGCATTTTGATTATTGTTGCTACTGTGAAAGTAATAATTTATTCAACTATATTTTCTAATTGGTTGTGGATTGTATGGAGGAAAACTATTTATTTGGTTTGTTAATGTGGTACCAAAATTAGCTTGCTGAATTGTTATTATTTGTATTATCTATTTTTGGTTTTCTTAGGTGTTTTTAGATGTACAATTATATAACCTGCAAATTATAATTTGCCTCAATGCCTCTAACTTTATTCCTCTTAGTTATGTTTCTTTTTTAATGGTTAACAATTGCTACCTGCATAATAAGTTTAAAGTAGTTGGTGAAAGTGGACATTTTTATTTTTGTTCTTGATTCTAATAGAAATCCTTCTAGTACTTCCTCACTTAGAATAAACTGGATTTTTTTTTATTTTACATGATCTTATACTAAGGAAATATTTATTTTTTATATATATTTGAGTTTCTCTCAAAAACTGATGACTGACAGTATAGTATAGTGGATAAATGCAAGGGTTTGGAATTAGACTTTGCTACTTACTAGCTAAATGACAACTTATTCTAATTGTGCCTCAGTTGCCACATTTGTAAACTGGGATATTATTAGTACCTAAGTTACAGAGTAGTTGTGAGAATTAAACTCATTAACACCTGTAAAATACTTAGAATAATGTCTGACAGAGAATGAATACTATGTGTTAAAAACAAGTTTGGGTTTTATCACTTGCCGTTTTAGCATCTATACAAATTTTTCATATGGTTTGTCCTTATTTATCTATTTAAATGGTAAATTAGAAAAACAGAATTCCTAATATTGAACCATCCTTGCATTCCTAGTATGAAGTGTACTTAGTTGTAGTGTATTATTCTTTTACTATATTGTTGGAACCTTGTTTGCCAGTATTTTGTTTTAAGAATTTTGCAACAGTATTCACAAGTATAATTGGTTTGTAGGTTTATTTTGTGATTTCTTTTTCTATTTTAGATCTGTATGGTTATTTTTGCTTCCAAAAATTTTTTTAAAAGATTTGGAAACTGTCAGTTTTGTTATGATTGAAAACATTTAAGTAGCCTTGAAATGATGTGTTCCTTAAAGGTTTGGCCGATTTTGGCTATGGAACTGTCTAATTCTGCTACTTTTTTTGGTTTGGGTGTTTCTTTGGCAATTTTATTTCTATTATATAAATTAGAAAGTTTAGATTTTTTTCTATCTTCTGAGATCAGTTTTGCTCATTTATATTTTTCCTATAAAATTATCCATTCCACCCAGGTTTTCAAGCGCATCGTAAGAGAGGTACACAAAGTAGTCTCTTATGAGTCAATTTCCTCTTTATCTATAGTAATGTGACATATTTATTTCTTATCTTCCCTCCTTTCCTTGATTATCTGTTTTACTGTCCCTTCCTCCCTCCAAGAATTGGCTCTTAGATTTATTCATTAGTCCTAGATTTTGAAGATTTTAAAAAATTTAAGTATAGTTGTTATACAATATTATATTGGTTTCAAGGATAGAATACAGTGATTCAACAGTTACATATATTATTAAGTCCTCACTCCAACTAGTACAGTTACTATCTGTCAACATAGGAAGATGTTACAGAATCTGTTGGCTATATTCTCCATGCTGTACTATCATCCCCTTGACCAACTTATATTTGATTGAAAATTTTTGTGCCTGTTTTATCCTCCTCATCCTCCCCACCCACATACTCCAACCCCTCCCCCATGGTACTCACCAGTCACTTCTCAGTGTCTATGAGTCTACTGTTGTTTTTTTCATTTTGTTTTGTTTTGTTTTTAGATTCCACAAATAAGTGAAATCATATGGTATTTGTCTTTCTTTGCCTGACTTATTTCACTTGTTGTGATACCCTCTAGGCCCATCCATGTTGTTGCAAATGGCAGGATTTCTTTCTTTTTTAGGCTGAATAACATTCCATTGTGTATATGTACAGTATATTTTTTAAAAATCAGTTCAATTAACAAATGAATAAATGTCATTGGTAAAAAAAGATGATAAAGATTCAGTTCCAGAATCAATAAATGAAATGTAATTTTAAATGTATAGTTATATATTTTTTTGCATTTCATTGAAAAATTATCCAAAAATATTTTAAATTAAATCATCTAGTACCAGTGAGGAAATACTGAAATGGTCATTCTCATGCTTTGCTAATGTGGAAGTATGAATTCAGAAATAATCTGATATGTGTCTTTAACCTTAATGTAAACATTATTGAACTCAGTAATTTTATTATAAAAATCTATTGTAAGGAATATTTGGTCAGAAATGTACAAAATCGTTGATCACAAAGATGTCTATTGTAGCATTTTTACACTAGAAATGCTGGAAGTGTTAATATCCAAAATAGGGTACAGTTAATTAAATTATGTTACATCTACTTAACTAATATATTTAAAAACACTATTTAATTAATATTTGGTAACATGGAACATGCTTACATTTTAATTCAAGTGAAATATCAAGTTGTATGGATTCTTATAGAAAAACATGGTGAATGGAATAAGAGAAGGGTTGCTAAACCACAAAAAAATGTGACTGATATTTTATTGGGAGGGGACCTTAAGGTTGTCTTTTTCCTGATTTTCGGTAAGGTCCCAATTTTCTTTTTACTAAAAAGTATTGTTTTTATCACAAAAAAACTCACTAAAGGACTGTTAACTCACTTCTGAAATAGCCAGTGTTATTTCCCTTTTCTCTAAAGTTACTACTCCAAAAAGTAATCAATTAGGACATATGAAAAAATAAAAATGCAACTGCATGCATATAAATTGCAGGCTAATCTGACTTCCCCTTCACACACACAGAAAAGGAATTAATTCTGACCAGCAATCTCACAAATATCTATCAATAGCTAAAGAAAAGGTAGTGCAAGGAAACATGAATGGCTTAACATGAACCCATTCCCAAACCCAGAGAAGAGGAACCAGAAGCATATGTCCTCACTATGGCAACCGAAGCAGCATTTTCAAACTCAAACAACAGTACTGTCATTTTATTTTCAGGGAATAAAGGCTCAGCCATATATTTTCTTACATATTTTAAACTCTTAAAAAAATCTATTGATAAGCTATCTCTGTAAGCACATTAACTCATTTTGGCCTCTTCCACACTAATGTACTAAAAAAGTAAGCAATGAAACAATATGCCAAGATCAATTATGAAGACTAACTTAAATCATTCTAATTTATTTAAATGTGTACATTACTTAAACTGTATTTAACTTCTTCTACATTCAACTGTGATTTCATGTAAATACATCCATGATGCATACTACATGTATGCATATTACACATTTAGATTTATAATTTGTATGTAGATATTTATATTCTAATTTAAAATTAAGATAATTGTTTAGCAGCTTACTTTCAGAATTGGGGACATTATAATATTGTTGGCAATTATATCTTTATCTACTTATCTGCGTATCACCCATCTATGTATTTACTGATCCATTATTTCCATATACTTCCATTATCCATAAAGTATAGATGGTTGAGAGTGACCACTTAAAAACATGAAGCTTTGCATTCACACATGCTCAGATACATCCTATGAACCTATCTCAAATGGCAAATGACAAACTAGAAAAAATGAACATATGAGACCCAGGATTATTTAACTTTAATATACGAAGTGCTCTTGAAAATTAGTAAGTATGAAAATTAAATAGAAAAATAGATGTAACAGGCAATTCAGAGAAAAAGAAATGCAAACTGTCCATTAACATAAAAAAGATGCTCAAGCTCACTCATGAAAAAATTGAAAATAATAGCACAAAAAGATACCTTATTTCATCTAGCCAATTGAATATTAGAAATCTTTTTCATCATTGCCTGTATTGATAATGATATGGGAAAACACATTTAATAGTAGTATATAGCATTAGTAAGAAGATAAATTGTTTAAGGGGGAAACTTGGTAATATCTATAAAAAATGTTATATGCACATATATCTTTGGCCCACATTTTTACTTCTAAGAAATTATCAACAAGTGTGCAAAAAGCTGTGTACAAGATTGGTAAATGCAGTACCTTTTTAAATAACAAAGCACTGGAAACTTAGATGTCCACAAACAGGGGACAGATGAAATAAGAAATGATGCATATAGAAACAGAACACTATACAGCCGTTTAAAAAATGAAGATCTGTACTACAAATATAGGGAAATGTCCAAGATACAGTATTAACTAGAAACATTTTGTCAGACTTTCTGTAATATGCTATCTCATTTGTACATGTACAGAACCTTTGTGGAATGATACATAATACACTGTTAACACTGGCTACCTCTCATGAGTGGTACCTGAAGTATAAAGAGAGAGAAGGATTTTTTATTTTAAACTTGTTTTCACTGTTTTAATATTTAAGCCATCAGCTGATATTACTTTAATAGTAAAAAAAAGCACTAGTTAAAATTACCTACTAAAAAAGAAAATATGAGCTTGTTATATGTAACTTTATAATGGCTTGAATTTCAATGTCATCAAAACTGTTATCAATTGTAAGGATATCACAGCCACCACAGCAGTGTCTCACCCACACACAAAGTAATCCCAGTGACTTACACACTTCCTCTGATCAGGTTAACATCTCCAAAGGAGCCATTACAAAGTCAACGGCAGTGTCTTATACATGCCTAATGGGTCCAACAGAGCCATTAGGATGTCAGTTATATGGCAGGGCTCCTGCCAAAGCTATCACCAAGTCATTGCATTGTTTCACACACTTTCTTCGACATTCAGATGGTTCCTGAGGAACTGTTACCATTGCTGTGGAAGTGTCCTGTATAACTGACATTACCAGGGGAAAACGAAAAGCAAAGGAAAAGAAATGGAAAAGAAATGAACAAATTCTCTCCATTAAATGCACACGAATGGCCCCACGTGATCAAATAGCAGAAGGAATAACTCCTCATTTGGGCATAACTATTACATGTCATGCAAGAAACCCAGGTGTTAGGCTAGCTATTTTTTCACAACACCTGCTGTTCTAAGGAAGCAATTTAGGGTCTGAGAATGACATGCATGGCTATGATGCGATGGTGTTTATTGGTAGCACATGGTAAATTACCGGTTTCTGTGGTATGCAGTACAGAAACAATAGGGAATACTGCTAATGGATTTTTGGGCTATTATGGGATTACATCAGATAATCCCTTACCTGTAAAGTTCCTAAATAGTACACAGGGAGTTCAGCTGCCCAACAGTCATGGAAATCAACAGGGCTTCTGAGTAGTTGAAATCCCAGCTCTACTGTAAAGGGCTACTACAATGACAACAGGAAATAAAATAGTACAAGCTAACCCCCAGCCAGATCTGAAGTGCTTCATTGAATTTCCTCTCACAGTCTTCTACACTTAGCAGAACAAAATTGTTGGCTACTGGAATAATATATTATTTAAGGTAAGAGAACTACAAGGAATTTTACCCAGTTTGAAATGAGGAGAAAGTAAGCTGGACTCTGCTAGGCTAGAGTGTCCTGGGACACCAGATGTTTCAGAAGCCACATGGCATGTCTGGCTAATCTTTGCTAAGAGACTTCACCGTGTAGTGCCTACCACAATACATGCATAATAAATTCTTGCTGAGTAACAGATAACAAGCACAACTAACATTTATTGAGCATTTAATATATAGCAGGCACACTGTGAAGTGCTGTACATCCATTTTCTCATTTAATTCTCACACACACAAAAAGTGAAATAGGTAATGTCTCCATTTGCCAGACAAGGAAACTGAGTCTTGGAGAGCTTTAGTTACTTCTCCAAGGACACACAGCAGGTAATTGGCAGAATTGGGGCATAAACCTAGTGCATCTTACACCTCGGTCCCTCTTCTTAACCACTAACTGTACAGGGAACATTGTTTATTCAGATTGCATTAACATAACCATTTTTACTTTGATAAGTGGTTTCATATCCCTCAAATTCTCATTGCAAGCAACATATACCTTTATCATGGTACTAACTAAATTATAATAAAATTACCTGTTTATTCTCTTTAGTAGACCTCCTTGGGTAATATACCCACTTAACTTTGACTGCCCCGCATTGAGAACTGCTCCAAGAGTCCAGTGGGTGAGTTCCCAAAAAGCAACATTTATGTTACTGACCTTACTCCCTGGTTGTAGCTGATGGGACCAGTAGTGGACATCTGACTCAAACTGGAAAAATTAATTCTATCTCCTTGGAATTTAGAAATGGCACTGAAAAATATCAAGTTAATCTCAAATTCTTGAGCAATGAAATATAAATTGTAGGAGGTTTTATGCCTGGCTTGTGGATGGAGATTTAGAGAAAGTCAATCTTCAGAGACAGGACTGAAGGAAATAGGTTTGGAAGCAAGAGGCAAAGTCTGGGCAGTTTTTCTGATCTGGTCCCTTCTTGTAGTCTAGCCACACTTCTGTCCTGGTCCTATGAAGCATTCTTGTGACCTTTTAATAAATTAGTTTTTATTGTTTAAGCTAGTTCAAGTTGGTTTCTGTTAACTGAAATAGCAATAATTAATAATAAACAATACTAACTTTGTTTTGTTTTAGAGCATTAATCTTTCCCATTACAGTATAAATTTCTTGAGGTTGGGGATTGTGTACTGGTTATCTTTTATATCTCCCCAGTCTCCAGTACAGAGCCTGGAAAAGAGTAGATGCTCAATAAATACTGCTTGCACAGAAATATTATTAACAAAAGTATAGCTATAAGTAATTTCTTTTCAATTTGCAAGTGTTCCTCAATTTAGGATGGGGTTATGTCCCAATAAACCCATCGTAAATTGAAAGGCATTTAACACACCTAACCTACCATACATCACAGCTTAGCCTACCTTAAATGTGCTTGGAATACCTACATTAGCCTAAAGCCGAGCAAAAGCATCTAACACAAAACCTGTTTTATAGCAAAGTGTTGAATATCTCATGTCATGTATTGAATATTGTCCTGAAACTGAAAAATAATGGCTGGGTACAGATTGATTGTAAATGTATCAGGGGCCTGCCTTCGTCGTTGTGTGGCTGACTGGGAACTATGGTTCACTGCTACTGCCCAGCATGATCACTAGCTCAGGAAAAGACCACAATTCAAAATTCAAAGTTCAGTTTTCACTGAATGCATAGGGCTTTTGCACCATTATAAAGTCAAAAATCATAAGTTTGAACCATCCTAAGTCAGGGACCGTCTGTATTCCCTATTAGTTAAAGGTTACAAATGCTTTTTTAAACCTATTTCACCCCATTTAGCTTCTTGATAAGCAATTAGATTTTTACTCTTCATAATCCAACTGTTTCATTTAGGCCATATGTGAAAAACACATTCTTGGAAATTGATATTCCAACTGCTGATACAGTTGTTTCTGCTAGTTTAATGTATAGTCAAATGTAATCATGAGGGATACCCTAATCACTGAGGTTGGTGCTTGAGTCGGACTGCCAAATCCTTCTAAGAAATTCCCTTTGGATTACCTGTCAGAGGCAGAGTTGTATGTTAGGTGACCAGAAGTTTGACCCACTATAGTATTTCTATCCTTGCCAGATCAGAGATCTACAAAAACACATTATCTCTCAGTTCTAATTTTTCCCCTCAAGAGCAATACCAATTTCTCATGTATTTAGTGCCTCCTGTGCTCCAGACTCAGTGACTAAGTACTGAAGCTAAAAAAAAAATGAATAAACCAGGCCCTGATTGCATTAGCTTCTTGTTCACTACTTACTAAAATCCATTATGAGGACAGAAACACACAACTCAAGTATCAGCCTTCATGAGTAGCAATGTTGGTAGCAAGGTGAAATGGAAATGGAGAAGGGATAAAATAAATAAAGCATTATGATTGATATAAAGTGTCCTGCTCATAGGCCTCAGAATGAAGCTAACTTGAGTAAATATGCATTTTTTCCTAATAGACCATTAAGCATCAATAGACAACAAAGGGTTTACTGAGGACAAATTGGAGAAAATAGAAACAAAGTGCATTAATGTCCTGACTGCTCTGTGAAAGCCAAGAAATCCAGATTCCCTCCTATTACTTGATGCTCCCTTCCCTATGCTTCAAAAGCTTCTAAATTCCAGTTCCCCTTGTTGAAAGTGAGGGTGATTGATTTTAATCCTTCATGTGTTACTGCACGTCAGAGACTTAAATGCAATTAAGGGCAACCAAATAGAGTTTCTGAAAATGAGAAAAAAATAAGTATTTTGAAAGACTTGACCAGTTAATGAAATGAAAGAAACAAGTCCATATAGACATGATTTTGGAAATGTAAATAGAAAACCAAAGTCACAGTTTCCTAGGATGGGTGGAATTGAAAGCATCTTTGAAATCACATCTCAGAATCTTTCTCAGTTGAACAACTCACACAAATTAATAATTTCCTCCATCTTCACTTTTCTACCACATTTACAGGGGTGAGGCTTAAATCATCCTAAGCTGGTCAATGATACTGTGCCCGTTGCTTGTCAATAATCTAAAATACAGAATGTATAAGAAGACAGAAACAAAATCAAATATCATTGACATTAACCAGGCACAGGGGTAGAGTGGCATGAAGTATGAGGTAGTGAATATATAAACCCTAAGAATTTTAAGCCATTTCATTTTTTTAAATGTAATATATATAAACTCAAATTAATGAACTAGATGCCCTGCTAGGCCTGCTTTCACGAATGGTTGAGATCAATGGGAAATAAATAGCAACATATGCACACAAACATTAACCTTAATGCATTGACAAAACTTACTTCCTCAAATTAACATGATTTTTGAAAAAACATTTATACTCTCATCTCAACTCAAACCTCCTCTGTGAGAATCTATGGAAAGGCTGAAGGCAGGTTAGACCTGCTTAACACAGAGAAAATTTATGGAATAATCCAAATTGGTGAACTCTTACTATAGGTCACAAATGAGGTTCTAAATTGTGTACTCCTTACTGAAAATTAGTATAGAGTCACAGTAAGACTTACAGGATTCTGAGCAAAGTTGTTCAACTTCATGTCTCATATTCGTATGTGACCCAAGGGAAGAAAAAAATGGCTATTTGGAAAACAATTTCATTCAGTTAACTGGTTTCTGAGTTGCTGTTTTAATTCTTCCTCCTATGCAAAATGTGGATAACAACAGAGCCTATTTCACAGTGTAGTCATGAGGATGAAATGAGATAAAGATATTAAAAGTGTGTTTGGAAATTGTGAAGTGCTGATTAGTAATAATACTGAACATTCATATTGTACTTACATGTTGTAAGTACTATTTTAAATATTTATATACACTCATTCATTCAATCATCACAAAATCCTGGAGGTAGATACTAATATTATCCTTGTTTAATAGACAATGAAATTTAGGCACAGAAACTTTATGTAACTTTTGCAAGATCACACAGCTGGGATTTAAACCTAGGCTGCCTGCCTTTGCACTACAAACTTTTTATTACTATGCTGTACTGCCTCTCAAAAGTTGAAATCATTCTTGGAGGGCCATGTTGGCTAAATCATCCATGTTGGACCAACAAAAGCTTGCAGTTAAGGACTAGTTTTTAGCAGATTGGATCATAAGTTTTCCTTGGCAGCCCAGCTCAATTTTGTGGTACTCTATCCAGTTTCTAAAATAGACCAAAAGGAAGATAAACCTATAAGGAAAAGAAGGGATGCATGTTCTTCACTCCTGAGTCTTTTAGCTCTGTCTCAGTAAAAAGTGTTACATGATCAAGGTAGATGGTTGATCTGACTGAAAAAATGAAACAGTAAAGCCTCAGATATTCCTGAAAATCCCTCACACTTCCATGGGATATGGCACATTAATGAAATACAGTGGTTCTCCAAGGTAGGCAGTTCTCATGGTGGGGGTGGGGGAGGATAATGTACATTTTGATAAAGCTGATGTTGCTACATCTCCCCCAACCCGATCCCTTTTTCCAGTCCCCTCTCAATTTTGAGTCATTGTCCTGTGGTCAGCATCCCCAACCCACAGAGTGTTTGACTTTCATCCAAATCATGTATAAATATTGCTTTCAGTAGCCCTCTGCAGAGGGGCAAAGCCTGATAAGCACACCAAAGGCAAAAGTAAAAGGACACCACCACCTCCTCACTGAGGAACGACACAGCATAAATGCAGGTCTTCAGAAAAGAACAAACAACATTTCGTGCATTCAAAGGTGTTATTTAAAATTAATGATTCAGATATAGTGTGATTCTAAGGCCAAGCCAGGGCATCTGAAGGAAAAGACCAAGGCCATTTGCTAGGAGGTATTGTAAAGTTATGACAGAATCTGAAGCAAATTAATGGCTAGAGTCATGCAAATAGGATAAGTAATGTAGGAAGTCACGAGGCCAGACCCAACCCAACCTGATTTAAATCTCTGCCCCAATGCTAAATCAATATTTCTCTATCCTGCCTTAAATCTTGTCCTCCCCAGCTCTCCCCTTACTTCCTCTTCACCACCAACATATATACACATGAAGTTTCCAGAGGAAAGCAAACCAATAAACAGCCAACGAACTAATTGGCAGTTAATGAACCAGGCCTATGTATTGCTTCTCAGAAGGACGCGGTTCCACTTTGTGGGACTGGTGTCAGATGGGGTGAGGTAAAAATAATCTGTAGTCAAATATTTGGAAACACTTGCCTTGAGTAGACCCAGCTTGAGCTTCCATCTCACAACAAACAGGAGAGAATTTAAAACCTGTAACATCAAACATTTTAGTGATTAATCATTGTCCAAGTCATATAGGATTCCTCAGTGTTCCCCCCTTACCCTTTTTAAATAACAGATTTAATGAAATGTGATTCCCATACCATAATGTTCAGCCTCTTAGAGTATACAATTCAGTGGTTTTTAGTATTTTCAGGGTCGTGCAACCATCACCACCATTTAAGTCCAGAAACCTCATGCCTGGGGTCTTGCAGGAGCAGAAGAATGGTGGAGCCCATGGGGAAATGTCTTTTTTGTTGTGTTGTTAATTTATTAAAGTATCATTGATACACAATCTTATGATGGTTTCATATAAACAACAAGTGGTTTCAACAATCACCCATATTATCAAGTCCTCACCCCCTTCATTGCAGTCACTGTCTATCAGTGTAATAAGATGTTACAGAGTCATTAATTGTCTCCACCATGCTGTACTGCCTTTCCCATGACCTACCTATATTTTGACTGTGAGTTACAGTGCCCCTTAATTCCCTTCTTCTTCCCCACACACCCTCCACAACCCCTCCCCTTTGGTAACCACTAGCCCCTTCTCAGTGCCTACAAGTCCACTGAACACATTTCCTCAGGCAAGGCATACAAAATAAAAAATGAACAAGTGGGACTACATCAAAGTAAAAAGCTTTTGTACAGCAAAGGACACCATCAGCAGAACAAAAAGGCATCCTACAGTATGGGAGAATATATTCATAAATGACTTGCCTGGTAAGGGGTTAACATCCAAAATATATAAAGAACTCACATGCCTTAACACCCAAAAAGCAAATAACCTGATTAAAACTGGGTGGAGGATATGAATAGACACTTCTCCAAAGAAGAAATTCAGATGGCCAACAGGGACATGAAAAGATGCTCCACATCCCTAATCATCAGAGAAATGCAAATTAAAACCACAATGAGATATCACCTCACACCAGTAAGGATCACCAACATCCAAAAGACAAACAACAACAAATGTTGGCGAGGATGTGGAGAAAGGGCAACCCTCCTATACTGCTGGTGAGAATGTAAATTGGTACAACCACTGTGGAGAGCAGTATGGAAGTTCCTCAAAAAACTAAAAATAGAAATACTATTTGACCCAGCCAGAAATGTCTTTCTTTTATTTTAATGTTTCAACCCAATGAATTGGATATAACTTCCTATGTCAGGGTGAGATGAGAGTGAACAAAAAGTCTTGGCAATACAAGAGATCATCTACCACTCCATTTCACAGAAAGGTGATTATTATTTTTCCTGATTGACAGTTGAAGCCCAGAAAACTGTAAAGACCGTTCCAAGGTCTCCTAACTTCCATCCTAATGCTCTTTCACCTACATGAATATGCATATCTAGATCAAATGTGGTCCGTTCTCATTTCAATACTTCACCTCCTACACTCTAGGCCAAACTCAGCAGTACATACATGAAAATAAAAAAAATCAAGACCTCAAGGATTCTTGGTGATATTACAAAGTGTTCTGGCCCTTTCATTTAGGAAATGATAGTCTAACATGTAGGCAAACAGTCATTCCTGATTATATCCTTGTGGCCAGTGTCTCCTATGGGCTGGAGGAGGCAAAGGAGGATAGAATAGAAAAAGCTGTAGGTACAGGACTTTTCTGGCTACCTGTCTGCCACCTGAGCAAATACTAATTAGCCAATGCTGACAGACCAGGCCTTGCAGTCATGGTGAAGGGACATAACAAAATTTAGACAAACAGAATGATGGAGCGACTAGATTAATGGTTTTAATAAGCATTAATTTGCTTTCTGTGAAAGGATTTTGTTCTTTTGTAGGGACAGAAGAGCAGAAATAAATTACATTCTTCTCAACAAATCATAAAGACAAAACTTCCCTATTTCTAAAAGTTGTAAGAAAATAATACATAATTACAAATTAATGATACTACTGTTATTGGTTATTGTCTGACAAATGGCTGGTGCTCATTTACGTTCTGTTTTTTTTGTAATCATTTCAGTCTAACCTGGTTAATTTGAATCTGTCTGTACACTTGACAGATTAATCTGAATCAAAATAGAAAGCACTTACATAATATACTTGCTATACATTAGTTCATCTCATTGTTCACATATTGATATAAAGTCAAAATACATCAAATGAGTACTTTCTATAAAAAACACCACTGGTATTGCCCTGGAAAATAAAGATGAGCATAAAAGGTGAGTCATAAATAAACAAGACATGCATAAGATTGCTGACTATATGAGATTATTTCCCTTGAGGGATCACTAGAAATAAAAAAGTATTTTGCCTATCATTGTAAATAAATATTTCTGTTTGCCAGATATTTAGGCCCTTGCCTTGTCCATGGGACCCTGCCAGCTTGCATGTCCATTCTGCATATTCAACGAAAGACAGGTGGTTATAGGGAAGGAAAACAAATCAAAGGCTAAAAACTGCATTCTCTCTGGGTCTTACTGAAACAGTACATATAGTTCTATTACCATTCTCCCCATCAGACTTCCGTTCGTGATCAGTGTCAGTCAAGGACAATGCGGAGTTGGCCCGGCTGGACAAACAGGAACTATGCTCTGATTTCATCCCCCTTATCCACATTCTCAGCGCGTGGTCAGGTGAGGCAGCGCCTTCTGTCTCCGTGTCCACGTCAGATCCCATCTCTAGCTGGTAGCCGTGCCGAGAAACACTGTGCATATCCGTCTGGTAGCCAGAGCACAGAGTGTGAGGATTTTCACAGAACTCCATCTCTGTGAAGAAACAAAGTTCCGAAAAAAGGTTAGAAGTATGAAGAAATACGTAACAAAATTCTACTTGTCCTTACACCCCCTCCCCGTAATGCTAGTAATTATGTGTTTTTGCAAAGTTAGAATCCTGGTTTTTTAAATTTATTCTGTGCTTATATTGCACTTCTGTAGCTTAAAATTATGCTCCTGTTGATTCTTACAAGATTCTGAAAAAAGTATGCCCAAAATAGCTTTATAGCTACAATTTTAGGTTGCACAAAATGTAATGAAATAAGTGAGTGTAGATGAGTATAAAGTGTAGAGAGCTGTCCTTTAAAAGATATTTGTCTTCTAGGAAGAATATATATGATCTGTAGAGCACACCTATGTTTAAAATATTAAAATTATTGGCTTTTCTAAGTTATTTCATACACATTAGAGTTAAGAATAAATAATTCAAGGTGAAACTCTGAGGGAAAAACATTAAATTTAAATACACTTTTTTGAAGTATTTTCTGTAAAATACCATTAGTCTAACCACTAAAATTATGAGAACTTAATATCATTATTTCCCATTGTCTCTAAAGGAGTTTGAGGCCTACTTTCTGCTAACTATACTGTTTCGTTCACTCTTTCAACAAATACCTAAAAAATATCCCATCATACATTGCACCTCAGCAGTGCTTCATGGTTTGGGTTTCCCCTCTTTCCCTCCCAAGGCTCAGAATCATAAAATATTTAGGATCTTAGAGATGATGTGACAAATCCCTTCTTTTTTACAGTTGAAGAAAATAAAATCCAGGGGTAGATGTCATTTGTCCATAGCCCATGTCAGATAGCAACAGAGCACTTTTTCCTAAAATACCCATTTGGGCTAGGTTTTTCCTAGATGCCAGTGAAGCCCTCTCAAATTACTGCATGAATATCAGGCATTCAGTCTTACAGTCAGTTTTGCATTCAATTATGGCAAGGTGTCAAAAAGGGGAAAAGTGCTTTAACAGTCCTTAATAAGTTAATGAAAAATGACCACATGCCAAGATATATCATCTGACATGTCCGTGTAATACTCAGATAAGGTAATCCGGGGATGTTGTGCACTATGTAGGATTTTCTCAGACTGACATCAGAGACAGGGTATGTCAGTTGGCCAGGAAAAAGCTCAACTGAGTGCATCTAATCCTTAGCACATATCAATACAATGCAAACGAATTCAATTATTTGAATATAGAAAGTGCTAGAATTTAGATAGACCATATACTAGAAAGAAGAGTGCAGAATATTAATATATTTCTAAAAATAGCTATTTTTGTGACATATAATTGCCAAACAAGGGTTTAACAAATCAAATCTTAATGCTGATTTAAGAGTTATTATGTGCCTAGCACTGTTCTGTGAAATAAATATTGTAGGCAAATAAAGCTACTATAATGTATTAGGAAAATTCAATTACAAATTAATTCTTTCAGAGTTATAAGTTACTGATGAGAACCTTACTTCTGATTTCTATCATCAATGTCTTTATGAGTAATTCTTAAAGATATAATTTTTCTACAAAATTCTAAGAGTAACTTTTCTATAAAAATTTGTCTAAATTCCAAAGGAGTGATGTCTAAAAAATAAGCATGGTTTCCACTTGTCAGACATAAAACCTTATGAAACCGTGCTTCTCTCTGACATAAGGCTAAAAGTAAAAATCCATTTTGCCCAGTATAAATCTTAGTGGTCTAGAATATTGGGGTCAGTTAATATTCATGCCTCTTAATTTCACTATGTTTCATTATCTAGTCCTTTTGTGCCATTGTTGCTACAGCAACCTGGTAATGACCTGTCAGCTTGAAGCTGTAGGAAAATCATTTTATATAGGCCTGTATTCACAATTTCCTTTATTCCCCTGGGCCAGTGATTCCCAAATTTCAGCGTGCTTCAGAATCCCCTAAGGCTTGTTGAAATGCAGATTGCTGTGCCTGCTCCCCAGGTTCACTTTCTGATTCAGCAGGTCTGAAGTAGCAGGTCTGGAGAATCGGCATTTCTAACAAATTCCCAGGCTAAGGCCTGGGCTACTACTGGTCAAGGGACCACACTTTGAAAACTACTTGCCTAGAGATTTCCCTGACATCAGTGGGAAAGCCAGGAAAAGGGGAGAGGAAGGAAGAGAATCTTACTGTGGCATTACCAAAAACACTGCAGCAACCAGCTCTAATTCTGTTTGGAGACACAAGAAAGAAAATGTTTGAACTGAACTGTTGTGAGGTGCTCCCATTACTTTTCCATGGATTCAGGGCACTAATTAGGGAATTTACTTTCAAAAGCACAGACTTGCATTTATTTTCCCGCACACAATGGCATAGGAGATGTGACTTTCCAAGATTTTAATACGAGCTTCTGAGTCATAGTAAAGACATTCATTGGAAAAGGATGCGCAAATAAAAATAAATACACAACCAATTTGTCATCCTGCATAATAAAATCCTAAAGTTAAAAAAAAAAGATCACTGATAGATGTAAGCAGAATCCCTCTTTAATAGAGATTTGTTTCTCGTGCAGAAGGAAATTTAAACATGGATTTGTTCCCTTTCAAGGATATGTGATATGTGTTCTAATGTGAAAAAAAATTGCATGAGACTCCTTTCTACTGGAACCATACTCTGATTTGAATACAAAGACTAAACCACAAATTCTCTAATTAAATACAGCCAGATAAAAATATATTTCCTTGTCAATATATAATTAGAAAAAGGAACAATCCAAGTAAGCCATAAGTTTTTCTTTTCTTTTTTAATGGTAAAGCAAAAAAAGGAAAGAAAAGAAAGGTTTCTCTTATTTACGGTAAGTGATATTCACTGAACTGCCCCACTTTCCTCTTTTTGAAATCAATGTTACCATTTATAAATTATTTCCTTAAATACACAAAAGTGTTAATAGTGTTCAAAATTCCCATAGGATGTATTTTCTATAAAGCACTTACAATGCACCTTAAGTGGTTGTTTTTAGCCTTGTACATATAACCTTGTTACCTAAAATATTACATATTCCCTAGAGAAGATAAAGTTCAATTGGATTTATTATAGATCCATTATTACCAAAAAGCCAGCCACAAAAGAAATGGAAGTACAATTTTAGGATATCTAAGATTAAAATGGATAGATTGATGCCATGAGAAACTACATTTCAGGAATAAGCAGATACAGATGTTGTCAAGTGAATGATGTATGTGGGGCCTCACCAACATGTATTTAATTTTTATTGTAAGGAAAACCTATTTTACAACATTGTAAGAGACAAAATCAGAGCATATTAATGAAGAGTTGAGAAAAAATTTTTAAAATAGGCAAAATATTTGAAGCCACACTTCACAAAAAAATGACACAGGAAAGACCAATAAGCAAATAAAAAGCTGCTCAACATCATCAGTTATCAGGAAAATGTAAACTAAAACCACAATGAGATACACTACAAACCTACCACAATTGCTAAAAAGCTTTTGACCACACCAAGTGTTGACAAGAATATGGAAAAACTATATACATTGTTGGTGAGAAAGTAAAATGGTACAACCACTCTGGGAAATAGTTTGGTAGTTTCCTAAACAGGAAAGCTATACTTAACAGGAGAGCAATGCACTCCTGGACATTTATCCCAAAGAAATGGAAACTTCTGTCCACACAAAATTCTGTACAAGGTTGTTCATAAGCTTTGTTCAAAACAGCTAAAAAGTAGAAAGAACCCAAATGTCCATGAAAAGATGAACCACCTATGGTAGGTATATACACATAGTGGAATACCACTCAGTCCTAAAAAATGATTGAACTATTGATACATGTAACAAGATGCATGGACCACAAAATAATTATGCTGAGTTAAAGAAGACCAACAGAGTGTTTACATATTGTATGCTCCCATTTAAGTAAAATTCTAGAAAATGCAAACCAACCTATAGTGATAGAAAACAGATCAGTGGTTGCCTGAGGAAGAGAGGAGGGAGAAATGGAGAACAGAGGGAAACAAGGACATTTTTAGGATGATCTAAATGTCTGTTATCTTGATTATGGTGTATCTAAGCTGAAGTTTGGATATACCCTTTAAACATATGCAGTTTATTGTACTTCAATTATACCTCTATAATATTTTTTAGTGGATTGTGTACCACCAGATAATAAGACAGTGAGGAGTCTGGAGAATCAGTCAATTTTCATAGGTGGAGCCAAGGGTCTCTGAGCTAGAAGGAGGCCCTGCTCTTTTCCTCCTAGTAGAAGAAAGTACATGTAATGTGAATGAAAAGGTAGTCAAACACTATCTTGCTTATATCTGAGTCAAGAGGCAATCAAGGCTCACTGATGATCTCAGTGATGTTCGAGGGAACACTTTTTTCCTAGGAACATAACAGTTGGAAGCCAATTTTAGGGGGAAAACTAAGGATGAAACTCATCACTCATTAGCTTTCAGCAGCAAAGGGAACATTCTATAGTTGGGGATCATGTGACTAAATTGCGCAAATTTGGGCTGAAGGATCACTTTAGGTCTCTATTAATGCTTATAAATTAATCATTTAAAAATGCCATAAGTACTAAATAAAATGATCTGTACTTTCTCTCTGAATCTAGGGATTGATCTTCAGGTGTTCAACCTTGAGAAACCATTTATCAAAACTTGAAAGGGAAAGTAGTGGTTACCTATATCAGCATTTTTCTAGAAATGCCATTTCTGAGTTTCTGATAAGCTTAAGACTTCATTTTTCTTAACAGTCAGTACCCCTCTATATTTCCTCTAAAAAGGGAGTTTTAAGGCACCACATTCCAAATACATAATTGGAGGTCAAAAAGCACGATTAATCTTAGCCATGGCCTGAGTGATTTGGGATATAACCTCTAAAGAGTATAGTCCATTTCCAAAATAAGGAAGAGGGAGAGGGGATTCAATTATTAATTTTAATTACTGTGATTCATAACAAGCCTTATGAATTACATACAAAAGCAGGTGTTTTAATTAGCCATGCGGTTTTTAGGTAAGTCACCTAATATCTTGGAGCCTCAGTTTCCTCATTTGTAAAATCTCTAGGAAACTCACTTGTTCTAAAATTCTGTAATGTTGACTTGAGGCTGTTATGGCCAAATGTGGAATGATTAATATTTTCAAATGGGAAAAGATTAGCAATTTTATGAATCAAGGTGCTATTCATACTTTTATTGTGAAGGATAATCATGCATGTTAGCTAAATACAAGTTTTGCTATATTTAAGTATGGATACAGCCTAGGTATCCATTGTGAGTTGCAAGATTATTGCTAGATAGAGTATGTAAAATATATAATGTAAAAAAATATCAACTGAGTAAATAGTTACTCATCAAACATACAATTATCAGTTTATAAACATGGCTATTGCAAACAGTACTCTATGGCATAATGAATAAAAATTCACACAATTAAAAAATATTGCTGACCCACTAATTATTCATTACTCAAGCAAGAAATACAAAGAAAGAAAGAAATGAACAACACCAGAAAGAAGACAAATAATTTTTGCTACTGGGTACCATTTTGTATTTCTCAGTTTGGGGGCTTTGAAAAGAAAAAGGTATCAAATTGTCAAACAAATCAGTTCATGTAAGTTTACCTAAACACAGCTCTGCTGAACACCCACTCAATTTCTAGTCAAGAAAACAAAATAAGACTTCTCTGATTCTCTTAGTCTTAGAAAATTAGCCCAATTTAATTTCCTCTTCTCTGACTTTGTGGAAACGCTTTATCAAATCCACAGTACTGTATTAGGCATTGAGCAGAGTGAGTTAACAGGACCATGTCATGTCCTTTGGCAAGTTCCACAGACAGCCTTTTCAAATGGTCCAAATGATGACAAAGTAATAAAGGCACACCACCCAGACCTGACCTTTTGTTTACTGCTGAGGGCTTATCAGCCTTTTCGAGGGCACAGGAGTGAGAGATGGAGTGCCCCCAAGTGCAAGTCTAGAGCCTGTGGTTATCAGAGGACTTAAAGAAAAGGACTATGCTTCCTCAACTCAATCTCCCACCTCAGAGTTCCAAATGCACCCATTATCTGGTACTCAGGACCTACCAATTATGCCTTATTTAATTTTCAAGATTCCTCCATATGTCAGTATAGTGAAAAGCACAGCAAAGAATCTGGGCAGAGCTAAAAGCCTGAAGTATAAACATTCATGCTTGGTGACCAATATCGGCTAACTGGAGCCATCATAGAACTTAGTTAACAGACCATGTTAATGTTAAAAAGGATGCTCTCAGCAGTACAGTGCATTGCAAATCTGTAAAAATGGCTCAAACCAGAGAAGGACACAGAATTATGGCATGAAGTTGAAAGGAAGGGAGATGAAGTAGGAACCTGGGAGAAATCAAAAGGGACTCCAGTTGTATTTAGAAAGAGATGAAAATATCCTTCAGCAATCCGAGAAGGAAGGACATTTGATGTGGAAATAAGCAACTTCTATTTCCTGGAACTAATATTCACCTTAGTGCAGGGCCCCATTTAGACGGTCCTCACATAAAATGGGAGAACTTGCTCTGAAGCTAACTCAGACAGCAGTTATGGCTACAGTGAGAAAGGTGATGCCTGCCCTACAGCCTTCATTACAAGAGTCTGGAAAAAGAATCAGGGACTAGAAAAGATGGTGGGAGGTCCTGGATGTCAAAAGAAATTTAGATCAATGAGAACCTGAACGTGTTCCCTTTATTTCAACATTTCGAATGAGACAGACACTTCTAGCCTAAATGAGAAATTTTCAGGGCTACTGAACACTGGAAATGCATGGTGCTCAATGGCCCTAAAAATTTCTCATTTCTTACCTGTGTTGGTGCAATTTTCTGGCTCTTCATAACACTTTGGAGGCTGAATCCTTTTTGACCACTATGGTCTTCCAAGTATACTTCTGTATTTTCATTATGTTCACTAAGCATGTGAAACTGTTTAATCTGTGTGTGTGGGGGGGTGTATGCATGTTAATTTTAAACTGCATTAACCTGCAGCACAATTCCATCGAGAGAAGTGAGACCAGTGAGCCAAAGAGCTAAAAATGACCACTAAAAACACTTTTGAGTGCTTCAGACACATACTTACAAAGGCAAACAATGTGACTTCTGTAACATTCTACACTAATCTGTAAGCATTTATTTTCTGATAAGTGAGTAAAGATGCCAAGATGGAACTGTGTACCAGAGTCAGTGTCTACTAAGAACTATTGAATAAACTATGTTCTGCTCCATTAGGGGATTCTTCCTACCATTTTTCTAAGATGTCCTATTTCTTTTTGACTCTGTATCTTTGGACATGTTACGCAAACCACCTGGAATCCCTCTCTTTGATCTTTCGCTAATCTAATTCCTAATATCCAGCCTGTGCCAGTGCCTTCACAAAGTATTCTCCAACTTTCCTCTCCCGACTCCCCAAAATCTTACTCCTCTCTATAGCATTTCTAGTCTTTGCTATGCAATTTTCTATCTGATTGCCTATTTCTCTTTTTTCTATATGTGTATCATCTGTATAATCTCCTGAATCAGATCTCCAGATCCTTCAGCATTCTCTAAACTTTTAGTATCTCTCAAATATCAAATGAGATAATTTCTGCAAAGGTGTTACATGATCTATGAAGATACTAAATAAAGTAAGGTGATATTGCCATTCCCTCAGGCCCTAGAATTATTCTAGACAAGGAATGATCGTTAAATACCAAAGTTTTAAAGTCAGTAGTTAGTATGAGGCCACTCCTGAAAGGGTTAAATTCTTGAATACAATTCTGATACATATGAGATGGTTTGGTTTAACATAAAACAATGCCTACTAATGCAAATTGAAAAATTGTTATTTTGGTAAATTTGTCGAAAAGAGAAAGACAGCAGCCCACTGGCTACGGATGCAGGAAAACACAATTTATAACAATATTAGACTACTGGAGAATGAGTTCTCTGTATCATCTTCTGACTGAAATAGTCTCACTAAAAAAAGAAGCTGTCCTCACTCTACTTTAATATATTGGGAAATGATTCTCTATTAAAATTCTTCAAGATATACCCTAGAGTATAGAGCTGGGAGCTTTTCACTAAAGCCAGTCACAAAACCTTGGTAAAAGACAATCTTGCAAATAACTTGAATTGAAACTTCTTTTGTCCTGCTCAGCCATCAGTGTTATTCCATATACCAGATAGAAATGACCATCTTGGCAAATGTGTAGAGTGTCCTAGAGTTGAGTAGGTGGCTCCTTTGACAGGCTGTGTTTTCATGAACTCAGAGAATGCTTTTTTTTTTCAGGGATAGAAAGAAGAAACTCTCCAAATGGACAAACGTTGTGGAAAGAACTGTTAAAGGACACTCAATCAGGGGAGTTTTGAATTCTGTTTACAGGAAAATATTAAATTCTAGAGAAGACTTCCACTTGCAGTCAAGATAGGGTGACAGGGACCAAATTTATTCTCCTGCCTGAGACAAGAACAATCAAGCCAGACAAAATACATGAAACAACAGTTTTCAGACATTGGATAACCAAGGACAGCAATCCACGATATGGGAAACAAATGAGATGAGCCCTATGACTACCCCAGCTTAGTGTCTGCAAAGAGTTTCCAGGCCTTAGCACAGGGAGAGAGGATATGGCTGAAGCCTGGCAGGCTGAGTTGAGGAGACCGACCTGGTAGTCTGGGAAAGTCAAGATAGCTAGAGTTTGCAGTACCGAGTACCAAAGAGGAGACAGCTGCATAAAGAGAGAACTCCAGAGACCTGCAGAGGGTCCCCCTGGATATTCACTGGAGTCCTGAAGAGCACATGTGTGCAAGAAAACCACCTGAGACTGGAGAAAAAACCACCTGAAAGGATTAAAGGAAACAACTTTAAATCTGAAACAGGGCTGGAAAGAATCCTTGTTCTCAACAGCCAGAGGAAAAAACCTCCTAATTCGTGGGCATTAAGTAGAGTATGCAGAAAGGTTTTTGTATTCCTATACAGATCTTCCTCAACTTTGGATGGGGTGACATCTTAACAAATCCATCGTAAGTTGGAAATAGCATAAGTCAAAATGCATTTAATACACCTAACCTACCAAACATCATAGTTTAGTCTAGCACACCTTAAACTTGCTTGGAACACATACATTAGCTTACAGTTGGGCAAAATTATCAAGCACAAAGCCTATTTTATTGCAAAGTGTTGAATATTGCATCTGACTTATTGAATAATGTATTTGAAAGTGAAAAAAAGAATGGTTTTATGGGTGCATAATGGTTCAAAATGTATCAGCTGTTCACCCTTGTGGTCACGTGCCTGACTGGGAGCTGAAGCTTACTGCCGCTATCCAGCATCATGAGAGGGTCTCATACTGTATATTGCTAGCCCAGGAAAAGATCCAAATCCAAAATCTGAAGTATGGTTTCCACTGAATGCAAATGATTTTGCACCGTTGTAGAGGTGAAAAACCTTAAGTCGAACTACCATAAGTCTGGAACCATTTGTATATATTACTGAACTTTGTTCTGACATGTAGTCAATACTCAGCAATAGTTTTATCCCTTTGGATCTTGCTACTAAGATTTGTTAGGGGGGCTGAGGGCAACATTTGCTCCAGGGCTAATTAGACCTTCATGTCTTAGAGAGTTAAACACAAACCTACCATATGATCTAGCTATCACATCCCTCAAAACGTACCCAAGAGAAACAAAATCATGTCCACACAAAGATTTGAGCATGAACGTTCATAGCAGCTTTATATATAATAGCCAAAAGTTGGAAACAACTCAAATAACCATCAACAGGTGAATGAATGCAAACCCTGACATCCATATAATGGAATTCTACTGAGTCATAAAAAGGAATGAATTATTGATACCTACAATTACATGGATAAATATAAAATTATGCTGAGTTAAAAAAAAAGCCAGCCAAAAAGTCTACATACTGTATGCTGCCATTTATGCAAAACTCTAGAAAGTGCAAACTAATCTACACTGACAGAAAGCACATCAGTGGTTGCCTGGAAGTGGGGTAGGTATAGAGTGGTAGAAAGAAAAGCATTACAAAGGGGCAAGAGGAAACTTTTGGAGGTGACAGACATGTTCATCGTGGTGATATTTTCATGGGTCTACACATTTGTTTAAAATTTGCCAAATCACACACTATAAATATGTACAGTTTATTGTGCATTAACAAATTTTTAGAATTGAGAAGACAAGACTGTTTTATTTGCCTAATTTAAATGTGTCAGTTGAACACCACAGTGTGCAAGGAAACAAAGTAATGACTGATGAGATTGAAAAACCAATCTGTGTTCACAAACTCCATGAATGAGGGAACGAACAGATGAATTTCTCTTGACTTGTCTGCCATTTTGCCTTTACTCCAGAGGAATCAGAAGAGCTGCGGTTCTGCACACTGAAATTCCTGAATGCTTAGATCATTACAGACTGAAGCAAACGTGATCAGCAAGTTAGGTTTGATCCTAATGTGGCAGGAAGGATTCATGGGCCAATCTGGGCTCAATGATAAAGTACTGTGACAGATCAGGTAGACTCAATACTGGTGATACACATTTACCTTTCCCTTAGGAATGCAACCTTAAGAAGGGAGTTGTCTTTGTTTTATTCTATAGCTACAGATTTCTCTCATAATCTTGGCTAATCATTCTGGCCAAATGCATGCCATTTGTTTCAAAGAAGACTAGATGAAAGGATATGGTTAACTCTGTACAAAGGCATCCCTACTCTTCAAACAACCCTCAAATCTACCTCTCAACCATGGGAGGTCAGTAATGTCCCATTTGTTTACCACTAATTTCTACAAGAGCTCTTTAGTAGCACAGTGTATATATAGTCAACAGCAGAATGGGTTATTATACAGAAACAGCAGCATAGTAGTCAAACACTCTAGTAGTCAGAGCCAATCTTGACCTCATTTTGAAGTATAGTTGATCTAAATGGATAGAATTATTTTTGAGAGTTGTGTTTGCCTTACAGGCCTATGAGTACAAACATATTTAGAAAGAAAGACCATTCTCTATTTGCTGTGGAAATTGTAAAACTAATTTACCTAAATTGCCAGGGAATTCACTGGTAACTGACAAAACACAAGGTTTTAGACTTAAACACTTGGACTAGTAGTTCTGATTTCAAAGCACACATTCTCCAGTCTTAGGGCACAAGGATTGGAGGTGAAGCTATCAAAGAACATGCGTTTTACATAAAAAAAGAAAGTGCATCCTAACATGAATTTAGTGTTTTCTATGTACCAGGCCCTAAAACATACATTGTTTTATTTCTTCACAGTGTGCCCTGTGAGAAAGATCATTATTATCCCCACTTTTCAAATAAAGCAACTGAGACTTGAAGAGAGATTAATTGTCCAAGACCATATAGATACCAAGTGGCAAAGCTAACTCAGAACAATTTTAGCACTGAGTCCTCATCACCTTATACAGCATATGAAGTTATAAGGAGTGCAAATTCACAGCCTACTTCTCCTCATTCATTCAATGTGCATGCGGCTGATGCTAGAACTTCCTGCTCCTCACTTCCCAGGTTTCATTGAGCTTGCTGCTGTTTCCATCTGGATTTTCACAGCCAGCTGCCAAAATACTTTGAGGGATATGGCAGCTGGGAGACAATAGGCATTTCCTTTGCCACTGACAGTATAAAAAAAGAGACCTTTAAAGTATGCATATATTAGTTCATTGCTCTTGTATGAGCTTTATGTATTCTTATACCTCCTTTTGAAGTATTTTCTTATGGATTCACTTCACCAGCATCATGTCACTTTGACTCACTGAAAATAACAATGATATTTCAGAGCACATTCTGTGATTCTAGACAACACACACAAACAACATCTGTGTCTACAGGTGGACAAATAAAAGAAAATTTTGGCCTCTCTTGTGTTTAGCTCCCTAGCTCAGAGCAGCTGCCTTGAGGAGAGTTTTGAAATTATTTAACAACATTAACAAATACGAAAGGAGTATTATTCATTGGGAACTGTATGTTGGAGTATCACTTCAGCACATTATCACCCAGCCAAAAGAGACAATCAGATCAAAATTGGGGGTATTTCCTGTTTACAAGGTAGCATTATCATCTCAGGCTAAATGGATTGAGACTAAATCTGTTTTCCATTAAGAATTTTACCTGCATCACAACATTCAGAGGAAGACTTTCAGTTGAAAATATTCTATAGTTTCTGATTAAATGTTGAGGAAGATCTTTCTTTAAATCTATCAAGGAGGTATGAATTAGATAAAGGCATGCTTCTCTTTAGCTATCATTTAGTGCTAACCCTGCAGGCAATTTCTATGAAATGCATTTTACAGAACCTTTAAAGTTAGAAAGCAAATACAAACAGCAACAACGGCATTGATGCTTTTGAATTGGAAACTTACATGGCCCAATTCCTTATTAACATCGCCTTGAACACTTAACCCAAACAAGAAAATGCACATTTCAGGACTTAGAAAACAATGGACAGCCTACATACATGAATGCAATTGTGTTCCTTTTACAGATTTTGGAATGATATTCAGGTCAAACAATCTCTGAGGATTGCCCAAGGACATTAATGATATACAGAATAGATGTAATACAAGTCTACACAATGCCTCAACAGTTGACTCCATCCGGTCCCAAATCATCACCTTACAGGGAAGAAAAAAAACTACCCCAAACAGCTACACAGTGATTTGATGCTATATTGACAAAACATTTTCACTTTTACCATAGTGACTGGTTTTTTCACTGGTTTCAAAGTTTGTCCTAGATGTGATTCTAAGATAGCTCTGTTCCTTCTGTCCATCTACATGTTCTTTTTTTTTATTAAGATATCGTTGATATACACTCTTATGAAGATTTCATGAGAAAAACAATGTGGTTATTATCTTCACCCTTATTATTGACTCCCCCCCATACCCCATTGCAGTCACTGCCCATCAGTGTAGTAAGATGCCACAGAGTCACTACTTGTCTTCTCTGAGCTACACTGTCTTCCCGGTGACCCTATACACACCATGTGCACTAATCATGATACCCCACAATCCCCTTCTCCCTCCCTCCCCACCCGCCCTCCCCCACCCCTCCCCTTTGGTAACCACTAGTCCCTTGGAGTCTTTGAGTCTGAGAGTCTGCTGCTGCTTTGTTCCTTCAGTTTTGCTTCGTTGTTATACTCCACAAATGAGGGAAATCATTTGGTACTTGTCTTTCTCTGTCTGACTTATTTCACTGAGCATAATGCCATCCACTTGTTCTTTAGCCTCTCCCACTCCATATCCAGCAGCCATTATTTTTATGGTGCCATTTCCTCATCTAGAACCCCTACCTCCATTTGTTTATTCCCCCTTTCTTGTTCAAGTGTTCCTCTTTGCGGCCAGTTTGAATCTCAGAGTACATCACTGTGCTAGCAAATCTGATCAATCTAAGCTAGGGTTAGTAGACTTGCTCTTCCCAAAGTCATGCAAATTGTCTATTATTTATTATTATTTCAATAGAGTACTTCCATCCTTAGTTTTTGTGTGCTCAGTTCAAAAGTTATTCAGTAAGCAGTTATGAAGCACCTACTGTGTGATAGGATCCAGGCAGATGAGAAAGAAGGAGAAAAAGACGTATCCTCTGCCCCTGAAGGGCTGACAAGTTAGTGCAGACATGCAAGTGATGATGGGACAAGGAGGTAAGTGCCATGACAAACTTATGCATAAAGGGCTGTGGAGTCCAAGGGAACTGAGGGACTCATCCTGCCTGGAAGATTGAGAATGGCTTCAGAGAAGAGATGATACTTTGAATTGCATTTTAAAGAATGAATATGCCTCTGGCAGGTTGAAAAGGTGATAAAAGTAATTCTAGCAGAAAGAAGCACCTGTTCAAAGGCAAAGATATGTTCAAGGGAATTGGGAAGAATAGCAACTAATTTTCTGTGCTCACACTACAGGTGTATGGCTAGTGGAGCCAGTTTACAAAGGGCCTTATACCATGCTAAAGAATCGGGCCGTCCCTGTCCCCAATGATACCCCATGCTGCCTAATGTTCTTTCTTATACATGAAGGACTCCAGAACTATTCATCTTTACACAAATAACCACATCTTAAGAACTTTTCAGAAATCTACAAAGCAGCTTGGAAATTCCAGAGGTCTGAGTTTTAGTCCAGGATATAAGGAAATTCATTCTTTAAGCAAATATTTGTGAACCACATAATGCAGCAGGCATTGTTCCAGATACTAGAGAAAAAGCAATGACCAAAACAAAGATCTCTGCTGTCATGGAACTCATACTGGAACAAATTTGTAATAATGTTGTTCTGACCAAATTCAGTCCCAGAACCACACAAATTTTCATCTGTATATTAATCTGTGTGTTATTGTCTATGTACTTCATCTGGGTATTAACTCATGGTCCTTCCAGAGGCTTCCCTCAACCCTGAGCATATAAAAGCAACGACACACAGGAATTTAGCTCTTTATAACAACTGAAACTTGCTTTGTGAAAACAGTGTCTTCTGCACATCCTGCAGTAAGGAAGTTGAGGACTCTGGGAAGCTGTGCTGAATTAGGTTGCATTTGTTCCTGCTCTGAGTATTCATTTTGCTTCCAAAAAGATTTTTGGTTAAATACTTGATAGCATAAGATAATCTTGTGGGCTTGGGATGGAAGGGGAGGGCAGTCTTTAGTGATTGGGACTTGGTAGTGAAGAGGGAGAGAAAAATTGAATTCCTCCACAGTTTATCTATAAAATTATAAGCATATCACTGTTCTACTTCATTATATATAATCAATAAATAAAAGTCCAGTCTGGATAGGCTGTGCCATATAAATGCCAAATAATATTTGCTCTAAGAATTTCAAGTCTGGGCAGGGTTACTTAAAACAGTCCATTTATGAACTGTTTAATTTAACATTAGGCTAAAATTATAGAAAGATAACTTTCATTCATCTAGGAAATCAGTTTTATTTCTTAACCTACATAAAATTCAAACGGACCTTAGGAGAGGTACAAAAAGGAAGCTAACTGGTAAGGCCACTTTGAATTCTAATTATTCATCTATGAAACTGAAATACATATTATCAACCAGTATATTAAAAATACCACTAGATTCCAAGGCCACATTTCAATAGAAATGCCCTTAACAATAAGAATTAGTAGAATAATTTAAGTATAAAATTGGATTTGTTGGTATGTAAAAGCTGGAAAGACATTTATCATAACTTTTTTTCTTGGTACTACTATTCATTTAAAAGAGATACTGGATTTTTATAAGTAGAAGTACTAACTTACATCTATTCTCCACATATACATTCTCAACGTGATTCGATAAATAAATATGGCATTCATATAAATAGAGAAAAATAATTCCACACTTTCTCCCAAGATTTTTCATGTTGTAAAAGAAATATCCTACTTCTTTTGGAGAGGTGACAGAAAACTACTTAGCGTTCAGAGATACATTAGTGTGGGGTGATTAGGGTGCCATTAAAGCAACTGCAAGAAGTAATTTACTAAAATCACCCCCCTGCTAGTTTGAAGAGGTAATGTATGTCTCTTCTCTAAAATGAGTGATTTCTTTTTACTTGTTAGCAACATCGTGATCAATACACCATGGACAATGGGTCTTCCTAATGAAAATAATTCATAGGTACCTATGTATGTGCAGATATCCACATGTGCACACAATTCACACATTGTGATTCTTCAGTCACACCTTAATTTATGTTTTGTGAAACTCAAGAGACTGGCTCCACTAGAATGTTCTCTAAAACCAGAGGACAAGCTCCAGCCAGGGAAAAAGAGGACAAATTGACGGTTGACCTCTGAAGCAGACCTTCTCTATAGAAAAAAGCATGGAGAAACAAGCATACGCTTTTGCCAAATTTTGTATTTGCTAATTGCCACCTCTCCTTAGCCACTGGATGTCATATTAATTTATGGTACCTTCTGATCCCTACCAAAATAATAAAGAATAATAGTAATAGCAACAACGATCAGTAATTCTAATGCCTACTATGTGCCAAACACTGTACTATGCACTTTGCATACATTATGCATTCAATACTCACATAACTCTCTGAGGCAGGTATTAGTGTTATCCTGGATCAACAACTGGGCAAAGTATGATGAAGAGGTTAAAACACTTGACTATAGCCACCATTGCTAGTGAGAGGTGAAGCCAAAATTCAAGTCCCAGTTGTCTGTGTATAACACCTTTTGCTTCTAACTACTGTTTAGCAGAAAGGCTGAGCATTCACATACAGGTAAAATGAACTGTTACTATTATGTATAACCGGTGGATGTAGTGAGAGAGAGCCTACTCTCACATGGTCCCTGACTTCAAAAAATCTCAATTTCTAATTGTAGAAACAAGACATATTAACATACACATGGTAGAGTATGTGACTGGAGCCTGATGAGTGGGTCAGGCAAGAAGCCCTAGGATAGAGCACAGAGGAGAAGATCAGTGTGGAAAAAGTGGGTCAGTAGCATCTCCTGGCGGTGGCAGGTTAAGGCAGGATTTAATGAATGGATGGGGTTTGAATGAACAGAGGGAGTTTAGACCCTGATACTGTGCTCACTCAGTGTCTTGTTCATCTGTCATCTAATTTAGTTATTTGAAGGGCACCTCAAATAAAAAGAAAATGTCCAAAGCTAATACAACTATCATTTCCTCCTCATCTGACCCCCCTCTTGCTATCATCTTCCAGTGAACGGACCCTGAATCTACTCATTTGCACAATCCAGAAACCTAGGAGTCATCCTCCCATATCCAACACTTCAAATCCTGTCATTTTTATCACCCAATTATAGCTTGAACCTATCTAGTTCTTTCCTCTTCCACTTTCAATCATTTCTGGCTACATGACTGCGGTGACCTAACTGGTCTCCTTGCTTCTCATCTTGTTCGCCTCTAAGCCATTCTCTGCCTAGCCACCAAAGGTATGATAAAGCTAGTCACATCACCTTTCCAGTATTTTCCTGTCATATTTAGGAAAAATACCAAACTCCTTAATATGCTGTACAAAGTCCTATGTGATCTGGCTTCCTGTCTACTTCTCTGGCCTCTTACTCTCTTGCTCCAGCAACACTGAACTTCTCCAGTTTCCCCAACGCGTCATCCTCCTTTTCCCCTCATGACATTTATACATATTGTTCCTGCTTCTCCTTCCTGCCCCCTCCCGTCTCTTTATTTCACTAATTCCTTCTTATCTTTCGGATTTCAGCTCACTTCCTTGGCCCTCCAGACCAGATTAGGCCCTTCCTTCTCCATAGCCCTTATCACAATTATAATTTTAGGATTATTTACATAGTTATGTAACAATTGTCTAACATGACCAGAATGTCAATTCCTTGAGGGCAAGGACCATTTCTGTGTTGATCATCATGCATAGCCAGTATCCAAAACAACTCTTTACACATAGAAGCATCAAAGTATATCTGGTGACTAAAGGAGTGCATTGGGAAAGCATTCTGAGCAAATTCAGCAGCCCAAGCACCCGGAGAGGAAAGAGGATGCCCAATCTCGAGGACTGATGATAGCATGAGGGTAGCTCCAGCACAGGGTTCCTTGTTCAGTAGATATTACTCTGGCTGGATTAGAGTCTTCATATAGAGGGTGAAAAGGAAGACGATATTGGGAAGAAAGACTGGGGAAGATATTAACTGATAAGAGAAGCATTTCAGGATTTATTCTATGGGCAATAGAGAACAACTAAAGGCTTTGAAGTGGTTCAGAACTGCCTGCCATTATCTGCTACTATCACAATTGCTATGTAGTTTCCATTTCTGCCTACTGATTCCACATACCTGTTCCTACGTTCAGTTTCTCTAGACCATCTGTGTTTGGAGGGGTACCTGACCAATAGAACGGCCACTTGTTTGAATGACTGGCTCACAGTGATTCCTTCAGTGGCATATCTACACTGTAATTTCATATCTTTAAAAAGATCATTCTTTTCATTCTCATTTTAGACTTGGGATCTGAAAAGAAGTTCCTCCCTTTGCTGCAGTCCTAGTCAGGATGACTGGTCAAGGCATGGGCATATGATTCACTGTGGGCCATTCATAATGCCTCACCAACCTGTCCACAAGGATTGGTCCAGAGATTGGTATGGGACCTAGGCTAGGTATATCTTCAGGTTCTCTGTTTTTTAAATGTTTACTGAAAATAGGCAGACAAGGATCTTTCCTTCCAGTTAGCAAGGTAGACTAGAAGGAAGACTGCCCAGAGAAGTCAGCAGCAGCCAGATTTCCAAGGTGACATGCCAAACATAATGAAGCTGACACACCAAGAGAGCTAGGCTTAAGATGGAATCTTGACAGTGTCAAGTCCATGGTCCCAGCCTGGGTTCCAGCACTCCCTAAGACCATGTCCCCCCTGTTGACTGGTTATATACAAGCCAAAATTTTTTTCTTTTTTTCTAAGCTAGTTGGAGTTGGGTTTCCATTACTGCAATCAGAGTCCTGAATACCTCCTGAAATCAGAGGAGGTAGCCTCGACTTGGATTTGGAAAATATCTTCATGAGCAAGTCTTTGCTAAAGGATGTTTGTACCTCATTCCCTAACCCTACACAGCCTTCTTGGAAATTTCTTGACTTGGATTTTAAACTGTAATTTCGTATAATCACCCATACATCCCCACGACCAAGAGGAGAGCATGGTCCATAATTACTGCTTGATAACTCTCTATTGAATTAAGTTGTGATAGAGTCCTCCTGTAGACTTTTAATCGTCTTAACCTCTTCAACTCCAATATGCCCTGTTTATGTGCTTGTCTTGCTAGCTAGTCACTCCCTTTGCTGCCTTGTGATATGATTCAACTCTGGACACCTCTGTCTAACTCAGTCACTCTCTGCTTCTTCCTAGTACATCCATTGGCTCATCTGGCTTTCTCACCTTCATCAAGCAAAATAAAGTTGTTTGGCCATAACTTGTTCAACACTCTTCCATGGTACAGGCTCAGAACTCTCTACACTGTGACATCAGCTCCTAGTAGTGAAACAGAAAGGGATCCCTTAGTTTGTAAGACTAAAACTCAATTTTAAAGCCTATTTTTGATGCTGGTTTCTCAGCTCAGGTTAACAGAAAGCTTGTCTACATTCTTCTTTCTTTCTATCCAGACTTCTCAGCCTGAGCTTCATATCCTGAGCTTGGCTGTCTCTGAAGTATGGGAATTGAAGCATATAAGAATTAAGAAGAGGACAACTCAATGAAGATGCTAAAAAGTTGAGTCAGAGAGTAGCCAGTTCTAACAGAAGCAAGGAAAAGTGTCATGGTGGGGTTCTGAGCCTGAAGAGAAATTCCAAGAAAAAATACTACACATTGCCTAGCCATTCAATTTCCTAAGAAACAAAAGCAAAAGAGGCCTCACTCAAGTCGATGTCAAGGAAGAGTAGGGAACTGACATTCAGTAAGTACCTGCTTTGTGCCAGACGCTGTGCTAAGAGCTTTACATCTATTTCCCACTTAGAAATACAATCACAATGACTCTTAGAGGTAGGTATTAACTTTATTTTACAGATGTGAGAACAGGGCCAAATTAAGTAACATTAACAATAAAAAATTGGACCTATAATTTGATCACAGATCTTTTTGACTCTAAAATCTGTCCTTGCCTAGCCTGAGCAAGCCAAACATTCAAGCACCTACAACTCCAGCTATTCGTTATTTGAATATTGCCCCTACATTCTCACTTTTGTGCTCAAGTGATTCTTTTGCATAGGAAGTTCAACCTCTCTATATCTGTTTCTTGAAAGTTCTAATAATTTTTCAAGGTTCAGATCAAATAACCTCTTTTCAAAGCTTGGTTTTAACCAGTCAGTTTGGCCCTCCCCCATACTTCCAGTCTTTTATTTAGACTTTTATTTTGATGCTCATTATTAAATGCCTTGTTCTGGTTCTTTGGTTTATCTACTTCTTCCACTACTAGACTGAGCAGATAACAATGTCTTATCTGCAGGTGACCAATAGTTTGCGGCATCCATGATACTACAGCTTATTTAAAGCTGTTTCATGAAATTCTTCAATGGGAGATTACAGGATAAATAAATAATGGTATAGCCACACAAAGGAATACTATATAACCTTGAAAATAAAAGGTTTACACATACTGACATGGATGAATCTCACTAATGTAACATTGAGCACAGAAAAACAAGTCCCAGAAAAATAGATATGATTACATTTTTGAATGTATGTGGACATGTAAAACCAAATAATACATTGTTTAGGGATTTGTATGACAAAACTATAAAGAAAAGCAAGGGAATGATAAATACATTTCAGGATAATGACTATCTCATAGGGGAATGGGGGAAAGAGTTGGGATGTGGAAGGATCATACAGGGGAGCCAAGAAGGTATTAGTAATGTTCTATTTTTTAAGCTGGGTGGTAAATACATAGAAACTTAACTAGGAACTCAACAGAACAAAATTTCCAACTATTACTTTTCCCTTTAGCCTTACACTAAAAGGAAGAAGAAGGAAATGAAAAATAAAGACTTACATTTTAGGGGTTTAAACAGTAAGAGGAGCTACCAGAGGATTTTCTGTAGTGAAAAAAATTTTGGTATCAGAGACGTAGATTTAAATCCTGGTTCTACAAATGTAGCAAGTGCCACTATTATGAGGGTTCCAGGCAAAGAGAACTGGTATTAAGAGTGATGAACATGAATCACTAGAGATTGACAGCCACAGAATGAAGGTTCAGAAATGTCCCCTAAATGTCACACAAGTAGAAAAGGAGTCATTTTAGAAAGATTTTTCAGCGCTTGAAGGCTAAATAAAAAAAAATTATGGTTAACTCTGGATCAACCAAAAATATGGACTAACCTGAATTCCTCATTCTCCAAGCATCATGTTGACTGAAATCTTACTATACTTTTATTGATTTTATGTGTTATTTGAAAAATGCAGAAAACATACATACCAACACACATGAGTAAACAGAAATATTTTTACAAGTAGAATATATATTATAATAAAATAAGATATAACACATATTATACATATTGTTCTGCAACTTGTCCCTCTTATCTCTCAATGCTATTTCATGGACATTTTTCCACACCAGAATATATAAATCAACTTCATTCTTTTTAGCATCTACAAGGAATTCTGTTGCCTGAAGATATCATAATTTATTAACCAGCACTGCACATTTAACTTGTTTCCAAGAATTTACTATGACAAGCAAAGTTCAGTGACCATCCTTACCCAGACATCTTTCTGCCCTCTTGCTATTCTTTTGTAGGATAAATTCCTGAAAGTCTGATTGCTGGGATACAGTGTATGTGCTTTTTTAAAAAAAATTTTTTATTAAGGTATGATTGATATACACTCTTATGAAGGTTTCACACGAAAAAAACAATGTGGTTATTGCATTTACCCATATTATCAAGTCCCCACCCCTACCCCAATGCAGCAAGTTGCCAGAGATCCACTATGTCCCTTCTGTGTGATACACTGTTCTCCCCGTGATCCCCCACACCATGTGTACTAAACATAATACTCCTCAGTCCACTTCTCCCTCCCTCCCCACCCGCCCTCCCACACCCCTCCCCTTTGGTAACCACTAGTTCATTCTTGGAGTCTCTAAGTCTGCTGCCATTTTGTTCCTTCAGTTTTGCCTCATTGTTATACTCCACAAATGAGGGAAATCATTTGGCATTTGTCTTTCTCTGCTTGGCTTATTTCACTGAGCATAATGTCCTCCAGCTCCATCCACGTTGTTGCAAATGGTAGGATTTCTTTCTTATGGCTGAACAGTATTCCATTGTATATATGTACCACATCTTCTTTATCCATTCATCTACAGTGTATGTGCTTTTAAAGGTTTGTTAGATTCTGCCAAATTATGCTACAAAAGATTGTTCTAATTCACATTCCCACCAATAGTGTACCCAAGTGCCCACTTCCTTATGTGCTTGCCACCAGTGGATGTTATCAATCATATTTTTGTTCCTTTTGCCAAATTAGAAGGTGAAAATGTTACTTCATTTTTATTTGCATTTAATTTTATATCTATTTATAGTATTTTTATTTGAATGTCTTTTCATATGCTTATTGGTAACATGTTATTCGTTCCTTTGTATATCCCATTGCATTTTTATCTACCAAATACTATAACTCAGCCTATTGCTCCTCCCTTACTATTATTTATGGGTGTTCAATTTTTATGTTATTAAAGCTGTCAATTTTTTTCTTTATTAGTTCTGGGTTTCATGCTTCACTTAGGAAGGCCTATTATACAACAGGATTATTAAAAAAAAAAACCTCACCTTTATTTTCCTTTAATCCCATACCCCCTTTATTAATGATTTAATAATGCTATCAACTTAGGTTTTGTCTGAGTCCATCAAGAGAGATCATGTCCTTTCCACTCGCCAAGAGCTATTGCTGTTTATTCTCTTTCTTTATCAGTCTCATTTATACTATATAAGATGTTTTAAAAATTGGCCAAAAAATTCCTCATTGTAACAATTAAAACAATACAGATGCTCATAAAGACAAAATGAATTAATAACTCCTCTGCCTTCTCCAAGCCCACCCTAAGGCAACTGAAATTCATTTAAAGTATCTTCCCTTATCTTTTACTGGTCCATAAAAAAATATCCAAATATATAGACACATATAAAGAGACTTTCTTCTTATTTTTATGAAAATGGTATCTTTTGTGCATTGTACTACATTTATTTTACTTACTGATATAACATGGATGTTCTTCTAGGATAAGGTATGCCTCTCATTCTTTCAATATCTGGGAATACTCAATGTCATGAGAGTGCCATTAATCATTTAACTAATAACTTATTGCCAGACAGCCAGGTTGTTTCTTTCACTATTAATGTTAACCCTATAAACAATATTACATTCATTTCCTTCTCCCTTATCTTCCTGATCTCATGAGATCTTCTGAATGCTGTTACTTCACCCCTTCCTCTCACTCCCAACTCCTGTGCTTTGCTGAGATGGCTTAATATTTTTAGTCACAGGTGTGCATTGTCCAATATAGTAGCCACTAGCCACACGTGACTACCTAGCACTTGAAATGTGGTTAGTCTGAATTGATGCACTACAGGTATAAAATACATGTGGGATTTCTAAGACTTATTAGCATGAAAAAAGAAAGCAAACTATTTCATTAATAATTTTTATATTGATTACACATTGAAATGATAATATTTTAGCTATATTGAATAAAATAAAATATATTATTAAATAAATTTCATCTATTTCTTTTTTACTTTTCAAAATTTGGCTTCTAGAAAATTTAAAACTAGATACATATCTCGCTTTATATTTCTTTTGGATGGTCTGTTCTGGAATGTTATTTTATTTCCCTTATAAATAACCCTTATGAAATACCTTTTCTGTTTAAAGAATCCTAGCTTGTTACTTTATCTTAAGCAATCTGCCTTTCCATTGGATTTAATTATTTTTCCAGGGAGCCAGGTTCATTGCTTATCACTGTTTCTTCTCTTATTTATCTTCTCATCTTGAGGTCTCTGCTCTGATTCATTTATTGATTGGTTAAAGAATTTTCTCAAATATTTTTGTCAGTGGTGTGCAAGAGTGATATAGTCTCTGAATTCTTGCATGTCCTCAAATATGTTTTTCTGACTCAAACAGGTGACTGATATTCTGATTGGGTAAGAAGATGCTTGGATTGCAGTCCTTTCCTCCTGCAAATTTCTAGATGCTATTCTATTTTCTTCTAGCTCCCATGGTATAGATGAGAAAACCAATCCCAGTGGTATCAACTTTTTTCACTGTAGATAACTTGGTTTTTCTGCCAGGAGGCCTGCAAGATGTTCTCTTTATCCTTGGAGTTCAGGAACTTTATTAGTATATGTTTAAGTGTAGAATAAAGAATCCCTCTTGTATACATCTTTTTGTAGAACCAGCTTTTGGCTTTGTTAAGTCCCCATTTAAATACTGTAATTTATCTTAAATATTTATTAGTTTTGTATGACTACTTTCGTGTGATACATATTTTTATTTTTTTGTTCCCCTGAGTTGGATGACTTTTTAATTATTTCTTTAAATTCATTTAATACTATAAATTTTCCTTTGTGTTGTTTTTAGCTACATCCCTAGGTTTTTTATGAAATAATCTGTTTTGTTTATTTTTAAATAACTTAAAATCTGTGTTTAATTTCCTCTTTGATCTAAAAAATTATTCATGAAAATTATTTTATGGTTCCAAAATTTTTTTCAGTTTATTTTTGTCAAATGTTTATTGTTGATTTCCAGCTATATAAAATTTTCATTGGAGAATGTGACTTGTCAGCTCTCCACTTGGGAGGTTATTAAAATAAAGTTTTTTTTGTGGCAAAGCACATGATCAATTTTACAAATGGTCTAAACACAAGATAGGAGTGTGTATTCTTTTGCATTAGAGTCTATCATTCTATGCATTTGTCAAAATATTAGGTCAAGTTTCTTAATTATATTGTTTAAATCCATTGCATTGTTATTTTTTTGCCTTCTTAGTTTTCAAATTCTGAGAGAATTATATCCCACAACTGTCATAGGTTTCATTCCAAATAGTTACATACAACAAGTATTTGTTGAGTGAATGAGTACATGTAGGCTTAATTTTAATGCTTTTGGCCATAAATGCCACTTTACCTGATATTAGCATTTTTACTCTATTTATTGAAAGTTTTCTTGCACATTTTTGTGCATTCCTTTACTTTGAAACATTTTAATAATTTTGTATAATGTTTCTCTCTTACTGGTGTACTTGGCTAAAATTTATAAATTTGTGTGTTTTTGTTGGGGAACAACATTTATATTATTGTGACAATGTCTTAATCATAGTGTAATAATTTCTGTTAATTTTGTTTGTGGAGAGCAGAATAATGGCTCCTATAAGATGTCCATGTCCTAATCCCCAGAATCTGTGAATGGTTAGGTTCCATGGCAAAGGGGAATTGAGATTGTATATGGAATTAAGGTTGCTAATCAACTAACTTTAAGATAGGAGAATACTCAGATTATCTGAGTGCACCCAATGTAATCATAAGGGTCCTTGAAAGTAGAAAAGGGAGGCAGAAGAGGAATAAGAGGGAGATATGATGTGGGAATAAAGGTCAAAGATACGTAGCATTATTGGCGTTGAAGATGGAGGGAGGTGCCATGAGCTAACGAATGTGGACAGCCTCTAGAAGCCGGAGAAGGCAAGGAAACACATTCTCCCCTAGAGGCTTCAGGAAGTAACGCGGCCTTGCAGACACCTCGACTTTAGCAAAGTGAAACTCATTCAAACTTCTGACCTCCAGAACACTAAGATAACAAATTTGTGTTGTTCTAAGCTACTAAGTTTGTGGTAATTTATTATAGCAGCAATAGAAAACTCATATAATACTGTAAAACACAGATAATAGTATGCTTCCGAATTCCTGGGAGTAGGAGAGGGGATGGATAATGGGGAAAAGTCAATTCAGAAATTAAATAAGGACATTAATATTCTCCTGTGTTATTTATTCTTCTTTCCATTTTCTTATTTAACTTTTAAATTGGCTTTCCCTCCCTTATCTGTCCTTTTACAGCAATTTGCAACATCATCAGTATCTTTATTTTACAGTATATTTCAATCTAAATTAACAAAAGCTTTCTCTTAAAGCATCCCATTCCTCAAGCACTCATATTAATTGAAGGCTTAATGTCTTTTTAATTTACAACCAACAGATAACATGAGCGTTAGCACCAGGGAGGGAATGGAGGAAGTAGGTGCAATTTAACCTTATTTCATTTTGACCTCCCCATTTTTATTGTCCCTTTCCTTTATTCCCAACTCTGCCCCAGCCAAGTATGTACTGTCCATGGTTCTCCACCAAAGAGCTCCATCTCTGGCATGATCTTCCTGGTGAATGCCTTGTATTTGGACCCAACTATTCTATCTCCCCACTTAAGAGTTACCTGTTCTGTGTCCTGTTGCCCCAGGGACCTGCTCTATGCTCCATGATACTTTGGTATGCAAACCAGTGAACAATTTCATACTGTTAATGAAGCCATTGCTACTTGTACATGGGACAATGGCTTAACCTTTTCTAAGTGGTTTTGCTTTCCCCAAGGAGACAATAACTCACCCAAAGAAATGATGCTCCCAGGCTGGGAATCCCAGGCACTGTGGCAAGCTATATGGGAAGGCATTCGTGGCTGGGGTGAGGAAAGGGGACTCCACATTATACTTCACCTTGCACTATGCAAGTGGGATCCTACTATACCTGTGTGAAATCAAACAAGTAACTCCGGAGTATGAACCACCAAACAAGCTGGATATCCTGGCCAGAGAGGCTACTGTGCTTCAGGGCAGCTTGAAGGCAACCACATGGGCAGATAATTGGGCCTATGAGCTGACAAGACACCACTAAACAACTGTAATTCACTCTAAGTCAAGCAGAGACTGCATTGTTGACCTGTATAAAATAAACGCTATAATATGTATAAATATGGAGAGAAAAAGAATTTAACATAATGCTGTAGAAGGGCACCTTATATCACAGAATACTAATAAAAACTTTTATATTATAGAAATACATTTTAATAATGCTGTACTTAAGAATAATTATACTTTGAATGATTTTCGTGAAAGAGATCTTTTCCTACACCCCCTTCAGTATTATCACTGGACTTCCTCTTCTAACCAATATTAGCTTAATAAATTATTTGGATTTTAAAGGCTGTGGTGAATTACAGACATAACTAAAACATGGACTTCTAAACTGTTTTGCATGCTTCCACATTGGCAGAATTTAACTACCATTATGAATTACTTGTTAATTATGCTGTTTATATTTTATACACACACTTGAGACTTTTAACGTGTTTAGCATGTTTCACATTTTTTTCTTCATAAGGACTCACTGGGTCATATTTTAAATGGAAAAATAAAGGAGTTACTGTGCAGTTTTGATTGTTATTTACATGGCTGCTAAACCATAAAAAATCAAAGCAAGGAACAAACAAAGGAAGAAAACTCACTGAAATACAGCTAAGGTTGTGAAATAAATAGTTAAAAGCTAAAAGGAAAAATATAAAGCTTATAACTGAATTTTCAGCACTGGATCATAACTTTGGAATTGAAAGGGGCTTTTCAGACTGTGGGGTCTAGTGAGTCACAAACTGAAATACCTGCGCGGGCCAGGTAAGTAATGTAAGTGGAGTGGGTCAGGTATGACCATATGGATTGGTGGAGACGGTGGAGAAACAGAGTACATGCTCTGTCTCAAAAAGGTGCTGTTGCTTACTGTCAGCTGGTACTGATGTGTGGGAATGCAGGCCCAGGGGTACTAAATTTTCCAACACTTTAAAAAAAGTTGGAAATCAATAATTTTATATAAAGTCTCTTACTTTTAAATGCTGACAAGTAGTTCAGTTAAAGAAGTCATTATCTAAAACACATGTCTGCAAGTCATATAGGGTGCATGGCCTGCCAGATGTAAATTTCTGATAAAGTCCAACATTCTTGTTTAGCAGAAAGGAATATGGACACAGATTAAGTCACATAAGTGCTTGGTCATATGCAGTAGAAAGCACATACGATTTGAACTCAGGCAGATTATAGTTTCAACTCTAACTTTATTACATAGTCACTATATAAACATAAGCAAGCTTCTTAAACTCATAAGTCTTAGTTTTCCTTCCTCAAAATGAAGATGAGTTCCTCAAAAAACTAAAAATAGAAATATCATACAACCCAGTAATTCCACTTCTAGGAATTTACCCAAAGATAACAAAATCCCTGAAACAAAAAGATAAATGCACCCCTATGTTTATTGCTGCATTATTTACAATGGCCAAGATAAGGAAGTGACCAAAGTGTCTATCAGTAGATGAATGGATAAAGAAGATGTGGTACATATACACAGTAGAATACTATTCAGCCATAAAAAAGAAAGAAATCCTGCCATTTGCAATAACATGGATGGACCTAAAGGGTATTATGCTAAGTGAATAAGCCAGGTGGAGAAAGACAAATACCATACAATTTCACTTATTTGTGGAATCTAAAACAAAACAAAGCAAAATGAACAAAATAGCAGTAGACCCATAGACACTGAGAGGTGAATGGTGGTTACCATGGCAGAGGGGTTGGGATGGATGGTGGAGAGGGTGAGGGGGATAAAAGGGCATAAAAATTCTCAATCATAATGTAAGTTGATCAAGGGGATGGTAGTACAGCATGGAGAATATAGCCAATGATTCTGTAACATCTTCCTGTGTGAACAGATAATAACTGCACTAGTTGGGGTGAGGATTTAATAACACGGGTAACTATTAAACCACTGTGTTATACACTTGAAACCAAGATTGTATATCAACTAGACTTTAATAAAAGAAATGAACATAATACCTATTGCATAGGGTGCTCATGACTATCAAATAAAAATAACATATGGGGAATGCCCAAAGTGGATCTTGACAAATAGAAAACATTCACCCTTTTAGCCCCATTAATTGTTCTGTGTCCCTACCTTGCTTTATTTTTTTTCCATGGAAATTTTCTGTAGCTGGAATTACATTATGCCCCACCTCCTACTAGAAAGTAAGTTTCATGAAGGTAGGAAATACATTAATTTTTTTTCACTCCTCTATTCCCAATTCTAAAAATTCTACCTGGTACATAATAGGTGTTTGATACATATATGCTAAATAGATGAATTAATGATTTTAACAAATGATAATACCCTGATCCCTTCCCTTTCATGAATCAATAAATGAGAGTATATATATTTGTATGTTGCTCAAGTTCATAAAGTCAGTTAATACTGTACATGAAACTTGAATTCCTATCAAGTTTCTTCCTTAGGATTATTTCCATTGCATTATTGAAGTCTGCAAAATTGTGCAATGTCCACCATGGACATAATCCTCTTTCAGATTTATAGAGAATGCAATCTTTGAGGGAAGAAGCCTTTCAAAGGCAGTCTATTCCTCGTACCTCTACCGAATTTCATGGTTAAAGGCACTTACAGTGCTCTATTGATTCTTCTAGGACTTTCATTCTGACAAAAGTCTATTCACTGGTTTTATGAATTATAAAAACAATTTTACATATATCTAGGATATTGTACTTTAAAATACCGTCAAATGAACACTCATTGCTATAAATTTCCGTTGAGTCTCACAGCAACCCTGTGAAGTAGATGGGGCTGGAACTATTTTCCTCATTTTAACAACGATCAGACACATCCAGTGACAAGTTACTTACCTAAACATTATGAATAACCAAAAGATCTAGCAGCACACTACAGTTCTAAAGTAGTATTTTATATCCATAGGATCTACCCAAGACTTTTCCTCTATAGCCACCACTGCTGTACCCTAAAATCTGGATTTTTTCCTTCCCCTCATCCCTTACATAAAAACTCATGTGTCCTAGGTTCCCACTCATCCTGAACACCTCTAACTTAATATTAATATAACAAACTTTACTGACAAAAGCCCATGATATAAACATGAACAAACCAATCATATGCCCTCAAGAGCTTTCAGTCATCATTGTAACATTCGTTTTTAGTTTAGTTAAAATATACGTCCCTTGCAAAAAGTGTTATGCCTTAAAGGAGTATATAAGGAAGGCAGAGGGAAAGATGCTGTTGCTAATCTAATATCCTGCTTCCAAATCTGGCTACCTATTAGAATCCCTTGGGGAGTTTTGGAAAATACCGAAGCTTGAGTTCATCTAGAGTGAAGTTTGTGCATCTGAGTCTGAAAGTTCCCACAGAGATCCTAATCTATAGCCCGGATGGAAAACCATCGGTCTAAAGGGAAGAAATCATGCTATAAGGATAGAACTGAGGAAGGCAAAAGACAAATCAGTGAAAATATACTTGACTTTCTTTTCCTTTCAGTGCCATTTAATTAACCCATTCTCATTTTGATTATCCTTAAGAGGTTTTCTTTGGAGAGGTAACTTTCCTGTGTCCTCATCACCGATTTTTTTTTAAGAAAAATATTTCCCCCCTCAAATCTAGCAATAAGTTCTCCTTTGATGATGATATAAATCTAACCAACTTTACATTTAAAAAGTTTGGCAAGGAAATACCCAAGTGCATGAATCAAAATTGAAATCACAACTGTCTCAATGCTTATGCATAATTCCAGTGACATTTGATTAATGCCCTGAGTTCTCTATATCACCCAGCTTCGTCTTCTAGTTTGTATTTGGGATTCACTTGTTTGCCCTTCTACTCCTTTCAGCTACATCCTGGGTTTTGGGTCAGCCACCTAAATTATTTTGCTTTGCTATGTTTCCTCTTAAAACATATTGTTTCTCCTAAAACAAAAAACTCCATCGCTCTTACATGCTCCACCTTCCCTACAATAGGAGCTGCCAAACTAGTCCGTCAGCCCCAGATGGAGAAAATTTGAAGGATTTCTCTAATAAAAAGGAATGCTAATTCCTAAAAGAACATCTGTAGAAACCAAATCAATACTGAGAGCTAGAGATTTTCTCCACTGAGGCAAATACATGGTCCCTCTAACAATGGAATCTAGGACTTTCTTCGGAATGGCCTGCATGACTTCAAAGATGAGACTGAAGTCAAGTACATGCTTTTTCTATAGCTGTGGTAATATTTGTAGCACCTTTCTCTCCACTCTCTAATCTGCCCTGTATATCAATATCATATTCACCTTCTTAAAATGGTCCCTTAATGATCATGCTGTACTCCTATCTTGCAAATATCAGTGGTCCCCATTGCTCAGTATATTGAAATCAAAATATCTGACCTGGTTTTCAAGGTCCTTTGGTAACCTGGCCCTACCTAAATCATTTTCTATTTATCTCAAATACGTTTTCCATTCCAGTCAAGCTATTCTCTTTGTTGTACTATAAAAATACCAGGTTTCTTCTTTGCCTTCCTTTGAATTATTCTCAATGTAAATTATTTCCTTTTTTTCTATCTCTTTAAATTTTACCTCTTTTGAATTGTAGGACACTTTCCAATTCCTTTATGAAGATTTCCCCAAACTGTTGCTCTAATTGATTCTCCCTCTTCTAAACTCCTAAAATTCTCACCCCACCCCCTGACAACATGGCTTTGGCTGAATATAGCCTTGGCACTATTTTAGTTACTTTAAGTATGTCAGCCCTGTGGCTCAAACTAGATTGTAAAGTATTGGAGGGGATTGTTTATGCATCATTTTTCTTATATCCCCCTTTGTTTCTAGCTTGTGTTAGGCACATGGTCAAGACATAATAAGTATTTGCTGACTGCTGATTGTTGGTGTTGTCTAGCAGCCTGGGCCTACATACACATCGGTCAACAGAGGCTGTGAAATTTCTGCCAGAGATTATGTCTGTAGAAAAAGAATCCTCTGGCATAAATTATAATAAGTGCCACTAGAGAATTCACCTGCAGGAAAGGGACCTCAGGCATAGTACCTGGTGCTCCAGGAGGTTCTTGTACTAGGTTTTCCACTGTCATAATATAGCTAAGCCTTGTGCTAATGTGATGATGTGGGTCTCTTAAATAATTCACTGTAAATCTCTACTTACATAGTTTTCTGACATGGTTTTGGCATTCTAATTTCCAATAAGCTATGCCCTAGAATTATCATGGATTATAAATATGTAGAAAAATTGGACATACTCTTGAAGTCAAGAATTTAGCATTTTAAAGAAACACTTTACTTTCTGTGAAAACTCTATTTTCAAATTTAGATGTTCTATTTTATTATGCATGAGCAAAATAAGTCCAAGGTTTCTGGGGAAAATCCATTCAGTAGGTAAAGAATTTAATTCAAAGATCTAGAACTATGAATCCTTCTCTTTATATACAGCCTCTTCTTTTCTTGTACTCCTTTCCTCACTGAACTTACTGTTCACCTACAATAGTCACCCATTTTCCACCAGGGATACATTCTAAGACCCTGAGGGGTTGCCTGAAACTGTAGAAAATACTGACCCCTATATATACTATGGTTTTGCCTATACAAACACACCTACCTATAATGAAGTTTAATGCATAAATTAGGCACAGTAAGAGATGAACAACAGAATAGAACAATTATAACAATATAGTGTAATGAAAGTTATCTGAGTGCTCCTTCTCTCTCAAAATATCTTAGTGCACTGTACTCACCCTTCTTGTGATGATGTGAGATAATAAAATACCTATGCATTGAGATGAAGTGAGGGGAATGATGCAGGCATTGTGACTTAGCCTTAGGCTACTACTGACCCCTGATATCATGTCAGAAGGAAGATCATCTGTTTCTGGAACATGGTTGACCATGGGTTAACTGAACCCACGGAAAGCTATACTGCCAGTAAGGGAAAACTACTGTACACTGTAGCCTCTAATTCCCAGACCCTGCCCTATTCTCCAAGGTTTCTCTTTGTTTCTCTATCTTTGTCTCTGTCTCATTTTGTATGTTTTGTCTCTCTGTCTCTTTCCCTATCTCAGTCTCTCTCTCTCTCTCTCTCTCTCTCTCTCTCTCTCACACACACACACACACACACAAACACAGACATGCATGTCACCTACCTCTCTAGCTGTGCCACAACCCATAGTCATGCACTTCAGACTTCAAGAATGTATTGCTTTACAAAACAGAAGGAACAAAACAGCAGTAGACTCATAGACTCTGAGAAGGGACTAGTGGTTACCGAGGGGGAGGGGTTGGGGAAGGTGGGTGGGCAGGGGGAAGGGATAAAAGGACACAATAATTTGCAATCACAATATAACTTGGTCACAGGGATGGTAGTACAGCATGGAGAATATATTCAATGATTCTGTAACATCTTTCTACACTGATAGTAACTGCATTAGAGGAGGTGAGGATTTTATAATGTGGGTAACTGTTGAACCACTGTGTTGTACATTTGAAACCAACATAAGATTGTATATCAACAATTCTTCAATAAAAAAGAATGAATTGCTTTAAACCTTATATTTTGCTGTTCCCTTATTCTTCAATTCATTTTACCTTAACACAGAGTAAAAATTCAATAAATAGCGGTTATTATTGTTATCATATAACTCTATCAGAACACAAACTTCTTTTCTACACCATGCATTGCCTTCCCAAAAACCCTCAGAACCCTCAGGAGAAAAGCTCTTGCAGCCACACCGTTTATTCCTCTGTGACTCTCCCTGAAGATATCTACCTCCTTTCAATTGTGATCACACATTCACTTTATGCCCCTACATGTCACATTTATTCATCTGATGCCTTCAAAATGCACCTAAGTCTTTAATCTTCATGCATTTTGTCTCCCTCAGTTCATCTTAAGTTCCAGTCACTTGATTCCTTGAGTATTAGAATGGCATGCTCGCTTCTTTTGTATTTTACTATGAGCCCACTATAAGGGTCCTGTACACTGTTGGAGCTCAGTAAATGCTATTATACTGAGAGCCAAACACATGCCTGAAAATACCCTTTTCAAGCCGATTTCTGAAATACCTACAAAATGCCAGAGGGAGCCCTACAGAGGAACAGGTAAGACTGAGCAGCAGAGTTTATTAAAAATGATTTTAGCCTGAGATACAATTTCTTTTGGACTGGATTTTTCCTTAGGCTTTGGGCATGTGCTAATTCTCTCAGCTGCTTTAATCATGTAGGTATTAAAACACTGGGGCATCAAATAGTCCTTTAGAGTTACAAGATATACACACTAAGAATAGAAACGAGGGAGGATGAAAGCCAAGCATGTGGTGACTGGCAGTCCCAGCAGCAGGTGTCTTGACTGAGGACAGACCCTAAGATATACTAGCAAATGCAAAAATGGAGAAACCCAGAGCTGTCACAGGAGAAGCCTTCAAAACTCAATTCAAATCAAAGAGGGCTGCAGATTCATGGAGGCTTTGAAGAGGAAAACATTAAGTTTGTCTGAATTGTAAATAGAATATACCTAAACACATATTTTCCCTTTAAAAAAAAATCAACCCAAAATACAAAAGCAAAGAAAATCAACAAGGACAACAATAGCACTCCAGCTGAATCTAAAGTCCAATGAGGGAAGGTTGACAGCCAAACGTTTTTTTAAAGTAATAGTAGCCAGGAAAGAAGATGATGGCTTGTAAGAATTCACCACCTGGAAAAGGGAGTTACCTGGGGAGTGACAGCTGCCATAGGAAAAGTAGAACAAACACACCTGCTGTCAGGCACACCTGTTCTTTTCAGGGAAAGGAACCCTGAGGTCAAAATAACCAAAGAAGCCCAAGAGCAGGATAGGATGTCTCTTGCAACCCTTAAATACTGCCCCTGAATCCTCTGGAGTTATTTCCTTGGCAGAATTGGCTGTAGAGTCACTGCATCAGATTCCATGCAAGTCTCTCCAATTTCATAGTCTCTCAAGTTGGTTTTCTAGCAAACAGAAGGAAATCCTTAAAGACCTGAGCAGAGGAGGGAGACAAACATTTTCTATGGTCTACACTGGGGAAAGAAGATAAATTATTATATGCTATATTAAAATACTACTTAAAGGTATTGAATCTCTAGTGGCATGAGGCCTACTGGGATAAGCAGGGTAAACAGAGATTGTGGGAACAAAGGGAGAGAAGATACTGTCCCCATGCCCCCTTTTCCCCAGCACACACCTACCAAAACACCCTTCATCATCACAGGAAGTGTTCTGTTTGGCCTTTAAGTGTAGATGGTCATGAGATGATTTCTTGTTCCACAAAGTTACTACTTGGTCACTGATGCTTGCAAAAGTCGAATCCTGAGCTTTCACAGTCACCCAGAGAATATTGCAGCCCCATGAAAATAAATCAGACCAAAAGGGCAAGATAGCTCTGTAACAGATTAGCTATACTAGCTTTGTAAACGCTCACAATGCCCTACAGGAAAGCCTGCTGCCAGCAGATAAGCCAAACTAGAGTTCAATATCAGTGGCAATATTTTGTCCTGCCTTATAAAAAAATGATATAGTAAGGGATAGAACTAATTGAGGCAATGGCAATAGTGAGACAGAAGGAATTTTAAATGTAACTCGTGTAGAGCCCAAAAAATAGACCAAAAAAATCCAATATTTCTGAGCACCTACGTGGTACTCTGTTAGGTGTTGGAAGGAATTCAAGAGACTTCTATATCGATACAATTAAAAGTATTTGCAGTCCCTTAAGGATTTCACCATTTCACTGGGGATACAGACTTTACAATCAATGCTTAAGCCAGTAAATAGTCAACTGCAAGACTGAATGTCAGACAATAAAAACCTTAGGAGTTCATTGAAGGCAGTGAGCAATATATGCAGAAGTTGGGGAGGAAGACTTTATCAAAGAGGGGAGACTTGAGTTAGGCCTTGAGGGACTGATAGGATCTGTAAATGCAAGAAAGAATCCCAGAAAGAAACTCTGTAACTAAAATGTAAGGGAAATATGAAATTCCAAATATGACCTTTTGCATGAGTCAGTTACTATGTTTACTCGTGAGTATAAGAATCTGTATAGATATTCTTAATAATATGGAAATTAAATTCCCTAGAGATTAAAAGTAAATAAATCACCACAATTCATGTGGACTTTTTATAAATTTGCATATAATGCAAACAGAAAAATAAATTTAAAAATATTTACTTTAATTAAATTTTAGGCATCTCTGCATACGTAGGCTTAAGATCACTGTCAGTACTAAAGTAAAAAAAAATCTCATTAGGTACCTCTGAACAGCTTCCCTAAATCACTACACTTGGTGAATTCACATTCAAATCAACCAAATTCTATTTAAAAATAATCCCCAGAGAAATCTTAAAACCAAATCCTCCAACTCTCTTGTTCCAACTCTTAATAATCCATGCAGTAGTAGCAGAGAAAATTAATCTCTGGTTTTCACGAAGCCCTCCTCCCAGATTTTTATCCTGGATGCAGCAGTAAATAACCAATTAGTATTTCACCCTTCTTTTCAGTTATCCACACTCTCATGAAGGTGTTAATCAAAGGCCAGCAGCCAGATGGAAAAAGGCATATACAATCCAGTTTGGAGGGCCCTCTTTCAACAAACCAAACTTCTATTTTGTTCACCAAATTGAACATGTCCGTGATTTCAAAAAGGATAAATAAATCCAAAGACTCATGAAGGTGAATACAGTGAATACAACCATCTTGAGTGATTTCTCAACCTACAGATGAGATTTAATTCAGTATTTCAAAGAGTACTTTAAAAGAGGGATTAACTATTGTCCACTGTTGATTTCACAAAGATGTTTAAAATTCTCTACAAATCCAGAATTTGTTAAAATTCCAACAGGCTTTGTGAGATATTTACTATTAGTGAAAAACACATGAAAAACAAATTAAAATGTAGAGAGCAAAAGCTTAAGCTATTCAAAATAAGCTTTTAAAAAGTATTTTAAAAGCATGCGTTTACATTCCAATAATTGGTAATCATTCTTATCTGTTCATTAAAGCAGACACTAAAGAATCTCTGTTTGGCCATGTATTATTTATCCAGTTTAACTTTCTCTGAATTTCAAAATCATTTTGGCATATTTTACTTCATAATTTTTATATAGCTACATAATACTGTGTATACTATTTTGTACAATTTATTTTCCATGTAAATATTTTCACATTATCTCATTTTTTTTGTTATAAAAATAATACTTGCAAATGGTAAACATTTTGAAAAATATAGAAAGGATATATAGGATGAGAAGGGATACTTCTTTCTATCCCTGTCTGTAAGTGCTACTCCCCAGGCATAACAATTAAAAACATTTGCATATCTTATGCATATATATATACTTGTAAGTCTGTATGTGTATATATGCATCTTTGTATATGTGGATCAAAGTGTGATGTGTGTGCATTTGTGCATATGTGCATATGTTTAATAGATTCTAACTGGGATTAGAAGTTTTTGACAGAGACTATACTATATTTTGATAAACATATAATACCTTGGGGATATGTCTGTCTACATCCTTTTTAATAGCTGCATAGTATTCCATTATATGGAAGAATTTTTTTTTTTAGCCAGTTCCTACTGATAGAGATTTAAGGTGATTCCATTTTGTTTTTGTCAGATATTACTACAACTGTCCCCCAAAGAGAGTGCATGGACTTGACTTACACAAAAGCGCCAAATGCATTATGGTTTAGAGTAATAAAATTGTAATTCTTACTCATATAATCAAGCATTCAGATGAGCTTCTTCTCAACTGGCTTAATGAACAAGCACTGTATGTTTCTTTCCTTTGATTTTGAATACACTGCTATTATTGTTGAGGCATAATTTGCTCTCTTTGCTAAATTTTTCCATTCATTTACTGAATTTGGTATTGTGAGGAGGGGAAGAAAGAGAAATGGTGTCATTCTTTGCTTTTGTATTCCCTTTTGCTTCCTGCCTATATTTTGTGAGGACCTGCTTTTTCCAGTGAGTATAATGCTAGAAGCAACAGTAACAGAACATGTAGGAAATCAATGGTGTAACTGAACAGTGTCAGTCTGGCGAAGGATAGGAGCAGTAGAAACAAAGAGCTATGAGACAACCAATAATTGAACTTCAAATAGTCAACTCTTTCATCTTTCCCCCAAAACACTGGTATGTTCAGTGGCAGAAAATGAGGACTTAGAAAGTAAGGGAACATGACCACAACCTTCTTTTGAAAGATTATATACCGAATGTCACCTTATAATGTTAAACAGGCTGTTTAATTGCAGGTACCAGTTATTGAAGGATTGCCTCACATTATTCCATTGTGAATGAAGGGGGAAATAACAACTGAGCAGAATCGAGTGTAATGCAATATCTCTGGGGATAAAATGCTCTCTTATAAACAGGTGGATAACTCAGAGGATTGAATTAATGCTTTGGGGCACCACATAGACTATGCATTCATAGTATACTTAACAATATCTGAAAATGAAAAAGTGACAGAATTATCTGGACGGGTCATCCATCTCTGAGTCTAATTCCCCATCCTAAAACTATATAGATCTTCTGGGACCTACAGTGGAGCTATATCCTGATAAACCCATCCTAAGTTGAAAACATTGTCAAGTCAAAAAGGAAATTAATACACCTGACCTCCCAGACGTCATAGCTTAGTCTAGCCTACCCTGAATGTGCTGAGCACACTTCCATTAGCCTACAGCTGGGTACAATCATCTAACACAAAGACTATTTTAGAATGAAGTGTTGAATATCTCATGTACTATATTAAATACTGAAAATGAAAAAGAGAATGGTCAGGTACAGAACACTTGGAAGTGTACCGGGTGTTCACCCTCGTGCCAGAGTGGCTGTCTGGGAGCTGTGGCTCACTGCCGCTGCTCAGCATCATGACAGGGCATCATCCCACATACTGCAAGCCCGGGAAAGATCCAAATTCAAAATCCGAAGTATGGTTTCCACAGAATGTGTATGGCTTTCACATCATCATAAAGTTGAAAAACTGTTAAGTTGAAACATCATTTAGTCAAGGACCATCCATACTAGATGATGTCCAACAGGTCTTCTAGTTCTGATTCTGATATTATAGACATAGTCAATAATCATACTGTATGCCATACAGATAGTCTGTGATCATAAAAATATTAAAATGTTCCTTTCCTGATTTGTCTTAAATCTGTTACTGAGACAATTTTTTTCTAATAAAAATAATCTGTAATGCCTTTTGCTCGTCTGTGCCTGGCTAGATATTACTTTTGAACTTAACTCAGATGTCATATCTTGTAAGAATCCTTCCCTGACCCTTCCAACTCCCTATTTGAATTAGATGTTCCTCCTACTGTTCTTATCACACTGGATTTTAAATTATCCATGTTTTTTCAGTCTCCTCATTAGATTATAATAAGCTTCTTATCAGCAGTGACTATGACCTTGTATTCCTAGTGCTTAGCACAATACTTGCCACACAGCAAAGATTCAATAGATGTTTGTTGAATTAATTAAAGCATGACAGACAAACCACTCTAGTCACTTATTTCCATGGTAGGAACTTCTGATCTTGGAAGATCATTCGCTAGTAAATGAAACCACCTATTTATATTCCTACATATCTAGTGCATATCTCAAAATAAAAATGTTTAAAACAGGATTCTTGATTTATAACCTGAAACACATTCATTTCTTAATCTTTCCCACATCAATCATTCCAGCTAGAAACCTGACTCATTCTTGATTCCTCCCTCTTCCTTTCCACTCAAATATAACCTGGAACAGAAAGTCTTATAGGTTCTACCTCTAAAATATATCTCTTTCTTTGTATTCTCCATTCACTATTCAAACAGCAGCCAAAATAATCTTTTAAACAGGTAAACCCCACTCATACCCCTGGTTAAAACTCATTGACATTTTCCCATTACCCTTAAGAGAAAGAGGATTGCCAACAAAGTCCTAGGTCTGGTGTGTTCCTATTTTCAGCTTTATCAAGGAGAACGTTTCCCCTCCCTCTCTGCATTACAGTCACATTGGTCTCCTTAAAGTTACTGAAACACACCGAATGCTTTCATGCCTTAAAGGCTTCACATATGCTGTTCCCCCTGCTAGGAGTGCTGTGTCTCTAGGTCTTCAAATGCCTGAACCTTTCTTACCCTTCTTATCTCAGTTTAAAGATTAATTCTTTAGTAAGGTTTTCCCTGAACACACAACGTATAGCCCTAGACTTATACTGCTATCTTCTAAAAATAGACTCTGTTGGTTACCTTCGTAGCATTGTTTAACGTCTATCTCCACTAATACACCACATGCTCAGTGAAGGCAGGGTCTATATTTGTTTCATTTTCCACAATACTCAGTACATATTACATTGCTTAGCACATAATAGGTGTTCTGTCTATATAAATATTTCTGGAATGTAATGCTAAGCAAAAGCATAATAGCAACTGACTGAGAGTACAAACAATAGTGACACTGTCAAGGGGGGGGTCAGCAATTTTAATAAATAGATTTTCAGTGGCTGGTCACAGTTTTTAAAATGTCATATAACTATTTGGCAGTTATTCACCATACGTCACCCATAAACACTGGCAAGAACCACTGAAAACATTCACCCAATTATTCATTTATTCATTCAACAAGTGACATAGTAATATGGAATCAATAGTGACTATGATAATCTATATATAGAGATACTGTTATCATAAATGGGTGGATCCAATTTAAAATACAATGGGACTCTCAGTTTGTTTTTATTTTTCTGGTAAGTTATATTTAAGTACCTTTAAACTCCACAGAGGTATGTGCTCATTCGTCTTGTCTAGGCTCCATACATGGAGAGTAGCATCCATAGACTTTATTTTATTTTTTATGGTTCCAAGAGTGCCTATTGCAATGCTCAGTGAACAAATGATGCTCATGTCAGTGCTTCTCCCTGTATTAACACATGCAGACCATGAGCTCTTCCATTACAAAACTTACACTAAGATTCAAATGGGAAAATTCCTTGAGAAAGGACAGAGAAAAATATAGATAAGAAGAAAAATCCTAAAGAGAATTGGAAAGGTAGTCAGTGATGATGGGCATAATCACATGATGGTGGGTACAATTAGTACTATGCAGCATCAGACACATATTCACATTCAACTGGGGGTGGATACTAGACTAAGCACCATACAACTAAGTTTGTTTATCCCTTCTAGTAGCTTATCATCCAAGATGCTGATTATATAATAAGGTACAGAAATAATTTGAAGGGCTATTAGTCATACCACCCCATACTGCAACTCAATGGGATATGTCACTGCAGTATATTATTTGTTATTGAACTTCCTTATTTTCATTTGCTGAGCTGATTTTCATCAATACTATTATAGCTTCTTTTTATTTATAGCTCCTATTAATCTTGACTGTGTATTGTCTGCATTAAAGAGTGGTCTGAAGTATTGCCATTAAAATGATTAACTTTTTTTCATTGAAATTTAGCCAAAATATTAAAGAAAATACATTGTGATATAACTCCATATTCATTGGTACAAAGAAAAACAGAATTTAATTCCACTTGTAAACAACCTGATCTCCATAATATAAAACACAAATACAATGTAAACCCATAAATGCTTGGACACATGTGCCATCCCCAAAATAGCACAGCAATGAGGTACTATTTGCCCAGAGAGAAAAAGCAAGATTTGGAAATTAACCTCCTAAACATAATAATACCCTTACAATTTCAGCTGAAGTTGAAATTATAAGGACAAATTCTGGTAATTCAAGCCATTTTCAATAAGAAAAGGGACTTTAGTAGAGGTGCCCTTGTTTTTTCTGCCTATGAGATGTCAAGGATCTGGTTTATTGAAACTGTTCAAATTTCAATTGGCTGTTTCAGTATCACATAAACATTGCCTAAAAATGATCTTTCAAAGAGCAAGCTTCTGATACGTGTAGATGACTACCACAATTTAGGGTTTCACAATAGTCACAGTAAATGATTTGCCTTTAGCAACTCCATCTACTTACATGTCAGGAGAGGCACATGGTTTAATAAATTTAAGTTGGATCTGAAATAGGAATTGCATAAGGATGAAAACAGTGAGAAATATGGTAAAATGGAAGAGCTATTTTTGAAATTTCTTTTCTTCCTGCAGAAGACTCTGAGAGTTTGTAGAATTACTGAAAAGGTTGGAAACTACATTTGTGGATTTCTTAGTGAACATAATCTTTCCACAGATCTCTGGCTAAATTGTAAAACTGCAGCATTCTGGTAAGTAATTGTATATACATCAATGCTCAAATGAAGGCATTCTGTAGAAGTTGTATGCACAATAAATCACCATCTGCACTTGGCCCTTGGAGTCTATTTGAATGCCCATTCAGTGCAAGGCAGCTGGCTAGATATGTCATTGATTTTCTTCTTCAGTGCCATCCCTGGGAAAAAAGCCAATGTCTAATAATGGAAAAGATCACAATTTTAAAAGGGAGTGGGGGGAAAGAGAGGGTATTTTGAACTCACATCAGCAAGTTCCTGGGAACTAGGTATATTAACAAGATATTCATGGACTTAGGCTGGATATAAGTAAATATATAAAAGCAAATATTCATCAGAATGAGGAAGAGTGTTCCAACACCCTTGACTAGGAAATCACACTCTGAAAATGGTATCCTACTTTTCTACCTATTCTATTGGACAGTCTCATGGCTATAAAACCTACTGTTCAGCTTTGACAAAGACCATAAGGCTGATGACCTCTTTCTAGTCTCCCAGTCTATCAGCCACTCCTAACTTCAGATCTTTGCTCTGGAGGTGCTGAATCCAGGATTAGTCATTTCAACTAGTCTTCCAGAAGCACTACTTCTCCCTTCTCCCCGATCTTTTCATTTGACCTGGCAATTCTGAAAGAGGTCTTATTTTCTACTGTTCCTGCCTATGGGCTGATAAGGGCACTCATATTACTGTGCTTAGTATCCCTTTTCTAGGACTATTGCCCTCCATCCAAATGGCTATTACAAGAACCACCATTTGGTTTCACTGGACCAACCACACAGGCCATTCCTGATTGTGGCCTACAGGGTCCTGTAGGGATCTGGCTATTGTTCACTTCTCTGACCTCATCTCACACAATCTCCCCTTCATTCACAAGATCCAGTCACAGTGGCCTTTTTTCTGTTAATTTACTATGCTAAGCTCATTCCTTACTCAGGGTTTTATACTTGTTCTCTGCTCAAATAATCATTACCAAGCTTTTCAAATAGCTGGCTTCTTCTTATTATCTAGATGTCAGCTATCCATACTTTCTTGATCATCTAGTCTGAAGTACACCCTACCATCAGTTACTCTTTCTTATAAGGCTACTGTACTTCAGAGAATATACCACTAGCCAGAAATATTTTGTTTATTATCAATTTCCTTTACTAGAATGTAAGGCCCCCAAAGTAGGGACCATGTCTGTGTCTTTTGCCACTGTCACCAACACCCACAATAAGACCCGGTACACTGTAAGCACCCAATAAATATTTGTTGAATGATGTCATGAATTGCCACAGTTGATCAGTTCATATATGAGCACCTGACCTGAGCTTTATCAGTCAAGGTACATCACAGATCCTACTCTTGGTCACAACTAAAGGATCCAGGAATGGACAACTGAACCACACAGAAATAATCAGAGTCCTTGCTTAGCAGTTTAGGACTTGGAGCCCATAGAATAGACTCCTTCTTTATCAGGGTGGCCAGAACTGTCAGAAGAGAAGCTCATAAACCCTTACCAGTCACATTTGTCACTGTGGAGAAAGCCTGTGTGCATAAAAGAAAATGAAGCTTAAATATAAACACCACAAGAAAGACTTAGAGACTATGCTGATAATAACTGGTTCATTAGATATGGTTGTTTCTGATGTCACTCACACCCGTGCCCTTCTGAAGCTTTCTATTTGAAACTTCCTTTCCTAAAATTCCCTGAACCAAAAAATTCTCCATTTTTGCTCAAGTTAAGTTTGAGTTGACTTTCTGTCAGTTACAACCAAGATCCTAACTGACACGTTAACCTTCCTTGCAACTCTAATACCACTTATTAGTCTGCTCTCTCTCTTAATTGTTCACTCTGCTAATATTTCTTACTCTACTCACAACCTTCTCTTACTGAATCTTGGCAAATGAAATTTTTTTCTACTTAACACAGAAAACAGTTATGAGACATCATGAACTCCTTCAATTATCCCTGCTTCTCTCATGTTTCAGAGACTAAAGCTTCAATCTGTATTCTAGGTCCCATTCTTTTAGGCTTTCTCCAGGACCTGGCTCTGTCAGATATTATCTCTCTTTCCTATTACTTAAAATTCTCCTTCTTCATTAGTCCTTTTCTCAGATTCTGTATTCATTCATTCATACTTCAAATATTTTTTCATTATCACTGTGGGAGGTACAGGGCTAGGCCAATTTATGCACTCAAGTATTTTTATCCATAAAACAAATAAACAAGAAAACAAAAATTCCTTCCTGGAACCTGTTGCCCCTTTCCTCGACTATCCTCTCCCTCCTCAGCAAACCATATTAAAAATGAATATTTAATGTTTCCACTTTTTTCCTTTCCACTTATTCCTCAACCCACTGGAATCTGTCTTCTGCCTCTAATATTATATTAAAAACTCTCCTGGTGAAGTCAGCAATGAACTCCTAACTGCCAAATCTGGTAAAGATTTTAGAATCTTTACTAGACCTTTCTTCAGATATGATTCTGTTATCCCCCTCTTTCTAGATTCCTTATTGTTTCTTGACTTCTGTAATACTACTTTCCTTGATTCTCCATCTAGTTCTTTAACTACTCAACATTGTTCTGTGCTTCTTTTCCTGCCAGTCCTTCAAATGTTGGTGTATACCATGATTTTGTCCACTACCTTCATTTTTCTGTGTTTTATTCACTATATGTGCTCTTCCTGTGTGATCCCATCTAATTTCATGTATCAGTTATGCATCAACAACCCCCACATCCATAGTCTAGCACCACTACCCCAAGTTTATATATCTAACTTCATATTAGGTATTTCTACTTGGAAAATCTAGAGTCCCTGAAAAGTCATGTTCAAAAGAGAACATTTTTTTTCCCCCTAAAACTCTGTGTTTCTTACTTCCCTACCTTGATTGTTAGCACCCCTCTTCACTGACTTACCAAAGAGGGAAACCTTCACTCTTTTCTCAACTTCAGTCAGCCACTAAATCCTACCAATTCTAATTTCTTTCTCATGTATGTCTCCTTTCCTTTATTCAGACATTCAGTGCCTAAGTTAAACCCATCACCATCTCTTTCTCTACATTAGTGGTATGGAATGTCTTCCTAACTGGTAACTTTTCAACCTCCCTTTTTACTCTTCTAGTGTGTCACCACATTACTAACAAAATCCCCAAAAGTTATGAAATCTTATCCAATGTAAAGGAATGTATTTAAAGCACACCAAAGCCCACTTTGAAGACTGTAACATTTTTCCCATTGGGTTCACAATGAATAGTTCAAAAATGCACCTTTGAATTTTTCAAAGTTATTTTGATATGGCCGTAATTAATTATGTAAGGAAGAAGTTTATTAATAGCAACTAGAAGTGACTGAATCCTGGTAATAGCACTGGACAGAGAGGTAAAAACTAGAGAAAAAGATATGGTAATGTAATTTAGAGGAGAATTAAATTCTTACGTGACTTCTTGTTAGCATTTGGATGTTGCTGGAGTTCAATCACTTCCTCTGAGCCATATCTACATGCAGATCAAGCCCAGTATTATGTGATTAGCATACGTTGGAAGTCATTTCTGTACTCTTATACCTCAACACAGGTATCATAAAGAAATATCACCAGTTTTATTATTTTTATTTCAAATAGAAGTCAGTCTTGTCATTTTCTAAGGTCAAATGAGGAATTATAAAGAAGAATCTCAGAAATGAGCATTTTAGTTTTAGGAGACTAAGGAAGATCAGGCAGGCCAGTGCCAAAAAGGAAATCATCACACAGAGGTACTGTTGATTGTCTTAGCAAATCTCCCTTTCCATTTTACTTTTCTTCCTTCGTTCAAAGATTCTCTCTAGAGGCAGAAGGGAGGGCCGTACATTTCCAACTATTTTTAGGACTTTGATTAACTGTGCCACAAGACCCCAGGTGACTATTAATATACTAGTAAAGGCAGTTAAAAGAAGACCTAAGGTCATTCAGTGAGTGAATGAAGCAAAATTGAAAGCACAAGTCTTGACCCAGTGATGTGATCTTTCTCGTAGACAATATAGTAGAGGCAATCCAAAAGGGGGCAAATGGGAATAAGAGACACTATCTGCACAAAAGGTTAGAAGACAAGGCTTCTCAGCATGGAATTCAGTATTAAAATGAAAAAACTTACCAAGTGAACTTTCAGTGCATCCGTTCTGTCTCAATAAAGCACAATCCTGGTATAACACAGCCCATAATTATAAGGCTACAGATGTACTGGAGAGAAAATCCTACACCTTTAAATAAAAGGTTCAGTAAGACAAAAGCCAAAATAAAAAAGCTACTGGTTATGCTTCCAAACACCAGCTTTACAAAGAGATGCTGTTGTATTTAACTTATGTCTGTGACCAAAAGGAAATTCTCAGAACAGTAAATGCTCCATAAATGCTTGCCCAATTGCATTATCTAATTGGCTACTGTCAATTTTTAAATGTTGAAGGAGCATTTGGAATTATACATTGCTTAGTTACAAGTACATCTCATCCAAAGAAGAGCAGAAGCGCATGCCATAGCTTACCAGGGTTTTTGCAAGAGGAGACAGACAGTCATAAGATTGCCGTTAATTATGTTTCCACTTCTCATGAATTGTTTACTTTTATTATTTACCTATGTCTTGAATGGTGTTGAAGCAAGCCATGTTAAGTCCCTTTGTCAACTGCCAGAAGTATAATTCTCCACAATTAATCAGTAAAAAGAGAATTAAGCGTTGCTTCTTTAGAATTAGGAAAAACCTGCTGCTGATAAATTGAATGCATTAAGAAATTAACATACCAGTAAATGATTGATCATTACAATTATCTGAATTTGCATTTCTAGAATTCTACTGAAAGAACTCAAAATCACTCTTCTAAGATATTTTTGGCCACATTCTCCAACTGGATAAAGTATACAGGAGATATGCTACTTGTTATGACAATTAGAAGTTTAAGCATTTTTTTTAAATGTTCACAACTGGACTTTAAATAAATTAATCCAATGTATTAAAATGGGGACTTCATACAAGGTTTTACCAGCTAATGTTTTTATCTGCCCTGATATACAAAGAGCAATTCATCAGTATGTCATGAATCACAAAGGAATGTAAGTCACCCAACTATTAGGCATCTTGATTTAAAAAACTGGAGGAAAGCAGACCGATTCAATGATAACTATTTGGCAATTGCAAGCATCTCTATATAGGTGGCCCATGAAAATACTACTGAGGAGTAAGTAGAGTAATGCTACCCAGAAACACTATTCTCAGTCAGAGCTAAAAACAATCACTTCTGTCTGACGATAAGTAATAATAAGGATTGATAATAGTAACTAATATTTACTGAGAGCTAATTACTTGCCAGACACTTTTCTAGTGGGCTTTCATTAATTCAATAAATATTTATCGGTTGCTTAATATGTTCCAGGCACTGTTGTAAGAACTGGAATTCAGTGAACAGAAAAAGTCCCTGCTCTCAGAGAACCTAATTCTAGTGGGGTAGATGAAAAATAAATGAGGAGAATAAAAATATAGTAATAACTACTAATAAATATATGTCATAGTATAGTAAGTGTAATATACATGGTAAACATAAATAAATAAAGTATGAATAAAATAAGTAAAATAGTATATCAGATGGTAATAAGTAAGGTGACCAAAATGGCTCAGAGGTCTCAGACAGTCCTGATTTATACCTATGGTCCTAGTGTGATTATTCTTAGTGTACCCTTTCACTCTCAAAAATGTCCCAGTTTGGACAAAACAGAAAACAGAAAAGGAGTATGTGGGGGAGCATTGTAACTTTCAATAGCATGGTCAGGAACTGCCTCATTGAGAAGGTGACATTTGAATAAGGACTTGCATCAGGTGAGAAACCAAGCCTGGTAGATATCAATGGAAAGAACACCCTGGGCAGCAATAATAGCAACTGCAAAGGCCCTGGGGCAGAAATATGGCTGTATCATTTGAGAAACATCATGGAGGCCAATGTGACTTTAGTTGGACAAATAAAGCAGCTAGTAGTAAGATGAGGTCATAAATGGAAAGGAGGACCACATTATGTACACTCCTGGGGTTCTGAGTGAGATGGAAGCCACTGCAGGTTCTGACTGGGGAGTGGGCATGGTCTGCCTCAGGTTTTAAAAGTATCATTCTGGCTACTGTATGCAGAATAAATTGTAGGGGTACAAGGGCAGAAGCAGTTAGATAGGTGCGAAGACTACTGTAAAAATCAAAGTGAGAAATTATGGCTTAGACCAGTGTAGTAGCAGAGGAAGCGGGAAGAATTAGTCAATTCTGAATATATTTTGATGGTAGAGATGACAAGGTTTGCTGACAAAATGGATGAGGTCAGGGGTCACACCAAAGTTTTTGATAAGAGGACCTGGAATGAATAGTTGCCATAATCTGAGATGGAGAAAGTTGAAAGGTGAGCAAGTTTTGGAGGCAGAATCAAGAGTCTGGTTTTGAATATTGTCTCAGGTTTGCTAGAAAGCAGAACTTGAGACAAAGGACTGTGTGCAGGGAGTGAACTTTGGGAAGTGACCTCCAAAACAGGAATGGAAGACCAGTAAAGGTGAAATAGAGAAGTAAGGAAAGTCAATCCAAGGGTGAGTTTTTGAGCTGGTTACAGCTATGGGCAACTGAAGTTTAATCTTATTGGGGTCCCCCAGAAGAAATTGTAAAATGCCTGGAAGATTGCTTAAACTCAGAAGAAGGAGGCATCCATGACTGGCTTTCTCTCTCTCTCATAGGTCAAGTGTTGTCCCATGGTGTATTAACGCTTTCGCATTCATGCCTCAGAATGGTTGAGTGAGTTGCTACAGGTATTCCACCCAGAGACAGTAGAAAGGGCAGGAAATGAGAGATACTCAGTGCACCTGAGAAGTGTGGTTAGTGTGGATATGCATGCAGCTGGTAGCTGCAGCAACAGCTGGAATACAAAAGATGGGATGAGAGAATGAGGTGAAGAACAAGAAGTATCCGATACAGATATGTTAGGTTTGAGATACTTATCAGTCACCCAAGTGGAGAAGAAAAATAGCCAGCTGGATATATGAATCTGAATTTGAGGAGAGAGTTGTGCCAGGTGGAGTTGGACATTGTTTTTGGCATATGAATGGTAGTAACATCATGAGATGGGACATGACCAAGGCAATGGGTGCACCAAAGAGAATGTTGCATGGCTGGGAAGATGAGGGAATCCAACAGAGAATCATAGCATGACTCAGAAGGAATGATCAGTGGGACGAGAGGAGAATCAGAACGTGATATCCTGCAAATAAAGTGAAGAGGAAGGAGTGATTAATGGTGTTGGATGCTGCTGGAAAGGTCAAGATGAGAATTAAGAATTAACCACTGAATTTAACAACATGGAGGCCTTGTGATCTTGACAAAAGCATTTGCTAAGGATGTCAAGGAACCCTGAGGCTTAGACATTAGAAAAGTTGGTAACCTAAATGTTGGATTTCCTGTAGATATTAGTAGAGGACAAAATAAAGACGACCATGATGCAACAATCAACACTGAAAAATGTCTGTCAATAGTCTGAAGATTGACAGACCACTTAACGCAGTAGAAGGAAGGAAAAAACAAAAGTTGAATAGTATGAATTTCAAAAGAAGAGAGGCTGTTAAACTGAAGGCCTTGGAATAAGTTGGTTATCAATGAGTGAATTACCTCTGGCTCAGTTAATTTAGGTAGTCAGTGGATGATGGTAGAGAGAATTAGGTCAAGAATTTCATCTTCATCCTAGATATCTATCTTTACAAAGAGAAGAACACTATCCTATGGCCATGACATATACTTTAGTCTCACAGAGACATCTTGCAAATGCTATTGGCCTGATACTAATCACAGTGGATTCCTAATATTTAAGTGTACAAGGCTCAGGAGATTGCCTTTTTTCTAGGAAAACCATACAGATATTTCTAATGGTAGGTAAGGAGCACTGCCTTCTATTACAGACACTTTTGAACATCAACTATTATATTTGAAGAATGACATTTTATATCCATAGTGTATTGATTAACAGCATGACCTTTAGTGTCCAGCAGCCATGTTCAAGTCTCAACTGGGCCACTTACTAGATATGTCATCTTGGGAAAGTTAAACCTCTCTGTAAGTCTCAGTTCTATCACCTGTAAACTGGGGATTATAAGTGTGTCTGAATGTCATAGGTTTGTTTTAAAGGTTAAATGAGATCATGCTTAGCACAGTGTCAGACACATAATAAATATTAGCTCTTACTATTCTTGAAAATGGGAAAGAATGAGGATTTATTTGCTGAAATACAATTGTTTGCAAGGTCCCACCCTGCTGTCTTTGTTGGTTTAGAAGCATTTCTCTGCAAAAGCTTTCAACTTTATTTTAAACTTGGGAACTCACCAGAGACTGATTTTCATTTTGTTTCAGCTGTTCAGAAGTCACCTATGAAGTTAAGCCTCTTATGTGGATTAAGTCAATGGCAATATTGATTTGAGCTTTTTATGAGCTACCAATTCTAGTTATACATAACCTTTCAAAGAAGAAAAAAAATTCCCCTAGAAGATTAGAAACTCCCATTCTCACTATCAGTAGGCTCAATTGTAAAATAATCCAGTGGATGCTTAGTTAGGAAGGCCATCAGGGTAACAAACCAGAGAGCAATATTTCCATTTATTCAAAGTACAGCACCAATGGAATGTGCCTCCTATATCCTACCAATGAAGGAAAGTGTACAGATTAATTTGTTCAATTTTTTAATAGTTCTTGAGCATTCCCAACATAACAGAACCATTAATATGAAGAGAATTTTGAATAAATAAAGGTGTGAAATGACAGTAACTGAATTCAAGTTGGATAATAAAACCTTTCAAATGCTGTGGCATGAAGGCAGTAGAAGGTGATGAAGAATCTGACATGATAAGACTCATCTGCTGTTGAAGGGTCACTAAAACTGCATCCTTGAAGTCAATGCCATCAGCAAGTATTAGAGGGAGTACACATTCTAATGCTAAACTACTTTTGATGGGATTTTCAGAGACCTACAGTGTAATAAAAGCCACAATGCTTTGGGCAGATTATAGCAGATTAAGACTTCTAATCCAATTGGTTAATATGCATGCCTACAATACTGAAAAAGATGGATGTTAGGAACTTGATTTTCATCTATGCTCTTTCAGGATTTAAAATTTTATTATCTGGCATTAATCATACCATTCTTATCACAGCCATTCTCAAAAAAGATTTCAGCTGAAAACCATTCTCTGGTGTTTCACAGCAGTTTAATTGGAGGTCTGACAACTATTGTCCTCAGGACAGGGCTAAAAAGTTTGTTAAGCCTCTTTCCACCCTTGCTCATCCATACAGTTAAGCCATAGAGCAAGTGCATGGGAATTTACAATCTTCAGTGAAATCAGACCAGCTGGTGTGGACATAGGATGCCTCCTTATTTCCATGCATAAAGTTCCACTTTGTTCATTTTCATGTTATTTCCAGTGACACCATTTCCTAGATCCTAAGAATGGGCAGGAAATCACTCTCTGAAAATGGCTATAATTGGCATTCTGTGAGTTGAAGGCACTGTGAAAGGATTTGACAATTGGGAATAATATTTGTGTCCCAGCAGTTTTCAAAATGATTTATGCATGCAATCTCAGTTGATCCTCTGCACCACAGTAAGGAAATATTATCTCCACTTTACATAAGAAGACACAAAACCTTGTAAAAGTTATCTTACTAAAAGAAAACACATTTTTGATCACTTACTATGTGGCAGAGTTTACAAGAGTAAGAAAGACACAGTCCTTGCCCTCAAGAAGTTGACAGTTTAATCGGAGAAATAAACAAGTTAAAAGTCAATTACAATTAAGGGTGATTGGTGCTGTGGTAGGAGTATGTGCAGAGACCCGTAGGCTTTTACAGGAGGGGCATCCAGTCAGGGCTGCATGTGATCTGAGGGCAGTGTCTAGATAGAGACTCAAAGGCAGAGAAGGACCTAGCCAGGTGAAGAGAGGAGGAGAGCAGGTTTATAACATTGCTTCAGTCACAAATGAAAGCTGGTGCAAATGAACCCAGGGTTATACCAACATTTGGAATCAACTGGAAGAATTTCATCAGGTCCCCAAAGCTTACAGAAATGAGGGACTGCACCTGTAAGGTTGGGTAAGTGGTAAAGCTGGATGGCGTGTACCACAAAGGAGCAGGTTTTTTGTTTTATTGGGGTTTGCCGGTTTTTAACAGAAGGATAAGGAGTTTGAGTGCTGCCGTGGTGACTGAGGTTAGTCGCATGTGGGACAGTGAATAGTAGGTCTGAGAGAGTGGCTGATGGAGAAACTGTGGCCTCCGGGAGAGTCAGGATTGAGGCAGGTTGTGTGGTGTGAGGATCCACCTCAGAGGACTGCAGGGGGAGGGGTGCCCAAGGCTTCCTTCCTTCAATTCCATTCATTCATTCCTTCCGGCAGAACTTCTTAACCACTTCCACTGTGAAGATACTGTGCTAGGTTTTAAGTAAAAAAGCAATTTGAACTCAAATTGCTGTTAGTTCGTGATTCTTTCTATTCTACCACCCTGAATAATTCATCCACAAATACATCAAAGATACTCAGTTTGTTAATTCAGTTTATAAATATGTGTTAAATGCCTGGCTGACTATGAGCACGTACTGCACTATGTGAAAGTGTCCAGTTATTGGTGACTGGTGTCTGGTTATATATGCTCCATGGTCTCCAAGGACAGGACAAAGGGAGAGGGCTTAAAATGCTAATGTGGAATTTTCCTGAAATACACTTAACAGTAAAATAAACATTGTCAAACACTAAAAAATGATAGAAATTTCTTGATGCCTTCAAAATTAGTCATCAACAGATACTTATGGAATGCTTCATCTGGAAAACAACGATTACTGAGTTGAACTTTGGTGAGACTTATGGGTATACAGCATGAAAAATTAGAATTGCTATGTGAACATAGCAATTTATCAACACACCACACTATCAATAGAGCTTGGTGATAGGACTGAAATAGAACCAAATTTCCTGTAATTTGTAGAGGGGTAGGTTTAGTGTGGTCCTGCCTGAAGGCATGTTCTCTGAAGGTCCTTGGCAGCCTTCTGATTCAATTTTAACTGCTTTGAACTTTGGTTCGAAACCTGAGTAATAAAAATTGTTTAATTGTGTTCCTTTTACAGCTTCTATTTTTTAAGCATTATTTTAGCAAAAGCTCAAATGTTTTACCAAGAGAATGATTTATAAGAGTCTGTTTAGCTGTTGAAAAGTAACTTCCTGATGGCACTCTTGCTCAATCTAGACATCCTGTAAGATTACAAATCCCAGGATGACTGCCCTTCATGGCATTCTTATGAAGGCAGGATTCTAACAAAATAGGCTCCAAACATTATATTGAAATGAAAATTTCAATCCCACAATGCATAAGTAAGTGCAAATACCAGTTGCAAATATACATTTTTAGATAATCTGATTAGTACAGTATAACCACAATTAACAAAAACCTAAATAATAGGGAGCCTCATTTCATTGGAGTATCTCCTTTTCCATGCACTAATGGCAGTTGGCATTGATAAGAACAAGACAAATAAAACATAAAACCACCTCCAAGCTTTCAGGTTCTTTACAACCACAAGAAGCCATGTTTCAATGGCTTCTACATCTACAGTCTAGTACAATACAAGTGGAAGTAATTTACCAGAATAATACCCTCCTGAATATACATAAAGTCTTAAGCCAATTCCGCATCTAAATTGAACTCTGCAAACTAAGGTGTGGAAAGAAGGAGCCGCACACATTTTAGAAAGCTTTTTGTCAGTGAATTTTAGGCTAACTGTTGTTAACAGCAAAAGGTTTTGAACTGACATTTGAATTTCACAATCATTTTTATCTAAACTTCTTTTTCATAGTATGGCAAAGACTACAAACCATTCAGACAAAGCATCATATACAAAAATTATCAAATGCCTTTCTATGAAACCTGAAAAAGACATATAGCAATCAAGGTGGCCAATCTTCTGATTTGAGCCTCTGACAAATTTAATTTACTGGAAGAGAATGCTAAGTGCTTTACATTTAATGAACTCATTTGTTCAATATATATTCATTGAAGACCTATTATATGTTAAATATTGTCCCAGGCTCTAAAGTTAATTCCTGAAGCATGGTGGTAGAAAGATGGCATAACCAGTCCAACTGTACTTTTAAGTCAGATTGATCAGATATGCCCCATGGTCCATTGACCAGATACACTGGCCTTGCCAGTCACAGTGTGGATTGGAAAGAACATGCAGAAGGATTGGACTTGGCTGTGTGTTACAGTTAGGATGCTTTAGAAATTATTGGTATATATGCAAGAGGACAAGAGGTAGTCTGAGGGAAACAACTGAGAAACACATAGCTTGCCAGCCACTAACACTTACCGGCCATACCTGGGGCTTAGAACAGTTGGGTGAGAAGTTACAGGAGAAGCAGGAGGCATAAGCATCCCTGTATGAATTTTAGATACTTTTCTATATAGCTTCTCATCTATTTCTCCTCTCCATTATTATATACAAGTATGTCTTAAGAAAATGCAATCAATAGAAAAAAAATGAGAGAGCAATTGTGTTAAAAATGGATCCACCTCATTGTTTCTTTGAATTATGTAACTAAATATATATAAATATAAAATTATAAAATATAAATTACTTATATAAATGACGGTGATCACAAAATATGTGACATACAAATGTGTATGAATACATCTAAAACATACAATAAAATCCTGCATTTCTTGTGACTCTCCCACTTTTCAAAACTACAGATTCCTTTTTTTCCAATTAGTGAAGGTGATTTCGGACCATATTTATTGATTAATTTGACACACATTAGCATTCAGCTAGGTTGTATGTCAATGTGATAATTTTTTAAAGTGTTCTTGAAACTCTGGACTTAAACCATGAATGAGGAGACATAATTGGACTTTAGTAGTGAAGCCTTGTAAATGTCTCCATTGAAGATAGAGAAATGGAGCTTAACTCAAACCTTTAAATTCTATGAAAGGTTTGGGTGTGTCCTTATTAATTTTTTTGTGCCTTTGAGCTCATTTCTAACTGCTTTTTTACATGACATAAAAGACACAAAGGGTCATTTGCTCAAACAGTTAAAGACTCAAGAGTAATAAAATTAAATCATGTGTTACAGGAATGATTGGCACCAAAATAGCACTGCATATGGTTCAGTTTATGCAGACAGGACAGCAGAATCCTCAGTTTGGGGTATAAAGGCTTCAAAATGAGAATATTTCCAAGGTTTCAGGGGATTCAAGATTTATCTTCTGTCACCTCTAGACCCTTTCAGAATTATAATGAGAAAGAAAAGTGTTGAAAATAAATAGAACTTATTTGTATATGGAGCTAGTTCTGCATCACAGATGACCAAAAAAAGCAGAATAACAGTTTTCTGACAGGACAATTTCCTGACAAGACACGTCTGGCATACCTCATAGTCACGCTTCTACAGATAATTAAAACTGCTTTTGACTGTTCACATGAATATAAAGCTCTTTTTTGAAATGCCAATTCCGAATCTTGCTCAAATCTTTGTAATAAGAGAGAATCAACATGTAACACAGATATAATCTTAACTCTATGAACTAAAACCCTTCAAGATGTCGCAGAGTTTCCCTATTATCTATTGAACCAAATCTATGCCCCCTCACTCCACTTCTTAGGTTTAGGAACTGTGTCCTCTTATATTTCACCAACCCCCCTTTCTCATCAGTCTTCAATAGTCTCTCTGCTTCAGCCAAGTTATATATCATGTTTGTCATTCAAATGATCTGATTTACCCTTGTCTGGTCTTTGTGTCAACCATGTAATAAATGAGGGAGGCCTGAAGAGTTAAAAGGAAAAGAACAAAGCTTTTTTCCCCAGTCTTCACATTCCCAGGGCTATACATTCCCTTTGCTCCTGCCCTGGAGCTGAAGCAATTCAAAGGGAGCTACCAAATTATATACCTAAAAGAAGATAGTTGCTTTGTTTCCCAGGGCACAGTCATCCATGTGACACTTTGCCAGGGAGCCAGTCTTCTCTTTCAGAAATTGTGTAGATCCTCAAAGGAAAAGCCTCATAATTCCACTGAGTAAAGAGTTATTTAAGAGGAGAACACCAGAATCATTCTCCATACTGTGGGGCAGTAATCTAGATTTAGGAAGAAGCATTACAGGGTTAAACAGTATTAAGCAAAGGTAGGATCAGGGATAGACAGTAGAAATGGAACGCATGTGCAGAGGCAAGAGATATTTTCAGACTGAGAGCAAAAGGCCATGTAGCCTCAGAAGCGGTAAGGCAGAAGAACTGAGAAACTGAGCCAGCTATTCCTGGATGAAGAATGCCTATCAACAAGAGAGAGACGGTCAAAGGTAAAACCACACTTGTGTAATATGCCTATAATTAGAGGTCACTGTGTATTGTTTCATAAAGTTAGTTTAAGAATCTATATAGAAAATTATTTCTATCAGATTTAGCCGTACTAGGTGAATCTTACCATTTGACAATGAATTGGTATCTAGAGAAGTGACGAATTGTGATTGACTGTGGCTACCTATAGTCATAGCTAACTGAGCAAAAGGAAAAGGCATGTTTTACAGGAATGATGACATTCAGAAGGATGCATGAAGATGCAGCTTCTATACTGCACCACTGTTAACTCCTCCTCCTTCTTTTTTCTACCTATCTTGCTCGCCTCCCTTCACCAAAACTGGGTCCAAACTTACCTATACAATATATATTTTTGCACACATCAGTGTAACTTGAAAACATCATTTGTATTTAGGGTATATTGTTCACATGTCTGTATCGGGAAATATTGACTCCCTTGTTGGAGACAAAATCTAGACCATCTGTGGATTTAGTACAGAGTGGAAAGCTTCCTAGATGGTGATGATAATAGTAAATCAAGGTGACATAATACTATAGCAAGCTGAAATTCAGGGGCTGAGTTTACTATTGGCAGCCCCCACCAACAGCTTCTCCTTGTAGCTTCTCTTTCTGGTGCTAAATCTTGGAAGATTTAAGTTGCATTAGCTAAAGGGACAGCAAATTCCCTTTGCAGAGAATCTTAGCCCAGGGTCCATGGATGTAGAGGGACTTCAAGGGCTTCCTGAACCCCTTGAAATGTATGGCAGATGGTCTGTGTACAGGCATTTTTTCTGAAAAGAAGACTCAGAGCTTTGATGAGATTCTCAGAGCATTTATAGTGTCCACTTTTCGGTCCCCAACTGTGAAGAAGCATTACTCTGAGAATTAGGAGACTGAAAGATTTTTAGAAAAATAGTATGATCTGATTTGTGTTTTACAAAGATCACTGGTAACAATATGGACAGGCTGGAGTTCCCCTTTTATTAGAAGAAACTTTAACACATGAAGTATGTATTCTATCTTCCTTAAATTGATTACAGAGTGGCACCCCAAAAATATAGAATTTCCAACTTCAGTTTGGCATTCAACACTGTTTGGAAACCATTTTTCCAAAATGAGAGTGAATATTTAAAACTTATAGCACAGTGTGGACATCATCTACTAGAGCTGTACCTAACAGTGTACTGGGAAGAATATAGGCTTTAGTCAGTCATGGATTTATATGTTAGCTCTGCTATTTATTCAAGCTTTGTAACTGTAAAATAGGCATCATAATGATGATCTCTACATCATAGAGTTATGATAAGGACTAAATAAAAACTACATGTGAACCCATTCAGTGGAGTACTTGACACACTGTGGCCAATACTATTTGTGATTAATATTCCCACATAGCCATCTTCAATCCTGTGTCTCCCGAGCTCCAGCTATGTATGTACAACTCCACCCTGACCTAGTCAAAAACCTCTCTCATCACTCATCTGACACTCTGGACTCAATCCACCCTTTCAGCAGATAACCTTGTCTCTTTACCCAAGACAATTGAGATCATCAGGACATGAACTTCAAGTATTGCCACTCCATTTCAGAACTTACTTCCTCTCCCAGAGGAAGCACTGAACCCTTTCAAAGCCATTCCTTCTCCCTGAGACCCTGAAACATTCTCCAATAGAGCCTTATTCCAGTCATTACATTTACTCTTTGAATCCTTGTGATTTGGCGTCTTCTCTATTATTACTGAAACAATTTACTCTAAGGCAGTGGATCTCCCTCTTGGATGCACACTGGAATCCCCTGCGGAGTTTGAAAAAAATATCTGGGTCCCACCCTGGAAATTCTGATTTAATTGGTCTGAGGAGCAGTCTTGGAACTGGGATTTGTAAAACTCCCCAGGTTATTTTAATGTCCAGCCCAGGTGAAGAATCTCTGGTCTAAAGTCAGCAAGGACCTTCTAAACTGCCTGTTTTACTGCCTTTTGTCAATTTTCACTCTACTTGTTGATTCTGAAGTGACTGACAATATTAGTCACATTTTCCTGCTGAAAAGTCCCCTCCCTTGGTTCATGTGATACCTCTTCCTTTCGATTATTCTCTGACATCTCAAGAACACCCCCTTTCTTCTTCCCACTATTTTAAATTCAGGTGTTTCTCAGCATATCATATTTGGCTCTATTTCTAACTGTATGTATTCTCACTGGATGATCTACTCCCACTGCTTCAGGAACCATCTATTTATAGATGACCCCAAATGCACATACACACACACACATGTGCATGGATGCACCATGTGTGCATGCACACCATTTCCTTGAACTCGGGATCTGAATTTAGAGCTGCCTATCTCTCTGCATAGTAGTTATGGTGGTGGGCTCTCAAGTCAGACTGCCTGGCTTCCAATCTCAAGTACTATTATTTACTATTTCTGCAATATTGGGCAAGTTACTTAACACCTCTGTGCTTTGCTTTAGCTTTACTTATCTATAAAATGGGAATAATAATAATTCCAACCTTATAGCATTATAGGAAAGATTAAATAACATAATCCATCTGAAGCGCCTCACTCAGTGCCTGGTGCTTAATAAATCTTAGATAGTTCTCTTCTAATCATTGTTATCGTTCCCTAAGAAGAGTACACGATTCTAGCTTCTAGAGTCCCATAGTACTTTACACATATCACTATAATAACATCAGTCATACTGCATCACTGTTGCTGGTTTATGTCTGCCATCCCAACTGTACTCTGAATTATTTGAGGGCAAAGACTTCTTCTTATTCATCTATATATCTTCAGAGTTTAACACAGAACTTGGCACAGATAAGCAGACCACAGATAGGAAATAGGTTTCATCTCTCGCCAACTCTAATTGATTGGCAAAGCTTGCAGGAGTGCTGCGTTGATGAGGCTGTGAGGCTGCAGCTGGGCTCAACAAGCAAGAGCACCATGATTTGATTAGGGATGTCTGCCATGGGACAGGTGGAGGGAGCAGTGGCACAAGTGCCATGGACATTCCATCCCAGTATTAGATTACTACATAAGCAAATGTTTATTGAATACATTTTCATAAACAAACGATACTGGCTGAAAGAGATGAGCCAGCTGGGCTCGTTGCCAAATAACTTGGTTTTCTCTTATAATCTAAGTTCTTTCTGGGCAATCATTATAGATTCTTATGCTAGAAACTTCTGACAACTAGAAGCATAACATGTTCACAGCAGAAAATTCATTACAGGTGATCAAATGCTGCTGAAAATTTCATTTTATAGGCCTTGCTATGTTGTATCATACATGCCATCTGTGATCTTTATGGAAATACAGATCCTGAGGCAAAGAGTTCTTTCAAGATTTTTGTAGTAACTATTAAGATTTAAGCAAACAATAGTTTATACTACTACTAACTGCTTGAAATAAGAATTGGGAAATACGCTTTTCAAATCCTGGCTTCTGTCTACTCCTTGAACCCACAAGTGGCAATGCTGCTTGCGGGATAAAGTGGTTTATTAGCCTGGGGCAAGAAGGGGAAATAATACTTGTGTCCATTTATTTTGGGAAGAATTTTGTCCCACCCAGCAAAGTATCTGGAACAGAGCTGACAGTAAATGAATGTTTGATGCATAAATGAGTGAATGAAAAAAAAAATGTATGGATGGATGGGTGGGTGGATGGAGGGACGTGGGATGACAGATAAACCTGGATTTATGTAATCTTAGTCAATAGAAATTGGCAGTTTTAAATTTTTCCACCAGATGGCGATAATGTGAGATTTAAACTTAGGTTGTAACATATAAACAGGAAACCAATCAACCAACCCACGAAAAACTGTATTAGGGAAAAGGGAGGCCACAAAAGAGCAGATTAAGAAATGAGAAACGGAATGTTTGTGTCAGCTCTAGTATGCCGGGAGTCAATGATCTTGTGGGAATTGTAATAGGTCATCACCCTACCTCTTTTTTATGATGCATGGGTGACTTTTCATTTGTAATTATTTCTCAGTAAAATGGTTATATTCAAAACTCATCTATCATGAAGATTATCGGGCAATTCTCATAACTGAAATTATTATCCTTGGTTTATATATCCATATACTTATATTTTCATTTGTCTTAGTACTAATTTCTTAGTTAATTGATGCCTCCCTTGGAAGTGAGGCTGCTTGAGAACAATTACTAGCCTGTGTGCCTCCAGGAAATCTACTCTGGGTATTTGATCTGCCAAAAATCACATAAACTAAGTTTGCCTAGGGCTCATTCATTCTGTTAGTTATGAATAATATTAGATTAGTGTCCACCCTTAATTCAAAATCTTTTGGAAAATAAGAAAATCCACTTTAGAATCCAGTACTCTGCATATAGTTGGGGGTGGGGCACGTGGGGAAGAATGCTTTCTGGGCAAATAAAGAATATGAAGATATTTGCAGATGGGATCAAGTATTTCCTCTTACTAGTATTTCCCCAAAATAGTCCCTGAACTGGATAACACAGTAACTTCCCTAAAAAGTGGAAACAGACAGACTCAGGAATATTTCATTATAAATTACATGTCATCTGTCCTTTTCTAAAGATAATCAGAATGGAAAGGTTTTTTAAATCTCTTTGTAAACCCCTGGTCACTGGAACATAAAGAGGCTGGCAAGGTTGTTGGGGAAGGAAATTAAGGGAAACTAACCTTTATTGAGTTCCCAAACACTTTCACACTTGAGATCACAATGAATCCTTACCACAACCTCTTAATGTAAGTATGGGAGGCAGTGTAGCAAAGTGCACAATAGAAGTTTGGAGCCATAGATGTAATTTCCAAACCCAATTCTCACCACTTCTTAGCTGCAGAAACTCTGGCAAGTTATTTCTCTCCAAACCTCAGCTATCTCATCTGTAAACTGGGGATAATATCTCATACCTCATAAGGTGTTTATGAGGAGCAAATGTAAAGCACCTAGCAGGAGGCCTGCAACACAGTAGGTACTATTCAAGATTTGCTATTATTATTATTGTTGTTACTTCTATTTTTATTATTGTGATTATGGTGGTGTTGGTGATGATGATAAAGTCAACTTTGCAGATGAGAAATAGGCTCAGAGAGTTCCAATAACTTTCTTAAGGCTGCACAGCCAATAAGCTTAAAAGCATCTAGCATAGTGTCCGGAACTACAGCAGGTGCTCCATCAAAATTATGTTTGCTTTCCTCCTTCTTGAATTAAAACTTAATGATTTTCTGATAATTTTATTCCTTAAAAATGTGAGTCAGGCTCAGCTCTAGCTAGGTTGATGCAAGACTAAATTATTTGTGAAAATTCTTTTCCTCTACTAATACATGGAGTAAAACAACAAAGAGTACTCTAGACCTCACAATAGAGATGATAATTGGGCCCACAGCTGTGCTTAATGTAAGATAATCCATTTCTGCCCCAGAGAAGTACATATTTTCCCTTCGAGGTGTCTCTAAAGATCAGTGAGTCAGTGGCAGACAAGAAGCTGAGTTTACAGGCTTTTACCTCCTGGATCTTTATACTTTAGTTTATATAAGTCAGTGTGCTGAAGGATGGTGCTAGCTAAAAGGTTAAATAGGTTGAAAATGTGTTTCTGTTGGTGAATGAATGATAGATTCAGGTTTTTTTCCTTGGCCTTTTTCTAGTCTCACTCTACACATTCTCCCTGGGTAACCTCTTCCATCCCCAAGGATCTCCTACTAAAAGACACTGATAAACTTAAATCTACTTCTATCAACAGTCCAGATCTTTCCCGGATTCCAGACATAAATTTCCAACTGCCTGATGGCAAAATACACATGGATGTCACCTAAGCATCTTCAGCTGAACATGTCCAGAAAGAAACTCATTCTCTTCCCTTCCAAACCCATGCCTCCTATTTTCTTTCTTGTCGTAAGTGGATCCCCATCTTCTCAGTTTCCCAGACTTGAAATCTTGACTGTTGTCTATTTCACCCTCGACAAATAATCAATTACCATGTCCCATCAACTCTACCATACTAATATGTCTTGAATATGTCTCTTCATCTCCACTGACAATAGTCAGTGTTCAGACTTTCATCACCATTCTTAGCTGGGGCTAATTAAGTTGCTCACAGATTGTCTGCCTGCATCCAATTTTTCCCAGTTGCAATCAATCTTCCATACTGCTGCCTATACATCTATAATTCTCTTCTCCACTTTTTATCCTAAAAATTATAATTCCTCATGAAATTATCCATCACTTAAAAGCTTTTTTTTAATGCTTAAAGAGAAAAAAAAAAGAACTAAAAATTGGGCACGCAAGACTTTGTGATGTGGCTTTAATGTACCTTACTTGAGCCATATTGAAATTTTCACCATTCCAGGCCTTTTCACAGCTTTATGCTTCTGAACCTGCTAATCTACCTCCAGGAATGTCCTTCTTCTAGTAAACTGTTATTCATATTTTGAGACTGAGATCAAATATCACCTTTCCATGGATCCTGATTCCCCTGTGTACTTCCATAGCATTTTATTTGTATGTATAAGCATTTACTACATTTAATTGCAATGATTTGCTTAATGTCTATTTTCTCCAACACATTATGAGTTTCCTATGAGCAGAAACTATCATAGTCATTTCCATCCCCAGCCTCTGACTCAAGGCTTGACACATGGTAAATGCTAATTAAAAGGTTATTGAGTAATAATATATCATTTAAAGAAAGGCTGAAATCATAGAAGACAAACTTCCTTTATCCCCAAATTAGTTTTGATCATAATGCTCAGAGACAAAGTATGAGGTTGTCTAGTTCTTCATAGTGACTTAGTACAAAATCACTCATATTTTTAGAATAAACCATTACTAAAAGTACATTCTTATTTAAATTCACATTGTATTAGGTCAAGCACTCTACACTCCAATCTTCCAATCCACAGCTCAAAACTGTAAGTTTATATTCCATTAAGACAACCTTACAGAGAAATATTTTAATGGGAACTACATACCTCTTATAGCATAATAGAGTCAAACAAATTCCCATCGGAAAACATTTTCCAATTGCCAGTTTAGAAGAATAAAATTATTTTATAATAAATTTACATTGTCTTTAGCTGAAAAAATAGAGGTTAAAATAAATTACTTGAAAAGGCAGATATAAAACTTTTACCGATTATGTTAAGACCTAAAAATTGAGTAATATGGTTAATATCATAAACATTTAATGTATATTTATGAATATCTTAAATCTTTGGCTCAATTTCAAGTTTTCCTAATGCAGGAATCCAATACTAATTAGAATGTAGGAGTTTTCGTTTGCCTTTTACATGGTCTGGGTGGGGCCTGAGAATCTGCTGGTCCAAGCTCCCTACTTCAAGAATCACTATCTAGATAATCAAATCTTTTTTTTGTCCAAAGGATCTGCTCTGCATTATGGTTGCAGTAGGAGGGGTCCCAACAAAGTCTTACTTTCTCTTAGGACTCTGATGAACAATGTTTTGGTATCTTGTTGATAGACTTTCTGGACCCTTGTTCGGTGGTCTCCCCCAACCTTTCAAAAGCTCTTTTAGAAGCCAGATATTTATTTGAGATGTTTGTCCTATATAGGCAATGGTTTGAAAAGCACTTAGTTGTTTACTTTCCATTTTACTATAAATAATTTATCCTTCCATCTGTAAATGGCTATTTGTAGGATTAGACAAATTGCGAATGCTCTGATAAGAGGCATGCATGATCCACAATAGGCACATGTAATCTACAACCTCAGCTGGATTGACATATGAAACAGATTCACTAAGCATATGTATGCAGTGCAGATTATTAACCAGTTAACATCAGCAAATTCGTTTTTGAAATGTAAGTTTACACACACAGCATTTCCTACTGAGAGACTACATTAGTTATAAAAATCCAGTAAGAACATACCTTGAGTAGACTTCTCTACTTCCTTCCTCTTCCTACTCTGGCTATTGTAATTCATCCTCAGCTCTTGGGTATACTCATGCAGAGTTTCTCTGGAGTTGTATGACTGCCTTGGTTTTCTTCCATCTTCACTCTCATCAGAAGAACTGGTATAAGCTAGATCCATTTCATGCTTGACTTTTGACAGAGGCTGGTAGGGTTTGCAGTCCGTTTGCTCCATCACTGATTAATCAAGCTCAGTTTCATGAAAAGAAGAGGAAGGAGCTCCTTTAATACAAGCAGTCCTGGAGGAGAGGGTAAAACACAAGCCTTCTTAGATTTGTCCTCTTGCAAGGAAATGCATCAGGCAGATTCACAACTGGTTCTGATAATATTATCAAAGGAGTGAAGCACAAGACAACCTAGATGGCAGAAAGCTAGCCGGAGGCAATAATAATGCTCTGTGTTACATGCATACATTGCCAAGCATTTAGGATGAGGCTGGCAGTTGCAGCATCTGAATATACTCAAGGTAAAAGAGGGACAGCCTTCCAAAATATTTGTACTGGAATGCAAATAAAGCACAACATTGTTCTATGGCGTGTGTGTGTTTTCAATGTTAGAGTCAGTGGTTAGATTAAAATACATTGTAAGATTTGAAAGTGGCCAGGAGCACAAATATTAACCTAGCACAGCTCACATTTGAAATGAAAACTGGTAAGAGAACTACATTCAGAAAGAACACATTCTTGCCTCTGCTTTAATATTGCATGTAAGAAAGGTGCTCTGAGGAAGGGAAGGATTCTGGGTGAGAAAAGCTCATGAAATAAAGTGTCCTTGAGGGGGACTGAGCTCTTTGTGTTCATATTGTGGCTTTTGAGCCTCAGGCTTGCAGAGCATTTCTAATGAGTTAGATAGTGGTAAATTTTGGCTCTTCATATTACTGAGAGGATGTAAACAACACTTCAGTGAGTGTACTTGTATAGGAACAGCAGGATCTAAATCGGGTTTAGAAAGAGGAATTTTAAACTTCATGATAAATCACTGAAAGAACCTCCTTTCCCTGCAGAATGCTGAGCTAGGAGACACTAAGGCTCTTAGTGCCAGTAGAGGCATTATCTGCCTTAGCACAGAGCGTTTCAGAAGATCAAATGCCATCCGAGATGTCAAAGTCCTCTGAAAAGTTTAAAGCCTTGTAAAATGTACTTATTTTCATTCTTTACATTATTTTATCATCATTTTCATCAAATGCTGCAACTTTGCAAGTTGGACCTTTCATACAGTGTTTAAAACCTAGTTTGAAACCATCCTTTATTTTTTCTTCAGCTCTTCACTATAAGTATTTTCAAAGAAATCTACAGACATCTAAATGGTGGCTTCTCTGTCATGTGCAGTGTTTCACTTTTTGGAATTTCTATTTCATGTATAGCAAACACATAAAACACAGATATCCGTCAATAAAGCTTATGGATTGACTGTTACGCATTCAATGGTATGTAACACTTTATAGTGTGAATAAAGTTTCACAAGTCAACATCTTATTTTCCTATCCAAATGTTAAGGTCCTTGAAGGCAGAGTTTGAGTCTTACATTTCTTTATATCCCTCATACCACTTAACACTACCCTAGGCACACACAGTAGAAACTATTTACTTAGTTTTAGAAAATACAAATTCCATAATGGTATACAGAGACACTTAGTTTGGTCTGTATTAGTATCAGAGGTGAGATACTAATACCTGGAGAGAAAGCAGATTATTATAAATGAAAATATCCTGCTGATTCAAGAACAATCTAATCTCACATCATCTTGTGGCTTCACATACTGTGTATACACTCTCCAATTTACAGCTCCAGCATGGGTCTCTCCTCTGAGCTACAGACTTGAATATGCCTACTTAATATCTCTACGTGGATATCTAAAAGGCATCTCAAACTTATTATGTTCAAACTGAGCTCTGATTCCCACCCCTTCCCAAACCTCCTCCTCTCATAGCCTTCTCCATCAGGGTAATTGGCAACTCCATTCTTGTTTGCTCAGGCCACAACCTTAAAGACCCTTGAGTCCTGTCTTTCACATTCCACATGTGATCCATCAGTAAACGCTGTTGATGCTACCTTTGAAATATATCCAGAATGCACTGACATCTCTCTACTTTTCCACCACCACAGTGGTTCAAGCCATCATCTCCCACCTGGATTATTGCAGTAGCTTCCTAATTGATCTGATGCTTATACCATTGCTTCCCTAGAGCACATTCCCCATGCTGTAGCTAGAATGACGCTTTTGAAATCTGTCATGCTGTGTTGGTCCTCTCTTCAGAAGCACGAATGGTGTCCTATTTCCTTCAAAACAAAAGCTAAAATCCTTAGAATGACCTAGAAAGCCCCTGCTACATCCACCTCTCCCTACCCTAACTCTCCAGACTCATCCTCTGGTATTTCCCCCTACCTCATGGACTCTAGATGCACTAGCCTTCTTGCCGTTTCTGAAAATGCCAGGTATGTTTCCACCTCAGGGCCTTTGCAACCATGCATTGTAAACCACCAAAGACTGTCACTTCTCAGCCTCATTCCTGTCTTTCATAGCATTTATCACCAAATGATATATGATATAGTCTACTTATTGACTGATATAGTGTATTATTTGTTGATTATCTGTCCTCTTGTCTCTCCCTGCTAAAATGTAAGCTCCAGGATGGTAGGTATTTTTACTGTTCCATTCATTGCTATGTCCTCAGAATAAGCAATGTCTGGCCTATAGTAGACACTTGGATCATTAATTGCTGAATGAGTTAAATAAAATATTGCCCAGCATTCACAAGAGGGGTTAGAGAGGATGTGGAGATAAACAGGCCATAATCTGTGCCCCCACAGAACTCACAGTCCAATGTGAGTCAGAAGTCTACTACAAAGCAGAATGAAACAACTCTTACAAAGAAAGACAAAATAATGTTTGAGCACCAAAGATGAAGATATTGGGAAAGGACTGTATTAGACTTAGCTTATTTGTTCATCACCAATACCTTCACCATGACCACTGAAATTCCATTGAGCCTCTATGTTATAAGGCTAATTTTAATCTCTTTCTACTTAGGTTCCCACAGTGCATTCTTCAGAAGGTGGACAGCTGTCTAGATTTTATGCCCTGACTTTGCTATAAACAGTGCAAAGTGAGAAATGTACCTATAGCAGATTACCTGAGATGTATCATTCCAGCTGAGGATTGGACTTTCACCCAGAGAAGAAAACATCAATAAAATTCACCTAACTTCATTGCAACCAACACATACAGTTCTTTGTTCATTAAAGAATGGAAGCTTCCTGAGTAGGGGTCCAAACTACTTTCCAGAGAAGGACATTGCTAATGCAGAAATACAAATCAAGGACCTTATAATTAAGAACAAGTTAACAAAATGCTTCGTGTTGTAATACAAAGATAAATATTTTATTTTCTAGAGCACTCTCCCATCTCTCACTTGTTCTTTCAGTCAAGTCTGGTTCGCTCTGACTGGAATTAACACAGCAGCGGTACGGTCAAAGTAACACTCCCTCTTAAGCCTCAGTTGGTTATGAATTTACACTTATCTTAACACCACCCAAACCTAACAAGTTAATTTTAAAAATGAAAAACATCTCACTTCTCATGCCTAATGCTGTGTTTTGGCAAGTAGCATTTATCATGTTAAAATCACCCTTATTTTTATGTATAGAAATCTAGATATTCTCTCTTCCTTTGGTGTATTTGCCACATGAAAACTCCTGAGTAAGTGAATGAGAGGAGAGAGAGGGAAGGATGGAAGGAGCGAAAGAGAGAGAAGGAGGAAAGGGAGAGAAAGAAGAGAGAGAGAGAGAGAGAAATAGTTCCAGAGTCATTCTGAACCATTCTTGAAGTTCTAATCACAGCTGTGAATCAGCTAGGGATGTCACATCTATTCAAGGTTATTGAGGGTCCTCGGAAGCAATCTTCCTTTAAACTGCAAATTGGTATAAACCAAAAGAAAATAATCCTTCCCTGCTCCCTGACCCTCAACTACAACTTCCTGTCTTAAATTTTCTGTCAGTGGAACCAGATGGCAGAAGATACTTTCCAGCTCTCTTTACACACATACAACCTAGAGCTGTGAAAATGTGTAACTGTGATATTCACCAAAGCCTGAGAGGCAGAGCTTGACTTCACTCACAAATAGTTTACTTCTTCAAAGTAAAAAGGTGGGAAGACATTAAGAGAAAGATTAGTACTTGAAATCTAACAAAGTTTGAAAGCACAGCAATTCTCCTATGGCAGCTGTCAGGTATCAGGCCTACAAGCCACTGTTTTAAGTGCTTTTCACATATTCGCTCCTTTAATGCTTATTGCGCCTACAACGTAGGTGCTATTTTTATCCCTGTTTTATAGGTAAAGAAAACCAAGAACCAGAGCAGTTAAGGAACTTGCCCAAGGTCACACACCGAGCAAAATGTAGAGCTGAGATTTCAAGTCATATAATTTGTCTCCAAAGGCCACTCTTAATGACTATTCTGCACCCTTTTTCTGAAGAGCACTCGCAGAGTGGCCTAAGGTACGTCACCTGCCCTCTCTCAGGGCCTCTAGTTTCTCTATAATGTAATAAGGAGATTTGATTATCCCATATCATTTCCCCTCCCCTCCTCTCCTTTCATTTCTCTAATTCTCCCTCTCTGCAGCCCTTCACACACATTCCAACCTGTTATAGAGAAGTTTTACTAAAATACTACTTTTGAATCAGTGGGCTTGTATATATATCTCTGGAGATAACCTTTCTTCCTCTAACCTATTATTTTCTTTCCATTTCTCATTCTTAATCATATATACTGCCCTCTCAAAATGGAAAATAGGCCGCCTCTACTCACAGCAGCTGTTAATAGGTTGCAGCCTTTAACAAAAAGGCTCACTCTACTCCAGAAAAAAAATGAAAGGGTATATAGGACATTGCCCAAGGAGAACAGGCCTTCAGAGTAGAACAGACAGAGGAAATGAAGCCACCCAAACACGTGAAGAATTGTTAACAAAGGGGAATAGTAGTCTTTGGAATTATTACAATAATTTTTCCTCAATAAAGACTTTTTACATTAATGCAGAAAACACTGGACCTAGGAAGCCCCTAAATGGAATGTGAACTCTAGGCTGACTCTTCTCTTATCATTTTTTATTTTTAAGGAAACACTTAAAAGGTGAACTGTTGTTGGGGGGTAGGAGGAAGCTATAACAGTAACATAATCACTTGAATTTTTACAAAATTGAGATATCTCCCCTGTAATCCCACCAGCCTATAAGAGTGACTGCTGCCATTCTGGTCCAATTCCTTCCAGTCCTCATAGACACAAACACTTTTTCAGTTGCTCGCTGCACTTTAGATATTTTTGCAAGTTCCTACACAATTTCTATAACCATCATTTTTAATAGCAGTGTAGAGTAGCTGTACCAGACTTCACATTCCCACTCCCCTACTGTTGGGCATTACCCTTCTTCCCTCTTCATTTACAAGTATTTTAACTTGAAGTCATATAATGATAACATGAGCATTTTCAATGTTTTTCTTATTTCCTTAGGGCAGATTCCAAGAAGTTGAATTAATGAGCTAAAAGGTTTGAACATATTTGTGCCTTTGGGGGATTGCAATGACTTACACTGCCATTAGCAATGTGTGTGAACACCTTCCTCTCATTGCACCCTTGCCAACTTTGAGCATTATTTTTTAATGTCTATTGGAAAGAAGGAAATTAAAGGAATCTTCTTCCGGTTTGCATTTCCATGATGATTATTAGTGAGGCAGAATGCTTTTTCTGCATGTGTTTGCTAGTTCTATTTCCTCACTTGTGAACTACTTATGGCTTTTGTGCATTTATTTACTGTGGACCTTAGTGTGGTTTTAAAAAATTAAACTATATTTGTGCAATATAACAAATAACCCTTTATCAATATTTTCTGAAACTCTCTTTCATAGTCTTCTTCTGCCTTTTTTACTTTTGTCCTTTTTAGAGGAATGAACATTATACTAAGAGGAAATCATGATCACTGGCTGGACATAAGTCAGTTGTTTCAGAAAAATACGACAAACTTGGTAAACCAAGAATTTTTCTGAAAATAATGCATTAGTATCTAATTACTCAGTAGCTATTTGACTTCCCTTAGTTATTCACAAACTAAATTGTAGTTTGACTGAATTCTATTACTTTTTTAAAAAAGCATCAATCTGGTGTAATGAGAGCCTAGATAGGTACATAAAGCCTAAGGCACTAGTTTCATTTTGTTATGGAACTGACCAGTTATTTTAGTGTCTAATGGATACAGCCATAACATTTTAGTAAATAAAAAGAGAGATCAATCATCATTTTTCAGGAGATAGGCTGAGAATGCTATGTACTGCTTATAGGGCTTCATATCCAGGAAATGATGGCTTTCAAAGTAGACTGCTCTTGTGCTTACATACATATCCTATTATATTGAAAAGATAACACTCAGGAGTTGAAATGAAATTCTATTTACCACATTGACTCACATGTGTTTGTTTAAGATAATTGTTCTATTAGCGTTTTTAAAATCTTACAATGGAAAGATGAAAGGTCCCCCCTGGAAAAATATTTCTTCAACACTGATCTCAGTTGTGAGAACAGCTGCAGTCAATGTCCTCATGGTACCTCGGCAGGCTCTTTAGACCATTTTGAAAAAGAAAAATGAAAGTCGCTGAATTCCGCAACTAAATAGTAATGATTAATTAATTTCACTTCTCTTTCTATTGAAGCTGTTTTTTTGGCTGCTTGTATCTTCATTTTTTCTCATTATTTTTGGGTAAAAACTCCAAACATTTTAATAGACACTGATGCTAGATCACATGAGACAAGGGGAGGGAGAGAATTCATGAACAGAAAGGTAGTGGTGTCACCAGGCTCCACAAAGAAACGACAATATGGAAAATGTTTTTAAAAGAAAAATCAGCATCAAGAACTCAAGACAAATTATTTTGGACATTTACTCTCATTACTCTCCATTGCAGCTTCAGAAATCTGGACTCCAAAACTCCCCCATACACCACACACAACACGTGCACCCTCCCCTCCCATCCCCCCCACCCACTCACACCAGTTTGGACAAAGTTCTTAGGGACTGGAACTATACATATCATGATTTTGAAGATTTGTTTTGTATTTCATAATATCCCATTAGATAAATAGCAACAGTTTAGTGCATTAGCCAAAGTGGGGGCCAGAATCTCTGGTTCATATTTCAAATTTACTGAGGCAGTTTTTTTTATTGTGTAAATACCTAGTATATCTCTCTCCTATAGTAATTTGAAAATAATAATACAACTCTGAGTTGCAGCAACATCTATCTCCAGCAACAACTTCCTAAAGTAATTTCAAATTATCTTTTCTTACAACTTCTCAGTATCCTTTGTGGAAGATCATGTAAATTGGCTAAACACCTAGTATATGGAACAATCTTTGAGAAAATTGTAGGTAACTTAATTTATAAAAGCTTTTTTAGTCTTTGGAGAAGAACAATAGCTGCTTATTTCCCCAAGTAAACAATCATATTCAATTCATCTTTCTTACAATGAAATCCAGTGGGGTTTTATAAATTTCATAGTAATTTTAGCATTAACACACTTATCCAAAATGTAGCATCAAATTTAATATAGTATCTTGAAAAGTAATAGGCTTTAAGTATGGTATTGAATAACCAGAGACACCGTTTTCATCCATAGTTTTCAAAGAGCAAGTATTAATCATAGCTCTTGATTGCCATCCATCTTCTGTATTAGTTCAGAGAAATTTGCACTTTATCAGTAACCCTCTCAAATTTCATGTTTAACAATTGGGAGCAGAAGCATTTTCACTGCTTACTACTTGAACCTCATTTTCAATTATGTTAAATATTAGATGGAAAAGGAGCTAATCAAATTAACATAGCATATGCTACAAAGATGTAGACCCTTTAGTGACTTAATTGTAGAGGTGGATACGGGAGTTAATAATGATTGCCAATGTTTGCATCCAGTATTTTGCTCCTCTGGGCAAATGCTAACTACAGTAGTCCCCCCTTATTGGTGGGGGCTAAATTCCAAAACCCCCAGTAGATGTCTGAAACTGTGGATAGCACCGAACTCTCTGTATATTATGTTTTCTCTTATACAACTCTCTGTATACTATGTTTTCTCTTATACATACATATGACAAAGTTTGATTTATAAGTTAGGCACAGTAACACAATAGCTAATAATAAAATAGAAAAATAATAACAAATACACTGTAACAAAAGTTATGTGAATGTGCTCACTCTCACAGTATCTTACTGGTCTCACCCTTCTTGTGATGTAGGCAAAATACCCAGGTGATGAGATAAAGTGAGGTGAATGACGCAGTCATTGGGGTGTAGTGTTAGGCTACTACTGACCTTTTGATGATAGGTCAGAAGGAGGAGGATCATCTGCTTCCAGACCAGCCTGAAGTTGACTGGTGCAGGTAATTGAAACTGCGAAATGTGAAACTGAGGATAAAGCAGTCTACTGTATGTCAAAGGCAGCAGGCTATAGTAGAAAGAGCCCTATGAGGGAACCCCAAAATAAAGGTTCTAGACCCAGCTTTATGACAAAGCAGTGTGCCACCATTTCCTTATCTAAAATGTGGGGAAATACCTAATATCATTAATCCTATGAACCTCACAGGCTAGTAGAGCTAATTACATGAAAAGAGTATGATTGAAATTTGCAGTCACAGTGTAAGTTGGTCATGGGGATAGTGGTACAGCATGGAGAATATCATCAATGATTCTGTAATATCTTTCTATGTTAACAGATAGTAACTGTACTAGTGGGGGTGAGGATTTAATAATATGGATAACTGCTGAACCACTGTGTTGTATATCTGAAACCAACATAAGATTGTATACCAATGATACTTTAATAAAACAGTATGATTGAAAGTTTTAAAAAATAAGTACCAAAGGAAAGCCCCTAGTAGAAGTTCAATTGTCAACTTACTTAAATAATACTTACTATTATCAGAAGTCAAAAGGACTAGAAATAAATCTAGGCATTCTTTTAAGCAATTTTCATCCGTGATTGTATTTAATCCTCACAAATTTCATGAGATATGTTTTCTTCATTTTACAGATAAAGAAACAGGCACAGACATAAGAAGAAAACAATTCCTACCATTTGCAACAACATGGATGGAGCTAGAGGGTGTTATGCTCAGTGAAATAAGCCAGGCAGAGAAAGACAAGTACCAAATGATTTCCCTCATTTGTGGAGTATTATATTGAAGCAAAACTCAAGAACAAAACAGCAGCAGACTCACAGACTCCAAGAAGGGACTAGTCGTTGCCAAGGGGGATGGGGGGGAGAGGGTGGGGGAGAAGGAGGGAGAAGGGGCTTAAGGGGCATTATGATTAGTACACATGTTGTGGGGAGGATCATGGGGAAGACAGTGTAGCACAGGAAGGCAAATAGTGACTCTGTGGCACCGGCATCTTACTACACTGATGGGCAGTGAGTGCAATGGGATATGGGGGGGGGTATCTGGATAACATGGGTGAATGTAGTAACCACAATGTTTTTCACGTGAAATCTTCATAAGAGTGTATATCAATGATACCTTAATAAAAATTTTTTTAAAAAAGAAACAGGCATAGAAAGGTTAAGCAATTTTCTAAGATCACACAGCTAGTGGAGGTAGAATTCACATCTAAAAGGTCCAGCTCCAGAGTCTGTACTCTATCTCTTTGCTATATGAGGATCAGAGGTTTCATTGAAAAAGGAAATTGCTGCAACTAGAGTAAGAAACTCAAGCAAAATTTTAGGCTGAGACTAAGTAACTCCAGATCCTGCCAAGCATCTGAAAGCAATACTTTATGTAACAAAGAGAAAAAGCTTCTTGGTCAAGGATGACATAAAGATGCCCAGCAAAGAGGAAACAGATTTGAGTGGAAGGCACTGAGATGCCATGAATTAAACCAGTGAAACTATAAAAACATGATTGCTATGCAACATTAGCAGGTGTCAGTCTGCACTACAATGGCCCCTGCCTACCACATTTTACATTTACTATACACATAGGATTAAGGAGGGCTAGAGTTGACTTGGTGTCGGTGGGTCAACGTAAGCAGTTTGATACAGATCTCTGCACCCTTCCAGGGCACAAGCAGGCAATTTGGTAGATTTCCTCGGCTTCCCTGCCAACAAATACTCTGTAAGAAGTTAGCACAGACTGAACTGTAATTTTCGCCTTTACCATTCCCTCTTCTAATATCTAAGTTTCTAAATTCACCTACAGGGAGTAATACAATCTAATTACAACTAGGTTGCCACCACAAAATGTAGGGTTGGCATAATACAGTAAGAAGGGCACCGAAATTGGAGTCGCAGAGTCTGAGTTTGGGCCCATCTTGTGTCACTTACTGTATGACATCAGGTAGATCAGCTAACCTCCTTTCCTCTTTCGTCATTAAGGCTTAAATGCTCTTCCTCTCTGAGTGGTGGCAGATGATTCTACCAAAGTAATACATATGAAGGCACCATGTAAACTGTAAAACAATTTATACAGTTGCAATTGTTAATTAATGACTTTCATAACTGTAAATGTATCAATCCTAGGTTATCTATTGTTCTGAAAAAATATTATTCAGGGAGTCAATGTTACTGATCTTCTTGTTTTGTTTTTGGTGTTGGTTTGTTTCCTTTTTTTTTTTTAACAGCTTTACTGAGGTATATTGATATAAAAAACAATTCATTCATTTTAAATGTAAAATTCCATGACTTGGGGATACATTTACAGAGTTGTGAACCCATCATCACCATCCAGTTTTAAAACATTTCCATCACTCTAAAAATAATCCCCACATCCATTAAGCAGTCACTCCCGACTCAACCTCCCCTCAGCCTCTTGCAGCTACTAATATACACTCTCTCTCTCCCCATGGATCTGCCTATTCTGCTCAATTTCTGTAAGTGGAATCATACAACATGTGGTCTTTTGCATCTGGCTTCTTCCACAACACTTTCATAATGCTCTCGTTCATCCATGTTGTAGCATGTATCAATATTTCATGTCCTTTTTATTTCTGGATACAATCCTTGTTACACATTGTGTCAAATTTGCAAGTATTTTGTTAAGGATGTTTTGCCCCTTTCCTTTTTGCCTCTCCTTCTGGGATTCATATTACCTATGTGCTGGTATTCTTGACGTTGCCCCATTGGGTCCCTGAGGCTCCGCTCATTTTTCTTTGAACTTTTTTCTGTTCTACACATTGGATAGTTTCTGTAGTTCACTCTTTAACTGATTGTTCCTTTTCCCATCTTGAATCTGCTTTTGAGTTCCTCTACTGAGTTTTTCATTTCAATTATTGTACTTTTCAATCACAAAATTTCCATTTGGTTCTTTTTATAACTTCTACTTCCTTCTTAAAAATCACTCATTTGTTCATTTTTGTCATACTTTCCACTAAGTCTTTATTCACGGTTTCCATTACTTCTTTGAACATATTTATAATAGCTGCTTTGAAGAACTGTCTGGTAATTGCAACATCTGGAGAAGCTCAGAGGCAGTTTATGTTGACTGATCTTTTTTCTTACTGTGTATAGGTCATGCTCTCCTATTTCTTTGCATATTTCATATTTTTTTTGTTGGAAACTGAACATTTTGGATAATGTAGAAATACTGGATTCCATTTCTTCCCCTAGGGGAGTTTTTCTTTCTTTAGTAACCTGCCCGGGCTAAATCTGTGAAATATGCTGCCCAATGATGCACAGCTGCTAATTTATCTAGTATCTTTGTTATATTATTTGTTTAAGCTTAGTTTCCTAAGGGTGAATCTGTGTCCCTGTAGCTTTTTGGTCAATGATTGCACAGACGCTGTGCTCAACTACCTTGGGCCTGTAAGGGTTCTATTTTCTGCCAGTAGATCTGTGTGTGGGAAAGGCAACACACTGAAAGTTCATGCCATTTTCAAGTTTGCCACTTTTTTTTTCCATTGGGCCTTTTCTGATCTCCTCTGTGAGCTGCCTCAGGATTGACTAACAATATGTGTCTGGCTTGAGCCCGCTCAAGTCTCCATTGTCTGCTGCACACATGGACAATGTCAGACAGGAATAAGCTTTCTACAGCCTTAGGCTGGCAGAACAGTTGGCCCTCACCACTGGTCCATCTCCACCAACACTGTGACTTCTACCAACAATATCACTGGACATGGGCATCATGCATCTCTGCATATCAAGTGAACCATCTTCAACCATGCCAGTGCAGCCACAGTTCTTACAGCCTGCCTCACCATGTGCATCGGCCAATCTGTGTGTTGGAGGGGGAGGAGCATGAGCTGGCCCAGGACAAAACACCATGGATTCCTACTTTTATTACCCAGAGTCCAATAGTTTATTTAAGTATAAATGCTTCTTGGATCTTCGTAGGCCTTTGGCTTATTTCCAGGGTGCTTAAAGAGTTGCTTTTGTCAACTTGTTGAGCTTTATAGTTTATAGTTGCTTTTTGGGAAGTAGATTTGTAGATCTTTACTAATTATAGCCAGAAATGCTACCCAAATTACTGATGTTTTAATGGAAGGATGTTATAGAAATGTTGCACATTACGGATTAAGGTGGGTTTTTTTGCTTAGTATTTCAAAGACTTAAATAAGAAAAACAATGTAAAATATCTCAAAAATAGTTTTATGTTGATTATATATTGATATAATATTTGGATATACTAGGTTAAGTAAAATATATTATTAAAATAAATTTCACCTGCTTTTTTCTTTTTTAATATGGCTCCCAGATTTTTAAAAAAGTACATACGTGTCCTGCATTACATTTTTATTAAGCAGTACTAGTCTAGATCTAATATCCAACTTATAGGATGTACTGGACACAGAGAAAAAAACAAGTAATGCAATAGGGATGCAAATAGCAAAATCAAGAGTGTGAGAAACCCTATAAGGAAAATAATCCAGTTTCTTCAACAAATTGCAAGAAAAAAAGAAGTAAGGGAAATATAGGGATTAAAAGATTTAAGAGACATATCTATAAATTATGTGTACATATTATTAAGATTCTCATTTGAACAAAGAAATGAAAAAACTACACATAGATTTATGAGTCTGGGAAATTTGAAAATGTAAACCATATCTGATTATATTACAAATTTATTATCTATTTTTAAGTGCAATATGGAATTATGGACAGGTTAAAGAAGAGACTTCATATCTTGACATCATATACTGAAGTTTTATGGATGAAATTGTATGATATCTTGGGCTTACTTCAAAAAATCTAGGGAGGCTAGAGAGGGAGGTGGGTGCATTTTAGATGAAGCAAGATTGCCCATTAGCTGAAAACGACTGTGTAGTGATGTGATGGCTTAAATGTTGGGTTCCTTCAATCATGCTCTCTACTTCTGTATAGTTTAAAATTTTAGAAGATAAGAAGTTAAAATAAAATGGTTTTGGAGAATTTTTAACAATTTGGGGAAACACTAGAATACAATGTTAAGTGGGAAAAAAAGATACAAAAACTGAAATTAACAAGGGAAAGTTGTTAAAACTAGTTTCATGGGAAGTGGAGGTGATTATGGAGAACTTAAACTTTCTATTAAATTCTCTGTAACTTCTATAGATTTTTAATCAGAAAAATAGTACCCTTCATAGAGGTTTATTGTCAATTATTTGAAAAACATTTAAAAACTGAAATATATCAAAGTTGTAATGGCAATTATCTCTGTTGTGTAATCAGGAATGATTTTTATTTCCTTTATAATTTCCCTATTCTCTACATTGAGGACGTATTACTTTTTCATCAGAAAAGTAGGAATGACAAATTTTATCTGGAAAACCTGAAATTTTTGCTTTCCTTTCTGTTCTTCTGATCCATGTTCATATAGATGTGTGGCTATTTGGCCATTCATTAGAAGGTACAGATTAATAGTATCTCACACTTTGCAAAGCATTTTAGATGTTTTCAAACTTTTGCATTTCTCATTATAATATTGCAATTGATGTTTCCACCCCTGACATGGCACATCAGGAGAATATTATTACTCCCATTTTCATATGAGAAAACAGAGCCTCAAATATTTGCAAAACATAGCAAGGCAGTAGCAGACCTTGGGTGAAAACCTGGTGCTCTTTTCACTGTGACATCTTGCCTCCCATAAAGAGTACCAAACTCACAACACTATTAATTTAGCAAACAACCAATTTAGGCCCAATTGAATTCAAGTTACTTACATCAGTTAACTGCTCTATCTATTTTACTTAACTACAACTCAGAGCCATGTGTAAGAAAGAGGCACTCAGATGAAATAACAGGGAGGAAGCAGTAGGATTTTGTGACATATGGCATGCTTGCTGATGAAATCAAAGGTATGGTTCATGCCAGCTTTTGGTCTGCAAAGTGTCTTTCATTTCACTAAGAGGTATACCCCATGCCAGGAAATGCACAACCTTCTAGCCCTTTCTTTTGAAATCTAAACCCATGAGAGCATGGATTTGGCATGACTTGATGGAACACTGAATGAAATATGCTTGACCCATTTGTGGGTACAACTACCCATATTATCTACTATGCACAATGACTTTAGATTCTCATCTGGATTCCCCATCAGTCCAGGGAAAGTGGGGATACAAGTGAGTCTTAGGTTTACCTCTGGCTACAGAATAAGGGTTTTTAATTTCAGAGGATGAAAATAACCCCCAGGAAAGAAAATAAAACTTAAGAGACTAATAATACTGAAAGTACAGGGCCAAAGTGGCTAAACACTCCTTAGATACAGAGCAGTATCTTTGCTCTTCCTGCCCCTGGGGCCTTGTAAACCCCCAGGTAGACCTTAGTTTAATACAAAGAATCTAATTGTTGCAATCTCTAGCAGGGAAGGGAGATGCTGGAGAGCAGGGCGCCATGGAATTTGAAGATATCTCTGTAGATTTTTAAGGGCAGGAAATTTTTGCTCTGCTTTAAGAACCTACAAATGCTCATGGAAAATACCAACTTAGGAACAAGACCGTATGTTTTAGTGGAAGGGTTCACTGGGTGAGACAGGGTTCTTTTCCAGAAATATCACTGTCACTTTGGATGACTTGGCCCTCTAACTGTTATGGTCAATCTTTTTCATTTAGTAACCCTTGTCTTACATGCTGATGACTCCTCACTGGGAACTTGGTTTCTATAGGTAAAGAAATGAAATATTTCGGAGTTCATTCTAGGTGCAGATGTCTAGCTGGCTAAAGGGAGGGGTATGCATTCTCAAATACCTCTATTGCAGGAGAATGAGAAGCAGCATATTAGAGAAAGTGTTTGAGTCAGACAGACCTGAGTTCTACTACCAGCTCTTCCACTCACTTAACTTCATGTCTGCTCACCTATAAAACTGCAGTAACCATTATCTACCTTACAATGTTGAATTAACAAAAACACCTGCTGGATATATTTTGTAGGATAAAGTTTGAAAGTATATACATCATCAAGGTATCAACAATGGATAGACGGTAGAATTCTTTGGTTGATTATTAGATGATAGTACTAATGGCAAATGTTTCTTTTTTCTTTTTATTGCCATATTTTTTTTCTTACAATGAACACACAATAAAATAATGAGGAAAAGAATACCACTTACTATTTCAAAATAATACACATGAAGTTCCTATTCTACAGTGGGACACACAATAAGCACCCTTCCTCATTGGTTCACTAATATCATCATCAACTTAACCTTCCTAATTAAAGTGAGAAAACAGAGGCTTAGAGAAGTTTAGTAACCTACTTAATTCCATGTATCTATGAAGCAAGTAATATGTCCAACACACTGCTTGAAATATACATGTATATAGACACATCTTATTTCACGAAACATAAGTAAGTAGATTTGGTTAATAAAGTCACCAACCCAAACTTGAGCAACATAGAACAGGACCTCAGTGAGTCAGACTACTTAAAATGGAGCACAGTTTTGATAAGGGGATGGTATATGCAAGAATGACAGGAAGGTTTAACAGAGAGATATAAAAATCACATCAAAAAGGGAAGTTTATTATTTCCAATAATAAAAATTAAAGAACAACAATGCTCTTCAATAGTAATTTACCAATTTTCATAGATCACAATCAGTAGGTAAACTTTTCCTCTGAAATCACTGCCTTCTCTCTCTCTGGATCATATACATATGCACACACACAGGAAATCCCTTTCCCTTACTTACTTCTTCAAAATCTGAGTGGCTTTTTGCTGCTCCCAGACTGAATAAAGGAACCTACTATAGCGCCTTCCCTTCATCCCTACTCCAAAGCTATCCCTCTTCTTCTCCTTCATCAAAGGTTACTTTATCTATATACCCATTTCTCTCATGTCTTCTACAGATGTCTACCCGTCAACAATTTATTCAAAGTGATTAATGACTAATCAGAATTAAATGGGATATCCCTCCCAGAAGAAGTTAATTTTTACAGAAGTCATTTGGAAATTCAGAATCTTTGATTAAAGGTATTAATTTCTACTTTGAAATGTAGGTCCCATAGTAGACTGCTAAGGAAGAGATTTGTGAATGGAGAGTGTTTTCCATTGTGCCTTCAAAATCAAAGTATTACAGCAACCACTGATTTTATGGGACTGAGTTCTCTAGCCAGACCTGAATCTTCAAGCCTCCGGGTAAAGATGAGCTGGCCTACATCTTCACAGAATGCCTTCTGTGGATTTAATATTAAGTGAGGGGAATTGAGTTTAACCCTAGATAGAAACTAACAATGATGGATGTTTTTCCCCTCCACAGCCTCAGAGGGACTCAGTGTTACATCACTGGTTGATTGAACATATGAATTAACACTGCCGAATAGGTTAAGAATTTGGAACTTCCTATGAATTGTAGTATTCATGTGCTTATATAAAATTTCCTCTAATAGGATTCAGTGATACAAAGCTAGGGCTCTTTTCCCCCTCTGCCAATGTTGTAGGAGTACTGGGGATGCTATTGGCCTCAAGATACTGAAAAGGAATTTTTGGTTGTTTTTTTTCTTTTCAGTGAATCTCATTTGGTGTTTGTTTCAAATAGCTAAGATTAAAAATGCCCACAGTAACTGACTCCCACCCCTTGGTCTTCAACAAAGCATGTGAATTACAGTCAAGTCTCTGTGTCCTCGCATTTTGTCAGCAAGAAATCTCTATCGATTGGGGCTTCAGCCAGCACTGTAATAGATATTTCTAATGATGACACTGAAGAACAGCATAAACTGGAAATGCCTTCTGAATATTCAAAGAAAGACCATAGTCCATTCATTATACTTTTGCATTTAATATAGTTTACTAAATTCTCATTCCTTGCACGTGGTATAATGCATATTATTCAATTAAGTAAGGCATGTGATTCTTCAATCATGCTGAATTTATAAAAACACTACAATCAAGGCATGGACCTCTGAATCACCCTCGAGGCCCACTATAACTTTCTTTGATGCAGTGTCACCTTAAAGCATTTACTCATGAGCAAGTGTGACTAACACATGGGTGACATCCACTATGCTTAGGGATAAGTAATCATTTATACCTCTAAGGTATCTTGACATCAGAATACGCATAGGTTGACAAATGTGGCATGAGCTGTAATCACTTACAAACTTTGTCACAGCAAATGAACTAGGTATGGGTGGGTTATCTTTTGGCAATGCCATCAGTGTTTTATATAATATATAGCCCAGACTTCTAATTGTGTTTAACAGGAGAATATTATCAAAACTGACTTCCTGCATTTAATTTTTAAAGCAATTTAAAGTTCACAGTTTAAGAGGGGAAAACCTAAAAACAATAGACATGGTCTCTGTGCAATGTAATTAATGCTTGGGAGGCACTCACTGGAGCACAGCACAATGAGGTTGACAAGTCAGCAACCCTGACATTCCTACAAAACATCACAACTCACACATCATTTCAGAACATTGATATTTAAATGTGGCACATCAAGTGTACTGAGTGGCAGTGCCATTTGGGGCAGTGGTGGGGGTTGGGGGTAGAGCTGGTAGGTAAAAGTTTGTAGTCTCTACCTGACAGGACAGAAGTTAGATCCCAAGCTGGCCTACACAGGGAAACACAAAGAGAGGTGATACTTACTATTTTTTTGAAATAATAATACTAATAATAGCTCAACATAAAATCAGATGTATGTTAAATAAGGAATTCTTTCATGTTCTATTTCTGTATTCCCTCTTCCCTGATTCTAAGACCTTACAGTCAGTGAAAATGAAAAATTGTGGTGTGCCAAATTTGTTGGGAAAAGCTAGCTGAATGGCATCATAGCATATACTTCTGAATTTCTTCAGCGTGACGGTCAGGGACATCTCTCTCCTCATAATTAAGAAATGAAATGCAGTTGTTGCTTTCATATAATACTTAAACCTAATGCTGAGGAAAAATTGGAAAGCGTCCTTGATTCTTTCCAGCTCAGAGGCCGCTGTCCCAGGGTTTTCTTGATCATACAACACTCTCTTTGAGACAATCTCCTATGAAATATTGGCATGCTTCCCTCTGAATACAAGACAGTATGATGCCCAGCAGCCTGAGAAGCAATCATACTCTTTGCAGCTTTGAGTCCTTACTGACAATATTTAAATGACTTTTCTATGAAACAAGGGCCTTCCCAGTGGATGTGTCTCAGCAGAAGGACATCTGAAGCTGCTCCATGTCTTCCCACTCTTCAGAGGAAGTAACTGCACACCCTACCCCACCATTCCTTCACTACTTTCTTCCCAGAGACCTGAGTTCCTAATAAACCCATGATCTTGAAAGACTTAAATTTTTCTTATGTTTCTGCTACACTACGCCTTACTTTTCACTCTCAAGAATTCCTATTTTTAGTACGCCAAGTTGAGATCCCATGTTAACAATAGTAATCACCCATCCTTGACATGTAAGGAATTCCAACAGGAAGTTATGATCACAAAGTCTCTGCAGTTAGTCAAATTTTTTAAAAATCCTGTGGCTTTCCTATTTAATACCTGATTATAATCTCAGCTTTATGAACTTACACTATCTAGAAAATGTAAAACATTGGGAAAAGTTATATATATGAAGATGCTCGTCTCAGCATTGCTTAGAGGATAGAAATCCTGGGGGGAAAAATCCGATGAGTCAAAGTGAAGTAGTTTTATTTTGGTATAGTCACTTGATTTACTATTATGCCATAATTACAACTGAAGGCAAGAAAGAGAAGTATGTACACTTGAAACCATGTTTATGATATAATGTTAAATGAAGGTAAAATAAATATACGCTATTGTTGATAACTAAGTCAAAACAAGTAAGTGCATAAAAAGGACCAAATGGAAATACCTATAAAAGACCAAATGAAAATGCATTAAAATGTGGAAACTGTGGATGATATTGTCCACATACTCTGCAGTACATGCACACACACACATATATATACACACATGTATATAATCTCTAATTTTAAAAGATGATATGTGACTGTCTTCAAAAAAGTTTATCTAATTCTCAGCTTAGATTTTATAGTTCCTGACTACTTTAATGTTTCACTCCCCAGGATTTTAAAAGAATACCTCTAGAACCATGAATTCTGGATGATTATTCAATCATTTACACTAACACCAGATTCTTGGTTGTTCTCCAAATAATCTGAAAATACTGTAGCAAGGTTCAAAGGTTAGTAGCTATTTGGGGAGTCAGGTTTGATGGGCTCAAGATAATCAATTGTTTCTTATTGCTTAAAAATTCCCTGGAAGAAAAGAGTAGTACTTTATCAGATAAAAAAAGGCTTTTCTGGATAAGTGTAGTAGTCTGGGAGGGAAGGAGCAGTGGATTATAGAAGAGAGGAGAAGTAAGTGCCTGGAGACTTAGAAGCACTGGCTATGGAACCTAAAAGGAGGGAAATTCATAATTACACATTATTCTGGATTGATCAATTTCTAACTACCAGACACCAAATAAAGTGGAAGTCATATCAGGAATACAGGCAGGGACATCACTACAGATCCTATAGAAATTAAAAAGGATAATAAAGGAATTTTAGGGACAACTTTATCACAATAAATTCAAGATAACAGATGAAATGGGGGAAATTCCTTTCAAAATTGGAAAAACTTACACAAGAAGCAATAGAAAATCTAACTACCCTCATATGTATTAAAAACACTGTACTTGTAGATTTCAAACCAAATCTAAAGGGAAACTTTTGACCCAGATGGTTTTACTGCTGAATTCTATCAAACATGTGAAAAATAAATAATGGTCTCAAACAAATTCAGATAAAAGAGAAGGAGATATTCCCAGTACATTTTAATAGGCTAGTATAACCCCAATACCCAAACCTGACAAGACACTGCAAGAAAAAAGTATACACCAATATCTGTCATTAACAAAGACACAAAATCATAAATACAATATTATCAAATGTAATCAGGCAATATATAAAGAAGGATAATAAATCATAACCATGTAGGGTTATCTCAAGGATGTAAGGTTGGTACAGCATTCAAAAATCAGTCAACATTATTCACACTATTGAGTGGATAAAATATAAAATTCCTATGATCACTTCAATAAGTACAGAAAAATATGACAAAATTCAACACCCATTTATGATTTTAAAAAAACGTTCAGCAAACTTTGAATAAAAGGGAACTTCTTCAACCTGTAAAGGGTATTTATTTTAAAAACATTGTAGTTAACATCATACTTAAGAGTAAAAAACTAGAGACTTTTCTCCTAAGATCAGGAACAAGGAAGGTTTGTCTAGTTTCATCACTTCTAGTGTAGTAGAGGACCTAAACCACACAATAAGGTAAGCAAAAGAAATAAAATGTATTCCTATTTTAAAGGAAATTAAACAGCTTTTATTTGCAAATGACATGGCTATCTACATAGAGAATCAACTCTAAGGTGTTGACATGTTAGGCACTAGAAACTAAGAAGTGAATTTAGGCAAGTCACAGAATTAATGATCAATATATGAAAAATCAGTTATATTTCTACATACTAGAAATAAACAAATGGGAAATTAAATTTAAAATGATAATTACTATAGCCATCAAAAAAACCCAGAACATTTAAGAAAAATATTTAACAAAAATGTACAAGATCCCTCTGCTTAAAACTATGAAACTATACTAAAAGAAATTAAACAAGATCCAGAAAAATGGAGGAATATACTATGTTCATGGATATATATCATTAAGATATCGACTCTCCCCAAACTGCCTTCTCAATCAAAATAACAGAAGGCCTTTTTTTTTTTTGTAGAAACTCACCAGCTGATTCTAAAATTTAGATAGAAAACCACAGAAGTCAGAATAGCCAAAATAATCTTCAAAAGGAACAATGCTGAAGGAATTATGCGACTTGGTTTTAAAACTTAACTACAAAATGATAATAAGAAAGTATGGTATTGGTGCAAGAAAAGATAAATTGTTCAATAGAACCCAATGAAGTAGTTTCTGAAAGAAGTATGCAGGAAAAAAAGACTGAAACCCCAGATCTGGAATATTCCCAATGTGCCTTTCATAGTTCCTGGTACATTGTTGGTGTTCATCAAACATTTGTTGAATAAATGACCATCTTAAGCATTCACTCCAGGGCAATAAGCCATTTGCAGAGGTTTAATTCATTTTCCATGGTAAATGACATCATCTTGTTACTTGAAAATAATCTAGCTCCTTCAACCTTACAATGAACCATCTATGTGTTAAAGCTGACTATGTGCATGTCTTAAAAAGGTAAAATTACTAAAACTTTAAAAAATCCATGATAATGTACTTTTAGACCTTGTAAAAGATTTAATTGACCAAATGGAATATACCAGGGTGAGTAAAACTGAGGCTTTCTGAACTACAGAAGGGTACAGAGTGAGATATTTTTTTCTCCTCTTCTGAAATGTCCCACCACACACTCCCTTTCTCAGTATCAAGAGAATTACATCCAATGTGGCATATTGTAGGCACTACAAACAAACATTTCATAAGAATATATTTCAGACAAATTTTATCTTGAAAACAACTTCAATGCACATCCTAGTTAATTAATCTAATTTCATAGCACCATGCATCTTATTAGGCTTAGCTATTCGTCTTTGCCCAAAAGGGCTTGAGGTTTTGCTCTAGAGAATCAACTAATCTAATGTAAAATTAAGGAAGGACAGCAATAGATCATAGTTCTGGCTTTTAAAAATTAATCATCAAAGCTGGCACAACACATAGGAGGAGTAGGCAGCTGTCTATATGGTGTCACTTCTGAAATAAATACGTCACCACCTTCCTCCCCACCCCGACAAAGGCAGCTTGGCCACTGATTTTCTGGCTTTCTCACCCTCAAGATTCATTCCTTTGCCTTAAGGGATTATTTCCAGAATTGCTCCATTAAAATGCAAATAAGCTGTGTAGGAGGGGTGACACATTAACATACTCACAGTAATTATCTGCTGCTATCATCCTATCAGGATTAATTTATCAACTGTCCAGCAGAAATAAAAGTCCTGAGGGTATCTAATGTAGGAAAGATACAATTTAATGTGGGTGGAGCTAGGGATGTGCTCAGGAGTTCAAGCCTAGGTAGCTACTACCATGGTTGGAGGCTTCATCAGCATCTACTCAACCAGTAATCTTCCATTGAGCACTTATAAGACCACAGCCACTGTGCTAGTCGTTAAGGCTAGAAAGAAGAGTAAATTCATTTTTAACCTTACTCACAGACATGGAGAAGAATTTGGTGTCTGGAGAGGGAATGTGCCTCCCTCATGAACTGTGATAAGAAATGGATGTGATAATAAATTTTAAGTGTTTAATATAGTGCCCAGCATGAAATAAGAACTCCAAAAAAAATGGTGGTGCGATTAAGTTGGTTCTCGTACTGATTTCAGTGTGTATAGAGGGTTCCTCACACCAACAAGCAATTCTAGGAACACCAGTTGGGTGTCCTACAATTCAGTTAAATTCTAATGAGCATCCAATCCCACACATTAAGGGTTCAGTTCTACAAGACTGTCCACCCCAACTCCAGATGCCAGTCGCAAGTCCAGGTTGTTATCTGTGCCTCTGACCATCAGGCAAGGTTCCAATGACCCCTTCCTTCCTTGGGTTCAATTAATTTGCTAGAGCAGCTCACAGAAGTCAGAGAAACATTTTACTTTTACTAGATTAGATCATCAGTTTATTATAAAAGGAGGGAGCTAAGGAACAGTCAGTGGAGACACGCATAGGGCAAGGATGGGGAAAGGGCATGGAGCTTCCATGCTCTGCCCAGGCATGTCACACTTTCAGCACCTCCACATGTCCACCAACCTGGAAGCTCTCTGAGCCCCTTCCTTTTGGGATTTTATGGATGCTTCTTTACATAGGCATGATTAAGTCATTTGCCATTGGAAACTGAACTCAATTTCTAGACCCCCTTTCTCCCAGGAAGGGGGGGTTGGGATTCAAAGTTCCAGCTCATTACATGGTTGGTTCTCCTGGCAACCAACCAGCACTAACCTTGGGTGAAGTCCAAAAATCACCTCCTTCACAAGAGACACCTTTATTGCTCTCATCACTTAGGAAATCCAAGGATTTTAGGAGCTGTGTGCCTGGAACAGTGGAGAAAGACCTAATAGATATTTCTTACTATGAATCACAAAATCACAATAATCTATTATCATTGAGAGATGGTTAACTAAGAAAGAATTTCTAGATGTAAAAGGGAATGTTGAAATAGGTCCAAAGCACACAAAAAAAATCATGAAGGGATTTCATGAAAGAGATAGCATATTTAAGATATCATCATAAAACTAATTTTGAGATATTACATGCTGAACATCTCCTATGTGTCAGGCACTGCGCTATGCACTCTTTATTCATTATTTCATTCGATTCTCACAACCTCCCTACAAAGAAGGGTCTATTACTCCCATTTATAAGTGAGCAAACTGATGTTCAGAGAAGGTGAAGTAACTTAACAATCACACAGTAAATGGAAGAATTGTAATGTGGATAAGTAAAATGGTGGTTTCAAGAGGCAAAGATGGAAGCCCTTAGATGGGCTTCTAGGCAGAGGGAGAGCATGAGCCAGGGCATGGTTGTGGCAATATGCTGATGTTATTCACAGAATACTGAGTAGGTCTATTTGTCTACAGTGGAGAGACAGTATAGGAAAGCAGGGAGAGAGAAGACTAGAAAGGTAGACTGAAGGTCTATGATTAGGAGTTTTGTTGTTGGGCAAAGGAATTGAACATAAGTTAGTAGACTTGTCATATTGGGGAGAAGGATATGACTGGTGAGGTGAGATAGACACAAAGATGAATTTCACCCCTACTTAGGAATTTTGTACAGTACTAGCCCTGGACAAAGCGACACTTCCTACTCCTTCAGTGTTTCCCTGAAATATCTGGTATATATTTTCCTCAAAGTGACTATGTAGCAACCATCTATTTTTCTTCCCAAAGGAGTGGCTAGTAGAGGAATTTCAGATCAGTCATAGCAGGAGGTGGCTATGGTTAGGGGAGAGCACATCTCCCACAGAGACGGTTATGTACACTTAAGGCCAGCTCAGATCTCTTCTTGTGGATCCATACAATTGCAAGAATGTGTGTGCGTGTGTGTGTGTGTGTGTGTGTGTGTGTAAGAGAATTTTAATTCATGAAGCAAAGTGCTTGCCTCCTTACAACTTCCTTGCCGAAAACTTCAGTGGCCCCAAGTGTGAGGAGTGCCTTCACTCCAGGCCTTCAAGGGAATGGAAACTTGGTTGCAAATCTCAGGCCCCATCATCAACCAGTAGAGTTAGACCTGATGTTTATTGACTGCCAGAATACCTAAATAGTTGCCATTGGCCTTATGTGATGCAAGTTCAACCTGCTTATTAGGTTTTTTATTTTACTGTTCAACTTCCCTGAAGACAATTAACCTACGTGTCTAGAGTTCCTTCTATTTATTTCCTACAGCCAAGACCTTCCTGAATGTTTGCAATGCTCTGTCTAGCCCCTCTCCATCTGCATGGCTTCTGGATTTTGGCCACTTTAATTTGGGCTACATCGCTGCTGGTCATGTTCCCGTCATGAGAGGCAGAGCCAGTGGCTTTGAGTCAATGCAACAGCAAAGTTTTTTCTCATAGCGGGTATAAACTAAGACTTGACAAACTCCCTTCTTTTCCCCTTTCAACCACCGCAATCTATAGTGTTCAATAAATATTAAATAACAATAATATAGCAAGAGCAAAAAAGTATCTCATTAAATAAATCATGGAAATGTCAACCTACCTCTCTCAAACTGAAAGAATTTCATGAAAAATATCTTTGGCTTTAGGCTTAGCTTTCTTATAGTCATTCATAACAAGCTGTAAAGAATGGAAATGAACTAGTATTTCATATGGATGAATTATGAGCATGATTCGATTAAAATTCTTACTTTTTCCTGAGATAGTCAATTATTTACCCAATTGCTGTAGTCCATATACTCAGAAACCTCATCTTGCATGCCCACTATATATGTCATGTCCAAACATGGTTAACCCTTGTCATCCCTGTTAATGGTGAGGAGTAGAAAAAATATTTCACAAACAATACTATCTTATTCAAAACCTAAATTTACTGAACTTTGGAAGTACATTATATGACGCTTCTATCCCATGCCCAGCACAAACATTTATTGAGCAGCAGCTATAGACAAAACATATACCAATTGAAGAAGAGCAGAAGCGCCTTCAGAAAAACACTGGGTGGCAAGGACAAAGTCATATGAGAATTAAATACAATCTGCAAAGTTAAGAGTAAGCATATTTTCAACAAAAAGTTAATAAAATTAACAAATTTCCAAAACATTCATTAAGTTAAAAAAAGCATATAATAATATAATATCCATCATATACTTTCATTTTCCTAAACGTGCACATGTACACACACATAGCTCATCCATTGCTGGGCTGACTCACTAGACACACCTGAGGCTTCCAGACAGAAGCAACAGCAACAGCCATGACTCCAACAGGAAGCAACATCAGCAAAAACAGTACCTTCCACTCAGAAAGTGTCTAGGATAGCCCTGATTTCATGATTGTTCTGATTTGCTTTGTTTCGTTTCTGCATTGGTGCGTAATCCATACTCTCCTGATGTCACCCCTTAGGCTAGCAGCAGGGTCTGTTGTATTTATAATACATATAGTTATATCTATTTAAGTCTACTGCATCAACTAATTTTACTGATTTGCTTCATTAACTCATGACACAATCAGTTCTTTATTGAATTGACTGATTATTTCCTACAATTGACCAAATCAATTGGCAGGTTTGTGTTGACATGGTGTAAGGATTGCTATAAATGATAACTGAAGTATAATACTTTAATCTGGCTAGTGGAGTAAATTGCAACAGAGTGGAGTAATTGCAACAGAGACCACAGGTTCCACCAAAGACAAAAATACTATCTGGCCCTTTACTAAAAATATTTGCTGACCTCTGCTTTAGAGGACACCTCAATGATTCATTACCCTTATCTTACAGATTATGAAATTGAGGCCCAAACAGATTGAATGACTCAAACTCAATATATCTAATAAAAAATTCATGGTCTTTGGTACCCTTCTGCCCCCCACCCCAGATAATCACAGTTCTTCTATAGTGTTCCCCACTTCAAGGGATGACACATCATCTACCTAGTTATACAAACCTGAAATCTATGAGTCATCCTTGACAGCACCCTCCTCATCATCCCTAGTTCCAATCTAAACTCTTGTAATTTCACATCCTTCCTACTGAATCTTTCCACTTCTCTCCAACCTAGTCCAAGCTTCCATCATCATTCTCCTGGACCACTGCAACAATTTCCTAAGTGATCTCTCTGATTCCCCTCTGGTGCCATTCTGATTTGCTCTTCTAGTTGTAGTCAGGTCATCTTTTCAAAGTGCAAGTTAAGTCACGTCCAACCACTGCCTAAAACTCTTCAAAGGCTTCCCAATGGTCTTAGTATAAACAACAAAATTCTTATGTGACCCAGAAGGCCCTGTACTATCCAATTCCTCTGGACTTCTGCAGCCTTATCTTGTACCACCTGCATCCTCACTCCCTCTGTTGCTTTCAAGTCCCATAGACTTCCCAAGCTCCCTCATACCACAGGGCCTTTGCACATGCTTTTCCTATGTGTAGAATGATCTTCCCTCCCTCCACTTTTGCTTAGTTTGTGCCTTCAGGCATTAATCATCACTTCCTCAGGGAAACCTGTTCTATTTTCTGACTAGTTCAAATTTCCCTATAATATGCTTTTTTATAACACTATATCTTTCCTTCCATGTACTTATCACAAGTACAGTTTTATAGTTTATATGGGGATTATTTTTAAAATCTCTGTCTTTACCGCTGGACTGTAAGTTCCATCAGAGTAGGGATCCTGTCTATTTTATTCTACTGTAGCCCAGTGGCTCATCCTTAGCTCAATAAATATTAATTGAATAAATTAATGCATGAGTTTCCAGAAGTTCAGAGTTAGAATCCAAGTTTCCATCCTAGTTCAGAACTCTCCATGGCACAATGTTGCTTCTATGTAGGCCAACAACACAGGAACACAGGACTGGGATATTTAACATTTTTCTGTTTCTTGGCTACAAACTAACCTTCTAACTTCTGCCAGCTGCTACATGTATGCATGACGTTTTTCACCAAGAGGAGTGTATGAATGCATCCGCAACTCAGCCCCACTACTAGAACAATAAATCACATGTCTTAAAGAAGGTGGATATGATGATGTTATTATTAAAGCAGTATATATATGAATTTTAAAAGGAAGAATTTGAGCATTAACCATAAAAGGAAAACATGTACTGTTATTACAAGTATTTAAGTTCCTTTCGAAAATTTTTTCCCAATTCTTTCCATTTGCTGACCTGGGCTTTTGAATTTCATTTTTCTTTAAATTGCCTAATGTTTTTATAGAAACATCATAAACAACCTTTCACAGACTAAGTTGTTGCTTATTTGGAAGGAAAAAAATAGAACACTGTTCTTCCTTATAAAAACAAAACCAAAATATGTGCATTCTTGTACTTTTAAAGCTAGTGAAGTAATAAAGAAAATTTATGAAATGCTTTTCTGGAAAAACTACTTACAGAATGTTTTTATTTTAAACTAGTAAGTGGGCTTTTAATAGTGAAATTTGAGAATTGTGCAGATTCCTTAGAAAATCCAAGTTATAATCCTTAAGTACTATAATCATCTAATAGGTGCCTGATCTTTCAAATTCTTTAATCCTTCTTCATATTAACTTTTTGACCTAGCTTTCTGCAAACACTCTTAAGTTCCTGAATATAGTTTAGTGACACAAAAACCTAATTTATTCAGGCTACTCTGTGGTAGCAACTATCTTACAGATGTACTTGGGTTCTGAGTAGTCTATATGAAAACATATGTTTAATACAGCACTCCTAAAAATAGATATTCCAGTTGAAAGTCCAATTTTATTTTGTGGATTTCAGGATTAGAAACCTAATAGCTACTTACCATCTGATTCCATGTTAAATCAGAAGGGGATTTACTGATTCCATTACAGCTAAAAGGCAAATAATAACAACAAAAAAACACTTTTATCCTTCCAGAACAACATAATTGCACTTTCAAATGAAATTCATCCCCATGTTTCATTCCTCATGAAATTCTCAGAATCTCCCTTATGGTGAGCACTACAGACTCATCAAACAAACAATTTCAAAAATATAGTAGGCCAATCGATTACTTGATCATAGTCAGTAAGTGTTGTTTATAAGCTTGACACTGTGCTGGGCGCTTTGGAGGATATATAAATGAGTAAGATGTGGTCCTTTCCCATTTGGCCATTATAATCTTGTTGAAAAGGTCCACCTATATGAAACATTTATCAACTAGCCACCAGCATCTAGCACCTAGCCCCAAAGTAATTAAAGAAAAGAGAGAAAATAATGGGGACTATATGACAAGGAAAACTTTAAAGAAAGGGTGGGATTTCAGTGGACTTCAAAGGATAGATAGTTTGAAAAGCAGAGTCATATGAACACATCAGGTTGATTAAAGTGCAACAAGAAAAGCCAGGGAGAAAGAAAACATAACTGATTTATTAAGCCACTACCTTGTGCAGGGAATGTGCAAGGGATTTTATGAAAGGATAAGGCAAACTAGGGCCAGATTATGGAAGGCCTCAAATGCTAGTTTAAGGAGTTTGATTTTGAGCCAATGGCAATTGCAACTGTACCCCAAAAGATCTCCAAGCTTTAGTTGAGAATGCCCTTTGTCTATGGCCCTGAGATATGGTTAATTCTAACTCTTCAAGGTGAATTAACCAAAGGAAGAAGGCCTTTTAATTTTATGCTGGGGCAACTGGATGCTCAAGTACAGAAATGAAATCCAAATGGCAGCAAATAAATTGGATCACAGGAGAGTCCAGCCCAAATTAAATAAGGGTCCTCCTAAATCTCACTTTAAAACCAAACGTCAAGTATCAACAAACACAGATATACATAGTGATTTGGCTGTTTCATTACTTTGTGTAATGAGAAATCTCAAAACAGAACATTATTCTGCAGAGACAAAAGGTCTCAGTTTAATGTGCTTTAACATTACTAGTGCACTCTCATCATGAATGCTTCCATTAATTTGGGTCAAGTGAAAGATAAGAACTTTGACAATATGCTCTGTCAAATGCCAAAGTCTCGTATTCCCTGGTACATTTAGTGCCGGGTGTGAGGCAGTGGCTCTGGACAGCAAAAGGAGAACAGGGGAGACCCGAACACAAATTGGGCTGTAATTTTCTACTTCAGATCTGATTGCTCCCTTGTCCCATTTTCAACCTGGATAGGAAGGTTATTCAAGTAGAACAACCTCTGACCAGTTTTTAAACCACTCTGGAAAGCCTCCATCTCCTAACCCACTCTGTTTTCATCTATGTACAAGGTCAAGCCAGTGATCCCTGAGTTTGTTCATTAACAGCATCAGCTGTCCATGCTCGTTTTAGAAGGGGTGAGTTTTTCAATTGCTTCATGTGTGATTCTGCATTATGGCCAATCACTTTGTGGCTTCAAACTGGAGAGTTTCATTTTAGAAAAAAAATTAGATTTCCCAAAAGTATTTCCCATAAGTGCCTTTCAGGTTGCTGCTAGTTCTGCAATGTAGCTCATTATGGTATTATTGTTATTTATTAATGTAATTTACATGGTACTAGATACCAGAAAGAAGTATAGTCTCTGACTTCAATGAGTGTAATAGGATATAAGCATTGAAACTGGCTTCAAGGGGTTTGAAGTTGGAACAGAATTAAGTAGGACGCCACTAAGAGGTTCCAAGGAAAGGAGTAAGCTCAGAAACAGATAAAAATGATTTTCAGCAGGAGTGTTGTGCATGGTCACTCAGTACAAGACGACTGGGGTGCAAATTATGAAATCTGACCACAGGATTTGAGAAAAGAGGGTAGACACAAACAAGGGTTTCCAGAGAACCAATGATAATAATAAAAACAACAGCAGCTAACATTTACTGAGTATTTACTGCATGGCAAGCTCGATGTGTAACTGCTTTGATGAATCCTCATTTAGTTTTCATAGCATCCTATGAGACAGGCCCTATTATTACCATTTGACTGATGGGAAAAATGAGATACAGAGAACTTAAGTAACTTTCCTGAGGTTAAATGCCTGATTGAGGCATGAGGTTACATTATGGTTGAGGCAATAAGACTTGGATATACACTTTAATATACACTCTACTATATGCCTCCTGAGAACACAGCAATCATGGATTTATTTTTAACAATATAGTAGAATTTATGCAAACAAATGAGGATTGTCTCATTCAAAGTGGTCACCTTAGGGAGCCATGCACTTACTACACTGCTGCAAACATTTCCTAAACTCTTCTTTTCTGATTGGGTTCTAAACCTGAAACACACTCTTACCCTATTCACTAGTGGAAATCTACCTTTGAGGTTAAATTTAAATTTCATAAATACGTAAAAAAATAAGTTGGAATAAAGTCTGTCAAATGAAGTGAGTTATCAAGCTGGATAATTTCATTTGGAGACAAGATCATGATGTTACATGAAGAAATGGGATGGAATTTTTCTCTGAAAGCATTTTCCCCAAAATTCTGGAGCAGTGGCAGTATCTCTAAAATCAGTAATAACTTCCCTAGAAGAAAATGTCATAACTATATAAACTCTGGTTCTAGTCTGTTTCTATTAAAATATAAATGTTGTTTATATTAAAATTAAGGTTATACCTGTACATTACATATTTTATGTAAGCCACTAGAGAATAATATGCCTACATATGAGATATCCAAGCACAGAAACATTCGAAGTATTACAGGTATTGAAATTATGTGAAGATCAGCATGAACTAGATTAGTTGTCAAGGGCTTCATGGAAAGAAATAGGGATGACCTGGGCTTGAGGAATGAGTTCAATTTTAGTAAGTAAGAGAAAAGATCTTCCATGTAGGTTAGAGGAATTTGACTTGATTAGCTAATATAAGTGCACTTAAAAAAGATTCAAATTCATATGGAATAGCAGCCCCTCTAAAACCCATTTTTAAACCAAACATGTACAAAAGCAGATGTTAAAATTAGAGAACACACAGAGACAGACAGACATAACATGGTGGGCCCAGATTATGGGGCGGGGGGTGGGGGGGAGGCGTTGCCGAAAGGATGGTCCCTGAGGAGTTTGAGCATGATCTAAAGTTAGCCTATTATCACTCTGCCTGTGGTTTTGTAAGTCTCAAGGATCTGTCAAGGCCCACTAATAAATGTCTTGCTCTACAAAGGTAATTTAAGAAAAGAAAAGTAACATGGATACTTCAAATTCTCTTTCCCTTGAGTAAAGGCCCTCCCACTGACCTTGCTTTAAAGACAGGGTGAGCTGTCAAGAACTGAAAGAGGCCATCAGTAGCGTGTGTATCAGCTTTTAGAAATGCCTTACTGTCTTTCAAAAGGAAGAACAGATTTTCTGGTAGAATTCAGTAAAGGTAGAGAATTCTTTTTAGCGACTATGAGCTTTCTGGTTATTAGATAATTATTTTCTACATGAAATACAGCCCTAAAAAATCCTTACTATTTCCTTAATTAAAGTAAATACTTGTTTACACTACTCTACTACAAATCTTTAAAATGCAAGATAATAATGAATCCCATTTTGCAGTGCATTGTAAATCATATTAGTAACTTCTGGTGCTCTCCAGGTTTAATAGGTGATAGTTTATTATTCATGTTCAGCATAAACTAAGTCATTAAAATTACAAATTTACAAGTAAGCTACAAAAAGTATGCTTGTCTTCAAGATTATGGTTTTAATAATTGAAAATACTATCTGACCTAGAGGAAGGAAAATGTTGAAACTTGAAAGTTCATCTGAAATTCATGGTTGAGAATAACAGAAGTCTCTGAACGCTGGGGCCATCTTTTCATTTACGTCAGGATAGAAAAACTAGTAAATGAACAGGAGAAATTATACTGTTTTGTGGGATTTATGTTTCCAGAACTCCTTTAAAAGCATCATATTTCCAAAATGCAAATGTGACAAATACAGAAGGAGATATGTTAATGTACATCAAGTAGAATTCTGGCACAAACAGAAAAATGTTTGCCTTAATATTAAAATAATAAGTCTCTTTTTTATTGCAGCAAGTGATCAATTGTATGGAAAATTCTAAACCCAGTTTGAGTCTGCTTTTTCATGTAAAATAAGTAGTGACTATGTACATGTTGTATTCATTGCAATGACATGGTTTTTGACTGTCCAGCAAGCCCGGTCTTTTGAGAGGTATAGTCTGAAATAAAACCTTTCCCAAACTCATCTTGAGCTGCTTGAACTCTATGAGGTTGAGGTTTGCTTCGAGATTTTGAGACTTCCAAAGGTTTCTAATCACAACCAGAGTGTGACTCCTCTGGAATTCAATTTACTGTAGTCAGATGAGCTCATTTCGCCCCCACCCACTTGTTTCAATTCAAATTAGTGTCTTGATTGACTTCCAGAGGAGACTTTGATTACAACTAGCCTGCCAAAGATTTGCCCAGTATCCTAAGAACGTGTACCCCAGACATCCCTTAACTGTACACATGACCTTGGTTTTATTTTTATTTTTTGGCTTAACTTCATTTCTTTATAAATCCTGCTATATATTTGAAAGGATCCTTGTACATATCAGTTTATGGAATGAGGGAGAGGGTCCAAACACCAGAAACACTGAATAATGTGGATTCACTGCAACACTACTCTTATCTACCTTGCAAGGTAACAGGAAGCAGGGAACATCATAGTTAATCATCTCCTCTGGTCCCACAATGCCCTTTCCATATGACACAGGGCTTCCACTTGGCTGACTATGTTGGGTGAGATTCTATGAGAGAAATGATAGTCTTCAGATTGTTCTTCAGTTTCTCAGTTTCCTCATCTGTAAAATGAGGTAGTTGGGACTAAATGATCTCCAAATTCTTTTCCTTGCTTTAACCACCTATGATTTAACTCACTTTGAATCTGCTCCATTATGTGATTTAATAATCTGCACACATCTAGAAAATTATCTTCAACAAACATATGACAAGCCCTGGGGAAACACAGAGGTCTAAGATTCTAAAGAAGGTTAGAAACATACTTAGGGAGATAAGGTACGTCCAAGCAAGGATAAAAAACAATGCAGGATAGGAAAAGGCTATGTACCAAAACGAGAGGCATGGGTGCATAGAGTGGAATCTGTAAACTCTGACCCCCATCAATCCATATTGGACTATGCAGTTCACAAAAACTAAACTGCTATTGTGTTTAACCACTGTGATTGAGGGTTGTTTGTTACAACAGTATGCATTACTCACCCTGTCTAACTTTGTGTATATATACATCTCTCTCTACCTCTACCTCTACCTTTACTTCTACCTCTGTCTAGAGAGATTTTACACACACACACACACACACACACAACACAACCAATTCAGGTCAAAAGATAAAGCTTTACTCCCTATTAGGAAGGTATCTATGATGCCAGAATAACTAAACTGATCACACCTGGGGAGTAGAGCTGTGTAGTTTTCTTCTCTCCCAGACTATAAGCCCCTGGAGAGCAAGGGTCAATTCTCTTTTACTCACCACTGCATTCTCAGCATCTAGTGCCTAGAACATAGTAGGTGCCCAGTAAATATTTGTTTAGTGAATGGATAAGGGCTTAAACTACATAGTGCTTCTCACCTGGGCTTCTAGAGCACACTGTCCTTGCACTACCATTGTGCCTATCACCTTGCATTGTAACTATATATATTGTCTGTCTCCTTCTTTAGAGAACAAGATGCTCAATAAATATTTGTTTAATTGAGGTCTGAACTTGGTGAATTTTTTTAATACTGTAAGGGGAGGATGCCTGGGGCCAACAAGAGAGTTGTTGGGTTGTGTACATAAAGGCCCTCAGTCAGACCTGTTCTCTAAGTTTCTTTATCCTCTCCTGTTTGAGAATCCTTGCTGCTTAAGCCAAAGCTCAAAAGTGTCCTGGTACCCCTGGAACCTCCTGAACCTTGTCCCTGTTCATCACAAACTTGCCTTTAATCTGTCCTACACTGAAAGCCTGGGTTCCCGCCAGTCACAAATATCAAAAGAATAGTGGTGGCCAAGGGCTGGGGTTGGGGGAAATGGGGGAGATGTTGGTCATAGGGTACAGAATTTCAGTTACAAGATGAATGAATTTTGGAGACTGAATGTATAGCATAGTGACAATGGTTAACAATACTCTATGGTATACTTGAAATTTCCTGAGAATAAATCTTAAGTGTTCTTACTGCACAAATAAGGTAACTATGTGAGATGATGGATGTGTTAATTAGTTTGACTGTGGTAATCATTTCTCAATGTATATCAAATCACAAGTTCACACCTTAATTATATATATAATTTTGTTAATTATGCCTCAATAAAGCTAAAAAATAGCCTCAACATGTATTGCTATACATTGACTCACAAAATGAAGCCCTTTCTAAATGGGTTTTAGTTCAAATGTTTCCTACAGATTAAGAAGAGAATCAAGCAAAAGAAGACAATGGACCACTTCCACAAGACTGACCCTCTCACTTTTTCCTCCTTACTAGATTTTGTTATAGCAGCTGCCAGATAAAGACCTAGAAAATGGGTCCCTCTTCTACAAACCCATGTGATTCTATTAACTAATTAAAAGGCCCTCTGGTTCCTGCAACTCACTCCTTCACAAATTGACTTAACTCTTGACTGTTGCAAGAGATTTGATAAATTGCACTGGGAATTTTTCACAGTCCTAATTGCCCTAGTACTGAATAAATTAAAAGTAGGTGGGGAAGGAAACATTGTAAGTGGTAAAACTTTTTGCCATACTGATTCAGTGTATAAAGTGAGAACATGCCCTTGATTTGCCAGCAGGACAGTGCTAGTAGATCTCACACTACAGCTGTCATGAGTAGAAATGGCCATGGTCTCTACGAAGCTGCAAACTTCTGCAACTTTTTGACAGGGAAACCAAAATGGGCAGAGGGTTTAAAGAAATTACCTGTGATGCTATGCTTGATCCTGTGTTTTCGTGAACCTTGAAGAAGAACGTTTGCCAAATGGTAGCATAAAACATGAAATATAATGAACAAAATGGCCTTCCTCATTAAAAAACGTAAGAATAGAGGGCTATATCGCTTTGCATTTACAATACATATATAATGCAAAGTATGCAAATTAGAGAAAAGTTTTCAAACTCACATTTCCTCAATCTCCCCCTGTATAGAAGTAATTCTCCCCTTCTCTAATTCAGCAAGTTAAGAGTGGAATACAAAGCTTTATGAATTCCTCCAAAGAAGCTTGATTTAGGATTTTATTTTCAAGGTGTAACATGTTAGCAACCTCTATCATAAAGCCTCAAGAAGAGTTTGGGCCATTTTATAACTTTTGGAAGCCTCAGCCTGATGACCGTGGGTTCCTTTGGCTTTCTACCAAAACTGAGAGGGACGTTTCCACTTCAGTGACCTAGTTAAATAGCAATTGAGCTCTACCTCTATAATCCAGTAATGTATGTGCTTTTATGTATGCTGTAGGCATGCAGATACACTGCCATCCACCACCCACAGATAAGCAGAGGATATCCTTGTCACAAAAACCAAAATAATCAGCCATCAACAATAACTAGAATGATATGTCTAAATACACCTGACCAATGAAAGGTTCTCATTGCACCCCGTAAGCATGCCTTGTGTGGATGGGACCACTGCGGCATGCAGCAAGGTTCACAGGTCATTGAAATAGTAGATGCATTCTCAGTTCTTAAGGCAATCTACTCAACCTGTGTAAATAATGCTCTAAAGATGGAGTAGCAGCTTGTTAAGTTAACTGATGAATACCTGCTACTAGAGTTAAGAGAGAGTATGCACAATGTTGAAGACAGAAATGGAATTTTCACATTGCCCTTCAGTCTATGTAGATCACCACAATAGGTTAGGGCCCTGATTTTTAAAACCTGAGTGTGCATCAAAACGATGCGGGGCACTTGTTACTACACCAGTTTCTAGACTCCACACCCAGGGTTTCTGATTATGGAAGTCTGGGATAGGACCTATATGGGTTTACATTTGGGGTAAGTTCCCAGGCAATGTCAATGCTGCTGGTTCAAGGAACACACTTTGAGAATTACTTGCTAATGCGTGGTCACAATGAGCCAAAAGTTTTGAGTTCAAATCTTATTTTAGTCAGTTGGTTTTATATAAAGAAAAATTATGATGTGGCTACCCTAACCAGACTTGACAGTTCAACAAATATCTGCCCTTGCTTACAGAAGGACCAACTGCATACCCTGTTCTGTAAAATTGTGCAAACATGTCTGAATTAGTGAGTGCAGCTTTATATACACAAAGCATGCCATTTTTTTTTTGGATTTTCAAAACTTCCTATTTTCAAAATTCATTCTACTTTATTTTAATCAAAATTTGTTTTCAAAATTTTCAAACATACATAAAAATAGAATAGTAAACACCCACATTCCTATCAACTCTGTCACCTAGAGTTGACATGATATGGACATTTTGCTAAATTTCCTTCATGCATTTTTTTAGCTGGGATACTTTAAAATGAATCCCAGATATATTTCTCTCCTAAATATTTCTGTATATAAAAAGAACATAACCTTTTATATTGTATGTTTATTTTCAACTTATTTTAATTTCTATTATTTTCTCAACATCTATTAAGTATGTGGGGCAAGTGATCTTTTTTTTTTAAGACAAAAAATTGAAGAATCAAATATTCAACAGACTGGCCCAAGATACCAGAGCAAGTTGGCAACAGAATAGAAAATGATGTATCCCTTTTCTGTGTCAAGACAGCTTGCTAGCCACTAGGAATGTCATAATGAAAAAGTTTCCGGCCTTTGAACTCCATACTCTTTCAAGGAAACTAAATTGCTGTTCAAAATTCAGTCTAAAAGAATAGTGAAATAGACTAGACTAGCATTAGCCAAAGTATGTTCCATCTAATACTCATTCTTCAGGATGCTGACAGGTGTTTTTACACATGTCCATGGAGTTCTATGGTCAAAAACGTTTGGGAAACTCTGGGTTAAGTAAACAGGCTTCTTCATCACAGAACTTTTTAGAGCCTCTATTAAACTAATATACATTGGGAAGCTCCAAAATAATGCTACAATAAGCATGCACTATGTCTCCATTGTTTTAAACAATAAACTTTTTGTTGTCATTTTTGCTGTGTGTATGTGTTGTTTTTGATGTTTAAGGGGCATCTTTAGAAAAAGTGCTTGACTAGGAGAATCCAGGGTTTGCTTTTACGTGTTCAAGAAAACTTTCAAGGAAAAATGCTGTAATAGTCCAGTGATAGAAACTAAAAACAGATTTCTGTCCACTTTCAGATATTAAAATAAAACTGCCCATGAAGAAGTGAATTGGCTCCTTACAACTTTAAAGTATTAGATTTTCAAATTAAATATATTTATAACTGTACTTTAAAATAAAAGCATCATATAATTGTAATAATCACATCATAATATCCAGAGCCAGTTTTTTAAGGTTGTAATAATTTAATTAAAGTATTCTCTTTGATATATATCTTGATAATCTCATTATAGTCAATTGAAAGTGACTTAAATATTCACAGAATAGTATCATAATTATATTTGTAGAAAAACACTTTAAATCAAGTGAGTATTACATTTAATATGAATTATACCTTGTTAACACTGCCTAAAATCAATTTAAATGAAGGCTAAAGGCAGGAAGCATTAAAACACTTACACAGCACAAGAACAAAGATGGGTGTGTATGAGATCAAAACAATTCATGGGTATTAGGTGAGGCCATTTGGTGTCTAGTTGATTCACTAACAGGTATTTTAGCTTTCTGTAAATAAAACAAGATGGCTAGGTAGACAAAGTTGTCAAGAATCTGACTTACAAGTAAAAATAATCAACCAGATATTTTCAAAATATCTAAAATTGGGTATTGTATCCTCAACTACCTAGTTAATGGACAATATTTCACTTTCCCTATGAATATTTTTTTCATCAGGAAGACAGAGCCCCAAAACATTCAGTATCTACAATCCTGCCTAGTTCTGGCTGAGGAAGAAGTTTTAGAAAACCTTCTATGAAATTACAAATTTCCTGTCACCTCATTGTCCTCATTTCCAAAGTAGCTAGCAACTGGTTTAGATGTTCGATGAAGATAAACAGAAAAGAGGAAGCTGGTTGTCTCAAAAGTCAAGACATCTACACAAATGGGGGTGGGTAGTCATAAATGAAGAATAACTACAAAATGGTTGCTTTAGGTTATGATTTTAGACATTGTCTAAATTTTATTGCTGTAGAAGTTTTGCTTCAAGACAGGCTATGCATTTTCAAGTAAGCCTGATAAATATCTTAGTGTTTAATTTTAATAGTAATCAGTGCTTAATACTTTAATCTGCAATAACCTTAAAATACATAATTCATATTACAGTAACCACTAAGATCCTGATGATTCATTCATTTCTGTCTTTTGTTAGCATGAAGAACTACTATTGGATGTCTAATTAATTAGCAAAATGGTGTTTTCATACCTTTCCACCAAAAAATTTCACTTGGTAATTTGTGTTTTCCTTTATGTAGGAGGCCAGGATATGCCACAGTGATAAATGAAGGTCTACACTTGAGTGATATTATGTGATAAACTCAGAAATCAGTTTGACTTTGGTATTTACTTTAGGTTGATGAAATCAGGAGGTAAAGATTTCTGAGTCACGGCACTCTCCAACTTGAAAAAAAATCCGGAAGTCCTAGTTAATCGACAGGCAAGAGCCTGACCAGATTAAGTGTGTGAACCCAGAGCTGCTACAACAGCTCAGCAAGCTTAATCCACAAGCAGATGATACAACACAAAACATCGGTATTACATACTTCTTTGCATGATGCTAAACCTATCATTTGGTTGAAAATAAATCAAATTTCTATAAGGAAAATTAATACATACCTCTCAGCTTCTTTCCTAGGGCTGTAATTGCCTAGATATTAATCTTCTCATAAAAAGTTCCTCCTTTAAACTGAATAGTTCATATATCAATAGACACTTGAAGCACAGAAATGTGCAATGATGTAATTTTTAAAACTAATTCAGTAGAAATAAAAAACAAGCTATGGTTTATAATAAAGATCAGTCTAACCAGGTACTCTGAGCTTTAGCTTCTTTATCTGCAAAATGTGAATGATATGATCATATCCCTGTGTTGAAAGATGAATGAGAACAAGCACAAGGCATTATAATGTTACAGTTGTTTACAATAAAAGGCTTTTCACATTTGTATGTGACATGCCATCTTTAAAGGCACCAGTCTTTTGCTTACCTGCAAGAGGCCCAAACAGCCGGTCAATTTAAGGGGAAAAAGTAGAACGTAACAGAATTTTTTAAAAGGCAAACTATTTATTTACTTTTATATGGACCAGAGGCTTCAAAACTGAAGCGTTCTATCTCTACAACAGAATAGAAAACCATTATTTCCTAATACATGTTAAAATAATTATATATTATTGTTTAGCCTTTGTTAAAATTATTCTTTGAGAAACGCTGATTTAGAAAAAATTAAGAGAACATTTTAAATGGGTAGTTTGACTCTTGACTTTTCACTGATTAGTTCTGGCTTCTTATAGATCACTGATTTCACTTGGGGGCTTTGTTCTCTAGGGGTGAATTTCAAAATCTCTAGAGCAATGTTGTATGGAGTGTAACATGAAAAGCGTACTTACTATCATAATATAATTTTATATTTGTAAAAATGGAAAAGAAAATATTTTCATAAAAGAATCTACAGAAAATAACACTCAGTGGAGTTCAGGGACATAAGTTTTTATGTTTCTTAAAAGGAGATAGGTGTTTGCATAGGTCAAAAGATAGTTTCAAAGGTTTAGTCCCAAATTCCAAAAGGCTCTGGGGAAAGGCTTCTGTTTTGCCTGGATCACTAATCTGCTAAGAGGTCATGTAAATTGTCAGCATTAGCTCCTGGCCCACAGTAATGCTCTGCAGAGTCACTAACACACAGTAAAGAGGATGGTAGGCAAAGGACTCTCTGCAACTATTAAAACCAAGCAACGCAGAGCAGGCTGACAGCAAACTGAGACATCCTTGGGAGTTTGTGCATGATGGATAATCTAGGATTGCCAGATTTAGCAAATAAATCCCATTTGGGACATACACTAAAAAGAAACAGTAATTGTTTATCTGAAGTTAAAATTTAACTGGGCATCTTGTATCTCATTGGAAACCTTCCCTCCAGCCCATCAATAACATAACACTTTCCAAAGGATTATGCAGTATATCATAGCAGCGTATATGCAATGTATCAGAGCAAACAATTCAACTTGATCATTTATTCAGAAAATGTTTTGCTCCCAACATTGCCCAATAGCTCTTTAATGAGAAAAGTCTGTGCTGCACACAAGTTGCAGCTGTCACTGCTGAGACTCAACCTATGTTAGATGCACCAAATAAAAACTGATCCCTTATAAAAGAATCATTATGAACCTTAAATGTTTGATACACTGTATATGTTTATGTATATGAATGTGCCTATCCTTTGTTTGGAAAGTGCAGCCTTCTATTGGGACACAGCTTAAAGAACCATTCGCGTACTCATCCCAATTCATTGAAAATTAGGATTGAGGAAGCAAGGTAAGTAAATCAGAAGAAACATGGTGCTGTAGAGGAAAAGGCAGTGAGTGGACTGTCTTTCAAGAGACCAGAGTTCTCTTTCCTCTTCTACCATTAACTTGTTGGGTTGCCATTGAAAAGGCATTTCACTTCTTTGGGCCTCAGGTTCAATAAGAGTAAAATGAGTAAGTTAGACTGGTGATTTACTCATCGATTGTTTACTGAGCATCCTTTATATGTTAGATCCAGAGCTCTGCAGTTGAGATACTCCTTTCAAGGGGCTCATAGTCCACTATGCCTCTAAGTAAAATATGTTACAATCTGGATTTTGAAATGATTTTTCACAACTTATTTGGGGTGAAAAATCTCTCAAACTCACTATGTTACTTACCCAAAGTTCCCCAAATTCTCTGTAAAAGTACGAGTGATTTAAAAATTACAAGCACAAAGAGGGCCTAAAGATGTGGCCTAAGAAGTGAGACAGAAATCTCCTCCCAAAACAACATATAATATGAAGATATAGCAAATACATCTAATGCTGAAAGAGCAACAGGAAAGAAGGCTACGGCAGACTGCCTATACCAGGAGAAATCAGCAGACATCAAGGAAAAGGGTAAAGTACCAAAGCCAAGATCTGGATGGACTCAAGCCCTTCCCCCACCCCAGCTCACCAGAAGAAGAAGAGAAATGGAGAGGGGAGGGGGTGGAGGCCTAGGACTGCTGAACACTCAGCCCTGGACATCTGCTCTGAAAGCAAGAACCTACATGGTGCTCTGGAGATAAGTGAGGTTGGAAAGCAAAGACAAGTGGAATACTCAGAAAGACTGAGATTCCAGCCACATGTGGAGAACAGGTAACCACAACTGGCCACTCTGGGACAAAAGAAAGGTGGGCACTTTGAAAGACTCCGCAACAGTGAAAGGGCTGCTAAAGGGGCAAGGATTACACAGAGCTTGCTACTCAAGAGAAAGGACAGGTGGACAAAACCATCCCGGCAAATTCAGCCCAGCAGGTTGGGAACTTTCAGGAGCTTCAGGCACACCATCCCTCTGGCTGGCAAAGCCCTCCAAGGTGCCCCACTGCAATATGCAGCCTGTTGTTCCTTCCTCCCAGACTGCATCGGTTCACAAACCTGCTGCCCCTGCCATTGCACCAGGTCACCAAAGGGTGGCCCTACCTACAGCAGGTACAGGGGCCTAATGCAGAGGCTCCTCCCTGAATGCTCCACCCACTGGCCCTGGCAGTGGAGGCAGGCACTGCAGCTGGGAATCAGGAAAGAGCTCATTCCTCCCAGCAGGCACCAGCGCTGCTCGCCCGTGACCCCTACCATCCCTCCAGGTGATGAGCAGCTCCAGAGAGTAGAGCTTCTGGGCACTAGAGGGCAACACCTACATAAAGCTATTATTCCATATTATTCATTACAAATGTAAAACGGCAAAAAAATCTGGTACAAACTAAAATCCCCCAAACACGAAAAAGACAGACAAGTGAAACTGAAATCACCAAACTCCCTGATAAAGATTTCAAAATAAAAATCATAAACATGCTAAAGGAGCTACAGAAATGTATTCAAGACCTCAGGGAGGAATTCAAGAAGGATACAGAAACTGAAAATACAGTAACCAAAATGAAATATACAATGGAGGGACTTAAAAGCAGATTAGATGATGTAGAGGAGATGGTAAATAAAATAGAAATTAGAGAACTGGAAGACAAAGAAGTTGAGGCACAGAGAGAAAAAAGGATCTCTAGGAATGAAAGAATAGTAAGAGAACAATGCGACCAATCCAAATGAAACAATATATGCATTATAGGGGTACCAGAAGAATAAGAGAGAGAAAAAGGGATAGAAAGTGTCTGTGGAAATAATTGCTGAAAACGTCCGCAACCTGGGGAAGGAAATAGTTTCTCAGGCCATGGAAGTGCACAAATCTCCCAACACAAGGGACGCAAGGAAGACCACACCATGACAAATAATAATTAAAATGGCAAAGATCAAGGACAAGGACAGAGTATTAAAATCAGCCAGAGAGAGAAAAAAGATCATACACAAAGGAAAACCCATCAGGCTATCATCAGACTTCTCAGCAGAAACGTTACAGGCAAGAAGGGAGTGGCATGATATATTCAATGCAATGAAGCAGATGGGCATCAACCTAAGAATACTCTGCTCAAGAAGATTATCATTTAAATTTGAAGCAGGGATTAAACAATTTCCAAATAAGCAAAAGTTGAGGGAATTCACTTCCCACAAACTGTCTTTACAGTGTATTTTGGAGGAGCTGCTGTACTTGGAAGTGCTCCTAAGGCTAAATAGCTGTTATCAGATTTAAAAAAGCCACAGTAAAGGAAGTAGACTAATTAATTACTAAGAAAATGCAAAATTAAATCAACTATCCACAAAGTCAATCAAAGGATGCATAGAGTACAGAATATGACCCCTAATATATAAAGAGTGAAGAAGGAAGAAAAAGAAGGGAGGAAGAAAAAGAACCTTTAGAGTTTGTCTGAAATAGCATACTAAGTGTGTTAAGTTAGACTGTTAGATTATAAAGAAGCTAGCTTTGAACCTTTGGTAACCACTAATTTAAAGCCTGCAATAGCAATAATTACATATTTACTGATAATCACCCTAAATATTAATTGGACTGATTAAATGGACTGAATGCATGAATAAAAAGACATAGAGTCACTGAATTGACAAAAAGCAAGACCCATCCATATGCTCCCTATAAGAGACTCACTTCAATCCTAAAGACATACACAGACTAAAAGTGAAGGGATGGAAAAAAATATTTCATAGAAATGATAGGGAGATAAAAGCAGGAGTTGTAGTACTGTATCAGAAAAAAAGACTTCAAAAAATAGAAAGTAACAAGAGACAAAGAAAGACATTACATAATGATAAAGGGGTCAGTCCAACAAGAGGATATAACCATTATAAATACCTATGCACCCAACACAGGAGCACCCACATATGTGAAGCAAACACTAACAGAATTAAAGGGGGAAATAGAATGTAATGCATTCATTCTAGGAGACTTCAACACACCACTCACTCCAAAGGACAGATCAACCAGACAGAAAATAAGTAAGGACACAGAAGCACTGAACAACACATTAGAACAGATGGACCTAACAGACATCTACATAACACTCCACCCAAAAGCAGCTGGATACACATTCTTCTCAAGTGCACATGGAACATTTTCCAGAATAGACCATATAGTAGGCCACAAAAAGAGCCTCAGTGAATTCAGAAGGATTGAAATTATACCAACCGGCTCCTCAGACCACAAAAGTATGTAAGTAGAAATAAATTGTGCAAAGAAAACAAAAAAGCCCACAAACACATGAAAGCTTAACGACATGCTTCCAAACAATCAATGGATCAATGACCAAATAAAAACAGATAGCAAGCAATCTTTGGAGACAAATGGAAACAACTCAACACCACAAAAACTGTGGGACACAGCAAAGGCCATGCTAAAAGAGAAGTATATTGCAATACAGGCTTACTGAAGGAAAGAAGAAAAATCCAAAATGAACAGTCTAAACTCACATTTAATGAAATTAGAAAAAGAAGAACAAATGAGTCCCAAAGTCAGAAGAAGGCACATAATAAAGATTAGAGCAGAAATAAATAAAATTGAGATGAATAAAACAATAGAAAGAATCAGTGAAAGGAGGAGCTGGTTCTTCAAGAAAATAAACAAAATAGATAAACCCCTAGTCAGACTTATCAAGAAAAAAAGAGAGTCTACACACATAAACAAAATCAGAAGTGAAAAAAGAAACATCACTATGGACAGCACAGAAATACAAAGAATTATTAGAGAATACTATGAAAAATTATATGCTAAAAAATTGGATAACCTAGAAGAAATGGACAACTTTATATAAATTAACAACCTTCCAAGAGTGACCCTGGAAGAAATAGAATATCTGAATAGACCAATTACCAGCAATGAAATTGAATTGGTAATCAAAAAGCTACCTAAGAACAAAATTCCTGGACCAGATGGCTTCACCACTGAATTTTACCAAACATTTAGAGAAGACCTAATACCCATCCTCCTTAAAGTTTTCCAAAAAGTAGAAGAGGAGGGAATACTTCCAAACTCATTCTCTGAGGGCAGCAACATTCTAATACCAAAACCAGGTAAAGACACAACAAAAAAAAGAAAATTATATACCAATACCCCTGATGAACACAGATGCAATAATACTCAACATAATATTAGCAAACTGAATTCAAAAATATATCAAAAAGATCATCCATCATGATCAAGTAGGATTTATTCCAGGGATGCAAGGATGGTACAATATTAGAAAATCCATCAACATCATCCACCACATCAACATAAAGTAGGACAAAAATCACATGATCATCTCCACAGATGCTGAAAAATCATTCAACAAAATTCAACATCCATTCACAAAAACTCTCAACAAAATGGCCATATGTGAAAAACCCACAGCCAACATCATACTTAACAACAAAAAGCTGAAAGTTTTCCTTTAAGATCGGGAACAATACAAGGATGCCCACTCTGCCCACTTTCATTCAACATAGTTCTGGAGGTCCCAGTCACGGCATTCAGACACCACAAAGAACTAAAAGGCATTCAGTTTCATACGGAACAACTTAAACTGTCACTGTTTGCAGATGATATGATATTGTACATAAAATACCCTAAAGAATCCACCACAAAACTACTAGGTCTAATAACTTAATGCAGCAAAGTTGTAGGATACAAAATTAATACACAGAAATCTGTTACCTTCCTATATACTAATGATGAACTAGCACAAAGAGAAATAAGGAAAACTATTCCATTCACAATTGCATCAAAAAGAATAAAATACCTAGGAATAAACCTAACCAAGGAGGTGAAAGACCTATACCCTGAAAACTACAAGACACTCATGACAGAAATTAAAGACAACAATAAATATAAATACATCCCATGCTTATGGATAGGAAGAATTAATATTGTTGAAATGGCTATCCTGCCTAAAGCAATCTACAGATTCAATGCAATTCCTATCATAATACCAACAGCATTCTTCAATCAGCTAGAACAAATAGTTCTAAAATTCATATGGAACCACAAAAGACCCAGAATAGCCAAAGCAATCCTGAGAATGCAGTATAAAGCTGGGGGGATAATGCTCCCTGACTTCAAGCTCTACTACAAAGCCACAGTAATCAAGACAATTTGGTACTGGTACAAGAACAAACTCATAGATCAATGGAACAGAATAAAGAGCCCAGATATAAACCCAAGCATATATGGTCAATTAATATATGATAAAGGAGCTATGAATATGCAATGGGGAAATGACAGCCTCTTCAACAACTGTTGTTGGCAAAAATGGACAGCTACATGCAAGAGAATAAAACTGGATCATGGTCTAACTCCATACACAAAAGTAAACTTGAAATGGATCAAAGACCTGAATGTAAGCCATGAAACCCTAAAACTCTTAGAAGAAAACATAGGCAAAAATCTCTTGAATATAAATATGAGCAATTTTTTTCTGAACACATCTCTTCAGGCAAGGGAAACAATAGCAGAAATTCATATGTCCCAGAGACATATGAAAAGATGCTCCACATCACTAATTATCAGGGAAATGCAAATTAAAACCACAGTAAGATATCACCTCACAGCAGGTAGGATGGCCAACATCCAAAAGACTAGGAGCAACAAATGCTAGTGAGGATGCTGAGAAAGGGGACTCCTCCTACACTGCTGGTGGGAATGCAAACTATTTCAACCATTGTGGAAAGCATAATGGAGGTTCCTCAAAAAATCAAAATAGAAATACCATTTGACCCAGAAATTCCACTCCTAGGAATTTACCTAAAGAAAACAAGTTCTCAGATGCAAAAAGACATATGCACCCCTATGTTTAATGCAGCACTATTTACAATAGCCAAGAAGTGTCCATCAGTAGATGAATGGATAAAGAAGAGGTGGTACATATACACAGTGGAATATTACTCAGCCATAAGAAGAAAACAAATCCTACTGTTTGCAACAACATGGATGGAACTAGAGGGTATTGTGCTCAGTGACATAAGCCAGGCAGAGAAAGACAAGTACCAAATGATTTCCCTCATTTGTGGAGTATAACAGCGAAGCAAAACTGAAGAAACAAAACAGCAGCAAACTCACAGACTCCAAGAAGGGACTAGTGGTTGCCAAGGGGAATGGGGGGCGAGGGTGGGGGAGAAGGAGGGAGAAGGGGCTTAAGGGGTATTATGATTGGCATACATGTTGTGTGGGGGATCATGGGGAAGACAGTATAGCACAGAGAAGACAAGCAGTGACTCTGGCATCTTACTACAGAGATGGACAGTGACTTCAATGGGCTATGGCGGGGACTTGATAATATGGGTGAATGATGTTGCTCATGTGAAACCTTTATAAGATTATATATCAATGATACCTTAATAAAGAAAAAATTACAAGCATAGTATTTTCAATGGTAAATGTCCTAGCTCCTTCCTCAAAAGTTAGTATTAACTTATCTAAAATTAACTAAAGTACAAACTTAAGAGATGATGAAGCTTCAGTCTCTGAAGTTTGTCTCCTATTCCTCAGAATGTGTCACAAATGTAATGTTAATGTGTAGATAACCTATGGAACTGTTTCATTAAGAATTACTTCAGTTATAGGTCACATGTAAAGCAGTTTATCGGCCTCATTGACAAGTACCTCTCTACAGACTAATACGAGTGGACAGATCTGTGCTTGTCAGTTCAGCTTGGATGAAAACATACAATTAACAGATTGAACAAGCAATATAGATGTTTCCCATCATCCTTTGACAAATGAAAGGTAAGCAGAGCTGTGTGCCTCTCATAAATCACTGACTTCGTTATGCTGCGGCTTGTGTTATATTGTAAATGCTTTATATCTGTGAATGGAAAATGAAAATCCTGTCAACCATAGCCAAATGTGTTTTGCACATAAGACAATGTGCACTACTTTACTATGAACATAAAGTCAATGAGTAACCCACAAACCCAGGCCAGGGAAGATAGGCATTTGAGCCTTAGTGCCAGGGCTCAAAAACCAAACCAAACCATAACAAAAAATAAACCAAACCCCCACCGAATCACAAACTTACACTCTGACTAATTTTATGTTCAAACAGCAATCTCCTTTTAAACTTAAACAATAATATTTATATTTACACACACTGAGTTACTCTGAAAAGAGGAAGCAAAAAATCTAAACATGAGTAATCATGTGTGATAGTATATAAAATCAACCATATCCTCTATTTTGATTATAAACCGTCATAAATTTTCAGATGGAAAATTTTGTTCTGATAACTCTGCCTAAAGTAGCACATATTAAGCAATTTTACTTTATCAGGTAGAAGTTGTCTGCTGTGGATATTAATTAGTATTCAGACTCTTACAATTACAAATATAGCTTACGGTAGAATGGTGTAATAAAATGAACAATTTGGAAATTTGGAACAAAAAGTATGGCTTCAAGGCCTCATCTCCACATTACTAAAGCGTTCTCAGAGCAGTTTTGAGCAGGCTACCTGATCTCCCTGAATCCCAAGTCTTCTTTTCTACAAAATGGGGATATGATTAGTACCCACACCGTATAAGGTTCAAATGGAATGATATGTGCGCAAACCTCTCTTAACTTTTCAAAGCTATAAAATGATAAATATAACAAGAATAATGACACTAATAAATCCATATCATAATTGTCCCTCACATTGGTTTCTGTGTATTGACTGGAAAGCACAGGTTGGGTTTCAATGTTAAGCAAAACCAAATAATCTGTGGAATGAAATCTGCCTCCATGCTGAGGTTAATTTCACATATTTGGGTGTATCTTCTCTAAGAACTCCTCACAGCTGACCCCCTCTCATCACTCAGGTCTCAGCTCAAAAGCTCCCTCCTCTGGGAGGCAGTCCCTGGCCATACCAGCTAGAACAGTGCCTCTGTTCTCAGTCTCTAGCAAGTTACCTTGTTTTATTTTATTACAGGGAATATGTTACTACCTGAAATTAATTTTTTAAAACATAAATATCGTCCATCTCTCCCCCACAAGTATGGGAGCCCCAGGAAGGCAGAGATCCTATTTGTCTTGTCCAACATGTTCACTGTATTCCCAGTGGTTACCCAAGTACTTGGCACCTAGACGGACTGCATATTTACTAAATAAACAAGCGAATGTATCTGCGAACTCCACGAAGCGATATAATTGATCTTTCTTTCTTTCTTTTTTTTCGATCAAGAAAAGTAGGCTTCAGGCCTGTCATTACTGGGCTCAACTTTTTCCAAAGTTGTTCCCTGGAGGTTTTCTGTAAATGGAAGGTCCAGGTTTATTTTCTTCCTAGTCAAAGGCTTCAAAATTCAAGTTAATTCTCCAGGTGAGTAATTAGGATAAAACTTAATTCTTCAGATGAATTCTAAGGAATTGATTATTTCTCCAGAGGCCATTGGGCTGCATTTAAATCACCATTTCAGTCTGGACTCTGAATGATCCAATTTACAAATCCCCATGAATCAAATTAACTAGGTAACTGCCAAAATGTAATCCCATTTGGGGAGTGAAATATCTGGTTTTATTGTCTACATTAGTTAAATGAACTCCATTAGTTAAATTTCACTTCCATTTGTGCTGTTTTAAGATAGCCCATGTTTTAAGCTTTTAGCCTTAAAAAATGACTCTAGTTCTAAAATCTGCTCAATTTTCCTTATATTATTCAAATTTTGATACTGCATCCTTTTTTCCCCTCTGCCACTGAATTAAGACCCTACATACTTACCCCATAGGGATATAAACATCTCACCAACTTTATATTATTATTTAAATAAACAGCCACATTTTTCTATAGAGTTCATTGTTAATAAAATAAAAGGTAACTGTACTCGAAGTGATTGATGCTATGTAAATTTCAAGGAAAGTAAGCTTTTGCCTTAGAAGAGAAAACTGTTTTATGGTCTTGTATAATTTCTTGAGCTTTTTGTGAGGCTGTCTATTAAAAATCCATCCCAGGGATTATACACATGAATTAAAAACAAATAATTCTTTTGCCTGTGCTTCTTACCAGGTCTTAGGTACAATTCCTGCATCACTTATCCCTTTTTTCCCAGTAAAGACTTTTACATTTTCATTTCAGTTCCCATTCTTTAAACATCTAGCTGCAGCTATACCTGCAGTTTTCTATGAATGTGGACAATTATGGTAGGAGTTATTGTTCTATTCTTGTGCATTAGCACCTGTTACCATTATAAGGCCTGCAAGCAAATAGCTCAGAAATAATAGCAAGAGATTTCGAAATGAAATAGTCATAACACTTTTGTGCTTATTAGCACTGTTTTTCCCCTAGTAGGTTTCTTTATGAAAACCATTTCATCAGTCCTGTAAGTCAGGGGTTGGCAAACACTCTTTTTTTCTGTACAGAGCCAGACAGTAAATTTACTAGGCTTTACAGTTCATATAGATTCTGTCATAACTATACAGCTCTTCCCTTGTAGTGCAAAACAGTATGTAAATAAATGAACGTGGCTGTGTTTCAATAAAGCTTTGTTTATAGGCACAGAAACTGGAATTTCATATAATTTTCACATGTCACAAAATATTACCCTTATTTTGATTTTGTTTCCACCATTCAAAAATGTAAAATTCATTCTTAGTTCACGAGCCATACAAAAACAGGAAGCAGGCTGCACTTGGCTGAGGATGGTAGTTTGCCAGCCCCTGCTTTAAGTTGTCCCATGACACTTGTACCTGGCAGAAAGTATTATCCTTTTTTCCTCTGATGATGACAGATATAGCACTAAAAAGTTGAGGAACCTGTATTGACTTCTAGAAAAATTTATGGCCATTTGTTCATTCAGCAAATTATTTGTTGAGAGCCGATTGGGCTAGAAATGAATGTTGCTAACTTGCATGTCACATCAAGCCCCCCCATTCAAATATTAATATGTGCCTCACCCCCACAGGTCAAATAAGTTGCTCCACAAGGAAAAAGGCCTTGCTTTAGAGCTTAGTGACTCTACACTCAGCACCTAAAAGACCCATAACGATTTTTCAAAGAAACTAAAACTGCAGGAGAAATAAAAAAGGATAAGTGGTGTTCAGGGTTCAGTAAAATTAGACTGAAAACAACATGAAGATGTCCAGGTCAAAATGTACAAAATCTATGATCTAGTATTTGGTTAACTCCTCAGAGATTCAGGTGCATTATGATAGGAGGAGTAAGTAGCAAAATTATTGCTGTAAATAGAGTTTGATCCTTGGTCTTAGGAACTTCAGTACTAGCTCAGTGCTCTAAAAGCCCCAGTCTCATATATATTTAGTGAACCTTTCTGAGGGCATTTCTATGACTACAAGATTACTTTTAAAATTTTCTGTTTAGCATCCCAAGCATCATGGGGCCTGATTAATTTAGAGCTCAGCAGTTCCTACTAAAACATCAGACCATTTATCCCTCCAAGGTATGAGTTAAAATACAACTGATTTTATACCTGAGAAACTTAGGTCTATGTTAAATGTATATATATTCTCTGAGGATTCCCTAAGAAATACAACTTAATTTTATAACCTTCTTTCTTGTGTTATCACCCTTTCTAATGTCGATTTATTATAAATCATATAGTCTGCATGTGGAATGTATAGAAATAATATGCAGGATTAAAGGCACAAGGTGGTCCACTAAGCTTTGGGCCACATCAGTTCTGAAAGTTGCAAGTATCAAGCTGCAGAATTCACTATTTGGCTAAGTTTTAGACATGAACATGGAATGACGTTATATTTCAAAGACTGACCGGTGTGTCACGGCTCTTTGTCAACCTAGAAGGTTAAGCTTCTGGAGTGGATAATGCTCCAGAAAAGTAACACTGGATGATGATTTTGATGACGTGCATATATGAGTGGCTTGTACATCATGAATAAGGAGAGAAGAATCTAAAATAAAGTTAGTGGATACATCACGGTATAAATAATGCTCCAGGATGGGTTGCTATAAGCATATAGCCACTATTCTTAGTCAAAGTCACTGGTAGAGAAGATGCATTCTTTAATGCATCCCTTAAGCCAAGCCCTATCTTCTCACTACCCATTAAAATATGCCTAGAATAATGGAGTTAATTAGCTTTATTATTGTTACCTCATTACTATCAATATGCTTTATCAAATGCAAAGGGGATCTTTACATTTTTAGCTGTTTTTATAGTGAAGTGATTAGCTTTCACTCAATCTCCTGGTAAGTCCTGAGAATGCAGAGTCCTGCCAATTCCTAATCAATTCTGTTTGGCCTTATGATATACTGTCATTTGAGTGAGCTAGTTATCAACAGGCAGTTTTTGAAACTGACTTTCACTTTTATACTAAAAAGTTGAAATTTATGAAATGCTATATTGAGATTATTCAACACAAGCAAAATTATTATTTTATTTGGGAATAATCACTTCTGAAAGATCCAAAAAATAAAGGGCAAGGTTCCTGTAAGTATTGTGCTGCTTAAGGCAAAGAGGAATTTTCAATATTGCATGAAGAGGGGTGTTTAGTCAAAATAAAAGACTGGTTGAGACCATAAGTACACATACTATTATTTGAGGAGTGGGAGTGAAAAGTGAGAATGTTATATCAGTTCTTCACCTTCACAGAGGAGCAAATGCTTTAGCACTATGAAAAATAATGGAAGTCAAAGTACCTCTACTCTAAATACATATAAATGATAGATTATTCAGAAAAAGAGGAAAGCAAACAAAACAAATTGGCTGAATTCAAAGACAAGATTAACATCTTGGATGAGGAATAGAAGAGAAACTGCAAAGTAGTGTGAAGCAAATGATGTAGTGGGGTCTGGGTCCAGAAGTATGTAGTACTACCCAAGACTTCAGTTCCACAGGGATGTCCGTAATAAAAGTGCTCTAGGCAGGGAAGGCCTTCTGTACAGGGTTACAGATTATAAGAAACTGTTGCCCTAGGGAGAGGGAAGAGTAAGGCACCAGCTCACACTCCAGTACTGAGCTGGCTCAGGGACAGATTATTGAGAGCTTCAAAACACAATGATGAGCACTAAGAAATCAACACTAAAATGAGAGTCCCCAATCCCTAGATGTATGGGAATTTTAACAGCAATGCTGAATACCTAATGACTTAAAGATGAAATCATAATGGAAATTTACAATATATATATTTAGAAATTAGAGACAGCAAAAAGTACCACATATCAACATTTGTGGTATACACCTAAAGGTATACAGCAAAGGAAACAGACAGCATTAAATACCTTTATTAATTAACAAGAAAGGTAGAAAAATAAGTGAGTTAAATATTTATTTCAAGAAGTTATAAAACCTCAGACTAAACTTAGAGAAAGAAAAAGGAAGGGAAAATAAAAGTAAGGACAGAAATTGTTGCAATAGAAAAAGAAAGCAGAAAAAGGAACAAAAAAACCTGTAAGATTGTTCCTTAAAAAAAACTAAAAAAAACAAAATAAAGTCCTTTGTAAAAACTGATAGAAAAGGAGAAAAGGCAAAAAACTAAAATCAAAAACAGAAAATACAGATACATAAAAGACAAAAATGTACAATTTAACTATAAACATCTCCAAGCAATACATTTAAAAAATTAGATAAAAGGAATATTTTTAGGAAAATAAAATTGCTAAAACACTCTAAGAAATAAAAAATAAAAAATAAACAATAACCATTAAAGGAACAGAATATGTAATCAAAGTCTCCCGCTTTAAGATACAACAGGCTCACATAATTTAAAATGCAAAATTTATCAGACTTTTAAGGAATAGATAACCTCTGTCTATATAAACTGTTTCAGAGACTAAAAAAAGAGTGAAAACTATCCAACTCATTCATGATACAAAAGCTTGACAAGGGCAGTTTGAAAAAGGAAAATTACAAACTGATCTTACTTAAGCAAAAATGGTTCGAAGAATAGCAAACCAAATCCAGGAATGTGTAAAAAAGATAATATATCATGGCCAAGCTGAGTTTACCCAAGAAACGAAAAGCTGGTTGAACATTAGAAAAATTAATTAGTTGGAATTAACTCAATTAACAAAACAAAGAAACAAAAACATATGCTGGCTGAAGCGATGAAGAAATAACATTTCACAAAAATCAGCATCTATTCACATTTAAAGTCTATTTTTATACAGCAAATTAGGATTACAGCAGTAGTCTCTTGACTTCTTAGAGGGTATCTGTTAAAAGCCTAGAATAAACATAATAAGCAATGGTGTGATTTTAGCAATGTTCCCATTAAAGTCACAACAAAGATACCCACTCTTACCTCTTCTATTTAACATTTTAGTGAAGGTCTTAGACAATGCAATGAAACAAGGAAAATAAATCAGGTATAAAAATGGATTGGATGAGACAAAACTGTTATTATTTGCAAATATAACTGTCTATACAGAAAAATCCAAGAGTGAGTATACACTATCAGAACTAAGTTTAGCAAGGCTGCTGGAAACAAAATCAATAAACTAAAATCAATAGAAAACACCTTATAAAAGTAATAACCAATTAGATAATTCAATAGAAGAAAAAGTAAGATCCCATTTATACTATTAAAAGCTAAAAAGAACCTAAGAATAAATCTAGCAAAAGCTGTACAAAAACTTTTATGGAGTAAGCTGCAAAAATTATTGAAGGACATAAAAAATGATAATGAATGGAGAAATAAAATATGTTCATGAATTGGATGACTCAATATCGTAAAGATATGCATTGTATTCCAATTATCTATAAATTTGATGCAATGCCAGTCAATCAAAGACACAAGAAATGAACTGAAAACACAAGTCACAGACTTGGAGAAGACATTTATGAAGATTTGTATCTAGGACTCATTTTTTTTTAACTACAACTAAACAAAATGTAGAAAAGAGAACAAGTAATATCAACAGGCAATTCTCAGACAAGATAACTAGAATGGACAGTAGACATATGAAAAAGCCCTTTATCTCATAAGCAGTCAGTGGCATGTAATTTAAATCAGTGAGGACTCATAATATGTATGCAGATGGGCAAAAATTTCACAATAACAGATGTTGATAAGAATAAGGAGAATTAGGAATTTCATGTACTGATGGTGGGAGTCTCATGCACTTTGGAGAGAAATTTGGCAATATGTAGTAAAGTTGAGGATATTCATGTTTTTGAATCAGAAATCCCATTTCTAGGTACATACTCTAAAATACTCTCATGTACAAAAATACACACAAGAATATTTTCAGCAGCACTATTTTTAAAATTAAATTTTAGGAACAGTCTAAATGTCAATTAACAGGGGAGGTTTAGCGTATTCATCCACTTTATAAATCACCAGAAGGAAACAGAGCCTTACATACCAGCATAGTGAAATCACAGAAACAATGTTAAGTGACAAAAGAACCTTGGAGGATATGTATTTAATGAAAACCTATGTGGATGTTGTAAAACAATAAAGCATACATGGGAATGATAAATATCAAATTCAGGATACCAGTCACATCTGAGAATTATATTTGATTGGTAAGGAAATGGGATGGGGGGTGGGGTATATAAGTTTCAATTTTGTCTGAAATGTTTTAATTCCTGAAAATGAATCTAAAGAATATGGTAACATGTTAGATTTCAGCTGAGCAAAAGAGTGATGGGCATGTGAGTATTTGCTCTGTGAAATCTCAGCACGTTTGACATATTTCATCACTAATAAAAAAATACTTAGAGGAAAATAAAAACTGTTTCATCAAAGGTCCCTGAAAATTTCTTTCCAGTTTAGGAACCAGCCTAGCATTAAAAACCCAGAATAAACTTATCCAGAATTAAAAGTTTTGACTGAAGTATTAAAGTTGGCATTTAGCAGCTATATGCTGACTTCACACGCCACTAAAGACTGCCAAGTATTAACTCCAAAGATATTAAATTCTATTAATATCAACTGATATAAATGGCCAGAGAAACTGATTTAAATATATATTAATGTACCTTAATGCCACCCCCCCCTCAAGAAACTGAAGCAGTTAGAAGAGAAACCAAAGAAACTTAAAATTGTGAACTGAGTGGAAATTTCAAAATTTCTTACGAATTGCTGCTAAGTTACAGATTCCTTTTAATGATGTTTGGCTTTGGAAGTCAAAATCTTACAGAATGATTACCTACAATTCACATATAGAAGACAACTGAGAGAGAGGGAGTGGGAGTGAGGGAGAGGGAGGAAGGTAGGAGGGGAGAAGCCATGCTCCAGGTGCCCACCCAAATAGCTGAACCCATTTCCAAGATTTGTAAGGGCTTTTGCCACAGATCCTCACACCTAAGGGCCGACACGACTTCTACGTACACTTCCCCAGGTTCAACGGGGTAAGGAGGTGGCTCTTTGCAGGAGATGCGGTCAGAGTTCATACATTGGCTGGGATGTCAACTATACAGATGTTAGGACACTGAGAGGTGTCCAAGTTTACTAAATTTGAACATGGCCCTCTAGGTTCTTATGAAGGTATTATTTGTCAAGGTAGGATGGTATAATACACTTTATTTGAAAGTGTGTCAATTTAATATATAGCTTTTAAATTTTTAGCCATATAATAAGTCAACCACCATATACGTGTACTCATACCCTGAGGCCTGGCAAATGTTAGGAGTGGACCTGGCTTGGTCTTTTATCCTTTTCTTTTCCTGCTTTTCCCAAACCTGCTTCTAATCTATTAAAAAGGTTCTTTAAAAACACAGATGAAAATAGCTGTCATGCCTATCTCATAGAGTTGTAGTGAGAATTAACTGACTTAATGGATGCAGAAGGGCTTTGTAGCCTATTGGCCTTAAATAAAAGGCATCACTCCTGTTTTCCTGGTATAGTTCCCCTTTTCATTCATGCTGGACCTGAAATAGTCTGAATTTCTACTCTGGGGCTACCTTGAGCACTACTGATCCTGCTTGGTGCATACTGAATAATGATGGCACTTGAGTCAGACTGGTCTTCAGGCTGCCTGACACTGAACTTAAGGTAGGTCCTTTACCCTTCTCTGGAAAGCAACCTGGTTCCTTTCCCTTGAAGTCTTGCATTTATCCTGGTCTATGACGAATTTGATTTTCCTTAAATTTATTCATAAACCAGATGTTAAATCAAGTTCTTGTTTATCCTCAGGCTAAATCTCAACAACAGGTATTAACCACTGTTTCGCAGGATCCATGTATATAATTTCAACTCTTCCAATATCCAGAAGAAGATCCCCCATCTCTTCTCATGTCTTGCTGCCCTTTAAAATCAAAATGTCCTAGCAGGTTGTAGGTATGCTTTTGGCCATTTTACAGATGGGGGACCTATACTCAGAGTGGTATAGCAATTTGCTGGGGTCATATGGCCAAGTTCATGTTTGTCAGACCTGGGATTCGAATTTAGGTTGGTATGATTACAAAGTCCATGTTCTTCTCCTATACTTAAGGTAACTTAGCAAACCTTAAACGTATAATACTGCTCTGCTCTTTTTTTTTTTTTTGGAACTCATGCAGTCCATGTAATAAGAAGACCCAGGGAGTCCTTCCTCAAGGAACACAGACCCAAGTTTGCCACAGGCCTCTTTTTATAAGCCAAGAGGAAACAAGTGGTGTTGCATATCCCTGTAGTCAGTCCACAGCTGAGGCAAAAAGGGTCCTTGCAGTTGACACATAGTCCAACCCAGTTCACCAGGGTAGGGCACCAATCCGAATTTAGGACCAAGGTTACCAAGCAGGGAGACTTTGGCCATGGTGTATATTTGAAATAGGATTAGAGATCATATATCCTGGCCTACTTACTGGCACAACTAAAAGAAAGAGATTTACTTGAGGATTCTGTCTGTGTTATCTGTATTTTCTAAGGGATTCAAGTTGGTAAGTGACTATCTACAATGTATTGTTATATTTTAGCTAATACGTATTTCGAGGCATTTTAGATATATTTATGTGGCATATCATTTGATTAATCAAATTAATGTTTGAAAGAGTTCACAGGCAATATGAGGCCTTTTTTTCTCCTCTTTGAAACAGCATCACAAATGGCTAAACGTTACCAAATTTAAATCTTGAGAAATTCAAAGAAGGTTGGCATGAAAAAACTCCTGAAACTCAAATAGACTTACTTATAGGAAAAATACATTTCTCATTCTTAACTACATTGTTTACTTTGCTCCATAAATGTATTTACTCAGTTCTTTGGTTGGCCTATCAAAAGACTTCAGTTCAAAAAGATGTCAAAGGAAATTTAATAATCAAGGTAAAAAGCCACTAATCTATTTTCTCTAGTTTAGAGCCACCAGAATGGCTTCCTATAGCATAAGAAAGTCACTTGTTCATGAAAAACGTTTGACCTTACCTTTTCTTTTCCCCAGAATGATCTTTCAAACTATGTATGACAAATACCAAAAGTTCATTTCTACCTAAACAGTCTGTCATTCTGCTTAATGTTATATGTTAAAACATATATAATACAGAGAGTAAAATCTTAGTTGCATGAGAAAATTGTGAATTTTTTAAAGGTCTAAATTTTAAAATATTTTAATTAATGCAATAGTTTCATTAATTTGTGCACAATACAATGATTCTTGCTAACTGCTAAGTGTTACTAGTGGTGGTCCCTTAGGACATTTAATGAGTAGATAAAAATGATTTGAAACTAGTATATTGATTGTATGTAAATAGGTGCTTCAGTAAAATTATGTTTTGGAAATGGATTCCTTTAAAAGTTTAAACAACCAGCCTAGGAATCTTGAATTAGCATATTAATTTGAATTGTTTTATGAATTAATGTAAATTAATGAGTTGTTGACATATTATGTTGCTATACTAACTATATTGTCCCTTTTCTGGTTATCTTAAGTAAATAAGAATTGCTCTGAGAAGGACATACATCATTCCTTGTTCTAACTCGGTTCCAACTGACATTTTAAAATATTGACAAATGAATAATCTGCAAAGAAAAACAGGAGTTAATATAATCCCATTCATGATCAAGTTTTTCTTTTCAGAAACTAGAAGGCATTGTTCCTCTGTGAACTTCATCCATTCATATTTAAGAACCTTCAGATTTAGAGTTAAATGTTTCCTCTTATTCTCCCATTTCACCTAGGAGCAGAGCAGAGTGATCACTGAGTTCATTCTTGTTTCCATCTTCCAGTACTTTAAGTTTAAGGCTTTTAAATTGTGAAATAAGGGATGGAAGATAAAAGTAAAGATTTTTTTAAATTATAAAAGTAATAGAATGTATCCCATTGGTACTAGAAGGGTAAGGAGAAATGGAAGAAAACATTAACAAATTTTGTTATCAAAATAATATTCCACTACCCGAAGAGAGAGGAAGAAACAATGCAAGAAAACTGTGGATGGGAAAACAAATAATAAAAGAAGAGGGAATGACATATTGTTCAACTAGATTGTAGTAATAACTTCCTAACTAGTCACCAGTCTCTCATATGTGCTTTCTTACATCCAACATATATCCAAATACCCAATTCATCTTCACAAAGTAAGACCTCCATCTTGTTATAACCTTGTACAAAAAACTTTTGGTAGCAACCTGTTGATTACAAGATCAAGTTGAGACTCTGCATTTGTCTACAGTCTGTCCGCTCCTCCATAGCCCAACATTCTTTATACTGTCCTGCAAGTCTTCCAACCCAATAAGCATGGTTCCTTCCAAAATCTGTTCTTATTTAATTCTGTTACTCTTACAGAGGTTGCTGCTCTCCCATTCAGTTTTGAAAGCCTACCTCTCCTTTAAGGCACAGCCAAACATAATAATTCACACAGCACAACATAACCCAGTCTCATTTCCCAGCACCCTAATGTACTAGTATTCTGTTTCAAAGATGCTTACGTGTGACTGTGCTCTGCTGAATTATTCCTCAGTGGTGTGTCTTATGACTTCCTTCCTTCAGAAAGTATT